>NC_135487.1:94317192-94964825 GCF_052094955.1 Ictidomys tridecemlineatus
TGTGTTTCTTTTTTGGTACTGGGGACTGAACCCAGTGGTGCTCTACCACCGAGCTACATCTCCACCTCTTTTTCTTTTTATTTTGAGGCAGGATCTTGCTAACTTGCTGAGGCTGGCCTCCCACTTGTGCTTCTTCTGCCTCAGCCTCTGGCGTTTTTGGGTTTGCTGGCATGTGCTACCACTCCTTGGCTGCAGGTCACTAGGGAAGACTGAATGTAGAGCCGCTAAAGGCTCTGTTTTGAGCTCAGTTGCCCTATACGACTAAAGCACTTGTTTTCAAATGCTCTGTTCTCCTCCCTGAAGCTAATGTAATAACGAGGACACAGTTTTGAGAAAAAGGAATGGGAATGTTTACTATTTTGGTAGAAAAAATAAAAACAAGAGGGTCTTATGTCCCAAGGGCTGTCATTCTCCATATTAGAAAAATAGGTTGTTATATTTTCTGCTTGATTTTTAAAAAAATAGATGACATCAGAATGAATTATAATTCTTATTACACATATACAGCACAATAATTTATATCTCTTGTTGTATATAAATTATGTGGACACCAATTATTCTCTTCATACATGTATTTGTGTAATTATGTCCATTACATTCCACCATCCTTGCTAATCCACTGTGCCCTTATTTTCCTTCCCACTCCTCTGCCCTATCTAGAATTCATCTATTCTTCCTATGGTCCCCCTCCATACCCCACTATGAGTCAGCCTTCTTAAAGCTGAGAAAATCTATGACATTTGTTTTTTGGGGGGATTTTCTAACTTCACTTAGTATTATCTTCTCTAATGTCATCCATTTACCTGTAAATGCCTTGATTTTATTCTCTTTTAATGCTTAGTAAAATTCCATTGTGGATATAATCTACATTTTTTATCCATTCATCTTATGAAGGACATCTAAGTTGGCTTTATAGTTCAGCTATTGTGAATTGTGCTGCTATAAACATTGATGTGGCTGTGTCCCAGTAGGATTCTGTTTTTAAGTACTTTGGGTATAGTCTGATGAGAATAATAGATTTGTCAAATGGTAATTCCATTCCCAGATTTCCATGGAATTTCCATACTGCTTTCTGCATTGGCTGCACCAATTTGAAGCAACACCAGCAATATATGAGTGTGACTTTATCCCCACATCCTCGCCAACACTTATTGTTGTTTGTCTTCATAATAGCTGCCATTCTGTTTGGAGTGAGATAATATATTAGAGTAGTTTTGATTTGCATTTCTCCGATTGTTAGAGATGATGAGCATCTTTTCATATTTTTGTTGATTGATTGTATATCCTCTTCTGAGAAGTGCCTGTTAAGGTCCTTGGCCCATTTGTTTAATGGGTTACTTGGGTCTTTTTTTTTTTTTGGTGCTTAGCTTTTTGAGTTCTTTATATACCTTAGAGATTAGTGCTAAACAAGTTGTTTCTTAGAAGTGATTCTGAGAAAATTAGATTAGAGAGAAGAAACCAGGAAGGAGAATATCAGGGACAAGAAGATTACTAGGAGGAAGTTAGGAAGAAGACTTGGGGGAAAGAAAAAAAAATATGTAAGATTCAAGGCCACAAGGGATTTAGTGAAAGCATCAAGCAAACCCCTGTTACACACTGAACCACATCCAAACTCCCTCTATTGTGGAGGGACTGGGGATTGAACTCATGGCTACTTTAACACTGAGCCACATTCCTAGTACATTTTATTTATTTTTTTATTTTTAGAGGAGTTATCTCTAACTTGCTCAGGATGTCCATGATCTTGCAGTCCTCTTGCCTCAGCTCCTGAGTTGGTGGAATTAGAGGTTGTGCCACTGTGTCCCCTGCAATCCACCCATTTTAAAATTACCCACCCCAAAATTTTATTCAGCAAAAGAACAAGATACCCAAGTTACTTTTTCTTTTTCTCCTCTTCCCCTTTCCCTTTGGTACCAGGAGTAGAACCCAAAGACAATAAACCAGTGAGCCACAGTTCTAGCATTTTTTTAAATTCAGTAAACACAAGTTATATGAAATGAATAGTTTAATTATACAACATGTTGGGCAATTAGGCCTTTCCTATTAGTTCAGTTCCTGATTTCTGAAGCTTACGGCTTTGAGGTAAGATGAAACATTGAACTGTTTCATTAAAAAATTAATAGGGACACAGTACCCTTTATTATTAAAACCTAGGCACTGAATGAAATTTACCAGGTGCATTTTTCTAGTCTTATTTGTCTCTCAGAAATGCCCTTCTTGTCCCTAGGGGTGTAGGTCTTTTTGTGCTGACACCAAGCTGATGTTAGAGCTGTGGTGCTTCTTATTCTCCTCCTGGTTCTTTGGTCATCTTCTGTATCTGATGTCTTTGTTTGTTTCTACCTCTACTCACACTTCTGTGCTATTGTGTCTCTCATCTGGGCTCTGAGGCTGTAGGGTCTGGATCTTTGGACTCAATCAACCTTGGATTGAACATGGTTCAAAATTAAATTCTCTGTGCTTAATGTGTAGAGTCTTTCTTCTTGTCATTATTCTCCAAACTGCACAGTATAAACTGCTATATAATATTCCCATAGTGTTAAATGTGATAAGAAACCTCAAGATGGTTTAAAGCACACAGGAGGATGTGCATAAGTTATATTCAAACAGTTCATCATTTATACCTAGACCTTGAACATGTGCAGAGTTCAGTATACAAAGGGTGGACAGGAAGTTCTGAAATTAATTCACTGTGAATACTGAATGAAGGCTGTACTTGGCCTTGGCTAGGGAGTATAATTTTCACATATGCATTTACTCTCTAGGTCACTTGAACCCTACATATTTTCACACATCAACAATCATTTATTTTGTGGTGCGCACCAGGGATTAAACTCAGGGGCACTAGACCACTGAGCCACATCCCCAGCAAAATTGTGAATATATTTTAGGGACAGGAACTCTCTGATGAGCTTAGTGCCTTGTCATTGCTGAGGCTGTTTTGAATCATGATCTTTCCATGTCAGCCTCCTAGTTTACTGGGATTACAAGCATGTGCCACTGTGACTGGCAACCGTGGTTCCTAGTATCAAAAACTAACCCAGGTACATTTAAGCAGAGTGAATGTACAGTAAGCATGTTGTAAAGCCCACAAGATTATTGGCAAAGTTAGGAAAATGCTGTGGAAGTGGGCAGGAACTAAGCGAACTAGTGTTGGCATGGGCAAAAGTGTGACATCTGTAGTGGAGGAGAGAAATAAATCATATCCACATACTAATGCATTTTTCAATGCTTTATTCACTCAAATCACTCAATACAACTTCATTGTATAGGTTCTTCATTAAGAAAATTATAATCCTTAATGTTGGGCACTGCAATACACATAATCAATTCAAAACTAAAAATCCTAAGTTAACTCTGAGCACAGCAAACACTTAATCATGCCAGACTCATTACAGACATTCCCTCTGCATGCTCAGCTCAAGTGCCAGGTTTAGAGTCTCAAGTCTTAGGGTTGAAGTCTAAGAGATGCTCACTCATTCAGACCACAGTGATCAGTCCAGGAACCGATGAAGGCTCCTACTGGGCTGGATGTGACATCTGATTGAGGAAACAATTTTAAGACGAAGTCACCATTCTCACCAGCGTCAAGATGTGGCTATAGAGTTTGAGAGCAGTGAGGATGAATGTGAGGATCAGGCAGATAATGACAAAAATTTGGATATTAGTACAGGAACTCATCAGGCTCTCCAGCATGTTGCCATGATTGCAGCTGGCTGAATGTCTGTTCACTTGCTCCATCATTTCTACTAAATGTTGGGGCTCTGCTCACCTTTTCAGTCCCTATCAGCTATTACTGTGTTTCTTAGTGACATCTTACATTCCCTGGTCATGACCTATTGTTTGACGAATTCTGCCCTGACCTCTCACCTCTGACTCCCATCAGGGTGAAGGAAATGACCATGACTGCACTCTGAGTTTGCACTGGGTTGTGGACAGAAACTTGTCTTTATCAGGCTGTGCCTGATTCATACTAGAGGTCTCTGGAGGCTGTGCCTGGTGGACCTGCAGGTTCATTTTTAACTGGAATTACTTAGGCTTAGGCCATTTTTAGGTTAAGGCCATCCTTACAGCTAGCCTGGACCACAGCTTGGAACCCCCACAGATATCCTGATTAGGACCTGCTGCCAGGTGTCATAGCACGTTGGAGGCACAGGTAACACCTTAGGCATTAACCCCAAACCATATAAGGAGGCAGAAAAATACATTTGACTTTTTCATTCCTATCAACTGATCGTGGACCCTGCCTTAATTGGAGACTCCCATGTTGGGTGGGGAATTCCTTGACACAGGACGGGCTTTCATTCAAGAAACTGAAAAAAATAAGAATGGGTCATGCCCCAGTTAGTAAATTTGAGAGAAGAAATAGAATCATAAAACTTCTCAAGTAGCTGGGATCCCAGGCGTGTGTCACTGCAACTGGCTTTTCATACTTGTTTGTTATTGTTTTGGGAACCAGACAGTGAACCCAAGGGTACCACACCATGAGCCCCATCCGCAGGTAGGGTTTTAAAATAGGGTCTCACAAACTTGCTTACAACCTCTCTAAGTTGCTGAGGCTTTCTTTGAACTCACCATCATCATGACTCACCTCATGAGCTGCTGGAACTACAGCTGAGAACCACCAAGCCAGCATTTCCAGTTGTTTTTGGAAGAGAATCTTTCAGGACATCAATTTGACCCACCTGTCCAGACCAATTAAAGAATGCATTCTTTTGTTTTCATGTGGATTCTGGTTCTTTCTTTTTGAATATTTCTAACAGAGAGACAGCTCTCTTCCAATTAAATCTTCCCAATGTGGTCAAATCATTTTTGGATTTATTTATTTGTTTACTTATCTCTGTGATGCCTTGGATGGAACTCAGGCCGTTCCACATGCTCGCAAGTGCTCCACCACTGAGAAATGTGCCTAGCTCTCTGAGTTAGCTTTGATGAAGTTCACTCATTTCTCTAGAATAGCAAGGGTTGTGGGTTTTCTAAATTGTGGAGGGAAAATTGGCCAGTGTTCCAGAAGGGGTTGTAGAGTCTTTGGATACAGGTGCACAAAGGACTGTGCATCTTTCAGAGGCCAAGGAGTGAAACCCAGTTGCCACTTCCTGACCCGGCCACATTTAAAAACCAGAACCTGTTTGTTATGACATCCTACAGTTGTGTGCTCTCTCACAGCACAAATTAACCTAGAGTCAAAAGATGCATTAGGTTTGAGATTTTGGGAATCGTTTGTTATTTTTTGTATTATATTATTTTTAATTTTTAATTGTAATTAAACCGGGTACCTTTATTTATTTATTTATTTATTTATTTATTTATTTATTTATTTATTTTTATGTGGTTCTGAGGATTGAACCCATGGTTTGCAAGTGCTAGAGGAGTGCTCTACCACTGAGCCACAACCCCAGGCCCCTTACATCATTTGTTACTAATAAGCCTGGCTTATTTTGCCTAGAATGTACCTAGGATTAGACACTACTATTGCTGCTTTCAGCACTGACTCTCACACCCTGAAGATCACAAGAGGAGTGTGAATGTCACATACACGTCATCACACTTCACAAGTGACCTGAAAATGCAGGAAGGTAACCTTCATTTACTTGTACATTTTTTTTCTAAGAATATTTCTTTGGCAGAACTTATTTGTAACTGAAACTCAAGTGGGAAATGAATCTGAGAAATGTCATTTTTAGCTCTTCAATTTCTTCAAACAGAATGGTGGAGTGGAATTGGAAAGGGTACCAGTAATGTACCAATACTGCAAGTTCTTTTAGTGCAGGGATAGTTATGCTAATTATGTTTATATATTTTGTATCCAGTTTGGGACCTGACATTAGTGGGTGTTAAAAAATATTTCTTGAAATAATCTGAATTTATAAACAAATATTAAGTTTTTTTTCTTTATCAGGTAAAATAATAGAGATGTAAAATATGTGCTAAAACTATTGGCTGTTAAGGATTTGAGAGTTCTGAAAGTATTCTGGACTATGAGAACGAAATAGCAGAAGGCACCAATACAAAGGGGGTGGATGTGGGCAGAAGAGAAAATAGACAAACAAACAATTAGAAAATACCTTGTAAGTTAAGTTGATTCAACTGTAAATAAAACTCAAAATGACAGTGGCTTAAATATGACAGCAGCTCATTGTTTCCTTAAAGACAGCAGGTAAACAGTCTGGAGCTCTGTCATGGGAGCTCCTTGACCCTCAGGAACTCATGCACTGTTTGGCCATCATCTTTAATCTGTGGTTTCGACCAGATGGTTGAAGATAGCTGCTTGTGCTCCAGCCACCATTTCTCAATTTTAGTCAGTGAGAAGATGGTTGGAAGAAAAGTATGCTCCCTCCTTTCAACAACACTTCCTAGAAGATGCACACTCCTCTTTTATTTAAATATCATTTAAATTAATGTGCAATGTGAACAGACGTATCTACAAAGCCAGAGTGGAGGGGACTCATCCCTTCCAGCGGGAGACACCTCCCATCTTGGGTGGAGGGGGGAGCTTCTATAACACAGCAGCCAAAATAGAGGGGACTCTCTTCTCCAAGCAGGATACCCCTCCCATCTGGTTCTCTGGGAAAGCTGGTAAACCCCTGCAGCCAAGGTAGGGGGAAGTCACCCTTCTAGGCTGGAGACCTCTCCAATGTCAGTGTCATGTAAAGCTCCTTAACAGCTGCAGCCAGGTTAGAGGAGACTCCTTCCTCCAGGCAGAAGACCCCTCCCACCTGGGTGTCAGGTGGAGCTCATATACCCCAGCAGCCAGGGTAGAGGCAACTAGCACCTCCAGTGGAGAGACACCTCCCACCTGGGAATGGTGGTAATTCCTATACTGCCTTAGCCAGGGTAGAGTGGACACGCTACTTCAGGCAGCATATGCCTAATGCAGTAAAAGTTTCTTTCTCACACCAGTCTAGAGAGTGCTCACAGCTTGTGATGGTGTCATCCTGGAAGTGACACATTACTTCCTCTCAGGTATAATTGGCTAGAATTAGTCACATGGTCCTATCTACATGTGGACCTAGGAATGTAAGCTTCCATATTTGGAAGTAAAGGAGTCACACAAGAGGAAGCAAGAATGTGAAGAGAGAGCCTACAGAATGGGGGAAAAAACTTTGCTACCTGCACCTCAGAGCAGTAATCTCCAAAATATATAAATAACTCAAGAAATTTAACACCAGCTGGGCGTGGTGCTGCACGCCTATAATCCCAGCAGTTTGGGAGGTTGAGACAGGAGAATTGTGACTTCAAAGCCAGCCTCAGCAATTGTGAGGTGCTTAGCAACTCAGTGAGACCCTGTCTCTAAATAAAATACAAAATATTGGTGGGGATGTGGCTTAGTGGTCGAGTGCCCTGAGTTCAATCCCGGTACCAAAAAATAAATAAAAATAAAAAACAAACTAACACCAAAACCAAATAAATAACCCAATCAATAAATGGGCAAAGGAACTGAATGTACACATCACAGAAGAAATACAATTGGTTAATAAATATATTAAAAAAATGTTCAACATCTTTATCAATTAGAGAAATGCAAATTAAAAATACACTGAGGTACAGTTTGGTTTAGTGAAAGTGTGAACCCTAGCAAGTATCAAAGTAATCTCACTCCAGTCAGAATGCCAAATATCAAGAATACAAATAACAGTAAATGTTGGTGAAGATGTGGGTGAAAATGTACCCTTATACATTGCTAATGGGACTAAAAATTGGTGCAAGTACTAAGGAAAGCAGTATGGAGATTCCTTAGAAAACATTGAATGAAACCACCATTTGACCTTGTTATCTCACTTCTCGGCACATTCCCAAGAAACTTAAAATCAGTGTACTATAGTTACACAGCCACATCAATGTTTACAACAGTTCTATTCACCATAGCTAAACTAATGAACCAAATTACGTTTCTTTCAAAAATGGATAAAAAAATGTGGTATAAATACATAATGGACAATTACTCAACCAAATAGAAGAATGAAATTATAGCATTTGCCAATAAATGCATGGAACTGTAGACAATCATGCTAAGTGAAACAAGTCAATCCCCCAAAATCAAAAGCCAAGTGTACTGATATGCAGATACTAACACACAATAAGGAGTGGCATGAAGGGAAAATAGAAGTTCTTTGCATTAGACAAAGGGGAATAAAGGGAAGAGAGGGGCAATGAGAATAGGAAAGACAGTGAAATGAATCATACATAACTTTCCTATATTCATATATGAATATACAACCAGTGTAACACCACAACTTACACAACCACAAGAATAGGAAGTTATACTCCATGCATATATGATATGTCAAAATACACTCTACTGTCATTTATAACTAAAAAGAACAGATAAAAATAATTTTAAAAAGAAGTGAAATAGGACCAGACTAGTTATGTTCTTAACTGATGTGACTTTGGACTCACTTTTCTGGGGATTTCTACTCCTTCATCCCTTCTAAGGACCTCAGAAGCACTGAAATGCTAAATGAAATTCCTTTGTGTTTTGAAATATCTAGAGTGGTTGTGGATTCCTACAGTAATTGCTGGCTGAATCGAGTGTGTACTGGTAGCTTTGTATAATTTTACCACTACCTGACCTTACCATCTCTGCCTCCTAAGGATGTCCTGTATAAACTGCATATTCCAAGCTCATTTGCCTTCTGGCTTTGGTTGGGTGGGATCATGGGAGAATCCAGCAGAAGATAAGAAAATAGGAATTAAGACAGATCAGGATATCTCTCTCTGCCTCTTTCCAACTCCCCATTAAACTGTGAGTTCTTGATTCTGCCTTCAACTCTGTAGGCTCCTTTCATTAAACTTCCCTCTTGAGTACACTTTGAGTATGATGTCTGTTTTGAACCTGATTCATAGCAGGTATTTAATAAGCAAAAATTTTCAACTATAAGTCTAAAAAAGAGTAACAGACCATCTCCCATCTTCCAATTTTACTACAGCTGGAGGTCTTTATAAGATGCCCTTTTTCTGCCTTAAAACATCAGTAGCTCCAAAGTATACCCATCACCACACCCCCACTGTAAGCTGCAGCCAGACAGAAGTAATTTCAGCTCCTTCTGCAATGTGTTCTCTTTCTCTGAGCCTCTGCACATGCAGCCTAGGCTGGAAACTGCTCAGCAACCCCACTCTCATCTAAAAGTCACTTACCCTCAGAAGCTTCCCTGAGATGGTAGAATACTTGTTGAGGGCCACAGCCCAGTTGGGATGACTACATGGTATTTTGCCAGAAGGGAGTGTTTGAAAGGTGATGCCAGGGAGCTCTTGAGATGATGGTGGTTATGTTAATCTGTGTATTCAACTGTATCTTAGCCCTTTCCTGTCAGGTAATAGGGCAGGCAGCTCTTGTTGTCTTAGGCATGTCCTCTACTTTGGAGTTCCCATAGAGTTCTGGAGAGTGAGTGTGCTCAGCAAGGTGGAGTGGAAGAGAGTTCCCAGGGAGGGTGCATGGAGTGCAGGTGGAGTTTGGGCAATAAAGTTTCCTGTTTGAACATATAACTGCTTTGTGGCAGCTTGGTTATTTGTGCCCAGCCAGACTGCTGCAAATACTCTCCCTCTGCAGTCTTTATGTACCATAACACAGAGAGAGTATTCACTGTTACACTGTTCTACGACTGCCTACTTACCTGTGTCCTCCAAGACTGTAAGATCTAGAACAAGGAAAGAGGCCTAGGACAGGAAATGAGTCTTTCCCTCTCCCTGTGCGTCTCTTTCTCTTTCTGTTTCCCATTGATCTGTTGCTTTTCTGTTTTCTTCCATTCATTTGTATTTAGATCCCAGCATAATTGCCTGGCACACAGTAGGTCTTAGTAACTACAAATGTTGAATGGTTAAAACTCTCTCTTGGCTTCCAGGTCATCTCTGTTTCTTGATTTTTCTCTTTCTCTGGCTTTCCTCTTTCTTTGTTCTTGGAAGCCTTCACAATCAACTCCTCCTCTGTCTACCCATTAACTATTCTTCAGAGCAGTTCATTCTTATCTGCCTTTTGGACTTCAGCCATTAGTAAATACCACAATCCCCAAAAGCATATTTTCAATCTTAATCTTCCACAGGAGCAAAGGCTGGCCCTTTCTCCCTTCAAGCAGTTCAGATAAAGTTTCATTATTTCTTCATTCCCAACCTGTCCTCCTTCTGCTTCCAGTACTCAGTCCACCCCGTTGTCCAAGTGACAAACTTCAAAGTTCCCCAACTCTTTCAATTGTTTTTCTCCCTTTGTCCTGCTGGGCAACATGTTTCATCCATTTTCACAGTTTACAGTCTGTTTCTGAGTCTTTATTTTTCCTAATTCTTTTACCAAGAACACTTTGCCCCCACTTTAACTCAAATACTTTGCATTCTTTGAAATTCAGAAAACTGGTCAATTTCAATTCATTGCTTCTTCCTCCAAGTTCTACCTAAGTGATTTCTATTTTTGTCTGCTTGTGGGATTTGTTTGTTTGTTTGTTTGTTTTTGCATTTCAGGGGTTTGAACCCAAGACCTTGCACACATGCTTGTTAAGCACTCTCCCACTGTGCTATAGATCTCCCACACTTGTTAAAATTTTGGGCCACGGTCTCATTTTTCCAGGCTGGCCTCCCACTTGTGATCCCCCTGCCTCAGCCTCAGAAGCAGCTGGGCTTGATGGGTAAGCCGAGTAGATGGCTAGGGCACCTGGCTTGATGCCATGACTTTCAATGTTGGATCTAATCATGTCTCCATCAGTAGAAGGTAAAATTCTTAGGGTTTTTTTTTTTAATCATTGGGACAAGCTTGTGATTAATATTTTATGCAATTAAAATATTTTATATGAATGAATGAATAAATGAATTAACTGGAAAAGAGAATCTTTTCAATTACACCCTTTCAGAGGTTATTGCAAGAGAATCTTTGAGATTAAAGGATAATAGTCTCAGTTGAAAAACCTGAACTTTAAGTGACCAAGTCAATATACACTTTAACAAGATATTGTATGTGCTTATACAGGACAGTTAATTGCTATGCATGTAGAAAAAAATTTTTTTAAGCTTACACTGCAGAATTTGATTTTAAACATTTTCAATTCCAAGTATTGTCAAATTTTAAAAGGGAAGGTGTGATTTTAACTCCTTCTATGCTATTTTTTACCCTGGGTGACAGGCATTAGATAAAAGAAAAAAAAAAAAAGCCTGTATCATTACAGGGCTGGACACTTGGTAGGCCCTCAACACATTTTAATCCCTTTCTTTTTTCCTCTTCTTTATTTCATATTTGAAGTTTCACGAATGTTGATTATTTAAGAGAAGTTTTAGTTTTTGGATTTCAATTAGACTAAAAAAAAGTCATATTCTGACAGTCCCTATTAACTCTGAAACCCAAAGGAAAGAAATCCCTGGAAGGGGACCGGGAGAATAGAGGTGGTGCAAAAACTGAAAGCAAAGGCGCCCAGGAAGCCATAGAAGGCAGCTTTTTTGGCTGCCTTTGTCTTTTTTAAGCCCAAAGAGGCGTGATGCACTGACTGCAGTCGCTGATTAGTTTCCCCCAGGAGGTGCCCGCCTGCCCAGAATCTCCCCGCCCTCCAGGTGCCTCTTGCTTCCGCCCTGCAGTGCGCTGCAGATCGCGACCGCTGGGGGCGCCAGGAGCCCAGTTGCTGAGGTGGAGATCGAGACCTTACTCCGAGCTTAGCCTCTCAAAGCTCTCAGAAGGGTGGCTACAGTGGGGAGGTGCGTACCAAAGGGCGCCCTTTCCCCGGGCAAGCTGCAGCACAACTGCTTCTCAAAGGCGCCTGGGAGCAGTGAGCCGCCGCCGGGCTCAGGTTCAGGCTGCTGGAGAGGCTGCGGCGGCGGTCCTGGCCCCTACTGTCAAGCGGTGCCCAGGGTCTGGGCCGATCTTGGGCTCAAGGGAGCTAAGGTGGCGGCTGGCTGTGCAGCCCGCTCGCCAGCGCCTGCCTCTCACAATGATGAAGAAGTTTAAGTTTAAGGTGGACTTCCAGCTTGAGGTACTCTTCATCAGTGGAGTCCTCTTCTTCAAGATGTGGCTGCTGGTAGGCGGCAGCTTCACTGCAGGCAAGGCGCCCTCCGTGCCTGGCGCGCCTCCAGAGCCCTGCCTGTGCAGCCTTGGCTGGTTAATGGACAGCATTTCTTCCCTTGGCCCCTTCATTCCAGCCTGGCAGCCAGACTTGTGAGCTCCCTGTCCTGCAGGGACCCGTCAAAAACCAGTCAGGAATGTATCCATCAGCACAAAATGCTTCACAAATGGGTTTAACTAGGTTGGCCTTGGCTTCTGCGTTCCTCACTCCAAATGGTTCCTGGTGACAGCTCTTTCCTCCCAATTCTCTAAAAATGGGAACAATGGCCAAAGGGAGAAAGAGGATGCTTCTTGTTTCCTTTAAGACATTTCCATATTTGTGAAATACAAAGTGTAATTGGAGCTGTTGTTAAAATAAAAAGGATCCCAGCTTCTCTGAGTTCTAAGAACCACCCCTGTTAACAGCCTGTGCTTGGTTGACACCAAGTAGATTTTGTTCGCCCAGAATGAGGCTGAGGTAGGCCAGGTTGGTCTTAATTTAAGGCAAGTGTTTCTAGCAGATGAGGCAACAGTCCAGGAGACTGTAGATTGCATCTCCAGCTCTGAACTAATGCTCATCAAATTACCTGTCTTGAAGTGACCACTGTGAGTCTCAATGTGGGGGACTTAGAACCAGGAGGGGATCCCGAACTCTGTGCTAATTTTGAAATGAGCCTCTCCCTGTGTGCCCTGTACACTCTCTGGGAGAGACATTAGTAGGTCCCAGAATGCAGCCAGGTGTGGCAATGTTCCTTGAGTAATTTCAGGGTTATTAACAGACTGACAGATTTGCCCTAGGGTGTTTTTGTATTTTCTTGAAAAGAAAAAAAAGTTTATCACTGAATTTTTGAGTTTTTGAGGTCAAGGAGAAGGTTTAATGATCTTTGTTTAACCCATATATATATATATATATATATATATATATATATATATATATATATATATATATATATATATATATAAAGTCACAGTCACTATATATATATAGTGGTCACAGACTTTATTTTTACACTAAAAATATTGTACTTTCTTTTTATCTATCATCCCATTAAAATTGTAAAGAAAATAATGTCAATGGATTGTGGAATTGGAGCCAGAAAATTGTCCACTGTGGCAATATTGAAGATTATGGCAGCCTGATCATGTCTGGTTGGCTAAACCAAAGGACGTATAAAGCACTATTTATTCTCAAAATTAATAAATAGTCAACTGAGGATAATTCTAAATATTAAGTTTGGTAACAAATCTGAGGATATTCAGCTAATTAATTATAGTACAAAATTTTTAGCACACTGGTAAGAGAATAATGAATGGTACAAATAATATGTGTGTGTGTCTGTGTGTGTGTGTGTGTGTGTGTGTGTGTGTGTGTGTGTGTATAACCAGCTCCCAAGGTATAGAAAAGCCTATATCAATTCTGAGTGTACTTTAGGTGAAAGTCACAGTCTTGTTTTGCTGCTAGGTTCTAGCCCCCTACCTGGAGCAGATAGGTGAGTACTCCTGGCAATGGTGACACCTGGTGGTCAGGACACTTGCTGGCTACCTTCTGAATATAATTCATTAGTTCTTTCTTCTTCTTCTTTTTTTTTTTTTTTTTGTACAGAGTCTTTAACTCAGGAGTACTGGACCAGTTAGCCACATTCGCAGCTCTATTCTGTATTTTATATTTGTACACAGGGTCTGGCTGAGTTTCTTAGGGCCTCACCATTGCTGAGGCTGGCTTTGAACTCTCAATCCTCCTAAAATATACTATTGTATTTAATTCTCACAGCAAGCCTAGGGATCCACATTTTGTGAATAAATGATTCAAAGTCCCCATAGATGATATGTGTGATGCTGAGATTCTGATGCAGTTGTAACATCAAACAGGGTGATGCCAGATAAAAGGAGAAAGTGTGTTCTGTGCTGAAGAGTTTCTAAATAGGCAGCTTCCTAATGGTTTTAAAGTGCAGTGGGTATCATTTGATTTGTCTTCTGCAAGAGCTGGAAAGGAAAAACTATGCTGTGATAAGCTTCACCCTTTCTCTTTCAACTAAAATCTGGCTTTGATCTAGGTAAACACTGTTAAGCATATTGCTCGATTTCTTGTTCCTATTTTTTCTCTTTTAGGCTGTGCAGAGAATGAGAAAACTCTCATTATTGATTTATCCCTCTCGTGTTCATCCTCAATTCTTTTTAAATTTATTTTGTTAAATTTGTTTTTGTAGTTGTAGAAAAACAGAATGCCTTTGTTTATTTTTATGTGGTGCTAAAGATTGAACCCAGTGTCTCACAGAGGCTAGGTAAGTGCTCTGCCACTGAGCTACAGCCCTACCCCTCCTCCTCAGTCTTATCATTACAAAATTTGTATTTATGAAAAAAAAAAAAGAATAGTGCTTGGTACAGCCAAACAAACAAAGAAAAAGAATTTGAGGGAAATGATCTACAACAAGAAGTATATGCCTTTGAAGTTAGATAGAGAGAGTTAGCATAAAGCTAAGAACAAGGGTTTGAAATGAGGTAGGTTTAAGCCTCATCCCAGTTCCACCATGGTAGATCTGGTTGTGGTTACATAGGCTTTCAAAGTTAAAAATCTTTAAAATTGAAACAGTCACTGACAATTGAGGGGATTTTGAGGATTTAGTAAGCTGATGTGCCTAAGATGTGCCCAACAGTGCTTTGGCATCTAGTTGGCACTTAAAGAGGCAATGACGAACTTTTTCAAAAATGTCTGCTTGCTTTAGATGTTATAGTTAATTTCTTTTTCTTAACAAGTACAAAAATGTTGATTTAAGAAACATTCCTCATTTTATAAGGGAAAAAAATCCTGAAATACCAGTGGTAAGTAAATTATTTCAAAATTGCATAACTCTTACCTAGTGGATGCCAGTCTAGGAATGCAACTTTGATTAAATGCTAGGTTTTAATTTCTAAAAATCCATTAGTGGGACCCTTTTAAATCAGAAACATTAAACACTGTAACATTTCTCCAATAAATATGTGAAATCAATAATATGTAAAAGATATAAAAAGCACACTCAAGACTGCTCTCTTTAGAAAGGTTTACCAGGTTGTTCTTGGTTAGTGTCTGGGAATCTGAGTGGTAAATAATTCTATACTTGATATAAAACTTCATCTAAATGATACAAGGTGTTCAATGTGCCTAGACTGCACAAAGTCTGATTCTTGATAAACACCTTCTGAGAGTCATACATTTGGGTCCATTAAGCAAAGGGTGCTAAAGTAACCAACCTAATAAAAACTTTCATCACTGAGTCTCTAATGAGTTTTCCTAGTAGACAACACATGCCACAATTTGATGCTAAAGAAATTGTGTATGAGTCTGCTTAGTATCCTGTTGCTGTAATAAATAATAGCCATAAAACAACTATATTCTGAGTCCTGTGAGTTCTCTGGAGGAATATCCAAACCAAGGGATAGTCTTGGGAACCCCCCAACATGAACTAGTGTGAAATAATATTTGTTTGTTAGAGAAAAGTCTTGGAGATATACAGAAAATTCTCTCTTACACACACATACACACACACACCACACATGAAGATGCTTCATTTTTCATCAAATATTAATTGTGCATTTACCAGTTTCTAGCTGTTAGGAATCATGAGAAGTACAACAAATAAAGGGTCCACAAAAAATTACCTCAAGTTAATAAAAATAATTATAATTATTTTCAGTAGGAGACAGTATGACTTGCTGCCCTGTCCATGGGTCAGACAATATGTGAGGGTTGTTGAAATTATAAAGGAAAAGAGTTCATGTACAGCTGTACTAGTTACTTAAAATTGTATTTGCATTTCAGTTGAGCATGCTGGGAGGATGAATTTTTATTGACAAGAAAGTGAAGTGGGAGGACAGCTTGAGCAAGACACTCATATAACTGGTTCTAGATCATCCTGATTCCACAGAGTTCATGTGGAGCAACAGCAGAAGATTAGAAAAAGCTTTTGAATGCCATTTTAGTTTGCTTTCCACTGCTCATAGGAAAAAATTCAAGCTAGGAATTTTGAACTGAGTTGTAGTATGATTAAAGTGATATTTGAGCTTCCTAGCAGGATGACGCTTTTGAATTTAAGTAATAATAGATGAGATGAGGAGAAAAATTAGGAGCCTATTAAAATAATGCAGGCAGAAGCTAATGAGATCCTGAACTCAAGTTTCTCATATGAGTGATGATAAATGAAAATTCTGTGATAGAGCCCTTGATGCCAGGAGAGAAATAAGAAAGTCCAGACAATTGTATATGGTGGTAGATGATATGAAGACTTATGTTGATAACATGATAACATAATACATTGGGGGTGACAGTGAGTCTGATAAGCAGTTGAAGTCACATTTATTGTGATACATGTGTTTCTTAAATTCTAGTGTATGGGAGCCATACAAACCTGCTTATTTCTCATTTAGGTCTTCCTTATACTGCCTTTTAGTGATTGTTAGTCAAAATTAATTTTAGAAGGATCCAGTTTCTTAAGAGAATGTTTGCTCAGTGAAGAGGTTAAAAAGAAATTAGACTGGAAGGTATTTATTTGAAATGAATGATGTTGTTATTATGATTTTGGTACTGGGAATTTAACCCAGGGGTGATTAACAACTGAGCTTCATCCTCAGCCATTTTTAAGTTTCATTTTGAGACAGGGTCTTTTTAAGTTGCTTAGAGCCTCACTAAATGCTGTCTGACTTTGGACTTGGGATCCTCCTGCCATAACCCGCAATGCTCACAGTCATTGGGATTACAGGGGAGAGCCACCATATCCAACTATAATTGTTATTAAAATGGTCAGGGTAAATGGTTAGATTTTCCATAACCACAATTATTATAACATTTGGAAAATACCTTATACAATTATATTGGTCTATTCAGCTAAGCAAAATTCTTGCATAATAAAATATTTTCAAATATCTCTTAGACAAAATATTATATTTTTTGAATCTTTTTAGAGTTTTTTTTTGTAAACATTTAAATCACTTTTGAAGTTGTATTAAGTCTTTCAGGATAAATTTAATTCTGTTCTGTTTAAATTAAGGAAGAAATTTTTTCTACATATTTTAGGCCAATTTCCCCTATTTCTTCATCTGTATGGGTGGGAGGGTGCTAATAGCTAAAGTAATTTTTCAGATTTCACACGAGTTTGTGGCAAAAACACATTTGAATTCAGGGAGTGTCCAGGAAGCTATTGAACACGTCTGTGTATTAGATCTTTTACTTTGTAAGCAAGCTGAAAAGATTTCTTTTTTTGTCAAAGACTGTCTATATTTTCAAGATTTTACTTGTTTTTTTTAACTTGTATATCAAATAATTATTATTTTAACTAAATTATTTATTCTAATTTTGTAAGCATGATGGCAGAATAAAATTTATTTCATATTACATAAATAGAGCACGAGTTTTCAAGTCATTGATTGTATACAAAATATTTCACACTGTTCATGTCTATGTACATGTACTTAAGGTAATGGTTTCTAACTCATTTCCCCATCGTTCCTACCCCCGTGCCCCCTCCCTGTTTTTAAGATTTTAATTCACTTCATTGTTTATTTCTTTTAGTAATTTTACATACTTCAAAAGTAATATAGACTCCTGTGGAAAACTTAGAAAAGCAAAAATAAAAGAACAAAAATTGCATGTAAATGAACAATCCAGAAATAAACACTATTACTAATATTTTGGTGTATGACCTAAAAACCTGTATCAATCCCCACATATACATACATACATAGACATATATGTATGCCCTCTCCACAATCATTAGCATTTTTAAAAAGAGATCATAATGTAATTAATACATTTTTGACTTCTATATCATTAAATATTAAATGTTAAAGTGCTTTAAAATTAGCATACTATAGTGATCCATGCATAACGAAGTTTATATCAGTGCACTGTCAAATAGCGGAGTAAAGGAACAAGTCTAGGTGCCCGTCAGCAGATGAAAGGATAAAAAAAATGTAATATATATAATGGAATTCTACTTATCCATAAAGAGGAATGAAATCATGGCATTTGTGAAGTAAACAAGACTCAGAAAATCAAGGGCAAATGTTTTCTCTCATATGCTGAAGCTAGAGCAAAATAAGGGGGAAAAGGTTGGGGCCCCATGAAAATAAAAGGGAGACCATTGTAGTAGAAGAGGAGGATTGAAGGGAAGAAGGAGGGACTATAAAAGGGAGGATGCACAATAAATTGACCAAATTTATGATCTGTACATATATGATTGTACCACAATGAATTCCACCTTTATGTGCAACTATAAAGCACCAATTTAAAAAATAATAAATACATAGAAAAAATATCTGTAGACCAGAGGAAGGGAATAGAGCTGGGGAAGAGTGGAGGGAAAAAGAAAGTATCTGGGACTGAAATGGAGCAAATTGCTTTCCAGTCATGTATGATTGTATCAGAATGAACTCCACTATTATGTATAATTATAATGTGCTAATAAAAATGAAAATGTTTTCAATAGATGCATATCATTCTATTTTGTTAATTTTCATGATTTATTGTACCAATCTTTTTGTAGCAGTCGGGTTCTTGTTGTTATTTTGAGATGCTGGGTATTGGACCTCCACCTCTGGGCCATATCCCCAGCTCTTTTTTTCCTTTGTAATTAATATTTTATAAATAAACCATCATAAGCATCCATATAGCCCAATTTGGTGCATGATTATTTAGGATTAACACTTAGAAATGGAAATATCTAGTAATTCATGCATGTTTTTAAAACATTTGACATATACTGCCAGTTCACCCTTTTGCATTAAATTGAGTTTTGATGATCAAAAAAAAAAACTAATAAACATTAAATATCAAAAGTAACCAATATTAGAAAATGCTGTTTTACTATATGACAGATGATTGTTCACACCCTGGCTCCAGCAATGGCCCTTCTGTGTATATATCCAAAGGCAATTAAATCAGTATGCTGAAGAGAATTCTGCACTCCCACATTCATTGCAACATTATTCACAATAGCCAATACACTAAAACAACCTGTCTGTAACAGATGAATGGATTTTTAAAATGTTGTGTATCCAATGGAATAATATTCAGTCTTTAAAAAGAAATAAATCCTGTCATTTATGACAAAGTGGATGAACCTGGAGGACATTTTGCTAAATGATATAAGCCAGGCATAGACAGTGCACATGTGTAACATGAAAAAGGCCAACTCGTGGAAGCAGAGAATAGAATGGTGGTCTCCAGAGCATAGGGGTGGAAGGTATGGGAAATTTCTAATTTCTGTAAGAATGAATAAGTCCTAGAGACATATTGTATATCATAATTATTAGAGTTAATGTACATTTAGAAATTGCTGAGAGTGGATGATAAATGTTCTGAGAAAAAAAAGTAAATAGTGAAATTATTAACTTAATTGAACCATTTCACAATGTACACATATATCAAAACATCATTATACACCATGCAATAAGACATTATGAAATAAATATATAATTGAGTACATAACTTTTGGTAAACTATATATTAATATAAATAAAGATGTAAGAAGAACTCTTTATATCCTCACTAAAAATGGAATCATCAATTCACTTTATTATAGTAGCTGTGATCTACTAGTAGCTAACACTTATTTTAGCACTTTCCTAATATATATATATATTTTTTTTCAATTAAATTATATTTACATGATCATGTGTATGTATAAAAGTACAAATTGCTCATTCATTAAACACCTTCTGAATACCTAGTAGGCACCAGACATTGGGAAGGGTGTTAGAAATCTCTAGTAATGATGACATCGATACCGGGAATTAAACAGCAGACTTTTCTCTGAAGCTTTCTATGAGGGAGGCATGGAACAGGAATCCTCCACCTAATTTAGTTCCCATTTTATAATTAAGGAACAAAGAATTAGAGAAAATATCTAATGCAAATTATCAGCTCTACTTGCAAAGCGGTTAACTAATTTATGGTCTGTTAGGCTCAGAAACGTGTCCAGCCATGTCACACTGTGCTTGTAGAGAAGACAGACGTACATTCCCCAAAAAGCAAAGGTGACAAAAGACAGTAGATATGCGGAGAGTGAGGAGACACCATGGTACATGCTGTCCTCCAGCAGGAACTTCACAGATCTTTAACTGAGAAGGGTCAGACAAATACTACAAGGTCCATGTATTTTCTCGTGCATATTTTCTCTGTCTCCAATTCTTCATTTTTAAGTTCCTTCCTTCTGGGACTGTGAAGTTGACTCAGTCAGGCTTCTCTGGTGTGCAGGTCACAGGTGCAGAGGTCTCAGGACTCACTGGATGCATGTGACATTAGGCTGCCCGGGGGTCCGTGTAGGGCAGAAGAGCTGAAAACTGCTCAGCACACCTCCTAGGTGGCCTGCAAAGCCAGACCAGACTTCCTCATGGTGGGATACTAACAGAAAGAGCAGGAGTCACAGAGGGCAGAGTCTGTTTGTTCCACCAGCAGCACCCCAATGGAATCGGCCACTTGTTTCTGCTGATCTCATCATTTTATCTCTTTCAAGACCTGATCAGTTTTGTTTTCTTTAAGTTGTGTTTATGTTAGTCACAAGCAGTGGCTGTTGGTGACCAAAGAACCCAGTTAACAAAGGGTATCTACATGCTGCAGCAACCGAGTGCTCCACAGGGGTCACTTCCTTAAATTGTCAGCAAAAGCAGATATGGTAGAAAGAAAATTATGGACTCTACATGAGAAAGCTGGGGCACAGAGATGTCAGGTCAACTTCTCCATGCCACACAGCTAGGCAGTAATGGAGATGTGACTCAAACTGGGGTCTGTCAGACCTCTGAGTTAATATCCAGAGCCTTCCTGCAGTCACCACCTCAGTGAAATATCAGGTGCACACAGTGCTATGGGGCCCGGGAGATGGATATAGTCAACCCAGCTTATGGGTCAAGAGAGACATTGCCGCCCAGCTGAAATCCATCAGATGCATCCACAGAGAGGGGACAGGTGGGCCTAGCATACTAGGTTACCAAGTTAGAAAGGACATTGCAAGCAGAGAGCCTGTCCACTAGACCTGGTCTCTTGCTGGTCTTCAAGAGACCAGAAAGACAGATGTCCCAGAACTAGTTGATTTGTGTCTCATCCCCCTTGAAATGAGGTTCTTCATTCACCTGACTTCTGATGTTTCACCCTGACTCTTGAGGTTCAGGCAAGCAGTCCCTATCTTATCCTCCACCTTTTGGTGACCCGTTTTTGTGCCTGCTTCTTGCTGGGCATCCAATTACCTGCTCTCTGAATCCACCAGCCACCTCTGCCTCAGGGGTCACTGAAACCAGTGCCTGTTTAGGGAGTGTTCATGGAAACCTCACAAGGTCCTTGGGGAGATGGGCTCCAGGAACCCCTATCAGATGGACCATGAACCAACCATGCAGTTCCCAGGGCTCCTTCATGGAAGCCAATGGACCATCCCAGACTCACAGAATAAAGGCTTGTTTGAACCCTTTTTGAAAACTCACAGTTTGCTTTCTACACATGCACTGGCGGGGATTTCTCCAGGATTTTGTTCAGTTGATACCCAGGGTTAAATTTTCAGCTTTGGAATGAACTCAGAGGTGTTGAACTGACATAGGTTTTGGAGTTAAACTTCAAACAGCTTCACAAAAGATGCTTTCTGGGGAAGAGCAGCTGCTCCCAGAGGCTTTGCTGCCATCTTTCCAGCTCCTCCCATGAGCATCTTCTCTCTTTCCTGATGGATTACCTGCCCACCCTTCAGTGGGACATGATGGTGACAGCATGCAGGCTGTCAGCCAGAGGACTGCACACGGGGATCAGAGAGCAAGCACTGGAGTTATTTTGGTGGACTTTCCTTGAATAGGCACTTGGATTTAGGTGGCCAACACGTTGATCTTAGTTCCTACTGGAGGTCAAAGTCACTACTATGGAGCTTGGAAGAGTCATGTGGATCCCAGGCTTGGTGCTGGCGCCAGCTGCTCTGTTCTCTGTTTTCCTCTTACTCTGGTGTACGCTCCAGAGCGGTGTGTCCGTTGTGCTGAACCTGATGGCAAGGTGCAAGGCGGCTGGGCCCGACTTCTTGGGCAGATCATGGTCCAGAACTCATGGTCCAACTGTAGTCAGTTCTGCTGACCAGTGTCGTCTATGAACGTTATTCCAAAGTACTCCTTTTGTTTCAGGTTGAAGTGTAAAGCCACAAGGTCCAGCAGCTCTCTTGACAGAACTTTGAGCTGAACCAGCAGCTCCAGCCTTCTGCCATCCAGGAGCTGCACCTGTAGTGCCTGTCCACTGTCATCTGGTACACATCCGCAGCCCGCACAAGTTCATAGCACCTGATGGCAAGCGCGCAGCCACTCCATCTCCGCAGCGTGGACACTGTCAGGTTCCACACGAAGGGGCTGCTGGTGAACAACGAGGCCATCCTCTTGGCTCCGGCTGCGGTCCTCACCGCCATCCCAACGCCATATCCATGGGCAGCAGTGTCAAGCCTGTTGTCTGGCTGGTCTACAGTGTGCATGCCAGCCGGTTCCAGGCAGCATGCCTTGGGATTGGGCACCGGCCAGCCAGAGGCAGCGGCTGGCAATGGTGGCCTGCCTGCGTACCACCCGCTGCATTGCCCAGCAGGCTGCATTAAGTTCCACCAATTCCTAATATATTTTTACGTCTTTATGTTAATCCTCAAAATAATCCTATGAGGAAGTACTAATATTTTCTCAATACTATTGCTATTGTTACTATTGTTGTTATTATTACTCTCATTTTATACCTGAAGAAATAGAAACACAAAGAATTGTTGAAAAGTCAGCTAGTAAGTGCAGAGCCAAGAGGCAGGCTGGCTCCATGGTCCATTTTTAATCAAAGACTTTAATGCTGCTAACATTTTGAGTTGTATGCTTTCTCAGCTTTATGTTTTAGAAAACCAATACATAAATCTATGTAGTATAATTTTTCCTAAATGTTAGTTATAGGAAATTGATTCAAAAATGTGATACCACTAAATGGGTTAGTAGACCTGGACCATTTACATTTGCCTCAAGATAGTCATATATATAAGATAAAAAAATATAATACTCATGCATATACTCTATTATTCAAGCTGTGGCTTTCTAGTTCTAAGTCTACAATATTCAGTCTCATTACCAGGTATTCATGCCTTGTAAAACTTTTGCTAATGCCATTTTATGCCACAAAGTTAATATTCACCATTATATCATTAAACCATGCACACAAGGCAGGAGAGTGTGAAATTAAAAACAAGTTTGGGCAACTTGGAGAGGACCCAAAATTTTTAAAAGGGCTAGAATGTGGCTCAGTGGTAATATACACTGAATTCAGTTCCTCAGTACAAGAGAATGGGGGAGAGATGAAGGTCTTCAAATGCTGAGAATAGAATATATATACACACATACACATATATGTATATGCTAATATAGTATATAAAATAAAATATACATGTATAGTCTAGCTCATATATATACTATATATGCATATATATGCATGTATATTTTACATTCCTAATTTTACCCAATTCTTACAAAACCCCTTTAACAGAAGTAAAAAAAAAATATTGCTACTCTTCTTGGATTAGCAGATATGTCATAACACATTAAAAAATTTTTTAAGGTTAAGGAAATTATCAGAATAAGGGTTTAGAAAAACAAAAATATTCAGAAAAGACCATTCATCCTATTACATGAGAAATAATTGAAGTGCTAGATAGTTTAGGAACTGTCTCATAGAAAATAAGTAGATCTGAGGCTGGGGTTATGGCTCATTGGTAGAGCTCTCACATTGAACATGTAAGGCCCTGGGTTTGATCCTCAGAACCACATATAAATAAAATAACATAAAGTTTACAAAAAAAAGAAAAGAAGTAGATCTGACATTTCTGTCACAAGAGCACAAAATGAGGACCAATAGGTGGGAGCTCTAGGGGAGTAGATTTATAATCAACCTAAAGAGCACGTCCCAATTCTTTGTACTGACTGGACATCTAATGGGTTTCTTTGAGAGGATGGTGGAATCCTAAGCACTGACTGAATAACTGTTTTGGGAAATGTTGAAGAGTGAATCTTTGGAAGGTTTTTTTTTTAAAATACTTTTTTAGTTTTAAATGGACACAATATTTTTGTATGCATTTATTTTTATGTGGTGCCAAGGATTAAACCCAGTGCCTCACAAATGTGAGTTGAGTGCTCTATCACTGAGCTACCACCTCATCCCAGAGTCTTTGCAAGTTGGCTAAGTATTCTGTTCCCCTCTCTCTGCAGTAGATTAAATACCTGTGGAACTCAGAAGTGATCATATGACTTTCTC
Source organism: Ictidomys tridecemlineatus (assembly GCF_052094955.1). Classification (NCBI taxonomy): domain Eukaryota; kingdom Metazoa; phylum Chordata; class Mammalia; order Rodentia; family Sciuridae; genus Ictidomys; species Ictidomys tridecemlineatus. The sequence goes on from NC_135487.1 coordinate 94,341,459, forward strand.
TGACCAATGAGATGTGAAGAAAAGTGACATCTGCCATTTCCAGGCAGAAGGTTTAAGAGAAATGATGTAGTTTGCTGTGTCTCTTTTTCTTTACTACAAACAGCTGTCCATGTGTGGACAACCTGGACACTAAATGAATATGGTATGGTTCAGAATCTCAAGTGACCTCCACTAGACATTAACATGAACAGAAACAAACCCTTGGATTTGAACCATCAGAATTTGGGGGTTGCATATTTACTGAAGCATAATGGACCCTATCCTGACTGATACAGACTCTTCTTGATTTAGATGACCCTTAAAACCAATCCTATACATGAATTTTACAGGATGTGATATCATCTGCAATATTTTTTTGTTGTTTACTTATTGTATTTCTTCCTTATATTTGAGTTGTAATTATCAAGGGTTATAGAGTCAAGAATAAAAACATCATGAATTGTTTGGTTGTAACTCAGTTGTAGAATGCTTGTCTCATAGCATGAAGGCCTTGGTTTTATCCCCAGTACACCTCCCCAAATACACAATACACAATACCTCCCACACATACACAACATACAAGAATCATGAATTTTCAAAGTTACTCTTGAAAATAATGAGAAATACCCACAAAACCAAAACAATGAATGCACATAGTATATGCATATCTCTGTTACTATTATACATACATTTACAATGAAGTTGTTTGACTATGTTTTTAAGGATCATGTTGCAAAAAATACATATCTTTAAATTCTAGAATTATACCTGTGTAGCAAGATGTGCATGTTTTAATAGTTACCAGGAAACTAAGGACAAAGTAACTGAGGAAATTAAATTGGTGTCTCCCATTTCATGCTGACTGGGGGCTTTTGCTTTCTGAGTGGAGTGGTGAGGGAGACCCTGTGCTTTTTTTTTCCCACTATGGCTCTAAGTGTTATGTTCCCTATGTTACATGTGCCATGTCATGGTGCAATTGTACACTACTTATTTTCTTCCTTATAGTTTGCGTATTAAGGGCTGGGGTGGTGGCTCAGTGATAGAGCTCTTGCCTAGCACATGTTAGACCCTTGATTCTATCCTCAGCACCACATAAAATAAAATAAAGATACTGTGTTCATCTACAACTAAAAAATAAATATTTAAAAAAATAGTTTGAGTATTAAAAAGCAAGCTTAGGTCCTGAAGCAAAATTTAATGTGACCGAATATTAGAGGAGTCCAACAAATTTGGACAATATGTTCTCGTGTCATAACACATTTATTTTTAAAAAGTAACAAGTAGCTTAAACAAAATAAAAGTTTATTTCTCTTATATAAAGTCCAAACTGGCATGGTATTTCTGCCTTGTCAAGTCATCAGGGGCCTTGTCTATTTTTTAATCTTGTTTTCAGGGTATTGTGCTCATCCACAGAGATTAAGTTAGCTCACTATACATCCAAATTCTAGCCCAAACTTTTGGTAATGAGGAAAGAGGATGGGGAGGTCTCTTCTGCTCACGTTCCATTGACCAGAACATAAGCAGAATGCCACATTCAATTGTGTGAAAGGATAAAAAATGTATTCATTCCTGGGTTCCATATACTTAGAAAAAATATCTAATTATAATCAATGGAGGGGACAGCAGATGTCAGGAGACAATTAGCTTCTGTACACCTCTTTTTTAGAGATGAGAAAGATGATCCTCAGAAAATAATTTGTTCAAGGCTGCACATAACTAAGATATTTGAAAAACTGGTGATAAAGAGGACATAGAGTTATGCTGGGTACATCAGAAGTCAGAACCAGGACTGGTAGGGAGGCATGTTTCTATACAGTTAATCTTAGAACAAATAATTTTCAACATTTAGAAGAGTACAATAATGAATAGGCTACCTCAGTTGTACTACCAATTGAATGGCCTTGTCCATTTGTCAGGGATGTCATTCTTACTTAGACACCATGCCTGTAATCCCAGCACCATGGCTGAGGCAGGAGGATTGCAAGTTTGAGGCCAGCCTGAGAAACTTAGACTCTCAGCAACTTAGCAAGACCCTATCTTAAAATAGAGAGAGAGAGAGAGAGAGAGAGAGAGAGAGAGAGAGAGAGAGAGAGAGAGAGAGAAACATTCTTCATTAGGAAGATGGATCACTTAGGTGACTCTTAAGGTCTTTTCTAATTCCAGGAGTCTGTGATTGTGCTTTCAGTTTTGTCTCCTAATAACAGTGATCCTAAACCTTTCTTTTTTAGCCAGGACCAGTCAGTTTATATTAACCAAATATGCATGTGTTTGTTTCCTTGGTAACCTATCATTTCTTTACCTCTCCTTCAAGCTTCTTTTAGTTAATTTAAATTTCAACCTTTCTTCAAGATATAGATGTAATTTAATGTCTCATCTGTTTTATTTCTATATGTGTCCCTACCTACAGGCTACCCACTTGTTTTTCTCCAACCCTTGGTGTACATACTAAGTATGTTGTTAATATGTTGGTTATTTGTTTAATGAATGAAGAACCTTCCTCACCATCCTACTTTGACTTCTCACTCAGTTATTATAATTCTTGTTTCTACCAGTCCCCTCACACCAAATTTGTTCTTCAAGTTACCTTTATGGATAATTACCATGCCATGTAAAAATTGCAGTAATGCAAAAAAGACAGAGGAGGAGGAGGAGGAGGAAGAGGAGGAGGAGGAGGAGAAGGAGGAGGAGGAGGAAAGTGGGAAGAATTTAGGTTTTTTTTTCCTTTTTTCATTGAGGGGAGTTAGGAGACATGGAAGAGATTTCTTTAGCAAAGTTTTTGTTTGTTTGTTTCTTGTTTTTTTAAGGATAGCTGGAGGAGGAAATAGAGTGGCAGAAGGAACAGCAAACACAACAGCATGAGCAACATGGTGTGTTGAGGGCACAGTGAGGATACTGGTATATTCTGATGTCACAGAAAAATAGTGAGAGGAAGTAGTTATTTCAAGGAGTCTAGACTTGAGTGCATTCTGTATTTAGAGAGCCAAAAACAGAAGAATGACTTAAACAAAGTGGTAGGTGGGCTTTAGGCTGAAATTGAGAGGAATTCTCATTTGATAGAGCACCTTAGCTTTCTCAGCCATCAAGAAAGGTAGACTAAGGTATGATAAAATATCGGAAAAACTTCTGCAAGGGATGGAATAGGAAGTAGAACAAAGGGAAGTCCAAAAGGCCCCACTGAAAGTTTAAAATATAAATTTTAGTAAGAGTAGCATGCACATTTGTACAGTTTCCTTCAGCAATGCTCATAGGTTAGGTGTAGGAGAAAATGGATGATAGGATTGATTCAGGTTTAGAAGTTGATAACTAGATGGAAAGGTCAAAGGCAAGAGATTAAGAGTTTTGAAAAATTTTAAGCAATCAATTATGGGATCCAAATTACATAAGAAAGAAAACCAGGCCAAAAATAGAAATCTGGAAAGTATAGAATGTTTGGAAGATGAGGCCTCAGTGATGTCAAAAAAGGTGTTTATTTAAGCAGTAATGCTATGATGTTTAATTAAGCTGGAGGAGGGTTAGGAATTCAAGAGTGGGATAGTAAAGCCTGAGTTTCCTTCAGTAAAGCAGTGTAGAGAGGGCAAGGTCAAGAGCATGGGTGTTGCTGAAATGGCATGAAGACTTGGTTAGGCAAAGAATGCTGAGCCTAGAGTGTTAGGTTATTTTTCCAGTGTTAAGGTAGCTAGTATGATTGCAGGTGTTGGGGTGAAGACAGAGATTGCAAAACAGATATATCAAGTGTAGTATCAACTAGGAGAAGAGCATGACATAACCAGACATGTTGTACCTTCAGATTTTGAATCTTAAGTTTGAAAGTAGAAAGGTGAAAACCTGCACGTGACAGGGCGCTACAAAGGGCTGGTGCTGCCTCTGGAACTGTGGGAGATGGAGGTGGAGAATTAACCTCCTACCAGCAGGGGCATAATTCCAGTGATATCCTCTTGAGGTAGTCAGGTTTCAGTTAGGCAGTAAGTGGAGGGTTAGTGAAAAGACTGAGAATGTGAGGGTTGGCTGAATTCTGGAACAAAGGTTTCAGGTGGTATGACAGAATGAGGTGAAAGAAATTTGCAACAAGAGAATGAATCAGAGTGATGTTAGGTGTAAGAGAAAATGGATGGTAGGATTGATTCAGGTTTAGAAATTGATAGCTAGATAGAAGGGTCAAAAGAAAAGGGATTAAGAGTGTAGAAAGAAATATAAGCAATCAATTATGGGATCCAAATTGTATACGGAAGGCAACAAGGCCAGGGAAATTTTTTAAAAATTCAAAACAAAGAGTGAGAAAAGACAGAGCAGATTGGGTACTGAAAGAGAATAGGTGACCAGGACTTCCATTTTCATCTTCTCCTGTGGATTGTGGGGATGAAATACATAGGTAGGACTGAGGAGCCTGAGGTTATGGACATGAAATAATTTATATAAAAGGCCCCAGAGATACAAGGCAACTCTCTCACCCCTCTACTTATGGACTCAATCCTCATCACCATCTGCCTACTAGCTCTCATTTCAGAAAATTAGTATTCCTACTATTCCCTGCAATCCCTATATCTTTGACCCAATTCACATCTTATTTCCTTCTCCTTGTGTTGCTATGCAATTCTGAGCTAAATTCATGAAAAAATAATCTACAATTCCTATCTCTTAAAAATTTCTTTTCTCCCTTTTAACCCTTACTCCGAGTCCTGCTGTACCATTTGACTCAAAATATTTGTTTGCTAATATCATCAGCCATCTTCAGTTGACATAACTAATCAATATTTTCTCATTTGTACATTTGTGCTCGTCTCAAAACTTTACCATTACCTATTTCTTGAAACTTGAGTCTTTTGGTTTCATGAACCATATTCTCTACTTTTACCGCCCACTTCTTTATTTCCTTTACTAAATTTTCTTAGGGTATTACTTCTCCCCATTTTAAAAAATCAACTTTATTTTAAAAGCAAGTATATACTTTCCATATACCTCCTGTGCTCCCACTCAAAGAGGCTTCCCCACCTTGGTAATCTTGCGTTTGTTACAGTGGCATACTTGTTACATTCAGCAATCCACACTGACACCTCATTGTTCCCTAAATTGCGTAGTTTCCATTAAGGATCAATCTTGGTGTTAAATATTGTATGAGTCTTGACAAATATATAATGACATGTATCCACCATTGTATTATAATAGTGAATAATTTCACCACCCTAAAAATCCTCTGTAGGTTTCCTATTTTCCCTGTCTCCCCAACCACTAATCTTTTTACTTTCTCCATAATTTTTCTTTTTATCATAATATTGTGTAGTTAGAATCGAGCAGTATGGAGCCCTTTCAGATTGGTGTCTTTCAATTAGTAATATGCATCTAAGCTTCCTCCATGTCTTTTCATGTCTTCATAACTTTTTTTGATTTTTAGTGCTTAAAAATATTCTGTTATCTAGAATTCAATTCATTTGTTTTTATCAGAATATCTTGATTGCTTCCAAATTTGGGAAGTTATGAAAAAAGATGCTATAAACATGTATAGTTAGGGTTTTATGTGAATATGTTTTCAATTCACTGGATTAAATACCAGAGAACATGACTGCTGAACCACATGGGTAAGTGTTGTCCACCCTTTTTAAAGGAGAATGGTCCATAGGAGGCCAGTCATTAGTATTGTGCTTTGTAAATAGGTAACTTAAGGTCAAAAAAGTTAAATGACTTACCCAAAGATTACACAGTAATAAGTGATAGAGCAGGTCTAAACTTTGGGATTTCTCCCTACTGGTCCAAAACTTTTTACTATCTTATGTGGCTTCCTCATTACATAACAGAGAAAAACTTTGGATTTCTTACCCAGGGGTCTAAGTCTAAAATTATCACCCAGCTCAAAAAGACTGCAGTAATGTTATACCTAGAACTGGATGGGGAAAAAGTACAAGCTAGAAAAGTATAATATTTTAATACCTTTAAGAGTCATGAGGAAATTAAAGTTTCTAAAAAAAACCCAAGAGTTTTATTTATATTAAAACATATTTAGATGATAGTGAAATATCAACTTATAAAAGGAAAGAAAATATTTACAAATCACATATTCCATAAGGGTTTACTATCCAGAGTTGGGCTGGATTTTTAGCTCAGTGGCAGGGCACTTGCCTAGCATGTGTGAGGTACTGGGTTAAATTTCCAGCACCACATAGAAAAATAAATAAAATGAAGATATTATGTCCAAATACAACTAAAAATATTTTCAAAAAATACCCAAAATAATGGGCTTGGTTTGTGGCTCAGTGGTAGATTGCTTGCCTAGCACGTGTGAGGCCCTGCACCACATAAAAATAAAGAAGTAAAATAAACATATGTGTCCAACTAGAACTAAAAGAGAAGTATATATATTTTTTTAAAAAATACAAAGTGAATAAAAAACTCCTTCAACTCAACAAAAATAAAACTTGATTATATATGAGCAAAGGACTTCTCCAAAGAAGTCTCACAAATGACCAATAAGCACAAGATGTACAGCATCACTTATGATTTGGGAAATGAAGATAAAACTACAATAGGAACCACTTCACACCCATTAGGATTGGCTACTATTCAAATAATAATAATAATAACAAGTGTTGACAATGGAATGGAAAAATAGGAACCCTCTTGTGTTATTGGAGTAATGTAAAATAATACAACCACTATGGAAAACAGTATGGCAGTTGCTGAAAAACCTTAATAAGCAATTCCACTTTTGGGTACATTTACCCCAAAGAATTGATAACAAACCCAAACAGGTATTTGGACAACCATGCTCATAGCATTATTTGCAGTAGCCAAAAGGTGTAGGCATTTTAACTGTCCATCAAAGGTTGAATGAATAAAGAAAATTTGGCATACACACATAGAGTATAATAGTGTTCATCCTTATAAATAAAGGGAATTCTGATACAACATTTATGAAATTTAAGGATACGATGCTATGTGAACTAAGGACAAATACTCTATAATTCTACTTAACTTAGTTAATCTGACCCAGAGTTGTCAGATTTATAGAGACAGAATATTAGATTGGTGGTTGTCATGGAATGAATAGTGGAATGGGGAGATGATTATGGAAATGGAGTTTCTGTTTTGTAAGATGAAAAGTTCTTAACTTTGGACACACAACTGCATGACTGTATTTAACCCACTGAACTGTGCACTTAAAAATGGTTGTGATGGTGAATGTTATGTGTATTCTAGCATTATTTTTTAAAAAAATGAGTAAATATTTTGACCAAGCCCCAGATTTTTATAAGGCTAAGATAATTGTTTATTTGTTATTATATTCAAGTAAAGTACACAAGTGTTAAAAACATTTTTTTCAATACTCAATTTTTGATGAGTTCAGTCCATCACTCTACTAACTAATATTATTTAGTAAACTATAGACATGTAGGCTTAGGCTTATAAAGTGATTACTTTTTATTTGACACTTTTGGAAAGTTCTTCCATTGCCACAGTCTGGTTAGGCACAATTCAGGAGCCACTTGTCAAAAGAAACGAACTTTATTTTTAGAACACATGCACCACACCACACAGCTCTTCATGAAAACCTTCAGAGCCCAACTGCCACCACTGGCTTCTCACAAGCCTCTCGACCTCCCCCACCCCTCCTGCTCTTGAGGCCAATTGGCTGGGTCACATGGGCAGAGCTGAAAAAAAGTCCCCCAATGATCAGCTTCGTTGTCTGAAAGGGCAGGGAAACAATCCAATGAGCATCACTGCAGAGGAGCCAGTCAGTTGGCAGCTAGAAGTTTGCTGGAACTGCTGTGAGCCAATCATCAGCTGGCAGCTGGAAGTTTGCTGGCAGCTGGAAGATTGCTGGCAGCTGGAAGTTAGCTGGGGCCCCTTCTGCTGGGGCCACTGTGAGCCAATCATCAGCTGGCAGCTGGTACTGGCAGCTGGAAGTTTGCTGGGGCCCGTTCGTTTGAGCCAGCTGGAAGTTTGCTTGGGCCCTTTTGGCTGTGCCTCTCAACACTCCATCATAGTATAACGTTTAACTCTGAGGTATTGCCAAGTTGTTTTTCAAGAGGCTGCACTAGGAAATGGTTTCTTGACAGAAACATAAGTGCAAGCAAATGTGCTTCAGGTTGACTGGGTTCTGGAGGCTCAGGGTTTTACAAAATTTAAATTTCAATCCAAGGTTATGGTAAAACATGTTAAGTTCAATGCCAGTATTTTTTTTTTTTTGGTATAGGAGGGGAACATGGAAGGTGCCTACAGGACCTTAGCAAAATTCTCACCATGGATAGGCACTGAGGATATGAGGCTATACAGTGGTGCTGTGATATGACTGGCTTCTTTTAATGGCAGGGTAACTGTAAAAGTGCTGGTGGATCCTCAAAGTGGAAATGGCTCCAAAAATCAATTTCTTGTTTATCACTCCCCAGTATGGGGACTGGAACCCAGGAACATTCTACCTCTGGGCTGTATCTCCAGCCCTTTTTAAAAACTTGATTTTGAGACAGGGTCTTGCTAAGCTGTCCAGGTTTCCCTCAAACTTGCAATCCTCATGCCTCAGTTTCCTGAGTAGTTGGGATTATAAATGGTGGAATGAGAAGGTCATTATTATGCCAAATACATGTATGAAGACACGAATTGGTATGAATATACCTTGTATATGAACAGAGATTTGAACTATTGTGCTCTATATGTGTAATATGAATTGCAATGCATTCCACTGTCATAAGTAAATAAAAATTTTAAAAAATGTGTTTTATAAGAGATAAATAAATGAGATGCTTTTTTATGTTATAAATGCAAAATAATCGCTTTTTGTAATATATAAATAATCTCAAAGTCTAAAAATTATTTCAAGTACAATATCATGTGGTATATGTTTTTGTCATTTTACCCTTCTTATACTAACATTTCTGTTGTAAGGACCCAGCTCCCTTGGAACATTTCAGCAATAATTAATGGCAAAAGCAGCTGTAACCCATAAGTTCAAAAAATGGAGATTTCCCACAAGATGTAGATACTGTGAACGCATTGTCATATTTCGAGGTCTTAAATGTAAAGAGGTAAGATCTTAATTGAATCATATTTTTTTAATTTTGCTCTATACTTCTTTGTTATGATTTTACTTTTTTGGAGATGTGTGTGTCTATACACATATAAATATATATAAATTTGTTGTTTGTACTCCTGGGAACTAAATTCAAGTTCTTGAACATACCATATTTTTAGAGAGAGAAGAGAGAGAGAAAGAGAGAGAGATAGAGAGAGAGAGAGAGAGAGAGAGAGAGAGAGAGAGAGAGAGAGAGAATTTTTAACATTTATTTTTCCGTTTTCAGTGGAAAAAATATCTTTTTTTAAATTTTATTTTTTATGTAGTGCTGAGGATCGAACCCAGAGCCCCATGCACACCATGTGAGCACATTACTGCTTGAGCCACATACTTAGCCCATCTACCCTTTCTTAAAATTGTGTTTTGAAATGGGTTATTGCTAGATTGGTCTGGCTTTCAACTTGTGAAATTCCTGTTTCAACCTCTCAAGCAGCTGAATCATGGGCATATGCCATCACACCTGGGTTGCCAGTACTTTTTTAATAAAGTCCCACAGTTTATTTCTATAGTTTTCTTCTTTGTTTTTCTGTTAAATGTAATTCACAAACTCCAAATAGTACTTTTTAACTTATTTTTGTCATTATTAGTTGGTCTGTATTTTGCTTAGTTGTGAAAAATTTGAAGTTGAGTCAATCAGTTTTCAAATATCATTTTCTTTAGTGTCTTTTTGTCTGCCATAAAAAAAATCATGGCAAACTTAACCATCGTTTGTGGACATTGGAAACTTCGGGGGAAAATTCACTTATTTGGAGCAGAATTTTTCTGTGTTGCCAAAAAGGAGCCAGATGGCATTCCTTTCATAATCAAAATGTATACTTTAGAAATTGAAAAGACTGCCTTGTGTTTATAAGTATGTTTTTTACTCTTAAAACTCTAAAAACATAAATGCCTTTGTGATTTGTTTTAATGAAAAAGAGACTTTAAGAAAATCAGCACTCTCAATTTGTAATAACTAAATTTATTCACATTTATTTGGAAAAATGTTAATTTATTTAATTTCAACTTTTATTTTTTAAATAGTAATAAAAAATAAAGTAGATACATCGACTCTGTCTAGATGTCTGCATTTAGCTCTTTGTACTAAAGTAAAATATTGAATTCTGGTTTTTTTTCTCTTCAAGGAAATTTACTGAGTCAGTGGCAACAACATACAAATTCCAATACTGTGTCAAGCTCTGGAAAACGGAAAGCATTTAGTAGATCTGTCCGAATTTTCTTCATGTGACATCTGTGAAGTGTTAAAATTTTACCTTCAACAGGTTCAAGTTTTATTCTAACCTACTATCAAATGCAAAGAGCAAATATATTTTATATTTCATATTTTTCACTGGTATAGATTATGTCATCACCCCCTCATTATTCTAAGATTTTTATTATTTTTTATAATTTTTTTTATTTTTATTGTTGGTTGTTTAAAACATTACATAGTTCTTGACATATCATATTTCACACTTTGATTCAAGTGGGTTATGAACTCCCATTTTTACCCCATATAGAGATTGCAAAATCACATTTGTTACACATCCACTGATTTACATATTGCCATACTAGTGTCTGTTGTATTCTGCTGCCTTTTCTATCCTCTATTATCCCCTCTCCCCTTCATTCTCATCTTGTTTCTCTACCCCATCTACTGTAATTTCATTTATCCCCCTTGTTTTTTCCCTTTCCCCTCACTTCCTCTTGTATGTAATTTTGTATAACCATGATAATATTTTATTTCCATGCAATTTTTCTTCTCTCTCCCTTTTCCTCACACCTCTCATCTCTGTTTAATGTTAATCTTCTTCTCATGCTCTTTCTCCCAACTCTGTTCTCAGTTACTCTCCTTAAATCAAAGAAGACATTAGGCATTTCTTTTTTAGGGATTGGCTAGCTTCACTTACCATAATCTGCTCTAATGCTATTCATTTCCCTGCAAATTCCATGATTTTGTCTTTTTTCAATGCAGAGTAATACTCCATTGTGTATAAATGCCACGTTTTTTTTTATCTATTCATCTATTGAAGGGCATCTAGGTTGGTTCCACAGTCTTACTATTGTTAATTGTGCTGCTATGAACATCGATGTAACAGTATCCCTGTACTATGCTCTTTTTAGGTCTTTAGGGAATAGACCAAGAAAAGGAAAAGATGGGTCAAATGGTGGTTCCATTCCCAGCTTTTCAAGAAATCTCCATACTGCTTTCCAAATTGGCCACAGCAATTTGCAGTCCAACCTGCAATGTACAAGTGTACCCTTTTCCCCACATCCTTACCAGCACTTGTTGTTTGACTTCATAATGGCTGCCAATCTTACTGGGGTGAGATGGTATCTAAGGATGGTTTTGATTTGCATTTCTCTGACTGCTAGAGATGGTGAGCATTTTTTCATATACTTGTTGATTGATTGTATGTCCTCCTCTGAGAAGTGTCTGTTCAGGTCCTTGGCCCATTTTTTGATTGGGTTATTGGTTTTTTTATTGTTTCATTTTTTGAGTTCTTTGTATACTCTGGATATTAGGGCTCTATGTGAAATGTGAGGAGTAAAGATTTGTTCCCATGATATAGGCTCCCTATTTACCTCTGTTATTGTTAATTTTGCTGAGAAAAAAACTTTTTAGTTTGAGGAAGTCTATTTGTTGATTATTGTTTTAACTCTTGTGCTATGGGTGTCCTATTAAGGAATTTAGAGCCCGAAAACACAATATGTAGTGTAAAGCCAACTATTTCATCTATCAGACGCCCAGTCTCTGTTTTGATATCAAGCTCCTTGAACCATTTTGAGTTAACTTTTGTGCATGGTGAGAGAAAGGGATTCATTTGCATTTTGTTGCATATGGATTTCCAGTTTTCGCAGCACCTTTTGTTGAGGATGCTATCCTTCCTCCATTGCATGTTTTTAACCCCTTAATCAATATAAGATAGTTGTAATTTTGTGGATTGGTGTCTGTGTCCTCTATTCTGTTCCATTAGTCCACCTGCCGGTTTTGGTACCAGTACCATGCTGTTTTTGTTACTATTGCTCTGTAGTTGAGTTTGACATCTGGTATCGCTATACCGCCTGATTCACACTTCCTGCTTAGAGTTTTTTTTTTTTTTTTTTTTTTTTTTTTTTTTTTTTTTTTTTTTTTTTGCTATTCTGGGTCTTTTATTTTTCCAGATAAATTTCATGATTGCTTTATCTATTTCTACAAGAAATGTCATTGGGATTTTGATTGGAATTGCATTAAACCTAGAGAACTTTTGGTAATATCTCCATTTTGATGATGTCAGTTCTACCTGTCCATGAGCAGGGTATATTTTTCCATCTTCTAAGATCTTCTTCTATTTCTCTCTTTAGGGTTCTGTAGTTTTCATTGTATAAGTATTTCACCTCTTTCGTTAGGTTGAGTACCAAGTATTTTATTTTATTTTATTTTTTTGAGAATATTGTGAATGGAGTCGTTGTCCTAATTTTTTTGAGAATATTGTGAATGGAGTGGTTGTCCTAATTTCCATTTCAGAAGATTTGTTGCTGATATCACAGAATGCCTTTGATTTATGTGTGTTGATTTTATATTCTGACACTTTGCTGAATTTATTTATTAGCTCTAATATTTTTTTTGTAGATCCTTTTGGGTCTGCTAGGTATAGAATAGTATAGGTATAGAATATCACCTGCAAATAGTGATAATTTAATTTCTTCTTTTCCTATTTTTATACCTTTAATTTTTTTCCTCTGTCTAATTGCTCTGGCCAGTGTTTCAAGAACTATGTTGAACAGAAGTGGTGAGGGAGGGCATCCCTGTCTTGTTCCAGATTTTAGAGGGAATGCCGTCATTTTTTCTCCATTCAGAATGATGCTAGCCTGAGGCTTAGCATAGATAGCTTTTACAATGTTGAGGTATGTTCCTGTTATCCCTAGTTTTTCTAGAGTTTTGAACATAGAGCGATGCTCTAATTTGTGGAATACTTTTTCTGCATCTGTTGAGATTATCATATGGTTCTTATCTTTAAGTCTATTGATGTGGTGAATAACATTTATTGATTTCTGTATATTGAACCAGCCTTGCATCCCAGGGATGAATCCTATTTAATCATAGTGCACAATTTTTTGATATGTTTTTGTATCTGATTTGCCAGAATTTTATTGAGGATTTTTGCATCTAGGTTCATTAGAGATATTGATCTGTAGTTTTCTTTCTTTGAAGTGTCTTTGTCTGGTTTAGGAATCAAGGTGATGTTGGCCTCGTAGAATGAATTTGAAAGTTCTCCATCTTTTTTCTATTTTCTGAAATAGCTTGAAAAGTATTGGTATTAGTTCCTCTTTAAACGTTTTGTAAAACTCTGATGTATACTTATCTGGTCCTGGGTTTTAATTAGTTGGTAGTCTTATAATGGCTTCTTCTATTTCCTCAATTATTATTGGTCTATTTGGGTTGTCTATATCCTCCTGACTCAATCTGAGCATATCATATGACTTAAGAAATTTATCTAGGCCTTCAGTATCTTCTATTTTATTGGAGTATAAGGATACAAAATAATTTCTAATTATCTTCTGTATTTCTGAAGTGTCTGTGGTGATATTGCCTTTTTCATCCCGTATGCTAGTAATTTGAACTCTCTCTCTTCTTTTCTTCATTAGCATGGCTAAGGGTCTGTTGATCTTATTTATTTTTTCAAAAAACAAACTTTTAGTTTTCTCAATTTTTTCAATTGTTTCTTTTTTTCAATTTCATTAATTTTAACTCTGATTTTAATTATTTCTTGGTTTCTACTACATTTGCTGTTGTTTTGCTCTTCTTTTTCTAGGATATTGTGAAGAAGTTTGAGAACATTTATTTGTTTTTTTTTCTTTTTTAAGGAATGAACTCAAAGCAATGAATTTTCCTTTTAGAACTGCTTTCATTGTGTTGCATAGATTCCAACATGTTGTGTCTGTGTTTTCATTTATCTCTAAGAATTTTTAAAATTTCTTTTTTGATGTCTTCTATAACCCATTGATCATTCAGTAACCTATTGTTCATTCTCCAAGTGATGCATGATTTTTCCTTTTTTCTTTTATCATGGATTTCCAATTTCATTCCATTATTATCAGATAAAATGCATGGTATTATCTCTACTTTTTTATACTGTCTAAGAGTTTCCCAGTGACATAATATATGATCTATTTTTTAGAAGGATCCATGTGCTGCTGAGAAAAAAATGTCACTGCTTGATGTTGGGTGGTATATTCTATATATGTCAATTAAGTCTAGGTTATTAATTGTTTTACTGATTTCTATAGTTTCCTTATTCATCTTTTGTTTGTAAGATCTGTCCAGTGGTGAGAGAGGTGTGTTGAAGTCTCTGGTAATTATTGTATGGTTGTCTATTAGACCCTTGAACTTGAGAAGAGTTTGTTTGATGAACATAGCTGCACCATTGTTTGGGGCATATATATTTAAGATTGTTATGTCTTGTTGGTGTATGGTTCCCTTGAACAGAAGGTAGTGTCCCTATTTATCCCTTTTTATTAACTTAGGCTTGAAATCTATTTTATTTGATATGAGTGTGGACACTCCTGCTTGTTTTCGAAGTCCATATGAGTGATATGATTTTTCCTACCCTTTCACCTTTAGTGTATGTATGTCTTTTCCTATCAAATGCGTCTCCTGTAGGCAGCATGTTGGGTCATGTTTTGCGATCCATTCTACTAGCCTTTGTATCTTAATTGGTGAGTTTAAGCCATTAACATTTAGGGTTACTATTGACATATGGATTGTTCTTCCAGCCATATTTGTTTATTTATGTTACTTAACATGGTTTGTTATTCCTCTTTGATTATTTTCTCCATTAACTGTACTACCTCCCACTGTTGGTTTTCATTGTTATTTTCCATTTCCTCTTCCTATAATGTTTTGTCGATGATGTTTTGGAGAGATGGTTTTCTAGCTGCAAATTCTTTTAACTTTTGTCTATTGTGGAGGTTTTTAATTTCATCTTTCACCCTGAAGCTTAATTTCGCTGGATACACAATTCTTGGTTGGAACCCATTTTCTCACAGATTTTGAAATATGTTGTTCCAGGATCTTCTAGCTTTGAGAATCTGTGTTGAAAGATCAGCTGTTATCCTGATTGGTTTACCCCTAAATGTAATCTGCTTCCTTTCTCTTGTAGCTTTTAAAATTCTCTCCTTATTTTATAAACTTGGCCATCTTCATTATAATGTGTCTATGTGTTTATTTCTTATTCTTTTGCACATTTGGCGTCCTGTAGGCTTCTAGGATTTGGGATTTTGTCTCATTCTTTATCTCTGGAAAGTTTCTCATATTATTTCATTGAACAGATTGCTCATTCCTTTGGATTGGACCTCTATACCTTCCTGTATCCCAATTACTCTTAAGTTTGGTCTCCTTATGTTATCTCATATTTCTTGGATGTTCTGCTCATGGTTTCTTAACAGTCTCGCTGAGCTGTCTATGTTCTTTTCAAGTTGAAATACTTTGTCTTCATTGTCTGATGTTCTATCTTCTAAGTGTTCTACTCTGCTGGTAGTATTCTCATTTGAGTTTTTAATTTGGTTCATTTCTTCCTGCATTTCTAGGATTTCTGTTTGTTTGTTTTTTATAACCTCTATCTCCCTGTATATTTGATCTTTTGCTCCTTGGATTTGTTGATGTAATTCATTGTCGAAGTGATATTTCATTGTCTGATTTTGCTGTCTAATGTCTTCCTTGAGACTCCAGATCATCTGAAGCATGTAAATCCTGGATTCTTTATCTGACATTTCATCTTCTGCAGATATTACCTCTTCTAAAGTTGAGTTGACCTGCATTGCTTGTGGTCGTTTCTTTTCTTGTCTTTTTATACTGCTCGCGTTTCTTTCTGCTTGGTGAAACTGTTGTGTTACTGAATTTTCCACCCATATATTTATATTGCTCTTGTGTAGGTGCAAAGTCTCCCTTGAAGTCATGGGCGGCGGCTGTGCTACTCCTCAAATTGGGGTGTCTGTCTATCACGCTGGCGGGCCGCTGGGCCCCTTCTCTGTGTCGCATGGTCTGCCTACCTTCCAGACAATGGCAGCTCCCCTCCTCCAATAGGGGTGATTTTTCTACCATGCTGGCAGGCCTCTGGGCCTGTTCTCCAGGTTGCAGGTCTGCCTACCTTGCAGGCGCAGGCGGCGGCTGTGTTCCTCCTCCAATTGGGGTGATCTTTCAAATAGGCCTGCGGGCTTCTAGGCCCCTTCTCTGGTACGCGTGGTCTACCTACCTTGCAGGCGGCAGCTGGGCCCTTCCTCCAATTGGGGTGATGTGTCTACCACGCAAGCAGGCCACTGAGCCTGTTATCCCGGTCAGTCAAAGGTCTGCCTACCTTGCAGTCATGGGCTGTGGCTCTGCCTTTTCTCCAATTGGGGTGATTTGTCTACCACACCGGCAGAACAGTGGACCTGTTCTGCCGGTTGGTCGCGGGTCTGCCTACATTGCAGGCATGCTCGGCAGCACTCTCTAAGATGTTTTAATGATGTACTTTGATTTAGATATATTTCCATCCAGTATTCTGGCCACTCCATGAGCTCCTTCAGTTGTGAGCACTTCAGTTCTTGGAACTTTTCTTGATTTTTATTGCCATTCTCCCACCCTTGTACTTGAAGCTCTTCTGTGGAGATGTGTGTGTGTATGTGTATTCATACACAAACACACATATAAATATTTATAAATTTGATATTTGTACTTGTGGGGATTAAAAATTTAGGGTCTTGCACTTTCTTGGCAAGCATACTTTTTCTTCCATTCCCTTAACTTTTCTTTATTGTTCTTTTTTCCTTCAAAAACCTTCTAAGACATTTTCTTGTCTTTTTCTTCTTGAATAAGTAAATAACTCCAATTGTGAGATCATGTTTTAATATTCAAGAAGTCTTATTTTCTATTCCTTTGATTAAATTTTTAAATGATTATATGATGCTCTTTTATTGTGGATATCTATAAATTTTTCTCATTAAGGGTTATTTTCTCTATTTGGCCTCTAACCTCTGTAGAAATACAATGTGACCCTCATATATAACATTAAATTTTTTATAGCAACATAAAAATTAAAAATAAAGTGAAGCAAAATTTAATATATCATTGAAAGTTTTGAATATCTAGTTTTTTAAATTATGAGGTATTTTGTTTCTTTATTTATTTGTATTTCATATCTTTTTCTTCGAAATCTGATATCTATTTTTTATTTAGTGCACATCTAAATACAGATCAGTTGCATTTCCAGTACTCTTTCACCATATCTGACTAGTTGCCAGCATATTGACAATATCATTTTAGATCTTCAATTTGTTCTTTTTCTACTCATTTTGAATTTTGTCTTTCATGGTCCTAGATATATTAGAGTTTGGACTTGAAATAGCTTTGGAAGCACTTGAAAACATCAAGGCTTTTTAAAAACTGAACTTTAGTATAAAGTGGTCTAGGTGGACTGCTTGGTATATGCCTGACTACATGTCTCTAGTTCCCTGTTCTGGCACTGCTGTGATCCTCCTGAGAAAACATTTTATTTAATTGTAGATAAACACAATATTTTTAATCAATTTATTTATTTTTATGTGGTGCTGAGAATCAAACCTAGTGCCTCACACATGCTAGATGAGTGCACTACAATGAGCCTCAACCCCAGTCCCCCAGGAAAAGTTTTTTTGTTTGTTTGTTTGTTTTTTCTTTCCTAGAGATACAGTACCAATACAGTGGGAACCAGGGTTACTAAGACTGTAGGATATGTGCTTTCAGTGTGCATATAGCCAACATATCCCCATTTGAAGACAGTTACCTCTCTGTACCTTATGTTTGGCATTGCCTCGATTCAGAGAGCCTCTATATCCCATTGCCCAGAGAAAAATTTTTCAGAGTATTAGAATGGAGATTGCTCTAGTACATGGAGTGGAGACAGGATTCTATAAAGAGCTAAGCTTTCTCAGCTGGCCCACCAGCAACCTAACCCAAGATCAGAGGACCTGGTAGTGATTGTTCACGTCCCTTTAGGATTCTGAAAATCATGTTAAGTGACAAAGTGTCAGTTCTCTTGGAAATGCTGCATCAGGACTTATTCATATGCTTTTCTTCTTATGAATTGTTGCTTTTTATTTTCTCTATTTGCCTAGTCTTTATGAGCCTACTCAATTTTAGTGGAATTGCAGAAGAAAAAAAATTAAGTATAAATTGCTGGATCTACAATGTTAGCCCAGGAAAGCTTTGATAACCCTTTAATTACATTCTACAGACCCTTCAACTGAGAAATGGAGGTTGATACCTTTGAATGACTATAAATCTTATAATGTGTCATCCTTAATCTTGTTTAGTCAGTCAGGGAGAGGATATGAATTGCCTCCAATACAATAAGCTTACATTCTGTTGAGGAATTTTGTATGTCTAAGACTTTCATTTGGGAAAGTGTGCTCAATTTTTGCAATAGTGTTAGAGAGCAGCCTTTATCTGACACTTTGACCTAAAGCTCCAAAAGGTGAAGTGAGTTTCTTCAGAACCCAGAGTGGTGAAGATAGAAACTGATCACAGGGCAACAATCTAACTTTCTACAGATTTTATAGGACATCAGGTAGCTAACGGTTCACTGAATTTTCTATTGTAGATCAATAGAAACATTGAAATTCATTATGGCAGTGGATATTTGTTGTAAGAACTTTTTCTTTTGATCTATTCATTGAAAAACATCCTGTTTTAATGTTTCTTGAGATGTTGACAGTATGTTCTTGTAGATCATATTATCTTGTGCTGATCTTCATTTTTGCCCAAGTAAAATCTATGCCCTTTAGCACTTTGGTATTTTTACCCCTTACTCATAAAATCCATGGGTTTCTGATTTATTTTATAGATTTTGTGCACTATTCTATGTTTATTCCAATAAAACAGCTGAAGATTATGCTATTTGGGGGGCATATGTGAATATAATGTGTTTAAGATAGAGATGAAATGTTTTAAAATCCCATAATAAAGCTTAAATTTTAAACTTCATTTAAAGTCTAGAATTTCACTTATTATCTATTAATTTGTTATTAACATAAATATAATTTATAGTCAAGATTTTGATTTGCTTTCTAAGTCACTTCTCTACCAAACATATATATTTTATTTTATGGGCAGGGATGAAGCTCAGTACTAGAGTGCTTGCATAGCATGCTTGAGGTCCCAGGTTCAATCCCCAGTACTGAAAAAGATATCAGTAAATACAGATTGACTTTAGGTTTTGTTATTCTAAAGGGACATGCTAAATTATTTTAGTAATTCTCACTTATAGTTGACTTTAACAAAAAAAACAGGCAGACGAATTTTTTCAGAATATTTATTTTTTGGTTGTAGTGGAATGCAATACCTTTATTTTATTTATTAATTTTTATGTGGTGCTGAGGATTAAACCCAGGATCTCATATGTGCTAGGCAAACACTCTACCTCTGAGCCACAACCTCATCCCAAATGTATTTTTAATATTATTTTGTTTTTTTAGCTACCAGCACCATTGGTATTATTCCAACGGTACCAGAAATCTATGGAGCTTGCAAATGTCATTCAACATATTAACCAAGAACAGGACACCAAAAGGGACAAGTCTGAAGACAACACATCTTCAAATATGTGTATGGAAATCAACCAAATTCTTCTCAAAACCAAGGAACTTATAAGACAATTGCCACCATCCAATTTTGACACTCTACATTTCCTTATTGTCTATATTAAGAGGTAAGAATTTTTATACCATCTTAACCATTTTTAATTTAACAGGGCAATAGTGTTCTGTACATTTATGTTGTTGTGGTATGATTTTCAAAATAAATTTTAAAATGTTTTTATTATGTGTTGGAAGAGAGAGACATTGAATACATGTTCATGCAGCAAACATGGTACCCTCAGATGCTTCTTGTGTGCCAGGCTCTGGCTGGTAAAACTAGGATGGAAACTTAGGGTTTCTGCTATTTGTGGGCTCATCGTATTAGTGTACAGATCTGTATATAAACACAGTTCACTATCATCCTTTTTCTAGTAGCTGTGCACAGCTTGTAGGCATGCAGAAGTAGTTTGGGGGTAGGGATAAAGCGGAGGAGGAAAAAGGCCTTGTGTCTGATTTTAAAAACTGAGGGGTGATTTGAAAGTGAATGTGCAGAAGAGCATATGAGGCAGAGGGTAATAAACATAGAGACTCAAGAAAGCATTTTACATTTAGAAAATTTGATTTCATTAGCCTACAATATAGCAAGTAGTATCAGGAACTGTGCTACCCTTCCTAGAGACTTGATAAAAAAAATCTTACCTCCATGGCAGATAAGTTGACCATATTGTTTCTATATCCACTAAATAACTTGGAATCAAAAATTTCACATACTCAGATTTGCCTGCTAGACCTTTCTGTCAGCAATTAAGATACCCTTTTTAATTTTTTTTAAATTTATTTTTTGTGTCTGGAATTGTGGCTCAGCAGTAGAGCATGTGCAAGGTGTGCAGGGCCCTGGGTTCAAACATCAGCCCCACATACAAATAAATAAATAAAGTAAAAATTAAGAAAATTATTAGTTCAAATCAGTTATACATGACAGCAGAATGCTCTTCAATTCATTGTACACTAATGGAGCACAAATTTTCATTTCTCTGTACATGATGTATAGTCATACCACATGTGCCACATTAGGGTAACGATGTTCCTCTCATTCCACCATCCTTCCTACCCCATACCCCTCCTCTTCCTTCCCTCTCCTGAGCCCAATCCATGTTCCTACATCCCCAGAGACCCAATTATGTATCAACATTTATTTATCAGAGATAATTTTGGCCTTTGATTTTGGGGGATTGGCTTACTTCATGATATTCACCAACTCCATTCATTTACCTGTAAATGCCATTATTTTATTCTCTTGTAATGCTGAGTAATAGTCCATTGTGTATATATACCACAGTTTTTTAACTATTCATATCTTTAAGGGCTTCAAATTATTCCATGAAATAGAAAAGAAGGAAACCCTTTCAAACTCATTCTGTGCAGGTAGTATCGCCCGGATACCCAAACCAGCCAGAAACACATCAAGGAAAGAAAATTTCAGACCCATATACCTGATAAACATAGACGCAAAAGTTCTCATTAAAATTCTTGCAAATCACATACAAAAACATATGAAAAAAACAATGCACCATGATCAAGTTGTGTACTCCAGGGATGCAAGGTTAGTTTGACATACATAAATTAATAAATGTAATTCATCACATCATTAAACTTAAAGAGAAAAATACTGTGATTATATAAATTGATGCAGAGAAAGCATTTGACAAAATACAGTACGTTTTCATGTTAAAATTATTAGAAAAACTAGGGGTAGTAGAAATATACCTCAAAATAGTAAAAGCTCTCTATGCTAAACCTAAGGCTAACATCATTCTAAATGAAGAAAAATTGGAAGCATTCCATCTAAAACTTGTTCAACATAATTCTTGCCACTCTAGGCAGAGCAATTAGATGAAAGAAATTCAAGGAAATATGAATAGGAAAAGAAGAACTCAAATTATTATTCTTTGCCAATCAATGACATATTTTTATACTTGGAGGATCCAAAAAACTTCACCAGAAAACTTCTAGAATAATAAATAAATTTGGCAAAGTAGCAGGATATAAAATTAATACTCATAAATAAAATGCATTTCTATACATCAGTGATTAATCCTCTGAAAGACAAATAGCAAAAGTCCTCCTCCCTTGTCTAGCACATGTCTGAAAACAAAGACAGTCCATTATCTCTCTGCAAACAAAAGCACTGAACTCACTGATTCCATTTATCTGATTTGATATATATATAGTGAATATATACATATATTCACTTTATATATCTCACAGCTTTTTTACCCATAGATAAATCTAGTATCATCCTGATAGCTAAACCAGGGAGACACAGATTTTCTTAGATAGGCATAGAAATAACAAGCTGAGAGTTTTTGAAGTAAAACCAGAACATTGAAAGTGTCAATAGAACAGAGAGATGTTCAGGAGAATCATTTAGGCTAGAAAACTAGTTGTGGGCAGCTGGGAGTGTGGCTAGTGATAAAACACTTACCTAGCACATGTGAGACACTGAGTTTTATACTCAGCACTGCATAAAATTATGTAAATAAAATAAAGGTATTGTGTCCAACTCTACTTAAAAATTATTTTTTTAGAAAAAGAAAACTAACTGGGCAGTGAAAGAGAAATTGACAGTGATTTTTCAGTTTCCAGTATAAGAAATGGGGAATATATCCCACATACAAAAATGGAGCAATTTTTAGGGGTGTTTTTCTGAGTTCAGTAGTTCCTTCTACTTACATGCATTTTATCCTAATATACTACTCTGAAACTCAGTTTGGTGTGTGATAAGTATCATAATGAAACAAAGAATTCTTTCCCTATACCCACTAAACTTAACCCTTGACAAATGTTTTATAGTCTTCTATAGCCCACGTTATCTCCAACCTTCTCAAGTAATAGTAAACTACAATTAAGGACCTCTGTTAGGCAAATCTCATACACTTTATGTGTTCTTCTTTTAAGGGTTGTAGTCCATTCTAAAGAAATTCATAAATTATTTTAGTTCTCTTTCTGAAATTTTTATTCACCTTTACTTCTTTGTCATCAATTAAAATCAAAGCAGAAAAAAGAAACTGGACTCCTAAAACTCAAAAAAATAGAACAAAATTCATTGATGTCCCTTTACCTGTGGCCTAACTTCAGCACATTCAGTACACATGTCTTCCATTTTCTTGGCTCCAGTCTTTTTGTTCACTGTTTTTTGACCATTTGATTTCAGTGAATGTTTTCTCATAAGGGTGTTGAATAACATTCATTCATTACTGCTTTAGTAGAGCTGAATCTGAATTTTTTAATATATATCCATAAATGTTAAAATTGATATATAAAATTAATAAAATATCAATGAGTGTAGCCTGAGAAATTCTGAAAACAAAGACAGTCCATTACCTCTCTGAAAAGAAAAGCACTGGACTCACTGATTCAATTAATCTGATTTGATCTTATTAGCACTTCTGTGCTATGAATCTTGGACTAATTTAAGCCATAGATAACAGTCTGAGGAAGGTAAATAATGCCATGTGTCATGTCTCTAAATTATTATTGATTCAAGATTTTAACCTCATCCTTTATCATTCCTAAATGAAATCTTGTTTTGCTGTCCAATGAAATTGGATTCCCAGGTAGTTATAGTATAAACAATAAATAATTTTAATATATTTGAAGTTTAAATTACATACCAGGAAATTCTGAGTCTTTTCTTTATAAGATCGTTAACACCACATGCCAACATATCTCAACATAGGAGTTTGTCTTGACAGAAGAAGGCAGGTAGGGCTAGTGCACTAGGCTTTCCGAGGACAGAACTGGAGCAGGGGCTGAGACAGCACCCAGGCAGGTAGAAGTGGTTCTAGAAGTTCTGCAGGACTGTAAATATATTCTAGTGGTTGCCATCCAACCACAATGGCTCAGCTCCCTTCTCTCAATGTGGAGAAGGGCCCAGGAAAGCAAATCACATGAGCACTGCCTGGGAACCAGGGAAGAAAGGCCAGAAGCCTCAGGTGAAGAAGGAGGTCAGAGGAGATGATGACCTGCAAGTGATGCTCATGTGCACCTGTCTGTAAACCACCACTCAATGATATGGGAGAAGGACCAGGTGATAAGAATGAGGACTGTGGGCTATGAACAGGGCTGTTGGAAAGCCATCAGACCTGTGTCAAGGCACACAGTTTTCTGATGTTTCACAGCAGTGAAATGAGGATCATGGCCAGAAGGATGCACTTTTCTAGCAACAGGAGCTTATGGGGTATATGCAGCAAAGACAGAGTGTGAGATGCTAGGGTTCTAGGGGAGAAAACAGGGACCTTGGGACCAGAATAGAGGAGAAAGAGAAGGAGGTAAATCTGAAGTCTCCAGGACCAGTAGCACAATGGCAATTTTGACAGCTCTTAAATCTTCCTTTGTTCAGAGAATGTTGCCATGTATTAGTGGATCAGCTGGGAGAGCATCCATGTCCTCTCTGGTGTGTTACCCTCAGTATGGACAGAATGTAGCTGGAAAGCATATTAAGTGACAGACAAAGTCCTTGGGATTCAGGACATGGCATTTCTCAGTGTACAGAATAGTGTTACTGTTCTAGAGTTACCATTGTCTGCCTGTTGAAATCAGGAACGTCTTAACCCAGAATATATTTATTCATGGGTAGTATATTAAAACAGTTACTATAGGAAGTGTTTTATAAAAAAAATTTATGTGATTTGTGACTATTAGTTCTATTAAGATAAATTTTTAAAAGTAATTCTTTAAATAAAAATGTGTCTTTAATATTGTATTGATTTTTAATTCCTCTTCATAGATAACTGAGAAAATAATGTTGGAAAAATATGTAAGACTCTGTTGTTTGAGAGAATGCCCATCAATAAATAACCACACTTCCTTATTAACCAAGCTCCATGAAGTTAAAAAAAAATCTCTTTTTTTTCAGATCACATGGGACTTAAATCACCATCACAAAGGATGGACATTACATGTAAAACCACGAAACCACTTAGTCTGAAATCTGATGTGACAACAAATGATATACAGAGGCCTATGCCAAACACAAAGATCAGATCTTTCTGTTTGCCTATAGATAGGTTCCATCTTGCAAGCTCTCCTAATAAGAAAAACAGCAGAAACGTGGGAAATGTCAATTCAGAAAAGTTTTGCCAAAATCTTACCTTTGAAGGACTTAATAGAAAAGATACCCCTACTTCTGTTTGCTCCAAATTTAATGGTTTTGATGAGCAGATTTCACAAAAAAATTCAGGGACAACAATGTGAACCAAAGAACTTAACTGGCATGAGTGCAGTGATTGTGCCACGTGTACTCCAGGAAAATGTCACAATGAGCATCAAGGTTAGTGTTGACCATTCCAATGATGACACACAGCCCAACATGCCAGCCAGTTCAGCAAGAGAAATATCAGTGAGACTGTCCTCTCATTCTCACTGTTTTTTTCCCGGCAAGAGCACCAAGAATACTGCAATCCCAAGTAGAGACAACAAACCACCTACCCTGACCAGCAAAGTCAGGGGGACTGAGGAGAGAACAGCTTCACCTTCAGCAGCAGTGCCTCCTAGTACAGCTCTTACTCCCCTGAGTCATGTGGAGAAAGATTTTCCAGAGGCAGACAGCACATCAGCTTATGCTTTGAAGCCAGCTGCTGAGCCTAAAGAGAACTCTGAGGAGCTCGGCCTGCCTGAAATGAATCCAATGTGCCAGGGACTCAGACTAAAACAAGTGGAAGAGAGTCAAGACCTTGAATTTGAAATGCCACAGTTTGTGTAGGGGTTGACAAAATTCACTTTTTTTATTGTTTCATTTTTATGTATTGTGTTTATTTAATGAAAGAATGCAGTGAAAGAACCCCTTTTGTATAGGATTGCCAAAGTGTATATTTTGCCTTTTTGCCTTGAATTTTGTTTGCTAGTCATATAGAATGGTAGTGTTTTAGTCATATAGAATGATAGTGCCTCACTGGTATTGTCTTTAAATTCTGTGTTTTTGAGGTTATGCATAAAATAAGTATTATAATTTTAAATTTAAAATAATTTTCTCTATAAAATAATTCATGTAAATGCATCTTTAATGTATAATATTGCTCTCAACAAATAGGGGCAGTAGGGGAAAATGAGCTTTATTTTGGAAAAAACCTGGTGCTGATTCATAAAATGCTTCTGAATGAAAGTGCCTGAAAAATCTTGATTGGGTATAAATATATTTTCTTCCACATAATGGTCTAGTGCATCATTGACCACTTGTGTTGTTATAGCATGTATGGAAGCATTGACAATTCACGTAACTTTTCAATATTTACATAGTATCCTAAAAGCTTGCAAATCTGTGTTTACTAGCATTCTATTTGTCAAATTTTACTTATGGTAATTAATATCCTTGTAGAAAGAAAATGCACTTCAATACTAAAATATTTGAGACATTGGCAGAGAAAACACAGACTGACATAGTTGAGGCATCTCGAGTGTAAGAGACCTATACCCTCACTCCTCTCAGCTGAAGCCTGTTGCTGCATTGCCTGGGACTTCTGGCTGTCTGCTGAGGAGAGCAAGTGGCCAACAGCTAGGGCAAGATGAAGCTTTCTCTGGTAGCCATGGTTCTGCTGCTGCTCTGTGCAGCACGGCTGAGGATGATGACAAAAAAACGATGTGGGTACTGTGCTGGGCATAGACCTGGGAAATACTTACTCCTGCATCGAGGTATTCAAGAATGGCCACTGGAGATCATCTCCAATTATCAGGGCAACTGCATCAAGCTGTCTAATGTGCCCTTCACCCCTGAAAAAGAATGTCTGATCATCAGCGATACAGTCAAGAACCAGCTCACCTCCAATCCTGAGAACATGGTCTTTGATGCCCAGCAGCTCATTGGCAGCAATTAGAATGACCCTTTTTTGCAGCAATACATTAAGTTCTTGCCTTTCAAAGTGTTAGAAGAGAAACATAAACCATACATTAAGGTTGATATTGGAGGTGGGCAAACTAAAACATTTGCTCCAGAAGAAATTTCTGCTATGATTCTCACTAAAATGAAAGAGACTGTGGAGGCTTATTTGTGAAGAAGGTTACCCATGCAATTGTCACTGAACCAGTCTATTTCAATGATGCCAGTGGCAAGCAACCAAAGATGCTGGAACTATTGCTGGCCTGAATGTTATGAGGATCATCAATGAGCCTACAGCAGCTGCTATTGCTTATTGCCTGTATAAGAAGGAGGAAAAGAAGAACATTCTGGTGTTTGATCTGAGTGGTGGAACCTTCCGTGTGTCTCTTCTCCCCATTGATAATTTGATGTCTTCAAAGTCATGGCCACCAATAGAGATACTCATCGAGGTGAAGAAGACTTTGACCAGCGTGTTATGGAACATTTCATCAGGCTGTACAAAAAGAAGACTGGCAAATATGGTAGGAAAAAAAAGAGCTGTGCAGAAACTCCAGCATGAAATAGAAAAGGCCAAGTGGGCCCTGTCTGCCCAACATTAAGCAAGAATTAAAATTGAGTTTTTCTATGAAGGAGAAGACTTTTCTGAAATCCTGACTAAGGCAAAATTTGAAGAGAAAACATGGTCCTGTTCTGGTCTACCATAAAGCCTGTTCAGAAAGTACTAGAGGATTCTGACTTGTAGAAGTCTAATATTGATAAGATTGTTCTTGTTGGTGGCTGTAGTCAAATTCCAAAGATTCAGCAACTTGTTAAAGAGTTCTTCAATGGCAAGGAGCCATTCTGTGGCATAAACCCAGATGAGGCTGTTGCATATGGCGACACTGTCCAGGTTGGTGTACTCTTTGATAATCAAGATACAGGTGACCTTGCTCTGCTTGATGTATGTCCCCTGACATTTGGTATTGAAACTGTGGGAGGTGTCATGACCAAAGTGATACCAAGGAACACTGTGGTACCCACCAAGTAGTCTCAGATCTTTTCTACAGCTTCTGATAAGCAACCTACCATTCCAATCAAGGTCTATGAAAGTAAAGGACCCCTGAATAAAGACAACCACCTTCCGGGTACATTTGATCTCACTGGAATTCCTCCTGTGGGGTCCCCCAGATTGAAGTCACTTTTGAGATACATGTCAATGCTATTCTTTGGGTGACAGCTGAAGACAAAGGTACAGAGAACAAAAATAAAATTACAATTATCAATGACCAAAATTGCCTGACACTTGAAAAAATTGAAAAGATGGTTAATGATGTTGAGAAGTTTGCTGAGGGAGACAAAAGTCTCAAGGAGCACACTGATAGTAGGAATGAGTTGAAAAGCTATGCCTACTCTCTAAAGTAGCAGATTGGAGATAAAGAAAAGTTGAGAGGCAAACTTTAATCTGAAGATAAGGGGACCATGGAAAAAGCTGTAGAGGAAAAGATTGAATGGCTCGAAAGCCACCAAAAAGCTGACATTGAAGACTTCAAAACTAAAAAGAAGGAACTAGAAGAAATTGTTCATCCAATTAGCAGCAAATTCTGTGGAAGTGTAGGCCCTCCCCCAACTGGTGAAGAGGATAGAGCAAAAAGAGATGAGTTGAAGACACTGATCTGCTAGTGCTGTAATATTGTAAATACTGGACTCAGAACTTTCATTAGGAGAAAACTGAGAGAACTTAAGTTTTGAATGTAATTGGAATCTTCACCACAGATTGGAGTTGAAAATGCTATAGCCCAAGTGGCTGTTTACTGCTTTGCATTAGCAGTTGCTCACATGTTTTGGGGAAGAGAGAGAGAAGGAATTGGCTATCTTTAGAAACTGGATATAAAAATATAGGTCAGAATATGTGTTCACCTCAGAAATGTTCAATTTAATGATTGGGTCATGCACATCTGGTGTAGAAACTTTTTTTTCTACCATAAGTAGGACCAATAAATGTTTGTTATTTAAAAAAAAATACTAAAAGTTTGGAACTGTAATAAAATAAAAATTTGTACAGATAAAGCTAAGGGATAAAACAGTATCAGAAGCATTAAAACATCTAAAGCCAAATAAAAAACTATATAATTTAAATTATAATATGTTTATATATTATATATTATGTATTATATATTATATACAACACATTATATATTTACATATAACTATATAATATATTATTAGTTGTTTATATATAATTATAATATTATCCATATGTTTTATATTTTGTGTTAATATAAATTATACTAATATAATAATTGTATTATTATCTTATTAATTATAGAAATTAAATGATTATATAATTACCTTACAATGATATGTAATATAATATAAATTAATATAAATCTAAATATATTATATGATATATAATAAATATGTTATATATAATAAAATAATATTTATACATTTATTTTATATATATTATTCTATTATATGTGTAGATAATATATATGTATTTTATATATTATATTTAATTTATTTTAAGTACATATAAATCATAAATATTTTGATATGTAATATATATAATTTATATAATATATATGCTTATATATTTATACATAAATATATATAATTTGTGTATAAATGTATAAATATGTTATGTAAATATATTATATGAATTATATATACTATATGATTATGAATATATAATATGAATATATAATATATTTATATATTAATAGACATAAAATTTATATATATAATTTATATATTTTTATTATATGTATATATGATAAAATAAATATATTATATATAATATAAATTAGAATGTTATATAAATATATTGTTTTTAATTTATATTATATGTGTATTATATAATATGCAATATATTTACATAATATTATAGTTTAAATTATATAGATAAATTATGTCTTATTTGACTTTAGCTAATTTTAATAAATTTATGTCAATTTTAACCTTTTTTGTATTTTATATAATGGTCTTAATAAATGCGTGCTTAAAATATTTTTAATTTCCATGCATTTTCTTTTGACATTTTGAGGGTTTGGTTAAAAACATTCATTTGGATGTATTCCTGTAATTCTAGTATCTTGGGATATTGAGACATGTGGATCTCAAGTAGAAAGCCAGCCTTAGCAATGGCGAAACTCTTAGCAATACTGTCTTTAAATGAAATTCAGAATAAGACTGGGGATGTGGCTCAATGGTTGAGTGTCCCTTAGTTCAATTTCCATTACCCCCCAAAAAAGTCCTTTGGTTTGAAATGTTTTGACTTATAAATCACTTTACATACTTTTTCTACCTGGACTATCAACCAGTGAAAATATATATGTCATTAGACTGGAACAATAATGTATTTAAGTTCATTTTGAGAGTAAGAAAGGTTGATCTTAACCAGGTGATGGTGAAGTGTACTGAAAATTTATTAGGTCAGGTACTGTTCTAAGCACTTTTCATCTCAACAAACTCAAAGGAACTCCTAATTGATTTACATAAGAGTAGGCCCTTCCTCATTTTGTGATTGAAAGAAGAGTTTGTGGTGCTATTTAGTCCACAGGCAGCGCAGATGGTGTGAACAATTTGGTCACGTTGGAAAATCCTCAGGGAGTTTAAAGACGCTGTGGGATGGCTCCTTGAACCCTCAGCCTCAAGCTCCCCAGGGGGGCAGTTAGGTTTCACTGAAGGGGAGAAGAGAGAGAGAGAGAGAGAGAGAGAGAGAGAGAGAGAGAGAGAGAGAGAGAGAGAGAACACTAGGGAGAGGGCTTTTATTGGGAAACAAAAAATTCTGAGGAAAATTTAATTCAATGAAGGTCAAGTGGGGGCAATGTGGCAAGGTCAGGCGCAATGATTGGATCTTTGGGGCAGTGGTGAGACGTGCCTCCACATCTCCACATAGAAAAGCTCTCAAACCCAATAAGGGTGGAGAGAGCTCTGCCACATTAAAAGTGTCTGAGCACCTCACACCTAGCCAGGAAGTAAACTCAGTCAGTTCAAGGATGGACTCCCACAGTGCTGCACTTCATAGGGAAGGGGAAAAAATATAATAACTCCTTTCTAGGAATCAGAGTGGCTCAGCAGCTCAGCAGCTTGGGGGTCACCCAGTTTAAGGAATGGGGGGAGGTCCAGAAAACTCACTCAGTTTCAGAACTGCAGGGTTCTGGGAGATCACTTCATTGTAGGGTCTATGATTATTATCCATTTCCAGGACTTCAGAATCTTGGGAGGCCTGCTGCCCCTAGCAGAACAGGCAGCCAAACTAAAGGTTGAGTGAATTTTCTAGGATACCAAATAAAACAGCCAGGGCAGCTCCTCTGCCTCAAGCTCCCCAAATGGGAGAGCAAGGAATGTCACGAGGGGCTGGTGAGAGTGAACATGTCCAAGAGTGGACTTTTACTGGGGAGACCCTCATTCTTTAGAAAATTCCATCCAAAAAAGGTCAAGAGGGGCAGGGTTACAAGGACAGGTAAGGTAATTCGACGCCTGGGGTTATAAAAAGGCATGCCTAAGCATGAAGACACATTCTGCTACTTCCAGGATCAGGGCAGCAATCTAGGGCCACTTTGAATGTGGCAAGATTACTAGAAATGACTTACAGAGCTGCAACCAATCAGGGAAGGAAAATGCTGGTCACTCAGAGCAACAGACCGCCACAGAGGCCTATCCAGTTCTAGTTCTGGAAGGTCCAGGAAGCTCACACAGTTCCAGCATTGCAGAGTCCTGGCTCTTACCCAGAGTTGTAGGGTTTTCTGACCTGTAGGGTGAGGATGCAGCTCAGCCAATGCTCTGTTTTCTGAACCCATGTCACTACATTCATCTCAGCCCTTGCAAGTCAGGCTGCTCAGCTAGGTCCCAAGAAGTGATGTGAAACTTTAGTCAGATGTGGATTATGACTGCTGTGGGCACTCAGATGCCTCTTCCAGGAGGAAGCATACAGTCCCAGCCCAGGCTCTGAGGGGCAGGGTGCCCCAGAGACTGGGAGCACTAATGTGTGGCTTCACTGCAGCCTGGCCCAATGAGGGAGGCTATGACAGAGGCTGAGCTCAGGAATGGCAGGCCACCAAGTGTGGGTGGTTTAGCAGTGCCTAAGTCTCAGGGAAGGTGGAATGCCATGGCTGTTTGTCACCTAAGCAAGACACAATCCAGCAGTATTTCCAGTCCCCAGGTGCCATGGTCTAATAGTTGTGCTGGCCACAAGAGTTGGGTACACAGTCACCTCCTTTTTTTCTGGGAGCTCAGATGTGTGGACTCCAGGCAGTCCCCTCAGGGGAGCTGAGTGGCATGAGAATACAAGAGTACTAGTAGTGAGTATGGAAGGTGTCTAAGGTTTGGGTGGATGCTGGTGGGGTTTCTTTGCTTGATTAGTCCACACAGGGAGGAGGCTCCCTTGTTCTGAGCTGCTCCTGGCTGTTGATGGTGTGTCAGACATTAAGTGTGTCCTATACTCTGTGTGAACATCCTAGGTTCCCATGCTCTATCTGGCTTCTGCTGATCCTTAGATGTGCTCTGAAAATCTCTTCACTTACCCTCACCAAAATGCATTGCTTATTTTGGGAGTTGTCTTTGTGGGAGAAAGGATGGTAGGGCTTCTAGTCAGACTTCTTGCTAGCATCTCTCCTCCCTAGAAATTCTTACTTTAAAATCAGAATCATACCCAGTATCACCATGTTTAATCAAATTTGTATTGGAGATCATCATGAGTAAAATATAGTGAGAATAAAAGAAAGTAGAAGAATGGAATACTAAAATATAGAAAGCTTAGACTTGAATTATTTTCAAATGGTGACTATTTTTTAATATTATTATTTTATTTTTTAAAATTTTAGATAGACCCAATATCTTTATTTTATTTTTTTAATGTTGTGCTGAGGATTGAACCCAGTGCCTCCCGCATGCCAGGCGAGCGCACTACCACTTGAGCCACATCCCCAACCCAAACTATTTATATTTTGAAAAAAAAATGTAATCTTTAGAAAGATTATTGGAAATACCTATAGAAATAGTCAAGGTTCCTGAATAAAAGCTTGAGGAATAAAAGTGAAATTAAAGTTTTATATTTCAGTGGCAAGTGTTTAGAAATTGTGATTGAACAGGATGTACTATTTACAATAGTACCAGAGACTGAAATTGCCTAAATAATCAAATAATAGACTTAAGACTTCTATAGACAAATTATAAAATTTTATTAGGGAATATTCAAAAGAACATAAATATATAAAGGCATATACTACATTTGTCAATATAATACTTGTTGGGAAAAGTATAAACGGCAGCCGTACCCCAGAGAAAGAACCCCAACATGGCGCCTAAGGACTTCTTCTTCCTACCTTCTTCTTCTCTGCAGTGGCTCGAAAAGTTTCCACCCTTGTGAACTCTCCCGCTGGTGCCAATTTCAAATCTCGCTGTCGGGGAACCTTAGCCCCAATGAGAACTAATTCTTGGGCTCCGGAGCTGATATCTGGAAGAACTTGCCAATAAACCGGTGGCCTGCCATTCATCTAAGCCCTACCATCTCCCCTTAAGTTCTCTATAAGCACACAATTTTTTGCAAAATAATTGGAATTCTCCTGGCGAAGTGTCTTTGCGTGGGGAATTCTTTCATTCTGGTGCCCCATGTGAGGATACTGGTGAGCTCTTTCCAACAAGAGCCCTGTCCTCTGCTCCGCCAAGACACTCTGCCCTGGTTGGCTCTTTTCAGACGCCAGCTTCCTGCACTCACCACCCATCTGGCTTAGGTAAGCTTCCCTTGACCCTGGCTCGCAAACTCCCTTTGGGCTAACACTGGAACTTTGACAGTGAGTCTGGCACACTCCAGAAGCCCGGTGAGGGGAGAGAATTCACCTCACTAAGACCTTTACCGGTTGCAGTGGACCCTCTGGTGATCCATTTCTCTTTGGGGCTTGAGGCTTCTGAGTTTACAGGAGAGGCTCTGTGGTTTTTTTCCTCCTCCACTGCTCCTGCTGGCTAGAGTTGCTATTTCCTGCGGGGCTGCTGTGTCTGGCTGAAGCTGCCTTTCTGCTCGGGGAAAACTGAACTCCCGACCTGGAACTGCATTCTGCCAGAGCTGGGGTTCTGTTTTCATTACTGACTTTTTCCTCTGCGGTCGAAAACTTTCCAGATGTCAGGTTGCCCGTGGCTCGACTCCATTGGGTCTCACAGATCGCACTTCACTGGTGACGACTGGGTAGTGCCCTCTGTAGTTCCTCAAGACGGCTGGTCATTTTGGTGATGCCCATCTGACCCCCGTTTGCCCTAAGCTTCCTGGAAGCCGTTCCAGCCTGGGTTGTCTCTCTCGCTTACCCTTATTCTTTCTTTCTCTCTCTTTTATCTCTCCCTGTGACTATGGGCACCTCTTCATCTGTACCTGAAGCCTCACCTCTCAACTGTTTAATAAAAAATCTGGCCACACTCTCCCTCACACCAGACATCAAGCCCAAACTTTTAATCAAATTCTGTACCCAAGATTGGCCTACATATCCACTGGATAATGGCAATCATTGGCCTCCAGAAGGCTCCTTAGATCCAAACCTTCTCTGAGACCTTTTTAACTATTGCCAGCATCTGAAAAAGTGGAGGGAAATTCCCTGCATTGAAGGTTTTAGCCTTCTCGCACAGCACCCTTCTCTCTGCTCCTCCTGCTCTCCCTCTCAAGTCCTCCTTGCTTGCAAACCCCTCTCTTCCCCTATTTCTACTCCTGACTTCGCAGATTCTTCCTCATTTGACCCAGCAGATGAACCCCCATCTTATCCCCCAGCCCCATCTCCTTCTCCCTCTATATACCCTCCTGTTTCTCTGCCTGATTCTACAGATCCTCAGCCTTCCGTTTCATCCCCCTCCCCTCTGCCCTTCTCTGCCTGCTCCACCTCCTCCTCCGCAGAGAGACCCCCTTCCCTTCCCTCTCCTTTATGTCGGCCGCCTGCCTCTTTCAGTCCTCCTGTTACCAGGTCTAAGGGACTCCTTTCCACCCCCAAGACAATTGCACCCCTTCGTGAGGTAGCTGGTTCCGAGGGTGTCATCAGAGTCCACGTGCCCTTCTCCATGTCGGACATTACTCAGCTAGAGAGGAAGCTAGGCTCATTCACCACTGACCCCACCACTTACATTCGGGAGTTTCAATGGGTCCTGCAAGCATATAGCCTCACTCATCATGACATCTACATGCTCTTGGCCAATACACTTCTGGCCGAGGAAAGGCGACGGGTCTGGGAGCTAGCCCAAGCCCATGCTAATTAAAATCATAGGACAAATCCCAACCACCCCAAGGGCCCTCATCCTGTCCCAGAGCAGGATCCCCTATGGGATTACAACACCCCTGAAGGCTTAGAGTCTTGTGACCATTTTACATCCTGCCTCTTGGCGGTCCTGAAAAAGGCAACCTGCAAGGATTTTAACATTTAAACGGTGCAGTAAGTCATTCAAAGAAAGGAAGAAACTCCTTCAGAATTCTTGGATAGACTAACCAAGGCCCTTCAACAGTACACAAACCTCGACCCAGAAACCCCTGATGGCCGTCATGTCTTAATGACATATTTTCTGGCCCAAAGCTACCCTGACATTAAAGCCAAGCTTAAAAAACTTGAACAGGGCCCTGCTACTCCTCAGACCAAAATCCTCACTGTCGCTTTCAAGGTTTTTCATGGTAGAGAGGATGAAAGCGAATGCCTTAGGCAGTGGGCTGAAAGTGCCAAATTCCAAATGTTGGCCCAGGTCATTCAGAGAAGGTCATCACCACACCGTCCTAATAAGACACCACCTGAAGCTTGCTTCAAATGTGGTAAGGAGGGACATTGGGCCAGGGATTGTTTTTCGCTGAGGACACCCTCCACCCTCTGCCCAAAATGCCATCAAAGGGGATACTGGGGGGCGGACTGCCCAACAACCCGGAAAGGAGGTTGGTCAGCCACCCGGCAACTTCAGCCTCTCCTGGGCTTGGCAGAGGAGGATTGACGGGGCCCTGGGTCTTCCCTCCTGACTATTACTATCAAGAAGCAAGAGCCTAGGGTCACCTTCCTGGTGGATGGACACTTCATTACCTTCCTCTTAGATACTGGTGCCACTTTTTAAGTCTTGAGGGAGTATTGAGGTTCTACCACACCCTCAAAAACTCCTATTGTCAGGGTAAGAGGTAAACAGATTTTCCCTCAAAAAACCCCTCCCTTATCATGTTATATGCAGGGACCCCTTTTGTTCTTCACACACTCCTTTCTCGTTATGAGCCATTGCCCCATTCCCCTTCTGAAAAGGGACATACTCTCACTATTGAAAGTAACCATTCACATATCACCCCACATCTCTCCTACCTCTCATTTCCTCATGATGGTCCTAGGGGAAGAAACACCTCCTTCACACACTCTTCCACAACTATCTAAACCAGTTAACCCTGAGGTTTGGGACACAACTACACCCTCTATGGCTAAATGCAGTCCTATTCATATTGTCTTACTAGAGGACACCCTCCACCCTCTGCCCAAAATGAGACACTTCAAGATATATTAGTCAACCACAGTATCCACTCACAACCACAGCCCTCCTCGGATTAGAACCAATCACCCAGGATTTTTTACGAAAGGGATATCTTAGGCCTACACACTCTCCTTTTAACACCCCCATTCTGGCAGTTAAAAAACCTAACGGGTCCTACAGGCTGGTTCAAGACCTTCCCCTTGTCAACTACTCTGTGGTCCCCATCCATCCACTAGTGCCCAACCCTTACACCCTCCTCTCTCAGATCCCTGCCACTACTACCCACTTCTCAGTCCTAGATTTGAAAGATGCATTCTTTTGTATTCCCTTGTCCTAAGAATCTCAGGATATCTTTGCTTTTACATGGACTGACCCTCACGCCCGCCATTCTCGTCAGCTTACCTGGACTGTCCTCCCACAGGGATTCAGGGATAGCCCCCTCTCTTTGGCCAAGTTCTTGCCCAGGACCTCACATACTTTTACCCTACCTGTCCTGACTCTAGTCTCCTTCAATATGTCGATGACCTTTTTCTATGTAGTCTCTCTTAGGAACACTCTCAATCCCACACCGCCCAGATTCTTAATTTCCTAGCAGACAAGGGATATAGTGTATCTCCCCACAGGGCCCAGGTTTCCCAGTCTCTGTCAACTACCTTGGTTTTTGCCTAACATCCGGGAAAAAGGAAATAACACTGGATAGGAGGCAACTTCTCTCTAATCTTCCAGATCCCCATACGAAAGCCGAAATACTATCATTCCTAGGACTAGTAGGTTATTTTAGGGCCTGGATCTCAAATTACTCTCTTCTAGCCAAACCCCTGTATGACCTAGCAAAGGGACCCCCTAGTGAATCTCTTGCCTCCTCCTCCAACTACCACTTCCGCAGGTTTCAGCAACTCCTCTTAAAGGCACCCACCCTTCACCTTCCTGATCTGTCAAGACCATTTCATCTATGTCCATGAAAAAGGGGGCAATAACTTGGGGTCTTAGGTCAAAACTATGGGCCTACATTTGCACCTGTGGCATATTTGTCCAAGCAACTAGACCCTACCATCCGTGGGTGGGCCCCTTGCTTAAGAGCTCTGGCTGCTGGACAAATTTTACACAAAGAAGCCTCTAAGCTGACTTTTGGGGCCCCTTTAACTATCCACTCCCCACATCATTTGAAGGATCTTTTAGCTTATAAGGGCCTTCAAACCCTTCCTCCATCCAGAGTTCTGTCACTCCTCACTTCCTTTCTGGAAAACCCTAATATTACGTTCCTCCCCTGCTCTGCACTGAACCCTGCCTCACTGCTCCCAATGACTCCTATGTCTGACACACCAACTCATAATTGCTTGGAAACCTTAGATGATTTCCTCCCCTGTCATCCTTCCATTTCTGAGGGACCACTCACCAAGCCTTACCTTATCTGATTCACTGACGGCAGTTCCTTTAGGCAGAACGGCACTCATTACTCTGAATATGCTGTACTTTCAGCCACTGAGATTATAGAGGCCAAAGCTCTGCCTTCAGGAACTACCAACCAGCAGGCTGAACTCATAGCAGCCACTCATGCCTGCCTTCTAGCACAAGGCAAATCCCTCACCCTTTATACTGACTCAAAATATGTCTTCCATATTTTATTATCCCATGCTGCAATATGGAAGGAGCAAGGCCTACTTACCACCAAAGTTAATGAGATCACTAATTTGGCTCTTATAACCAATCTGATAGAGGCCTCCCACTTACCCACCCAGTTGAAAGTTGTCATTGTAGATCCCATTAGAAAAACGGATCTCTTATCACTGAGGGCATCGCCAAGGCTGACCAGGCGGCACGAATGGCTGCTACCACTTCCAATTATGGCCCCCCTGGGGAAATATAATGGCCACTTTAGACAGCTCATCTGAAGCCCCTACTTATTCCAGTAAGAACAAAAATCTTTTCGAGTTTCTTCATACTCTATTCCATTCCAACTCTCAGTCTTTGACCCTCTTTTTACAGAGCTTCTTTTCCCTCACCCCCTCTGACAAAGCCATACTACAGAATATAGCCTCCAATTGTCAGATCTGTCAGCGGACCAACCCTCATACTCCTTTAAGGCCTAAACCTTTCCCCTCCCACCAAGCTCGGGGACACACTCCTGCTGCTGACTGGCAGGTAGACTTCACCAACATGCCTACAGTACAGCACACAAAATATCTCCTTGTCTTTGTGGACACTCTTTCTGGTTGGATTGAGGCATTTCCCACTTCCAATAAAAAGGCTTCCACTGTAGCTTTAATCTTACTGACAGACATCATCCCCAGGTTAGGTATTCCCACTTTTTTACAATCTGACAATGGCCCTGAGTTTATTTCTAAGATCACACAAAAGGTCTCTCAAGCCCTCTCCTACAAGTGGCATTTTCACTGTCCATATCGCCCCCAGGCTTCAGGAAAAGTGGAAAGGGTAAATCTTACTCTAAAAAAAGTCCTTACCAAATTGACAATGGAATTTAACTTAGACTGGGTCAAACTCCTTCCCTTGGCTTTGCTTCGAATCAGAGCTCTCCCTAAGAAAATATCTTTACTTTCTCCCTTTGAGATAATGTATGGAAGACCTCTTATACCCCATGAGTTGGTCATTTCACAAAGACCTCTCACCCAAGATTTCTCTTTGCCTCTCTTGTTTCATCTCCGCTCAGAACTCTGGAAATATCAGGACTAGCTTCTTCTGGACCCAGTCTTCTCTCCAAACACTCCTCCCTTAACACCTGGAAATCTAGTTTATTATAATACCCCAGAGGAAAAAGGGCCTCTTACCCCAAAATGGGAAGGCCCCTATCCTGTCATTCTCTGTACCCCCACCGCCACCAAACTCTCCTTACCAGACAACCATCTCACTCCCTGGGTTCACATTTCTAGGTTGAAGCCATATCACCGGTAGGCTCCACCTGCTGATGACAGAACCACACCAGAGGAACTCCAAGTATCACCTCCTGAACCTCCCCTTTACTCCTGCTCTCCACACCCATCTCACTCCTTTAAGTTGCGGCTCACACGGTGTTCCCTGCAGCCCAATTCCTCTTAAAGAAGGCGTAATGAGCTTTCCCAACACCCCAGTCTTCTCTCTCTGCTTGTTTTGTGCTCTGCTTATTTTCTGTGCTCTGTTGGGACCAGTCTTTACCCTCCTCTCCTACCATGTATCTATTCACTCTTCAGGAACGATACTCAGAACATGGCATGCAGAAGGTCTGCGAAGTGGATGCAACTACTCTCTTCATCCACAACTGCACCTCTATTTTTCTAAAATTGTCACCTTCCAGGACCTTTGTCCCTGGTAGCTGGAACTGGCCTTTCATTTGCTTTTTTTTTTTGATCAAACCAAAGGCTATTGCCATTGGTGGCCTGAGATATATAATGGGTGCCCCTATTGGTCATGCAGGTTCCATGATGAAAGTGGTAGCTTTTCTTACCACTCACTTGGTTACCCAGAAGGGTGGACTTCTAGTTACCTAAAATGGCATAAAAGCTCTTCATCCTATAACAATGGATGGTATACTTTAGATATACCTGACCCCAAGGCCAAACGTTGGGACTATGTTGAGTTTGATGTCTATGCTCAAACAACCTCAGCCAGACCCACAGGGTGGATGACTGTTGGCTGCACCCTGATTACGCCACGTAAGGCAACCATCCAGGTAGTCAAACACATCAAGGAGTCAGAATCAAAACTTTGAAATCTTATCCATAGCCCATCCAAAGAGAATTCAGAGGCTTCAACCCCCTCAGTCCTCCCTCCCACATGGCTCAATTTGCTACACCAAACTCTTCAATTATTAAACTCCACCCCTCTTTCTGTGCCTACTTCTCAGTACTTTCTCTGTGCTTCACTTAGTCGTCCACTTCTAGCAGCAGTCCTATTAGTGGCAGGAAATATTTCGGGAAAAACCTACAATTTCTCTAAAAAAGGACAACCCATACACGTGACCCGTATCCTACTATGGGAAAGTTATTTCACCAATACTTCATTTCCTTTCATCTGTTTCCACCTGCCAACAATGAATCCTTTACCCATTTGTTCCTTGAGCTATAGCACCCCATCGAGCCCTGCGTTTATGCAACCTGGACATTTCCTCTGGTGTAACGGGTCTTTAAGTACCTTAACAATCAATGTCTCTGGCACCTGTTTCTTGGTTACTGTAGTTCCTCAGCTGTCTTTGTATACTCCCACTGAATTCTGACAGTTGGCCCTACCTTCCTGCACCTATAGGGCAGTCTTTCTGCCAGTTCTGGTAGGCCTCACTTTAAAAACCTCAGTGGCGAGTCTCGGACTCTCTAATGGAGCTATAGGTCATGCTCTATTGGCATCTAATGACCTGCAGCAATAACTGCAGGAAGCACTTAATACCACTGCTAAGTCTCTGGGCTCCTTGCAGCAGCAGGTTACTTCATTGGCACAAGTGACTTTACAGAATCAAAGGGCGATTGATCTTCTCACTGCAGAAAAAGGAGGTACATGCCTGTTTTTCATAGAGGAATATTGCTACTATGTTAATGAGTCTGGGCTAATAGAAAAAAAATGTTGTTAAATTGCAGGAATTATCAGCCCGATTGCTCAAACCCACCTCCTCTAATCCCATAACGGGGTTCTTTCAATCCTGTCTTGCCACAGACTTACTACCTATTTTGGGGCCCCTTATTGGGATGCTCCTTTTTTGTGCTCTCTTACCCTGCATAATGAAGTTCCTTCTAACCGAATTGCAGAAAATTTCTAATCAAACTTTCTTTGTTTTTTAATTTTTTATTTTTTTTATTGGTTGTTCACAACATTATAAAGCTCTTGACATATCATATTTCATACATTAGATTGAAGTGGGTTATGAACTCCCAATTTTACCCCAAATGAAGATTGCAGAATCACGTCGGTTACACATCCACAATTTTACATAACGCCCAATTAGTAATTGTTGTATTCTGCTACCTTTCCTATCCCCTACTATCCCCCCTCTCCTCCCCTCCCATCTTCTCTCTCTACCCCATCTACTGTAATTCATTACTCTCCTTGTTTATTTTCCCATTTCCCTCACTACCTCTTATATGCAATTTTGTATAGCAATGAGGGTCTCCCTTCATTTCCATGCAATTTCCCTTTACTCTTCTTTTCCCTCCCATCTCATGACTCTGTTTAATGTTAGTCTTTTCTTTCTGCTCTTCCTCCTTGCTCTGTTCATAGTTGCTCTCATTATATCAAAGAAGACATTTGGTATTTGTCTTTTAGGGATTGACTAGCTTCACTAAGCATAATCTGCTCTAGTGCCATCCATTTCCCTGCAAATTCTATGATTTTGTCATTTTTTATTGCTGCATAGTACTCCATTGTGTATAGATGCCACCTTTTTTTATCTATTCATCTATTGAAGGGCATCTGGATTGGTTCCACAGTCTAGCTATTGTGAATTGTGCTGCTATGAACATCGATATGGCAGCATCTCTGTAGCATGCTCTTTTAAGGTCTTCAGGAAATAGTCTGAGAAGGGCAATAGCAGGGTCAAATCGTGGTTCCATTCCCAGCTTTCCCAGGAATCTCCAAACTGCTTTCCAAATTGGCCACACCAATTTGCAGACCCACCAGCAATGTACAAGAGTACCCTTTTCTCCACATCCTCGCCAGCACTTGTTGTTGTTTGACTTCATAGTGGCTGCCAATCTTACTGGAGTGAGATGGTATCTTAGGGTGGTTTTGATTTGCATTTCTCTGACTGCTAGAGATGGTGAGCATTTTTTCATGTACTTGTTGATTGATTGTATGTCCTCCTCTGAGAAGTGTCTGTTCAGATCCTTGGCCCATTTGTTGATTGGGTTATTTGTTATCTTATTGTCTAATTTTTTGAGTTCTTTGTATACTCTGGATATTAGCGCTCTATCTGAAGTGTGAGGAGTAAAAATTTGTTCCCAGGATGTAGGCTCTCTATTTATCTCTCTTATTATTTCTCTTGCTGAGAAAAAACTTTTTAGTTTAAGTAAGTCCCATTTGTTGATTCTTGTTATTATCTCTTGTGCTATGGGTGTCCTATTAAGGAATTTGGAGCCCGACCCCACAATATGTAGATTGGAGCCAACTTTTTCTTCTATCAGACGCAGAGTCTCTGATTTGATATCAAGCTCCTTGACCCATTTAGAGTTAACTTTTGTGCATGGCGAGAGGAAGGGATTCAGTTTCATTTTTTTGCAAATGGATTTCCAGTTTTCCCAACACCATTTGTTGAAGATGCTATCCTTCCTCCATTGCATGCTTTTAGCCCCTTTATCAAATATAAGATAGTTGTAACTTTGTGGATTAGTCTCTGTGTCCTCTATTCTATACCATTGGTACACTCGCCTGTTTTGGTACCAGTACCATGCTGTTTTTGTCACTATTGCTCTGTAATATAGTTTGAAATCTGCTATTGCTATACCTCCTGATTCACACTTCCTGCTTAAAATTGCTTTTGCTATTCTGGGTCTTTTATTTTTCCATATTAATTTCATGATTGCTTTATCTATTTCTACAAGAAATGCCATTGGGATTTTGATTGGCATTGCATTAAACCTATAGAGAACTTTTGGTAATATCGCCATTTTGATAATGTTAGTTCTGCCTATCCATGAACAGGGTATATTTTTCCATCTTCTAAGATCTTCTTCTACTTCTCTTTTTAGGGTTCTGTAGTTTTCATTGTATAAATCTTTCACCTCTTTTGTTAGGTTGATTCCCAAGTATTTTATTTTTTTGGAGGATATTGTGAATGGAGTGTTTTTCCTCATTTCCGTTTCAGAAGTTTTGTAGCTGATATACAGAAATGCCTTTGATTTATGCGTGTTGATTTTATATCCTGCCACTTTGCTGAATTCATTTATTAGTTCTAGTAGTTTCTTTGTAGACCCTTTTGGGTCTTCTAGGTATAGAATCATGTCATCTGCAAATAGTGATAATTTAAGTTCTTCTTTTCCTATTTTTATGCCTTTAATTTCTTTCATCTGTCTAATTGCTCTGGCCAGTGTTTTGAGAACTATATTGAATAGAAGTGGTGATAGAGGGCATCCCTGTCTTGTTCCAGATTTTAGAGGGAATGCCTTCAACTTTTGTCCATTCAGAATGATGCTAGACTGAGGCTTAGCATAGATAGCTTTTACAATGTCAAGGTACGTTCCTGTTTTCCCTAGTTTTTCAAGTGTTTTGAACATAAAGGGATGCTGTACTTTGTCGAATGCTTTCTCTGCGTCTATTGAGATGATCATATGTTTCTTATCTTTAAGTCTATTGATGTGGTGAATAACATTTATTGATTTCCGTATATTGAACCAGCCTTGCATACCAGGGATGAATCCTACTTGATCATGGTGCACAATTT
Organism: Ictidomys tridecemlineatus; assembly: GCF_052094955.1. Taxonomy (NCBI): domain Eukaryota; kingdom Metazoa; phylum Chordata; class Mammalia; order Rodentia; family Sciuridae; genus Ictidomys; species Ictidomys tridecemlineatus. The sequence goes on from NC_135487.1 coordinate 94,384,719, forward strand.
TTTTGATGTTTTTGTATTCGATTCGCCAGAATTTTATTGAGGATTTTTGAATCTAGGTTCATTAAAGATATTGGTCTGTAGTTTTCTTTCCTTGAGGTGTCTTTGTCTGGTTTCAGAATCAGGGTGATGTTGGCCTCATAGAATGAATTTGGAAGAGCTCCCTCTTTTTCTATTTCCTGAAATAACTTGAAAAGTATTGGTATTAATTCTTCTTTAAAGGTTTTGTAAAACTCCGCTGTATACCCATCCGGTCCTGGGCTTTTCTTGGTTGGTAGTCTTTTGATGGCTTCTTCAATTTCATCCATTGATATTGGTCTTTTCAAATTGTGTGTATCCTCCTGACTCAGTCTGGGCAAATCATATGACTTAAGAAATTTATCGATGTCTTCACTATCTTCTATTTTATTGGAATATAGGTTTTCAAAATAATTTCTAATTGTCTTCTGTATTTCTGTAGCATCTGTTGTGATATTGCCTTTTTCATCCCGTATGTTAGTAATTTGAGTTCTCTTTTTTCTTCTCTTTGTTAGCATGGCTAAAGGTCTGTTGATCTTATTTATTTTTTCAAAGAACCAACTTTTAGTTTTGTTAATTTTTTCAATAGTTTCTTTTGTTTCAATTTAATTAATTTCTGCTCTGATTTTAATTATTTCTTGCCTTCTGCTGCATTTGCTGTTATTTTGCTCTTCCTTTTCTAGGGCTTTGAGATGAAGTGTGAGCTCATTTATTTGTTGGTTTTTTCTTTTTTTGAGGAATGACCACCAGGCGATGAATTTTCCTCTTAAAACTGCTTTCATTGTGTCCCATAGATTCCGATATGTTGTGTCTGTATTTTCATTTATCTCTAAAAATTTTTTGATTTCCTCCTTTATGTCTTCTGTAACCCATTGATCATTCAGTAACATATTGTTCATTTTCCATGTGATGTAGAATTTTTCCTTCCTTCTTTTATCATTGATTTCCAGTTTCATTCAATTATGATCAGATAAAATGCATGGTATTATCTCCACCCCTTTATATTTACTGAGGGTTGCCCTGTGGCATAATATATGGTCTATTTTTGAGAAGGATCCATGTGCTGCTGAGAAAAAAGTATATCCATTTGATGATGGTTGATATATTCTATATATGTCAGTTAAGTGTAGGTTATTGATTGTGGTATTGAGTTATATAGTTTCCTTACTCAACTTTTGTTTGGAGGATCTGTCCAATGGTGAGAGAGGTCTGTTGAAGTCACTCATAATTATTGTGTTGTGGTCTATTTGATTCTTGAACTTGAGGAGAATTTGTTTTATGAATGTCGCAGCGCCATTATTTGGTGCATAAATATTGATAATTGTTATGTCTTGTTGGTGAATGGTTCCTTTTAACAGTATATAATGTCATTCTTTATCCCTTTTGATTAACTTAGTCTTGAAGTCGATTTTATTCGATATGAGGATGGCCACCCCTGCTTGCTTACGAGGACCGTGTGGGTGGTATATTTTTTCCCATCCTTTCACCTTCAGCCTGTGTATGTCTTTTCCAATCAGATGTGTCTCCTAGATGCAGCATATTGTTGGATTTGTTTTTTTAAATCCATGATATCAGCCTATGTCGCCTTATTGGAGAGTTTAAGCCATTAACATTCAGAGTTACTATTGATATATGGTTTGTACTTCCATCCATGTTTGATTATTTATCTTTTTTTAAAAAAAAATTTAGTTTGTTTCTCCATGATTATTTTTCCCCTTTCCCTCTGTCTTTACCGAGGCACTTCCCTCTGATGGTTTTGGTTATTATTTTTCATTTCTTCCTCGTGTAGTGTTTTGCTCAAAATGCTTTGCAATGCTGGTTTTCTGGCTGCAAATTCTTTTAACTTTTGTTTATCATGAAAGATTTTTATTTTGTTGTCATACCTGAAGCTTAATTTTGCTGGATACAGAATTCTTGGTTGGCATCCGTTGTCTTTCAGTGTTTGAAATACATTGTTCCATGACCTTCTTGCTTTCAGTGTCTGTGATGAAAAATCCGTTGTTAACCTTATTGGTTTACCCCTGAATGTAATCTGTCTCCTTTCTCTTGTAGCTTTTAATATTTTCACTTTCTTTTGTATATTGGATATCTTCATAACAATGTGTCTTGGCGTTGGTCTACTGTGATTTTGTGTGCTCGGTGTCCTGTATGCATCTTCAATTTGTATATCTGTTTCCTTTTTTATTTCTGGAAAGTTTTCTGTAATTATTTCATTCAGCAGGTTACTCTAATCAAACTTTCAACCAGCTTCTGCTTAGGCACTACCAGCCTCTGATGACCAATGAACCCCCAACATCTCCAAGAGATCAGTTCACTCAGTGCTGAAGCTCTCTACCAGGCACGATGGAATGCAACGGATATCAGACAGCAGGAGATAAGGAGCTCAGAGAACCTCTTAATCTTCTATTCTGGATTCATGAGTCTTTATGTCCTTTTAAGCCTCCTCATGGCCCTTGACCTCTTCTCTGTCTGTCCCCCAACATGAAACTTCTGCCAAAAATTGACCTTTGCTTTAATTTTTATCTTCATTCTGTTTTTATTTATTTTTTAAAGAGACAGTGAGAGAGGAGAGAGAGAGAGAGAGAGAGAGAGAGAGAGAGAGAGAGAGAGAATTTTTAATATTTATTTTTTAGTTCTCGGCGGACACAACATCTTTGTTGCTATGTGGTGCTGAGGATCCAACCCGTGAGGTAGCCGCACGCATGCCAGGCGAGCGCGCTACCACTTGAGCCACATCCCCAGCCCTGTTTTTATTCACTCTGATCTTCTTCAGGTGCTGATGATGCCATGTACAGGCAACACATTCAGTATTTTCTAGAGTCTCTGTTACAGGACCAGTGGTTGATACCAACAATCTCCTCCATCTAGGATTAGTTCGATGCCATGGAAGACTTGTGGCTTCAGGGAATTTTCATAGATTTCACCCCTACAGAAGTAGCTGTCTATGGCCACTGGGTTTTATTTCTGGCTGCCATGATATCCCCAGACTTGCCCCCTGAACATTCCTCCACTTCACTTTCTAGGCCCCACGGAGCCCCCACACAGCAGGAAGCAGCCGGATCTGACCAACAACGGCCCAATTCCTAAGAAAACAAAAAGGGAGGAATGTTGGGAAAAGTATAAATGGCAGTCATACCCCAGAGAAAACAACCCCAACATGGCACCTAAGGACTTCTTCTTCCTACCTTCTTCTTCTCTGCAGTGGCGCCGTGAAAAGTTCCCACCCTTGTGAACTCTCCCGCCAGCGCCAATTTCAAATCTCGCTGGCGGGGAACCTTAGCCCCAATGAGAACTAATTCCTGGGCTCTGGAACTTATATCTGGAAGAACTTGCCAATAAACTGGTGGCCTGCCATTTATCTAAGCCCTACCATCTCCCCTTTAGTTCTCTACAAGAACACAGCTTTTTGCAAAAAAATTGGAATTCTCCTGGTGAAGTGTCTTTGTGTGGGAAATTCTTTCATTCTTAGTCTAGGTAATTTTTAAAAGAATTTTTAAGGTAACCAGGTGAGGTGGTGCACACACGTAATGCCTGCAGCTCAGGAGGCAGAGAAAGGAGGATCATTAGTTGAAATCTAGCCACAGCAAAAGCAGGCACTAAACAATTCAGTGTGAGCGTGTCTCTGAAATAAAATACAAAATAGGGCTGGGGATGTGGCTCCATGGTAGAGTGCCCCTAAATTTAATCCCCAGTACATCCTCCCTCCACCCAAGTATTTTGAAGGCTAAAACACCATGAAATCTAAAGAGTAACATGGAGGGGGTCTGGCCTATCAATTAACTATTAAGCTATTATTATTATTATAAATTAAGCAAATGTCATTATAAAGTTGTTCTGAATAAAATAGTATAATGCAGGTGCAGACGTAGAAATAAGATTAAGTACAAAATTACTTTGATGTAAGAGCAACCTCCTATCAATTAGACATTTCATTTTGCATAAAAACACAGAGGCTCACAAAGCAACTCAGCATTCTGGAATCACAGAGTTTTGGAAGAATTTAAAAATTGCCACAGTCTGGCTGGGCACAAATCACCAAGCCACCACAACACACTTGTATCTGCAAACAGGAAACATTATTGCCCCAATTCCACCAGCACTCCCCAGGAACTCTCTCAGCTCTCCACCTGGCTCTTCCCCCACTCTTTCAGATGGTGAGAACTCAATGGGAACTCTAAAGTAGAGGGTGCCATAGGCAGCAAGAGCAGCCCTATTGCCAGACAGTTAAGGTCTGTATACAATTGAATACACAGCTTAGCATAACCATCATCATCTCAATTGCTCGCTGGATTCACCTCTGAACGACTGCCTTCCAGCAAAATGCCATGTGTCAGCCCGACTGGGCTGTGGCCCTCAACAAAAAATGTTCAGTAAAATACCAGAGAAAATTTTATGAAAAATTACATACTAGGGTAGTGTGCAAGAAGAATGCAGAATGGAAGCAATATACAATCTAAATGTCTGAATGTTCTATTCCTCATGACATACCCACTCCTATGCACACATTAGGCTTTCTTGGTAACAGTGTAATAGGTTAGTTGTGAGGACCAGACTGAATGTAAGCAAGGCTTCTCAGCAGAGGGAGTTTTTCGAGAGCCATGCACTCTTGATCTTTTGGGAGATGCAGTGGGCAACGTTATTGGCCAAAGCCACAATTCTCTCGTTTTCTTAATTTTTAATTTGTTTAAATTACTTATACATGATAGTAGAATGCACCTATATACTTTGATATATCATACGTAGATGGAATATAATTTCTCTTTTTCTGAGTGTACATATTTTAGAATCACATTGGTCATACAGTCACATATATATAAAGTAATAATGTCTGCTTCATTCTACTATCTTTCTTATCCTCATATCCACTGCCTTCCCCTCCTTTCACTTCCCTCTACCTAAGGTAATGCTATTTTTTTTAATACACATATATACCACCATTTTTGTATTTGTGTTTGTATATAAAGTATGTTGACACCCAATTCAAATCTTAATAAATTAAATTTCACCATCCTTGCTAATCCCCTGCCCCCTCCATTTCTCTCCCACCACTCTACCCTATTTCTCCCATTCTCTTTCTCCCAACCCCACCATCAGTCAACTTTCTTATATCAGAGAAAACATTCAATATTTGTTTTGGGGGGGTATTGACTAACTTCACTTAGCATTATCTTCTCCAGCGCCATCCATTTACATGCAAATGCCATAGAATTGTTCTTTTTTAATGCTGAGTAAAATTCCATTGTGTATATATGCCACATTTTTTTATTCATTCATCCACTGAAGGACATCAGGTTTGCTCACTTCTATTTCATTCTACTATCTTTCCTATCCCCACATCCCTGCCTTCCCCTCCTTTAGCTATTGTGAATTTTGGTGCTATAAACATTGATGTGGCTGTGTCCCTGTGGTATGCTGTTTTTAAGTCCTTTGGATATAGTCCGAGGAGGAAAATAGCTGGGTCAAATGGTGGTTCCATACCTCCATACTGTTTTCTATATTGGCTGCACCAATTTGCAGTCCCACCAGCAATGTATGAGTGTACCTTTTTCCCCACATCCTCATCAACACTTATTATTTTTTGTCTTCATAATAGTTGCCATTCTGACTGGAGTGAGATGATATCTTAGAGTGGTTTTGATTTGCATTTCTCTGATTGCTAGAGATGATGAGCATTTTTTCTTATATTTATTGATTGACTGTATATCCTCTTCTGAGAAGTGTCTGTTCAGGTATTTAGTCTAATTGTTGATTGGGTTATTTGTTTTTTCTGTGTTTAGCTTTTTTCATTGTTTATGTACCCTAGAGATTAGCTGATATGTGAGGTGTAAAAATTAGCTCCCAGGTTCTAGGCATTCTATTCACTTCACAGATTTTTTTTTTTTTTGCTGAAAAGAAACTTTTTAGTTTGATTCCATCCAATTTATTGATTCTTGGTTTTAATTTGTGTACAGTAAGAGTCATATTAAGGAAGTTGGGGTCTAATCCAACATGGTGAAGATTAAGTGAGTATGAGTTTTTTAAATTATATGCCCATATTTTTATAGGAAGTTCATGCATTTTTCTTTGAATGTAAAGATAAGTAGTTTTTACCATATTGCTGAAGTTTGACTTATGGTTCATTGACTTAAGTAGTACTCAAATTTGTGTGATTTTTAATAATATTTTCACAGGGATTAACTTTTCCCATATACCCAAAGCAACTAAGAGACACATTGTCATTTACATGTATAAATAATGCATATAAGAATAATGTAATCAATGCTTGATTATCTGGGGGAAGAAAGATGTCTTAAACTAAAAATGTTTAGAAATTTAAGAATATATTTTCAATATAACTGATAGAGTTTCAATATAACTAACACACTTGAAAATTAAAAATATGTAAATATAACCTACAAATTGGTAAGAAAATATAATTAATCTAGTTAAAAATGACCAAAATATATGACCAGAAATTTTACAAAGGAATACAAATGACTATCAAACACAGAAAAGAAATGTAACTTTATCAATGGCAATAAATACAGACCTCATAATGAAATAGCTTCTGAAAGTTTTATTGCCAACAACTAAGAGACCATGATAAAGTGCCTGGACACCTTCAAGGAGAGTAGACCAAGGACATCTCACATGTGATCGACACTGTCGCAACTGATGCTTCTTCTAGGAAGAGAGCTGGGTGTGACCCTTGGACTGACCTCTCATATGCCCTGTGACCAGCAGCCACATTCCCAGAAAATATACCAGGGACAGTCTCACACAAGGGAGGCCTGTGCCTAAAGGTCATATAAATGACGTTCAGAGCAGCAAAAACCTGGAGACCTCTCAAAAGTGCAAAAGCAAGAGAGTGAGCAAGGCTACCAGATACATCCATAGGCTGTCTCCAGTCAAAACCATTGAGCACAGTGGGTGAGTTTAAGGACCACCACTCTTTGATGACTATTTTTATGTGTCTATCTGGCAAGGTTATGGTCCCCAGTTGTTTGGTTAAGCATCAGTCTAGATGTGGAAAAATACTTCTTAGCTGTGATTAACATTGACTTTGAGTAACATAGGCCATCCTTTATAGTGTAGGTTGGCCTCATCTAATCAGTTGACAGCTTTAAGAGTAAGAACTGAGGTTCCTGAAGCAGAAAAGATTCTTCTCAAGGCTGCAAAATAGAAGACTCATCTGAGTTTCCAAGCTGCTAACTTATAGAATTGACTTGAGACTGCAGCATCTACTTTTTCCTAAATTTCCAGCCTGCTGACAAGTGCCATGGATTTCAGATTGTCTGCTCCCATAATATGAAACAACACATCAAAACTAATCTCTCTCCCATTCTCTCTCTTCTTATCTTCTCCCAGACTACACAGAATTCAGATACATTCAACAGAATATTTTTGTTAAATTAAAAGATCACTAAAATGTTATACATTTATATGCACTTGTACACACACACAAACACATATACATACACATATAATGTTAGAAATACTAACAGCTGCAATACAACTTCAAAAAAATTGAGAGGATAAGGACTCCTAAAGGTGGAAAGAGGCAGGGGAAAGTGTATACTTTCATGAAAGTTGTTACACTTGAATTTTCAAGGTAGGTTTATTAGACATAAGTAAAAATTTAATAAAAGCAGGCCAGCATGGACAATGTAAGTGTGTTATCAATGTGAGTTATGGGCAATTGAATCTTTGGCATCTGATCATCTGATATCTTTTGAAACAGGAAAATTAGTAATCAATGTTTCAATGATGTGCATGGATTTCTGGTGGCAGTGGATGGAGGTAAAAGAGGAGAACAAAGGCCCCATTCTGAGGAGAGGCACTTTTCCACACCTATGCTCATTTTTCAGTTATCTGAGCAGAGAACAGAACTGTGGAACCTTGGCTGTCCCTGGAGTCACCTGGGAAGTTCTTAGTGCCTGGAGCTCACCCCCATACATCCACATTTATTGGCCTTAGAATGAGTTTAGGAAAGGACATATCTGAAGGCTCACCAAGAGGTTCTCATTGCAGGTCTGGGACTCCCTGCGAGACAGGATGCTCTCAGGATGCAGATGTCTGAGCCCTGATTTAAAGTTAATTTCAAGCAAATGAAAAGCATAACCAAATATGCTTTGTACAAAGAGTACAGGGCAGAGGATAGATGACAGATTAGCAAGAGGACAGTCTAGCAGTCACAAGGCAGTTGGATGCCCATCTTGGTGGCTTTGGAGAAAGGTGAAGCCTTTGGAAACAAATGTGCTGACTGTTGGGTGTGGATGCCAAGAGGGAAAGATGCTGAGAGGTGTCTGGTGGGACTCAGGATTTCAAGTTGGTGATTAGGTAGTTTGTGATAAGTAGTGATGGTGAGCAGATTGCAACACCTGGACCTTTGATGTGCCAGCTTTGCAGCACCTGGGAAATCATTGCTGCAGAAAAATATTTGTTAATCATTGGATGGCTTGAGAGAAGGTTAAGGCAATGAGTGATTATGGGAATGGTGACATATTCCTGTAATCCCATCAGATCAGGAGGTTGAGGCAGAAGGATCCTGAGTTCAAAGCCAGCCTCAGCAAAAGTGAGATGCTAAGCAACAGAGTGAGACCCTGACTCTAAATAAAATTTTAAAAAAAGCTGGGATGTTGCTCAGTAGTTTAGTGACCACTGAGTTCAATCCCTGGTATACTTACTACAATTTTTTTTAATAATAGCAATGAGTGATTTTTGCATTTTCTCTCAGAGGGCTGTTCAGGAAACTTTGCGTCTCATTATTTGGGTCTTTGTGCCATGTCTGTTGGTGGCACAGCTTTTCTAGAGAACAGGATTGATGGTTAATATCAAACCCACAGACTTCTCATGAGTTGTTGAATGGGGCCAGTTCCATTCTCCTCTGTCTTCAGGTTTCCAAAATGCTGGTGTAGTCCCATGAACATCTTCTTGGTTTTATTTTATCTGTTTTTAAACAAAAAGTGAGTATCTATTGAATTGTCACCTAAAGTCATTAGCAAATAACATTTTTCCACTTAGTTCACAGTGTCACAGCAAATCATCTAAAAGGTATTAATGAGCAGAGTAATTTTAATATTAATAAACCTAATGATGATTTAAAAGCAAATTAATAATTTAATCTTTTTTTAATTCATGACATAGTTATAGAAAGCCTAGTTATTATGACGTCAATAAAATGTCTTTTGGAGATTATCACATTTTGTTTGAAAAGAAACTGAAGGGCAAAAGTTTCTAAATCTAACTTGCAGTTCAAAACTTCCAATTTCTCCTCCTTTTCTGGAGGCAGGGTGAGGCTTAAAGACTTTCTTTCACTCTTTTCTGCTTTCTTATTATGGACTTCCCATCTCCTCCTGGCTGATGATTTATTTGAGTTTCTTTGGATGGAGGAGGAATAATCCAGGGGATGGGAAACAACCATCAAGAGCTGCAGCTTGACTAGACAGCACATGGACAGGTACCCGGTGAAGGGCTGCAAGTGCTGGGTCCAGGCCGGCCGAAGCCCCAGGCACAAACGTTTGCCAAATTAAGCTCAGAAATACGTCAGGATTATTTTAGGGAGCTGGGAGTAGAGGAAAAGCATCTCTGGTTTGTGAGATCACATGAGGAGAAGAGGGCTGCCTGGGTCGCTGCTCTGTCAGGTCACTGGCTCTGAAATAGAGCTCAGATAAGAAAAGGTCAGAGCCCAGTAAGAGGTTGCCCTGCCTCTTGCCTCCCTGTAAATGTGTTTGGCAGCCTGCACCTTCTGATGGACTCAGCACCAGTATCTGCAGCTGCTCAGTCTACCAGAAGAGCTGTGTGAAGACAGGCATGTCAGGAGGTGTCAGGAGTAGTAGGGATGAGAGCCTGGGCCTGGCTCCAGCAAAGGAGTGAGTCTGAGCCACACCAGGTTGTAGAGATGGCTGCATAGCAGCCTGGCAAAATTCAACTGTCCTGACCTCTGAAGGTAAGGATGAGCCCATATTGTTTTGGGGACCATACTACATACCACTTTTAAATATGTTTATAAGGAACTGAATTCAGAGATATCACCAGGCACTGCTCACAGAGTTCGGTGAGAGGCCAGCACATGTTTCCAGAAGGTAAGACAGAAATATCCAATAAGATCGGACCCCTCACACAGAATCTTCCTCACCCTCTCTCCTGTACAATAAAAGGTGTGAAGGTCATTACACCTCTCAGCACTGAACTGGGGACACATGGGTGACTCCGTACCCTGCTTCAATTCTGGCTGATGGCATTACTATAACAGTGCATGTCTGAAATGTTAGAGGGGCATTTATGATCATTAGAAATAATCAAGTCCAGACCAAGGAAGAAAGTCTAAGAGAATATTCAATAATTTATAGCTAAATGACTTTGGGACCTTAAGATAGAATATCCAGGTGGTTCTTAAAGGACTCATAAATACTCAATATTAAAGGGGAAATATTAACATGGATGTTTATGATCAGAGCAGTGAAATTACATTGATCATGTCTACTCTGGCTCTAAAAATAAAAGTGGAATAATAATCCAGCTATCTAAGTGAGAAGGCTGCAAGCCATGTCTTGCATGGTAAAGCAACATCTGATATTGTCACCAATCAGGAACCCTGCTCCAGGAGACCTTCCTGAGAACGCCCCCAAGGACTCTCAATAGACCCAGCTTCTAGCCCCAAGTCTGCCTCTAAGGGGGGAGTGTGCGCATCATTTGATGTTAGATTTTGTTTCTTTGAGGCAGAAAGGACACATATCAGAGTGAGAGAGGTTGATGGAGGCAGCTTCTCAGGAAGAGATCTGCCCATGAGATAGAATAAGACCTTCCAAAGTTCTGGTTGTCCAGGGACTGGCATGGAGAATGCAAAATAAGAGGTGATCTGAGGGTCGTTGGTGAAGGTTTACAGGACAGAGGGGTAGATCATGATGAGAAACGAAGAAGTATTAGGCCTTCCTAGGGAAGTAGAGTGCCCAGGCCTCTCCTTAGATACCTGCAGCTCCTGAGAGGGTCGAGGAATACCAAGCTGGTTCAGACACCTCCTAGAATGGAAATGACAGAAAAACTCACAATTCCTGCCCTACCTACCCTAGAATCTGTTGAAAAAATGCATCCTAGAAATAGATGAATTCTAGATAGGGCAGAGGGGTGGAAGGGAAAGGGAAGGGGCAAGGGTTAGCAAGGATGGTGGAATGTGATGGACATCATCATCCAAAGTACATGTATGAAGACATGAATTGGTGTCGACATGCTTTATATACAACCAGAGAAATAAAAAATTATGCTGTATTTGTATAATAAGAATTGTAATGCATTTTGCTGTCATTTATTTTTTCAAAAAGTCAATAAAAATAAATTTAAAAATGAGAAGCTAAAAAAGAGATTAATAATAATAAAATAAAATAATTATAATAATTTCTCTGAAAAAGAAAGATCATTCTGGAGACTAAAATGTGCAGTCCAAATGCAAGCTCCACAAAACACACATAAACATTGATTAATTATTTCCTGAATGGACAAAGCCAACAAATGGGTGGTGGTGCAGAGGAGAGAATAATCACTTCCCAGCAACTAAAAAGAATTAATCACTGCCTCTCCTAAGACATTCACTGGCCATATTTGGTGGATTGATACATTAGTTAAGAATACAGACCTGGGGCTCTCACTTGACTTCACACCCAGCTTTCTTACTCTCTGTACCTCAGTTTCCTCATCTACAAAATAAGGCAATTGTGATATTTCCTATTGAATATTTTCTGTCATGATAGGAGGATGTAAAATACTCCATAAAAGAAAGAGTGAGAGGAAAAACAGGGCTAGAAGAAGAATCTGGGGGTGGAGTTATTGTTTTACACTTGGCATCCAAGGTCAGGAGACTGAACAATGCCTCAGGGAAAGATCAACACAGGGAGCTCAAAAATTGAGCCCCAAGGCAAACTGACTTAGGAGGTTAGAAAAACAGCAAAGAAGTTGCCTTTTACCTAAGATTGCACAGCCATTTGGGTTGGAAAGAAGCAGGACAAGAGTGTCATTCTAAGTTTTTGAATGAGCTAAGAGATCTTAAAACTGCTAATGTTATGCCAGATTCGTGGAACCCCAATAGACGTCCAGGGGCTGAATCCAATGAAATCACACAAAAGTCTTTATTGCATGCTCAAGCCTGGACTCACAACCATTCCCAATGCAGGAGTGAGTCCAGGCCCTTTGTTAAGTGAGATTTTATAGGTTTTGGGGGGATACTGTATGCATCACAACATCACACAGCAAATCATTCCATACAACGGGAAATTCAAACAACAACTCAACATTGATTAGCACATTAAATGGTGGGAAAAAGTTGGTAAGGGTGATTGATTAATACAAAAGAGGGATTTGTTTAAACTTATTGGTTTAGGCCACGAGGGATATACTTGCTATACTACATGTTTTCTCAACATGTTATCAACCACCATAAACTACTTGGGGGTCATCTGGCATTCCAGGTATTTTCCCTGTCTCATGCTGATTGAAGGCTGCCAGGGGGGTTGCTATGGGTCCTCACCTAGCCTAACTGAGTCAGGAACACCTGGTTCCACAGACCTCTTCTGTTATTTACAGAAAAACAACTCAGCAGGGTGGGTATGTGCTTAGGAGTGTTCTGTGGGTTTTTCCAAAAACAAGGGTCACACCGTCTTCCTTAGGACAGGCCTTGAAGTAGAAGCTGCTGTTATTTATTTATTTTTAAAAATGCAGTTACATTAGTTTCTCACTAAAAGGGGGTAAGGTGCTTGACCCCTCCTTTGTGGTCTTAACACTATCCAATAAATGCCATTCATGGTTTTGATCACATGAGGCCAAGAATTTCCCATGGATTTCACTGCAATGTGGAGGTCATCATTGACTTCAGAGGGCACTTTGAAAGTGAGGTGTGTTAAGATGTTAACAGGAAAGTTGTGGAAGTTAAATTGAACAGTTTATTTGAACAAATAATATTCCTGAATATTCCTGAAGCAGGCAGTTCTCAGAACCAAGAGAAGGCTGGAGAGCTCTGCTCTGTAGATGGTGGGCATTTCAAGATCAAGCTGGGAAGTTGAGTACAGACAGAGCTCCCCTGTTGATACTCCGAAGTTTGCCTTGCCTGGTCATGCATGGTCTGGTGATAGACAGCTTGTGATTGGCTGAAGCTCAGCTATGTGTGATTGGCTGAGACTTGGCTGCTTCCTTATACTACTGAGTTTAGTTTCCAGTTTGTTTTTGAACTACATTGGGTGGCTATTTGTTATACAGGAATTCAAAGCATGACCACAGTCTCTGATAAGGACTCCTATTCATTTAACATGACAGATGGGGGCAAGAGCTTCACTGAGGAGCATTCCAGATAGAGCTCAGAGAGACAGTCTACAGGTAGAAGAAGAGACTTGGGGAGCTGAGCCACTGATCATGGTTGGCGATGGGTGGGAGACATAAGGGGGGAGCTGAGCCACCAGAGAAAGAGAAGCAGATCCCCATGAGTCTGAGGCCCTGCCAGCTTTGAATCCACAGTGTGATCTCCTTTTGGTCCTTGTTCCCATGTCTGAGGCTGTGTAAGCAGGTCTCCTTCTTGCTTTGACACTGAAATCCTTCAGACAAATTTCTAGAGGCAAAAATACAAATCGACATGAGAAAAGAACCACATGCACTTGGGAGTGATCCCAGGGCTTCACGAAGTAAGAAATGTGAAAAGACCTGAAAGAACCTAAATCTTGCAGAACTAAACAAACAAGTCTAGTGCTGCCTGAAAGCTTCTTATGTGACCTTCAATGTGCCTTGTGACCATGCTGGCTTCATGTTAATGTGGTCTATATACATCAAAATTAGTGGCTTGTTTATTTCCTTTGATAGAAAGGATTTTCTATCAAAAGACTTTTAAGATTTTCACTGAATGTTCTCTGTGCACAAAGAACTTTATAGTCAAGAAGATGTTGAATGGCCTACCTGTGTAAATCTCACAATACCTCAGGGTACACAACAGATTTTTATATGCATCACTTTATTTACTATCAAAGAAACCCTAAGAAATAGGTCTTATCATCCTCTTTTTTTATAAAAAGAAATCAGAAATCCAGTCCAGACAATGTACTTCACAAGTGGCCACATTAGCAATGGCTTCCAGGCTACCTTACCCCAGACCCCGGGCTGTTCCCAAATGCAAGTCAGTCATCCCTTAGCAGTAGGGCATGTTCTGAGAGATCGCTGTAAAGTTATTTTATTGTTAGGTGAATGTAATAAACTGTGCTTACCCAAACTAAGGTATTTGCAACAACAGTAGGAAATATGATTTTGAGATCATTATCATACACCAATCCATCAGATGTGGCAAATGATCATTCAGCAGAAGTGGCACCCCTTTGTGATCACCACATTGCACCCCAAAGGCAAAGCCTGAACCCTGTAAGCACAAAGAAGGAGGGAATCAAGGAGTCACCTTGGAGCTCTATCCAGGATGTTCTCTGAATCCCATAGCTGTGTTCTCTTCTCCTCTCACACAAGGCTTTCATCACTACAAGGATGGTTTCTGGTGCCCCCAGAAGCCTTTGCAATGCCCACTTGGAGCTAATCAAGGTGTGGCTCAATCATACTGACATTTCTGGGCTCTTATTTTCTCACCTGAATAATTTGAGTTGAGCTTCATCAAAGTTGTTCTTGAACCTCTGAGGCCAGAATCACTTCTTTGAGGGTTTGTGGCTCTGCTCTAGGTAACTGGATAGCTGAAATTTGGATTATTGTATAAATAAGACAATACCTTATTTCCTTGTAATGAATGTGTTTATAACTAGCCCTTCTACTAGGATGTAGAAAAAAAAAATTCATCTTACAAGCACCACTCAACAGACTTTGCCTTTACTTGGACAATTTTGTTCTGATCTGTCATTGTGGGAAGAGAAGAGATGCAGTCTTTTCAGGGCAGAAATCACTTTAGTTCTCTAACTCTGCCATCTCTATGTTTTCTCAGTTAATAAATTACATATCATGTTTATTTTTTGAAGATTCTTTTTTCAGTATATAAAAAAATGAATAAAAAAGAGTGAATTAAATTTGCAATTATCAAGGAATAAAGGAGTTCCTGTTTAAAAAAAAAAAAAAAGATGTAAGCCAAGCGCAGTGGTACATGCCTGTAATCCCAACAGCTAAGGAGGCTGAGTCAGGAGAATCAGGAGTTCAAAGCCAACCTCAGCAAAAGTGAGGCACTAAGCAACTCAGTGAGATTCTGTCTCTAAATAAAATACAGAATAAGGCTGGGTTTGTGGCTCAGTGGTGGAATGCCCCTGAGTTCAAACCTTGGTATGCCAAAATATAGGTTTTAATCTATTGAGGAGATATACCTATTTTTTCATATAAATGAATTCAAGTAAATATGCTTTACACCAGTCAAGTCATCTTCAAAGTAAAAAAAGAAAAAAGGAAAATTTTCTTTACCTGAGCAGTCTATCTACCATGATATTTCCATGTACTTGATCATAATTCTTTAAAAATATTGGGGAAATAACTGGAAAATCCAAACCATAAATCAATCACTAAACTTTTCTCTTCTTGAAGGCTTGCAAATAGAATTTACATATCACTTTCTGAGTAAAAACTCAGGTGCATATGATTAAAAAATTCAAGCTTTGACAGTATAGAATATCACTTTTCATAGAGAAATTACAAGACAGTGTCTGATCTCTGTATTTTGAAACAAACAAACAAAAAAAAACAGTTTTCTTTACTATTATTCAGTTTGAAGCAAAAATTCCAAAATTGTTTTATGAAAAAAATTTCTTTCAACCCAGGGCTGTACTTCTGAGAGTTACACTTCATGGTCTTTTCCATTCACATCTGACTGAAAGCAGACTGGCTGCACCATATTAAATACATACAAAGATCTAATGAAGTTAGGCAGTGGAGCATGACATTGCTTCTCTTATTTATTTATTTGTTTGTTTGTTTGTTTGTTTGTTTGTTTATTTATTTATTTATTTATTTATTTATTGTTGTTGGCCTTTTTTGATTTATTTGTATGTGGTGCTGAGACTCAAATTCAGTACCTCACACATGCCAGACAAGTGCAATACCACTGAGCCACAGCCACGGCCCCTGCTTCTCTTTTTTTGGCATATTTCTTTCTGGGTCCTCTGAACTTGAAATTTCTGTTTAAAAATGTCCCATTAATTCCTATTAGGGAGTTGCTAGTAAGGAAAATTGCATGTTAGCTTCTATCAATCTGTATGAATAAGTGTTAACCATTCTCAGTTAAAAGCCCTCCTTTTAGCCCTACTTATGTGCAAACATCATGCACCTCAGCAAACCATTGAGGAAATTAATGCACTTCAGCCTACACAAGCACTTGTTGATGCATATTAGCATTATAGATTTTAATTTGAAATAATATCACTCTTTTCTGGCCTGCATTGTAGTGCATGTTCTGTCATCTGCTTATAATAATGAATCTGAAAATCCACGTAAATTAATTTGCTACCTCTCTTGCCAGCATAATGGCTTGGATATTGATCCTAATCATAGAGCAGTTGCAGGTATTTCATTCAATACCAACAGGACAGATTGGGCACTGTGGCTTCTGAAACATAGTTGGAATGACAGTAGAAACAAAGGTGCATTTTTCTGTCTTCCCCACCCCTGCACCACCAGGTTCAACTTTTCCCCGCTCAGAGTGGCTGTGGGTTTTATTCTTTCTCAATATTTCACTACAACTAGAAACACAGTCAACCAATTTAGTGAGCAACAAGACTCAAGCGTAGAACACCTAAGTTATCCCTACCTGTCTCTCTCTCAGGGATGTCACTCCAGTGACCAGAAGGGCTCTGTGTACCAGCCAAACCCTTGATTTCACTGCCCAATATGGTAGCCACCACACATGTTGCCAGTTATATTTAAAGTAATTACAAGTAAGTGAACTAACAAACAAACTTCTCAGGACACAAACAGATATCTGTTCAATTTTCTGCACATTCAAAAGATGAAACAATCCCACACTTTCAGTGATGGATGAATCGATAAACAAAATGTGGTATGTATACACAGTGGAATATTATTTGGACTTAATTAACTCTAGTACATTCTGCAAAGTGGAGGAACCTTGAGTACAGTACACTAAGTAAAATAAATAATCTAGTCACAAAGACAAATATTATGTGATTATCCTTAAATGAGGTTCTCAGAATCATTGTTTAGTCCAAACAAAGTTTTACATTCACAAGATGGGAAACTCTGGGGCTAGGGTTGTAGTTCAGTGGTAGAGTGCTAGCCTAGCACATTCAAGGTGCTGGGTTTGATCCTCAGCACCACATAAAAATTGATAAATATAATAAATGTATTGTATCCAACAATAACTAAATACACACACACACACAAACACACACACACACACACACACACACACACACATATATATATATATGTATGTATTTTTTTAAACATGGAAAATTCTCATAATTGATGTTGATTATGGAGGCAAAACAATGTCAATGATTTTAATGTCACATATTTAATTGTGCTTACATAGAAAATTCTACATTATGCATATTTTACTCCAATTTGAACCATAGTCCCTCATTTTCCCAGTAGCCCCATGTGGTCAGGGGTTACCATGCTAGAGAGCACGGAGATGATAACTCCCCTTATCACAGGAAACTCTGCTGATGTCATTGCTTTAGCTTCAGGCTGTTGGGACTCAGGTAGGTGAAGCAAGGAGCTGAGCTATGGTGAGATTTGGTCCCAGTGATAGGTTTGTGCCCTGCACCCTGCACACACCACAAGTGAAGCATAAATGGAAACAGACCACCCTCTTCTGATTGAGACATGACCTGGTTTCTCTATCTTTGATTTAAATTGCTTCTATGTTTTTTGAAATGCATTTTCCATTTTCAGAACAACTAACCATGAACATACATGGGGCTATCAGAGTCAGGCACTCATCTTTCTATGTTCATGTATTTTTAAGTCAGAAGGGTTAAACGTGGTATCAATCTAAACTGTAAACTAGAGGAATGCTAATAGAAGCCACCTCTGGATTACAAATTCACTAACAGAGAAATCAACCAATTGATCATAGGGTATGGATAAACAATGATGGGCAGGGGGTCGTTACACCATCTTATTTACTCCATTATGATCCCTTAACTTGTAGTGATGTGTGAATGCTGGGTAGCTATTAGGGATCACAATTCAATGTCAGTGTTTGAGAGTCCAAGTCTGTCTGACCCCAAATTTAAGGTACTGCACTACAGTCTACAGGTGTTATTTATGGTTCATGTATTTATTTTTCACTGATATTTTTAAGAGTAGAGATGTATTTTTTTCTTTTTCTCTTCACTGATAACATCTATCATGTGGCACTAAATAGTTTTTTTTAAAATTCTTTCTGAATAAATGACCAAAGGCACACACTGGGAGTTCCCCTATCCCACTTCTGGCTTTTGTGCATTTTGAGCCTTCAGACAGTGAGTAGGTGAGATGTATCTTCTTCCCTCCTCTCAAAAGCATCTCATCATGAAGGAAAAAGTACTTTCTCACCCAACTGCATTTTCAGTTTTTTTTAGTTGTCAAAGATAGCTTTCTTATTTTTCATACTAAGCACATTTTTAAATCTTATTCTAATTTAGTAACAATAATAAAATATATAAAACTGTGTAAACAGAGTGTACCTGAATATGGTCTGTTCCATCATAAGTGGGTTCTGAGACACGTAGCATTTCATTGCTCTGAGAGATCCACTGGTGTTCTTCTTGTTCAGCGTCTCCTCTCACACATGGAATGGCCTCTAGAAACCAACCATTCCACTCACCAGGAGATGCTTTCATTAACTGTTTAGTTAACTTGGTTTTGACAAACATAATATGAATACTGCTTGCCAATTTCTTTATTTTCAGTAAAATAGAGAGCTTTTCCACTGCACTGAGCCTTTTAAAATTTGAAATTCATTCTTCTTGTAACAAATTAGTTTGAGTCACTGACAAGCCTTGAGTACCTTCTTAATAAAATAATTGTACTGTCGATTTTGCAATTAATGTATCAGTCTGGCTGGGCACAAAATCACAATCCACTCAAGCAGGAACAAACTTTATTTTTGAAACTGCTGTGCCAATGCCCCATATGCTGGGGGGGGGAACTGCTGACCAACACACATGGTGTTCTCCTGGACCCCAACAGGAAGTCCCTTCTCCTGAATGCCCTCCTACTGCACTTCACCAAACAATGGAAACTCTCCAGGTGTCCCTTAGCAGGCCAAGGTGAACAGCAGGTGTCTAATATCCATAAGAATGCAGATCTTATCATAATAGTGTCATATCAATTGCTTTCTGGCTTCACCTATCAACCAAAAATGCCATGCATTATACTACTTGGCTATGGCTCTTAGCAATTAGACTTCAGGTTTAACCACTTTTGTTTTACTTTTGTTAAAATTTTAAAAAGACAAATTATTGTAAAAGTTAAATCTGTAGTGTGGTTTGATTCTAGAAACGAAATCTTTCTATTGTTCTAT
This sequence comes from Ictidomys tridecemlineatus, assembly GCF_052094955.1. Lineage (NCBI taxonomy): Eukaryota > Metazoa > Chordata > Mammalia > Rodentia > Sciuridae > Ictidomys > Ictidomys tridecemlineatus. The sequence goes on from NC_135487.1 coordinate 94,404,190, forward strand.
AATAATTTGAAGCTGAGTATATTTTTTGAAATTTATTTTCATCAGTATAGAAAATTAATTTTTGGCATATTTTCCACCTAGTTTATTAAATTTTAAATGTCGGCATCATATATATATATATATATATATATATATATATATATATATATATATATAGACACACACACATATATTAGATACATAAAATTATATAGATATATAGATACTATATCTATATATCTATGATATAGACATTGATATATAGACATAGGCAGTTTTCTAATTACCACCTCATAATCACTTTCGTGCATTTATCTTTACTAATCAGAAGACTGAAAGAAAATCTTTTTAAGTGCATTTGCATTCACTTTATTTGCTACTGCATTTATTGCAATTAATAAAAGTAGTGCAACCAGCTTTTATTGATCATCCTTTTGATTCCAGGCTGCTGAGTACACAAGAAACCAGAATTCTTAGACGTACAAGACAACAGTCCTTTTAAGCTGATATTCCAGTGTTGGAGACAAACATGTCAACTGTGACTCAGTGACCAGCCATTTTTCTAAGGAGGAGAATAAGGCAGGAGAGTGGAGGCTTCCTGAGGGCAGGCAGTGCCCTTCCAGTTTAGCAAGATCTGGGGGGCCCAGGGGGCCAGCACTGAAGCCACCAAGCATTCTATGCACAGGGGCTCATACAGACAGACTACTGAAGCAGTCCATAGAAATGCACTCAGGTTAGAAGTTTTGCTGACAGGTGTATGCTGGGGACAGGTGGGTGTGGTTGTGTTCATCTGTATTCTGAGTAGAGGAGGCAGAGTGCTCCAGGTGGGCAGGCTATCTGGCATTTCTGTAGTTGTGCCAGGATATCCCTGTGACTTGAGTCTGGCCCTTGCAGAAGCAGCATGAGTATACATAGTGACTTGCCATCACCAGAATGCTAAGAGGCTTAGGAGATGTGGCCATGGCTAATAGGGAGGACAAAGAGGACATGGGGACCAGGGCTCAGAAGGAATCAGCAGGAGGCAGAGGGAAGGCAGGTGGAGAGCACAGAGAAGGTGGGGAGAGGATTCAGCTACTACACAGACCAGTTTGATAAGGTGGAAAGTCAGCAGGAGGTGGGTTAAAATGCAATGGCTGACGCTGAACAAGAATACCTGGGGCGAAGGGAAGTGGGAGTGGCTGGGAGAACTGAAGCAGCAGGCACCATCTATCTTCTCCACGTGGCAGCTGCATATCAGACCTGGTCCATCTGTGACTTCCAGGTCTACTTAGTCCTCCTTCCATGTAAATGTGTTCTTTCACTCTCAAACAAACAGATTAAATTTGCCACGAGAAAAGTTCCTCATCTAGAACCAAACCTTCTGCCTTTTAGGCCATGAGGCTATCACTATGTCCCCGCATGTGAGGCCTTAAAGCAAGCGTCCATGCTCTGCACCCACTGAATGGAAGCCCCACCTGGGAGGAACCTGGAGGAGGCAGGGCTGGGCTGATGCAGGGCTCTCAGCAGCCCCACCTCCCTGGGACTTGAGGCAACTGGATCTACATCCAAGTGGCAGCAATGGAGGCTCAGTGGCAAAGTGGCTCTCTGGGTTTGGATGCTGGATGGAGCAACATGATTTCAATTTATTTGGAAATAAACAATCAGCCAACCTTGATTCTATATATGATATAGTCATATTTGTGTTTTAAGAAACTAGAGAAAATGAAGTTCCAAAATGTTAATGAGGCAGAGTCCATTGGGAGAGGCTTGAGGCAGGGGATTATTAGAAGCCAATTTCTTTATGGGGTCCCCAGGGCTGTGCCAGGAAGGGGCAGAAGTTGTACAGCATCAGAGTAGTGTGGGGGACTATGGAAGAGAAAGACAGAGGACATGGGTGCCTACTGTTCCTAGCATTCGTAGCCAGAAGCATGTCTCATATTTGAAATAGGGAACCCAGAAAAGAAGATGTGGAGGAAAGGAAACTGGAATTAGGTGAAGCTTTAAAGGACCAGCAGCTAAAGAGGCCTGGCAAGCACAAGGAAGAGAAGGTCTCCAGACTCTGATAAAACCAGGTTTGGGGAGATGTGTGCAGAGGACCTCTGTGTGATCTAACTGGTGGAGGAAAGGAATTGAGAGAATTTAAAAAAAGAAAAGTCCCAACAAATGCAGGCATCCAAGGCAAGCATGAAAGGAACATTTATAAAACAAGCTGCCTGTGAGGATGGAGGCCCATTGATAGGATGACTTACAACCCAGAGAAACAATTCTTCCTGGGAGAGGCCCTGGCTGGGAACAGACCCTCCCAGGACCAAGGCCCAGCACCTGCAGGGCTGAGGACAGACAACAAGTGAATCCAGAGGTGAATGCTGCTGGGTCATGTGATCAGACAGCTTCCTGCCAATCAAGATTGGGCTGAAGCAAAGGCCTCCATGTGGCAGGACACAAATAACTCAGGGACCAGGACCTGAGACTGTGAGGGAGCCAGAAGGGCATTGTAGGTACTAAGAGAGGCACCTGGGTAAAAAAAACAGAAGGTAGATTTGTGTTGCACTAAAAAGGTGAAAGAAAACCACAGGGGCTTGCAAACAAGTTCTGAGGTGCACAACTTGGTTTTCTATGTAGATGCCCCTCCCTATACTCTGGGGTCACTCCTGCTGCCACACCTGGGAATGTGCGTACTTCTCACTTAGCTGGGACCAACCACAGAAGCCAGGAAGGGAGAAGACTCTTGTCAGGACACTGCATGGGCCCTCAAGGGTGACTGGAGAGACCTTCCAGCTGTCATGACCGGGGCCTCGGGAAGCCATTCATCAGTCAGGGAAGACTTATAAAGGGGAGACTCAAGCACGCTCACACAGCTCTACCCCCCAGTCTTGGAGGCTTGCTGGGAGATAATTTGTGTTTTATATTTTACAGATGTATTTGGTAACATAAGAAGTTCCCAATGTTTATTGGGAATATAATCATATGTCCAAGTTAGGTCAGATTTTAACGACTTCTCTCTCCAAATTCAATGTTGACTGGGCTTTGAAAATCAGTGAAATTTTTATGTTAATTTTGCTTTCCTCTAAACTGAAAGGGAGGTGCGCTTCCCTTAGTCACTCAAACATGTGTCTGTGTTAGCTCCTGCCCAGGCCCTTCTGAATGACAGTTGCCACACACGACCCCATCTGCAGATTTTTCCAGGAAAAAGCATCCCAGCCTCTATGTTAAAAAGGGTTTCCTTGCTGTTGAATTTAACATCAGACCAAAGATAGACTTTTACCACTCAAAGAGAGCAGGGAAAATCCAATCTCCTTCTAAATGTAGTCAAAGCCAGTGCAGCATTTTTCAGGGGGAAAAAGAACGAAGAGAGGCCCACCATGTTGGGCTGTCAGACACAGGAGCTCATGTGCTCAGTGCAGGTGAGAAGCAACATTGGTCATCAGGCATCCCCAAAAAGGATAAGAGAAAAGAGAGACACAGGAGATCTTTCCTGGCAGATATTAAGCTTCTTCTATCTCATTCTAAATACAGAGCTCAAAATACACCTAGTATTTTGAGGGGTGGAAAGACTATCTTGCCATGATCATGCAAAAGAAATGTAGTTATGCAATAAAGTTGAGCCAATTGTTTGCCTTTTCAAGAAAAAGAGATGACTGGCCTTGGTGGCATTTGGTGTCCATTGCTATACCAACTTAGGGATGAAAATTCCTGGAGAGATGAGGAGAACCGGCCCTTCCTAGTTTCTTTTGCAGTCCCAATGTCTGACTCTGCAGATGTTAAATGTACTCCTGTATGTGTAGATAATCATATTACTCATAAATCAACTGTTCACACCTTAAATTGAGCCATGATTTTGTTTGGAGAAAATGTCCTCTCATATTAAATAGCCTTTTGTCTTGGCATCTAGGAACCAGAAATGTGTACTGGGCACTGTAAGTAGGGACCAGGAGCAAGAAGTCAAGGCCCTGTGCTCCCTGGGGCTGTCTGGGGTGGACAGCAGTGGTCAGAGAAGATCCAAAAGTACAGTAAGTGAGCTGAATGTTCTCAGACAGCTGAGTGTGCTGCCACCATAGAGCAGGATGGCACTCAAGAGTGATGAGGCACAGTGGCCCTTAGGGATCCCTGGTGACCAGAGAGGCCCAGGCTGTGCTCTGTGCAGAAGACCCAGCATCAGGCTGCAGATAATGTTTTCCTCTCCGATGTGAAGTGACCAGCTGATAGCAGGGTACATATCTATGAGATGCCATAGACACTCAGGAGGTATAAGTGAAAAATGTGAACCTGTTGCTGGGGACCATCCTCTCTGTGCTCTGCCTAATTGCTGGAAAACTGAGTTTAAGTGGCTCCCCTTTCTGGGGCTCCATTTCTCCAAGAAGAAAATGAGTGACTGCATGTGCTAATGGCTGAGCATTCCTCAGACACCACTCTGCACTTTCTGAATGACATGTCACTATAGCATCAGGCAACACAGTGTAGTGGTGAGTCTCAGACATGCTTCTTACAGGAAAAATTTGTTTTTTAATTTTTTGCCTAAAGAGACTGTTGTACTTCCAAAAAATAAAAAAATACATAAAACCTCAATAAATGTTAAAGCAAAATACCTTTCATTTATATAGTGAGTCTCAAAAAATTTCATTGTGCAATAGTTTCAACCGGTCGTTTTTAACAAAAGCATTCTCATTACCTAAATTTTATTGCCAAAAAATGAAAAAAAAAGGAGGAAATTGTAGATGCATAAGAAAAATCCACTTTTAATAATGCTGAGTCGTGTTCTTATATGAAGTACAAGAATTTATAATCAGATTGTACAATCAGAGGGCCAGATATAATTTCTATAGGCCCAATTATTGCTGATTCTTATTTCAAACACTATGAATATTCTTGGGAATTATTTCCACCCCCTTGAAGGATGTTTAAGCCACTAGCTCATGTAGCATTCAACTACCTGCCAAGCATTTTATTAGTCTCTCCAAGCACACAAAGTAAACCTCAAGGTTCCTGTTAAAAAAATTGCAGGTTCTGAATGATAGAAGATAGTCTTAAGTTGCTTTAAGAGAACGTTCAAGGTAAAGCTGTAGAAAGACTGAGAAAGCCTTGGAGAAAACAAGTAAAAAGGAAGAAACCAACTGTTCCCAAAATTCTAGGAGAGGGGTATTTTTAAACTAAGTGAATGTTCAGTGCATCCTGGAGCTAGGTAGTGACCAGTGTCCATTTGTCCTATAAGACCACAAAGGCTGGAGGGAATAAGTGAGCTGGGCAGAGCCACCAAACTGATGAGTAAAGGAACTGGCTTCAGCCTTCCAGGTCTTGCTCCAATGCCTCCACCCACATTTTGTCTGAGTCCTGACCTGTCTTCCCTGGGATTATGTCTATAGAGGCTGCTGCAGCAAAGGCCTCAACATTTGTAGAGTTCACTGTGAAGATTGCAATTCCGCCTTCTCTCTTTGTTCAGATACTTGGCAGTGGATGTTTCTGGCTGTTCTTATTATTCTGGATGAGACACTCTGAAATTAAGCCCTCCTCAATGGCAATACATCGAGTATTGCTGACTGATTCAACTAAGAGAACTTGGCACATGGCGAAGGGCACTGAGAGTTTAATTCTGTGACCTCTTCAGCTGTGGGGGCAAAGGGAGTCTTAAACCAACTGAATGCTGTTTGCTCAGGATCACTAGGCAATGCTGGGGCAAAGTGGACCTGGGGCGAGCAGTTTGCACCCCTCAGAACCCAGACCGAGCCCAGAGTGGTTGAATTCAGGCTCTCTGTATGCAGTTTCTAGTTGATTGTCTACATCTTCCTGCCAAGCCATCGTGACTCAGTGCTACAAATGCTCCCATGAAACAAAGAAACAACTCTTCGGTTTCTCTGTGAACCTTTAGAGGTGATACCAACGAAGCCTTCATAGGCAGCAGGCCCAGGTTTGAGACAGGACCTAGTAGAGCCGGGCCAGACCCACCCTTCGCATTGAACACCTGGCAAAGGGAACGGTCGGCCGCCCTTCGCAATGGACACCACCATGGCAGAGACCTGAAGTCACCAGAAATCAGTGGAGGGGACAGCTTCATTGAAACTGGAGTCTGCAGGTGTGTGACCCCCAGGCCCCTCCTCTCCAAACAGTGGAGAAATCTCAATGGCCCCCCACCCAGATCTTCCGTGAGCATGATTGTCAGACCAAGTGAGTCAGGAGTGGAGCATAATCCCTGGCTACCGCTCCCACCAGCACTGAAAATCAAGGTCTGTGGTGCCAGCTCCCATGGGCATGGCTACCGGAGGGCAGGCAAAATAATCTAACAGTTCCCAGCCCCCGCGCTCCACAACCTTAGGGTCTGGAGGAATGGCAAATAGACAGAGTGGCCAAGTCATTCAAGAAAATAGGGGTCCTGGGAGCAGCAGACCAGGCGTGTAGCCAGTTTTGTGGTGAATGTCATCAGTGGGAGGGGCCTGGCTGGAGGAAAAGCGGAGACGTGAATGGAGTCCAGGAAAGGCTCTGGGTGCCCAGAATTGGATAGCTGACCAATGGGGGAGATGGAGCCAACTCACAGGGATTGGTTCCTGTGTATTGAGAGGAGAAGCATGGCCCGGTGGGCACAGCTCCACCTATTGGAAGAGAAGTTAATCAAACTGTAACACTGCATTTTAAAATTTTTTTATTTTTATATTTTTATTTTTATTTTTTTTGTCTTTTCATTTCTTTTCAATTTTCTTATTCCCCTTTTCTTGAATTATACCTGTTTACTCTCATTCTCTTTAGCAACTTTTTCCCTCCCCTTCTAATACCTTTCCTCCCAAGCATTATGATGCTGCTTATATGTAATTTACTAAATGTGTATAGGTAAATGTTCTGAGGCATTATATAGTGCTATCAATTCCCCAGCTACCCCCAAATACTCCAGACTTTTCCCCTGTTAATATCCCTCGTCAGTAGAGCAATCTTCCAAGGTTGACAAGATATACCAACCTCTATACCATCACATCACTCGACCTAAACATAAGTCCCAAGACCAAACCACAGATCGCTATATGCCATCAGAATCCATATGCATTTTACAAAACAAATGAATCTGCTTTAAAGTGCAATAAAATTCATCATCTCTAGTCATAGCCTTCCATCACAAAAGAGAGACTCTGGAGATACACAAAACCAAAATAAATTTGTAGGAGTAAACAGTAACTAAGAAGTCAAACTGAACCGGAAGTAACATGAGCAGCATTAAAAAGCAATGAAGAAAGGGAGTACAAACAATGCAGGACAGCCTAAATCTACAGGAGAACCTAGAGGCATCAGAAAAATGGTCAAATAAAGAATTCAAGAAATACCTTATACAGATGGAATGGAATCTTATAGAGGACATGAGACAGAAAATTCAAATAATGAAAGAACACATTTAAAATGAATTACATAAACAGATTCAAGAAGCAAATAAACAACTTTCCAGGAGATAGAGATTATTTAAAAAATCAAACAATAATCCTACAAATGAAGGAAACTATGAACCAAATTAAAAACTCAAACAAGAGTATCAGTAGCAGAGTGGAACAAATAGAAGTCAGAATGTCACACAATGAAGACAAAATATATCATCTTTAATAGAGTCTAGCCAACCCAGAAAATGCTGGTAAGAAACCATGAGAAAAACATCCAAGAGATATGGGATAACATAAAAAAAAAAACAAACTTAGGAGTCATCAGGATAGAGGAAGATATAGAGGACCAAACCAAGGAAAAGAGCAATCTGTTGAATGAAATAATTTTAGTAAACTTTCCAGATATAAAAAAAGAAATGGATGTACAAATTCTAGATGCATACAGGACACCGAGCATACAAAATCACAGTAGACCAACACCAAAACACATTGTTATGAAGATATTCAATATACAGAACAAAGAGAAAATATTAAAAGCTACAAGAGAAAGAAAGTAGTTTACATTCAGGGGTATACCAATAAGGTTAATGGCTGATTTTTCATCACACCACGCACCGCTAAAAGCATGAAGATCCTTGAACAATGTATTTCAAGCACTGAAAGACAATGGATGCCAACCAAGAATTTTATATCCAGCAAAATTAAGCTTCAGGTACGACAACAAAATAAAAACCTTTCATGATAAACAGAAGTTAAAAGAATTCACAGCCAGAAAACCAGCATTGCAAAGCATCTTGAGCAAAACACTACATGGGAAAAAGTAAAAAACAACAACCAAAACCAACAGTGGGAAGTACCTCAGTAAAACAAGAGTGGGGGAAAATAAGCTAATCATGGAGAAACAAACCAAATTTTTAAAAAAGATAAATAATCAAACATGACTGGAAGTACAAACCATATATCAATACTAACCCTAAACGTTAATGGCTTAAACTCACCAACAAAGCGACATAGGCTTGTAACCTGGATTAAAAAAAAACAGATCCAACAATATGCTGCCTTCAGGAGACACATATGATTGGAAAAGACATACACAGACCGAAGGTGAAGGTTTGAGAAAAATTATACCACGCACACGGTCCTCAGAAGCAAGCAGGTGTGGCCATCTTCTTATCAAATAAAATTGACTTCAAGACTAAGTTAATTAAAAGGGATAAGGAAGGACATTATATACTGTTAAAAGGAATCATTCACAAACAAGACATAACAATTTTCAATATTTATACACCAAATAATGGTGCTGCAAAGTTCATAATACAAACTCTCCTCAAGTTCAAGAATCAAATAGACCACAACATAATAATAATGGGTGACTTCAACACACCTCTCTCACCATTGGACAGATCCTCCAAACAAAAGTTGAATAAAGAAACTATAGAACTTAATAACACAATCAATAACCTAGACTTAATCGTCATATATAGAATATATCAACCATCATCAAGTGAATACACATTCTTCTCAGCAGCACATAGATCCTACTCAAAGATAGACCATATATTTTGCCATAGGGAAACCCTTAGTAAATATAACGATGTACAGATAATACCATGCATCTTATCCGATCATAATGAAATGAAACTGGAAATCAATGATAAAAAAAGGAAAAATTCTACATCACTTGGAAAATAAACAATGTTACTGAATTATCAATGGGTTACAGAAGACATAATGTAGGAAATCCAAAAATTCTCAGAGATAAATGAAAATACAGACACAACATACCAGAATCGATGGGACACAAGGAAAGCAGTTTTAAGAGGGAAATTCATTGCCTGGGGTTCATTCCTCAAAAGAAGAAAAATAAATAAATAAATGAGCTCACACTTCATCTCAAAACCCTAGAAAAGGAAGAGCAAAAGAACACCAAATGTAGCAGAAGGCAAAAAAATAATTAAAATCTGAGTGGAAATCAATGAAATTTAAACCAAAAAAACTATTGAAAAACTTGCAAAACCAAAAGTTGGATCTTTAAAAAAATAAATAATATTGACAGACCCTTCGCCATGCTAATGAAAAGAAAAAGAGTGAGAACTCAAATTACTAATATATAGGATGAAAAAGACAATATCACAACAGACACTACAGAAATACAGAAGATAATTAGAAATTATTTGAAACCCTATATTGCCATTAAATAGAAGCTAGTGAAGACATCGATAAATTCTTAAGTCATATGATTTGCCCAGATTGAGTCAGGAGGTTACACACAATTTAAACAGACCAACATCAATGGAGGAAATCGAAGAAGCCATCAAAAGACTACCAACCAAGAAAAGCCCAGGACCAGATTGGTATACAGTGGAGTTTTACAAAACCATTAAAGAAGAATTAATACCAATACTTTTCAAGTTATTTCAGGAAATAGAAAAAGAGGGAGCTTTTCCAAATTCATTCTATGAGGCCAGCATCACCCTGATTTTGAAACTAGACAAAGACACTTCAAAGTAAATTACAGACCAATATCTCTAATGAACCTAGATTCAAAAATCCTCAATAAAATTCTGGCAAATCAGATACAAAAACATATCAAAAATAATTTGTACCATAATCAAGTAGGATTCATTTCTGTGATGCAGGCTGGTTTAATATGTGGAAATCAATAAATGTTATTCACCAAATCAATAGACTTAAAGATAAGAACCATATGATCATCTCAATAAAAGCAGAAAAAGCATTCAACAAAGTACAACATCCCTTTATATTCAAAACACTAGAAAAACTAGGGACAACAGAAACTTACCTTTACATTGTAAAAGCTATCTATGCTAAGCCTCAGGCTAACATCATTCTAAATGGAAAAAAATTGACGGCATTCTCTGTAAAATCTGGATCAAGACAGGGATGCCTTCTCTCACCACTTCTATTCAATATAGTTCTCAAAATACTGGCCAGAGCAACTAGACAGACAAAAGAAATTAAAGGCATAAAGATAGGAAAAGAAGAACTTAAATTATCACTATTTGCAGATTACATAATCCTATATCTAGCAGACCAAAAAGATTTTACAAAGGAACTAATAGAGCTAACAAATGAATTCAGGAAAGTAGCAGGATATAAAATCAATACAACAAATCTTCTGAAATGGAAATGAGGACAACCACCCCATTCACAATATCCTCAAAAAAATAAAATACTTGGGAATCAACCTAACAAAAGACCAGAAAAATTTATGCAATAAAAACTACAGATCCCCAAAGAGAGAAATAGAAGATCTTAGACGATGGGAAAATATACCCTGTTCATGGATAGGCAGAACAAACATCATCAAAATGGAGATATTACCAAAAGTTCACTATAGGTTTAATGCAATGCAAATCAAAATCCCTATGACATTTTTTTTAGAAATAGATAAAGCAATCATGAAATTCATCTGGAAAAATAAAAGACCCAGAATAGAAACAGCAATTCTAAGCAGGAAGAGTGAAAAAGGCAATAGAGCGATATCAGACCTCAAACTCAACTACAGAGAAATAGTAACAAAAACAGCATGGTACTGGTACCAAAACAGGCGGTTGGACCAATGGTACAGAATAAAGGACACAGAGACCAATCCACAAAATTACAACTATCTTATATTTTATAAAGGGTCTAAAAGCATGCAATGGAGAAAGGATAGCATCTTCAATAAATAGTGCTGGGAAAACTGGAAATCCATATGCAACAAAATGAATCTAAATTCCTTTCTCTTGCCATGCACAAAAGTTAACTGAAAATAAATCAGGGAGCTTGATAACAAAACAGAGACTCTGTGTCTGATAGAAGAAAAAGTTGGCTTTAATCTACATATTGTGGGGTCGTGCTCCAAATTCCTTAATAGAACACCTACAGCACAAGAGTTAAAACAAGAATCAACAAATAGACTTACTCAAACTAAGAAAGTTTTTACTCAAAAACAGAAAGAATAAGAGAGGTAAAATGGGAGCCAACATCCTGGGAACAAAATTTTACTCCTCACACTTCAGATAAAGCCCTAATATCCAGAGTATGCCAAGAACTCAAAAAATTAACCAATAAGGAAATAAATAACCCAATCAACAGATAGGTCAAGGACCTGAACAGACACTTCTCAGAGGAGGACATACAATCAATAAAAGAGTACATGAAAAAATGCTCACCATCTCTAGCAGTGAGAGAAATGCAAATTAAAACCACCCTAAGATACCATCTCACTCCAGTAAGAATGGCAGCCATTATGAAGTCAAACAACAACAAGTGCTGGCAAGGATGTGGGGAAAAGGGTACACTTGTACATTGCTTGTGAAACTGCAAATTGGTTTAGCCAATTTGGAAAAAATATGAAAATTCTATGCAATGCTGGGAATGGAACCACCATTTGACCCAGATATTCCCCTTTTTGGACTATTCCTCAAAGACCTTAAAAAGTGTGTACTATAGGGATACAGCTACATCGATGTTCATAGCACAATTCACAATAGCTAGACTGTGGAACCAACCTCTATGCCATTTGATAGACAAATTGAAAAAAAAAGTGGCATTTATACACAATGCAATATTACTCAGCACTAAAAAATGACAAAAGCATGGCATTTGCAAGGAAATGAATGTCATTAGAGCAGATTATGCTAAGTGAAGCTAGCCAATACCTAAAAAACAAATGACAATTGTCTTCTTTGATATAAAAAGCGCAACTCAAAACAGAGCAGGGAAGAAGAGCTTGAGAAGAAGGTTACCATTAAACAGAGACAAGAGGTAGGAGGGAAAGGGAGAGAGAAGGGAAATTGCATGGAAATAGAAGGAGACCCTCATTGTTATACAAAATTACATATAAGAGGAAGTGAGGAGAAAGGGAAAAAAACAAGAGAGAGAAATGAATTAAAGTAGATGGGGTAGAGAGAGAAGAAGGGACAGGAGGGGAGGGGAGGGGGATAATAGAGAATAGGAAAGGAAGCAGAATATGACATCAATATGGCAGTATGTAAAAACGTGGATGTGTAACCAATGTGATTCTGTAATCTGTATACGGGGTAAAAATGGGAGTTAATAACCCACTTGAATCAAATGTATGAAATATGATATGTCAAGAGCTTTGTAATGTTTTGAACAACTAATAATAAAACAAACAAACAAACAAAACAAAACAGAAATGAACCTTACTATAATCGCAACTACTCAGGAATCTGATACATGAGAATTGCAAGTTTGCCTGGCAATCTAGACAGCTTAGCATAGCAAGACCCTTTCTCAAAATAAAATTTTTAAGAAGGGCTGGGGATAGAGCTCAGTGGTAGAATGTTCCTGGATTACAGTCCCCATACTGGGGAGTGATAAATAAGAAATTGACTTTTGGAGCCATTTCTACATTGTGAATCCACCAGCACTTTTACAGTTTCTCTGCCATCAAAGGAGGCCAGGCACATCACAGCACCATTATATAGCTTCATGTCCTCAGTGCCCATGCATGGTGAGGATTCTGCTGAGGGTCCTGTAGGCACCTTCCATGTTCCCCTCCTATAACCTCACAGTCCTAGCATTAAACTTCACATGTTATACCACGACATTGGATTGAAATCGAAATTTTGTAGAAGCCAGCATCCCCAGAACCGAGTCAACCTGAAGCACATTTGCTTGCACTCATGTTTCTGTCAAGAAAAAATTTCCTAATGCATCCTCTTGAAAAACAACTTGGAAATGCCTCAGAGTTAAACATTATACTATGATAGAAGAACTTTCCAAAGGTGTCTAATAAAAGTTATTCACTGTATAAGTCTAAACCTATATGTCTATAGTTAATTAAATCATATCAGTTAGTAGAGTTAATGACCGGACTCATCAAAAATTGAGTATTGAAAAAAAAATCTTTTTTAACACTCATGTACTTTCCTTGAAAATAATAACACATAAATAATTAGCTTAGCCTTATGAAAATCTAAGACTTGGTCAAAATATTTACTCATTTTTTAAAATAATGGTAGAATACACATAACACTCACAACCAAAATCATTTTTAAGTGTACAGTTTAGTTCAGTGAGTTAATTACAGTCATGAAGTTGTGTGCCCAATCTTCAGAACTCTTTAACTTTACAAACCAAAACTCCATTTCCATTAAGCATCTCCCCATTCCACTATTTAATCCCTGACAACCACCAATCTATCTTTCTTCCTCCATGAATCTTACTACTCTGGGTCAGATTAACTAATGTTAAGTAGAATTATATAGTATTTGTCCCTAGTTCACATAGCATCATATACTTAAATTTCAAAAATATTGTATCAGGATTCCCTTCCTTTTTCAGGATGAATACTATTCTACTCTGTGTGTGCATGCCAAATTTTTCTTACTCATTTAACCTTTGATGGACACTTAAAATGCCTACACCTTTTGTCTATTGCAAATAATGCTATGAGCATGGGTGTTAAAATACCTGTTAGGATTTTGTTATCAATTCTTTTGGGTACTTATACCCCAAAGTGAAATTGTTTATTAAGGTTTTTCAGCCAACTGCCATACTGTTTTCCATAGTGGCTGTACTATTTTACATTACCCCACCAACAACACAAGAAGGTTCCTATTTTTCCATTTCCTTGTCAACCCTTGTCATTATTACTATTTTTGAATAGTAGCCAAACTTAATGGGTGTGAGGTAGTTCCTACTTGTAGTTTTGATTTTCATTTCCCTAATGAGAAGTGATGCTGTGCATCCTGTGCTTATTGGTAATTTGTGCAACTTCTTTGGAGAAGTCTTTTGCCCCTTTTTTAATCAAATTTTATTGTTGTTGAGTTGAAGGAAATCTGTATTTACTTTGGATTTAAAAAAATACTTAATTTTTAGTTCTAGTGGACACATACCTTTATTTTACTTATTTATTTTTATGTGGTACAGGGCCTTGCATGTGCTAGGCAAGCACTCTACCACTGAGCCACAACCCAAGCTCATTACTTTGGGTACTTAAAAAAATATTTTTAGTTGTAGTTGGACATAATAACTTTATTTTATTTATTTTTATATGTGATGCTGAAAATCAAACCCAGTTTCTCACACTTGCTAGGCAAGTGCCCTGCCATTAGGCCACAACCCAGCTCAACTCTGGATATTAAACCCTTATGGAATATGTGATTTGTAAATATATTCTTTTATTCCATAAGTTGTTATTTCACTATCAACATGTTATACATATAAATAAAACTTTTGGATTTTTAGAAACTTTAATATCCTCTTCACTCTTGAACGCCTTAAAATATTATGCATTTATAGCTTGTACTTTTTCTCCACCTACTTTTAGCTTTGATGTTACTTCAGTCTTATTTGAGCTGTGTGATAATTTTAGATTTAAAACCCTGGGTAAGAAATCTAAACTTTTTCTCTCTTACGTAATGAGGAAGCCACTTAAGATAGTAAAAAGTATTGGATCAGTAGGGAGAAATCCCAAAGTTTAGACCTGTTCTATCACTTATTACTGTGTAATCCTTGGGTAAGTCATTTTTTTTTGTGACCTTTAGTTACAAGTTTACAAAGCAGAATACTAATGACTGGCCTCCTGTGGACCATTCGCCTATGAAAAGTGTGGACAATACTTTCCCATGTGGTCCAGTAGGCATGTTCTCTGGTATTTAATCCAGTGAATTGAAAACATATCCACATAAAACCCTAACTATGCATGTTTATAGCATCTTTATTAATAACTTCTCTAACTTGGAAGCAATCAAGATGTTCTAATGAAAACAAATAAATTAAAATCTAGACAACAGAATATTATTAAGCACTGAAAACAAAAACAAAACATTAGGAAGCCATGAAAAGACTTAGAGGAAGCTTAGATGCATATTACTAAGTGAAAGAACAGTCTGAAACGACTCCATAACTAAAAGATTTGATTCTGAAAAAAATTAAAAAATATGGAGAAAGTAAAAAGATTAGTGGTTCAGGAGACAGGGAATATAGGAAACCTACAGAGGATTTTTAGGGCAGTGAAATTATTTAGTATTATACTAGAATGGTGGATACATGTCATTATACATTTGTCAAGACTCATAGAATACCTGACACCAAGATTGATCCTTATTGGAAATGATGAATTTTAGGAAACAATGAAGTGTCTGTGTGGATTGCTGAATGTAACAAGTATACCACTGTAACAAACGCAGGATGACCATGGTGGGGAAGGCTCTTTGAGTGGGAGCACAGGAGGTATATAGAAACTATGTACTTGTTTTTAAAATAAAATTATTATTATTTTTTTAGAAATGGGGAGAAGTAACATCCTCAGAGAATTTAGTAAAGGAAATAAAGAAGTGGGAGGCAAAAGTAGAGAATATGGTTCATGAAACCAAAATATTCAAGTTTCAAGAAATAGGTAATAATAGAGTTCTGAGAAGAGCACAAAGGTACAAATGAGAAAATATTGATTAGTTATGTCAACTGGAGATGACTGATGATATTAGCAAAAACAATTTTTGAGTCAAATGGTACAGCAAGACTGAGTAAGGGCTAAAAGGGAGAAAAAGAATGCTTGAGAAATAGGAAATATAGGTTATTTTTTCATAAAATTTGGATCAGAATTGCATAGAAAAACAGGGAGAAGGAAATAAGATGTGGTTTGAATGAAAGATATAGGAATGGCAGGGAATGGAAGAAACATTATTATTTCTGAAATGAGAGCCTAATAGGAAGTTGGTAATGAGGATTAAGTCCACAGGTAGAGGGGTGAGAGAGATGCCTTGTATCTCTGGGGCTTTTGATATAAACTAATTCATGTCCATATTGGACATCCTCAGTCCTCTGTTCGACCTATACATTTTATCCTCACAATCCACAGGAGAAGATGAAAATGGAAGTCCTGGTCACCTATTCTTTTTCAGTCCCCAATGTGCTCTGTCTTTTCTCACTCTTCACTTTGGATTTTTAAAAAACTTTCCTGGCCTGGTTTCCATTCTTATGCAATTTGGATCTCATAATTAATTGCTTAAATTTCTTTCCACACTCTTAATCCCTTGCCTTTTGTCCCTTCCATCTAGCTATCAACTTCTAAACCTGAATCAATCCTGCCATCCATTTTCTCCTACACATAACCTCACTCTGATTCATTCTCCTATTGTAAATTTCTTTCCTCTCATTCTGTCACACCAACTGAAACCTTTGTTTCAGGATTCAACAAACCCTCACGTTCTCAGTCTTTTTATTAACCCTCTACTTACTGCCTAACTGAAACCTGGCTACCTCAAGAGAATACCACTGGAATTATGCCCCTGCTCGTAGGAGGTTAATTCTCCACCTCCATCTCCCACAGGTCCAGAGGCAGCACCAGAACTTTGCAGCACCTTGTCACTTGCAGGTTGTCACCCTTCTACTTTCAACCTTAAAACTCAATATCTTAAGGTACAACATGTTTGGTTATACCATGCTCTTCTCCTAGTTGATACTACAGTTGAAATATTTGTTTTGCAGTCTCTCTCTCTTCACCCCAACACCTTCAATCATACTAGCTACCCTAACATTAGACAAATAACCTAACATACTAGGCTCAGCATTCTTTGCCCTACCCAAACCTTCATACCATTTCAGCAACACTTATGCCCACTCTACACTGCTTTACTGAAGGAATCTCAGGCTTTAAGAATCCACTCTTGAATCCCTCTCTCTCCTCCAGCTTAATCAGGCATCACAGCTTTACTGCTTAAATACACACCTTCTTTGACATCACTGAGGCCTTCATTTTCCAAAAATTCCATACTTTCCAGATCTATCTTCCTGGCCTTGTTTCCTTCCTTATGCAATTTGGATCCCATAATTGATTCCTTAAATTTCTTTCAACACTCTTAATCCCTTTCCTATTGATCCTTCCAACTAGCTATCAACTTCTAAACATGAATCAAATCTACCATCCATTTTCTCCTACACCTAACCTATGAGCATTTCTGGAGGAAACTGTATAAATGTGCATGCTACTGTTAGTGAAATTCATATTTTAAAATTTCAGTGGGGCCTTTTGGAGTTTCTTTTGTTCTACTTCCTATTCCATTCCTTGCAAAAGCTTTTCTGATATTTTATCATAACTTAGTCTACATTTCTTAATTGCTGAGAAAGTTAAGGTGGTCTGTCAAATGAGAATTCCTCTCAATTTCAGCCTAAAGCCAACCTACCACTTTGTTTAAGTCGCACATCTGGTTTTGGCTCCCTAAATACAGAATGCACACAAGTCTAGACTCCTTGAAATAACCACTTCCTCTCACTATCTTTCTGTGGCAGCATAAAATACCAGTATCCTCACTCTGCCCTCAACACGCCATGTTGCTCAGACTGCTGTGTATGCTGTTCCTTCTGCCACTCAATTTCTTCCTCCAGTTAGACTTAAAAAACAAACAAACTAAAAAAAGCTTTGCTAAAAAAATCTCTTCCATGTCTCCTAACTTCCCTCAATGATAAAAGGAAAAAAAAGCACTTGAATACTTCTTACTTTCCTCCTCTTCCTTATCCTCCTCCTCCTCCTCCTCCTCCTCCTCCTCCTTCTTCTCCTCCTCCTCCTCTTCCTTCTCCTTCTTCTTATTTGTATTACTGCAATTTTTACATGGCATGGTAATTATCCATAAAGTTAATTTGAAGAACAAATTTGGTGTGAAGGGACTGGTAGGAAAAAGAATTATTGCAACTAAGTGAGAAGTCAAAGTAAGATGGTGAGGGAGGCTCTTCTTTCATTAAACAAATAACCAACATATTGTCAACATATTTAGTATGTACACCAAGGATTGGAGACAAGCAAGTGGGTAGGCTGTAGGTTGGGACAGGTATGGCAATTAAACTGATGAGACATTAAATCATATCTAGATCTTGAAGAAAAGTCGAAATGTGAATCTACTAAAAGAAGCTTGAAGGAGAGGTAGGGAAAAGATAGGTTACCAAGTAAACAAACACATACATATTTTGCTAATATAAGCTGACTCATCCTGGCTAAAAATAGAAAGGTTTAGGAACACTGGTATTAGGAGACAAAACTGAAAGCTCAAAAACAGACTCTTGGACATAGAACAGACCTTAGGAGTCACCTAAGTGACCCATCTTCCTAATAAAGAATGTTCTCTCTCTCTGTATCTCTCAATTTTAAGATAGGTTCTTGCTAAGTTACTGAGAGTCTGAGTTGATGAGGCTGGCCTCAAACTTGCAATCCTCCTGCCTCAGCCAATGTGCTGAGATTACAGGTATGGTGCCTAAGTAAGAATGATGTCCCTGACAAATGCACAAGGCCATTCAATTGGTAGTAACACTGAGGTAGCCTATTCATTATTGTACTCTTCTAAATGTTGAAAATTATTTGTTCTAATATTAACTGTATAGAAACATTAACTTTAATGTCTCCCTACCAGTCCTGGTTCTGTCTTCTGATGTACCCAGCATAACTCTATGTCCTCTTTATGGGCAAGTTTTTCAAATATCTTAGTTATGTGCAACCTTGAAAAAATAATTTTCTGAGGATCAGCTTTCTCATCTCTAAAACAGAGGTACAGAAGCTAATTGTCTCCAGATATCTGCTGTCCCCTCCATTTATTATAATTAGAATTTTTTTCTAGGTATATGGAACACAGCAATGATTACATTTTTTATCCTTCCGGACAATTGAATATGATATTCTGCTTAAGTTCTGGTCAATTGACTCTGAGCAGAAGAGACCTTTTTATCCCCTTTCCTCATTCCCAAAGGTTGGGGCTAGAATTTGGATGTAGAGTGAGCAAACTTAATCTTTGTGGATAAGCACAATTCCCTGAAAACAAGATAATAAGAGATCAGGCCCCTGACAACTTGACAAGGCAGAACTACTATGCCAGTTTGGACTTTATATGAGAGAAATAAACTTCTATTTTGTTTAAGCTACTTGTTATTTTTTAAAAATAAGTGTGTTATAACACAAGAACATATTTTCCAAATTTGTTGGTCTCCTCTAATCTCTGATCACATGAAAGTTTGCTTGGACTTTATATGAGAGAAATAAACTTCTATTTTGTTTAAGCTACTTGTTATTTTTTAAAAATTAGTGTGTTATAACACAAGAACATATTTTCCAAATTTGTTGGTCTCCTCTAATCTCTGATCACATGAAAGTTTGCTTCATGTCCTAAGCTAGCTTCTAATACTCAAACTGTTTTTTGAAATATTTATTTTTTAGTTGTAGATGGACAGAGTATCTTTATTTTATTTTATGTGGTGCTGAGGATCGAATCCAGGACCTCACATGTGCTAGACAAGAGCTCTATCACTGAGCCACAAACCCAGCCCTTAATACTCAAACTATAAGGAAGAAAAAAATTATTGTACAATTGCACCACTGCATGGCAATGTAACATAGGGAACATAACACTTAGAGCTATAGTGGGGAAAAAGAGCACAGGGTCTCCCTCACCACTCCACTCAGAGAGCACAAGCCCCCAGTCAGCATGAAATGGGAGACACCAATTTTAATTTCTTCAGTTACATTGTCCTTAGTTTCCTGGTAACTATTAAAACATGCACATCTTGCTACAAAAATATAATTCTAGAATTTAAAGATATGTACTATTGTGCAATATGATCCTTAAAAGCATGATCCAACAACTTCATTGTAAATTTATGTATAATACTAACAGAGATATGCATATGCTATATGCATTTATTTTTTTGGTTTTGTGGGTGTTTCTCATTATTTTCAAGGGTAACTTTGACAATCCATGATTCATGTGTGTTGCGTATGTGGGGGAGGTGTACTGGGGATAAAACCCAGGGATTCATGCTTACAAGACAAGCATTCTACTACTGAGTTACAACCCAACAATTCATGATATTTTTTCTTGACTCTATAACCTTTGACAATTACAACTCAATTATAAGGAAATACAGGAAATAAACAACTAAAAAATACTTCAGATGATACCATATCCTAAAAACTTCAGGTGTAGAAGTGGTTGTAGAGGTTACCTAAATCAAAAAGAATCTGTATCAGTCAGGATAGGGTCTATTATGCTTCAGTTAATATGCAACCCCTCAATTCTGATGGTTCAAAAAACATTCAAGGGTTTGTTTCTGTTTATCTAATGTCTAGTGGAGGTCACCTGAGGTTCTGCCCCATACCGTATTCATTTGGTGACAAGGTTGGGCACACATGGACAGCTGTTTGTGGTAAAGAAAAAGAGACACAGCAAATTGCATCATTTCTCTTAAACCTTCTGCCCAGAAATGGCAGATATCACTTTTGCTCACAACTCATTTGTCAGAGAAACTTATATGAGCACTTCTGAGTTCCACAGGTATTTAATCTACTGCAGAGAGAAGGGAACAGAATACTTAGCAAACTTGTAAAGATTCTAGGATGGGGTGGTAGCTCAGTGATAGAGCACTTGCCTCAAATTTGTGAGGCACTGGGTTTGATTCTTGGCACCACATAAAAATCAATACATAAAAAGATATTGTGTCCATTTACAACTAAAAAAGTATTAAAAATAAAACTTCCAAAGATTCTCTCTTCAACAGTTCCCAAAACAGCCATTCAGTCAGTGCTTAGGACTCCACCATCCTCTCAAAGAAACCCATTCAATGATGACTCAGTACAAAGCATTAAGAAGTGCTCCTTTAGGTTGGTTACAAACCTACTCCCCGGGAGCTCCCTCCTATTGGTCCTCATTTTGTGCTCTTGTGACAGTAAAGTCAGATCTACTTCTTTTCTTTTTCTTTTTTTTAACTTTATTTTATTTTATTTATTTATACGTGGTGCTTAAGATCGAACCCAGGGCCTTACATGTGCAAGGTAAGGGCTCTACTGCTGAGCCATAACCACAGCCCCAGAACTACTTATTTTCTATGAGGTAGTTCCTAAACTATCTAGCACTTTAACGATCTCTCATGTAATAGGATGCATAGTCTTTTCTGAATATTTTTCTTTTTCTAAGCCCCTCTTCTGATAATAAATTTTCTTAACATTAAAAAACTTTAAAATGTGTTATGACATATCTCCTAATCCAAAAAGAGTAACAATGGTTTTTTACTTCTGTTAAAGGGGTTTTGAAAGAATTGAGTAAAATTAGGAATGTAAAATATACATGCATATATATGCATATATAGTATATATATGCTGGAATATATGTGCATATTTTATTTTATATACTAAAAAGCATATGTATGTGTGTGTGTGTGTGTGTGTGTGTGTGTATTTTTTTCAATTCTCAGCATTTGAAAACCTTCATCTCTCCCCTACTCTCTTGTAATGAGGAACTGAATTCAGGTGTATGTTACCAGTGAGCCACATTCCATCCCTTTTTAAAATTTTGAGTCCTCTCCAAGTTACCCAAACTTGTTTTGAATTTTAGATTCTCCTGCCTTATGTGCATGGCTTACTGATATAGTAGTGAATATTAACTTAGTTTCATAAAATGGTATCAGCAAAAGTTTTACAAAGCATGAATACCTAGCAATGAGACTGAATAATGCAAACTTAGAACTAGAAAGCCACAGCTTAAAAAATAGAGTATATGCATGAGTATTATGTTTCCTCTCTTTTATATATGATTCTCTTGAGGAAAATGTAAATGGTCCAGGTCTACTAACCCATTTAGTAGTATCACATATTGGAACCAATTTCCTATAACCAATTTCCTATAACTAACATTCAGGAAAAGTCATACTACATAGACTTATGTATTTGTTTTCTAAAACATAAAGCTGAGAAAGCATACAACCCAAAACGTAAGAATCATTAAAGTCTAGTGATTAAAAATAGACCCTGGAGCTTGCCTGACTTCTGGCTCTGCACTTACTAGCTGACTAACGTTCAATATTTCCTTGTGTTTCTGTTTCTTCAGGTATAAAATTAGAGTAATAATAACAACAATGATAAAAATAGCAATAGTAAAGAGAAAATAATAGTACTTCCTCATAGGATTATTTTAAGGAGTAACATAAAGAATTAAAAATATATTAGGAGCAGGTGGAGCTTAGCGCAGCCTGCGGTCGGTCTGAGGGAACTCAGAGGATGGCCACGGTGTTCATGTGCAGCATGGAGTACCTGCTGTTCACCAGCAGACCCTTCCTGTGGAACCTGACAGTGTACACGCTCTGGAGATGGCCTACAGAGCGGCTTCTGGCTTGCCACCAGGTGCTGTGGACATGTGCAGGCTGCATATGTGTACCAGATGACAGAGGACAGGCACTGCCAGGTGCACCTTCTGGATGACAGAAGGCTAGAGCTGCTGGTTCAGCCCAAACTTCTGTCAAGAGAGCTCCTGGATCTGATGGCTTTACACTTCAACCTGAAACAAAAGAGTACTTATAGTTCATAGATGACACTGGTCAGCAGAACTGGCTGCAGTTGGACCACTGAGTTCTGGACCATGACCTGCCCAAAAAGCCGGGCCCAGCCGCCTTGCACCTTGCCATCAGGTTCCGCACATCGGAGACACCACTCGTTTCTTTGGGGCGTTGACCAGAGTAAGATGAACACAGAGAGAAGAGCAGCTGGCCCTATCGCCAAGCCTGGGATCCAACTATGCTCAGGCAGAAGCAGGAACCAAGACAGGTCACGGAGAGGTGGGACTGCTTGCTGGAACCCCAGGAGTCAGGGTGGGACTTCAGAAGCCAAGTGAATGCAGAACCTCATTCCGAGGGGGATGAGCCACGAATCAACTAGTGCTGGGCCATCTGTCTTCCTGGACTCTGGAAGACCAGCAAGAGACCAGGTCTCTCAGACAGGCCCTCTGCCTAAGATGTCCTTCCTAACTTGGTCACCTAGTGTGCTTGGCTCACTTGTCCCCTCTCTGTGAATGCATCTGATGGATTTCAGCTGGGCCACAATGTCCCTCTTGACCCATAAGCTGGGTTGACTACATCCATCTCCCTGGCCCCACAGCACTGTGTGCACGTCACATTTCACTGAGGTGGTGGCTGCAGAAAGGCTCTGCATATGAACTCGGAAGTCTGACAGACCCCAGTTTGAGTCACAGCTCTATCACTGCCTAGCTGTGTGGCATGGAGAAGTTGACCTGACATCTCTGTGCCCCAGCTTTCTCAAGTAGGGTCCATCATTTCCTTTCTACCGCATCTGCTTTTGCTGATGATTAAAGAAAGAGACCCCTGTAGAGCACTTCGCTGCCCCAGCACATAGATACCCTCTGTTAACTAGGTTCTTTGGTCACCAACAGCCACTGCTTGTGAGTAACATAAACACAACTTAAAGAAAACTAAACTGATCAGGTCTTGGAAGAGATGAAAAGATGAGATCAGCAGAAACAAGTGGCTGATTCCATTGGGGTGCTGCTGGCCAAACAAATAGACTCTGCCCTCTCTGACTCTTGGTCATACTGTTAGTATCCCACTGTGAGAGAGTCTGGTCTGGCTTGGTGACGGCGCAGCTAGGAGGTGTGCTGAGCATGTGTGTGCTCTTCTGCCCTACTCCCTCATAGGGGCAGCCTCAAGCCACACACACCAAGTGAGTCTTGAGGCCTCTGCACCTGTGACCTGCAGGCCAGAGCAACCTGACTGAGTCAACCTCACAGTTCCAGAGGAAGGGACTTAAAAAAGAAGCATTGGAGACAGAGAAAATTCATGGACCTTGTAGTATTGGTCGGACCCTTCTCTGTTAGAGATCCATGAAGTTCCTGCTGGAGGACAGCATGTACCATGGTGTCTCCTCACTGTCTGCACATCTACTGTCCTTTGTGACACTTGGTCTTCAGGAAAAGTACATCTGTCTTCTCTATGAGGTCAGTGTGATGTAGCTGGACACATTTTTGATCCTAACAGACCATAAGTTACTTAACCGCTTTGCAAGTATAGTGGATCATTTACATTAGACATTTTCTCTAATTCTTTGTTCTTTAATTATAAAATGGGAACTAAATCAGGGGGAGGATTCCTGTTCCATGCCTATCTCATAGAAAGCTCCAGAGAAAAGTCTGCTGTTACCTTTGCAGTATCAATGTCGTCATTACTATAGATTTTTAACATCCTTCCCAATGTCTGGTGCCTAATAAGTATTCAGAAGGTGTTTATTGAATGAGCAATTTGTACTTTTATACATACACATGATCATATATATATAATTTAATTGAAAAAAATATATATATATATATATATTAGGTAAGTGCTCAAATAAGTGTTAGCTACTAGTAGATAATAGCTATTATAATAATGTGAATTGATGATTCCATTTCCAGTGAGGATATAAAGAGTTCTTCTTATATATTTATTTATATTAATACATAATTGACACACAAAAGTTGTGCACTCAATTATATATTTATTTAATAATGTGTTGTTACAAGGTATACAATGATGTTTTGATGATATATGTGTACATTGTGAAATGGTTCAATTAAATTAATAATTTCACCAATTCACTTGCTTTTTGTTGTCAGAACATTTATCATCCACTCTCAGCAATTGCTAAATGTACATTCACTCTAATAATTATGATATACAATATATCTCTGGGACTTATTCATACTAACAGAAATTAGAAATTTCCCATACCTTCCACCGCTATGCTCTGGAGACCACCATTCCATTCTCTGATTCCACGAGTTTGCCTTTTTCATGTTACGCATATGCACCGTCTATGCCTGGCTTATATCATTTATCATAATGTCCTCCAGTTTCATCCACTTTGTCACAAAAGACAGGATTTCTTTCTTTTTAAAGATTGGATTTTATTTCATTGGATATACTACATTTTAAATATTCATTCATCTTTTACAGACAGGATGTTTCAGTGTCTTGGCTATTGTGAATAATGTTGCAATGAACATGGGAGTGCAGACTTCTCTTCAGGCATGCTGATTTAATAGCCTTTGGCTATATACCAAGAAGGCGATTGCTGGAACCAGGGTGTAAACAATTATCTGCCATATGGTCAAACAGCATTTTCTAATATTGGTTATTTTTGATATTTAATACTTATTAGAGTTTTTTCCATTAGCAAAACTCAGTTTAATGCAAACGGGTAAACTGAAAGTATATGTCAAAGGTTTTTAAAGCATGCATGCATTATTAGATATTTCTATTTCTAAGTGTTGATCCTAAATAATCATGCACCAGATTGGGCTACATGGATGCTTATGGTGGTTTATTTATAAAAATATTAATTACAAAAGAAAAAAGGGCTGGGGATGTGGACCAGAGGTAGAGGTTCAATACCCAGCATCTCAAAACAACAAGAATCTGACTGCTACAAGAAAAATGTTGGTACAATAAATCATATAAATTAATAAAATAGAATGATATGCATTGATTTAAAAAATTTTCGTTTTATTAACACATTTAATTATATATAATAGTGGAGTTCTTTCTGATACAATCATACATAACTAGAATGCAATTTGCTTCATTTCAGTCCCAGATACTGCCTCATTTTCTCTCCTCTTCTCTGTCTCTATTCCCTTCCTCAACTCTACTTATCTTCCTCCTATGTATTTATTGTTTTTTAAATTGGTGCTTTATAGGTGCACATAAAGGTGGAATTCATCATGGTACAATCATATATATTCAGATCATAAATTTGGTCAATTTATTCTGCATCCTCACCTTTACAGTGTCTCCTCTTTCCCCTTCAATTCTCCTCTTCTACTACTTTGTTCTCCCTTCTATTTGCATGGGCTTCCTGCCTTTTCCCCCTTTTTTTGCTCTAGCTTCAGCATATGAGAGAAAACATTTGCCCGTTTATTTTCTGAGTCTTGTTTACTTCACAAATGCCATGATTTTATCCCTCTTTATGGGTAAGTAGAATTCCACTATATATATTACATTTTCTTTATCTTTTCATCTGTTAATGTGCACCTAGACTGGATCCATTACTCTGCTATTGTGCACTGCACTTGTATAAACATTGGAATGCATGGATCGCTATAGTGCGCTAATTTTAAAGCACTTTAACATTTAATACTTAATGATATAGAATTTAAAAAAATGTATTATGACCTTTTTTAAAAGAATTTGATGATTGTGGAGAGGTTGGGCATATACATCTATGTATGTATGTATATGTTAGGATTGATAGAGTTTCCTGAGTCATACACCAAAATATCAGTAATAGTGTTTATTTCTGGATTGTTATTTTATGGGCAATTTTTTTTGCTTTTCTAAGTTTTCCACATGAGTCTATATTACTTTTGAAGTATGAAAAAATTAGTAAAAAGAAATAAATAATTCAATGAATTAAAACCTTGAAAATAGGGAGGGGGCACGGTGGATAGGAATGATGGTGAAATGAGTTAGACATGATTACCCTAAATACATGTACATAGACACTAACAGTGTGAAATACTTTGTGTACAATCAATGACTTGAAAAATTGTGCTCTATATGTGTCATATGAAATAAACTGCATTTTGCCATCATGTATACCAAATTAGAATAAATAATTTAGTCAAAATAATATACAAATATTTGTTATACAAGTTAAACAAAAAAATCTTTAAAACATAAAGACAGTCTTTGACAAAAAAGAGAAAAATATTTTTTGCTGGTTTACAAAGTAAAAGATGTAATAAACAGAAGTGCTCAATAGCTTCCTGGACATTCCCTGAATTCACATGAGTTTTTGCCAAAAACTCATGTGAAATCTGAAAAATTACTTTACCTATTAGCACCCACCCACACACACAGGTAAAAAAATGGGAAAAAATTGGCCTAAAATATGTAGAAAAAATTTCTTCCTTTATTTAAACAGAACAAAATTAAATTTAATTAATGACAGTCTTAATAAAACTTCAAAAGTGATTTAAATGTTTACAAAAGAAAAACTCTAAATAGATTCAAAAAATATAATATTTTATCTAAGAGATATTTGAAAATATTTTATTATGCAAGAATTTGGCTTCAGCTGAAAAGACCAATATAATTGTACAAGGTATTTTCCAAATGATATAATAATTATGGTGATGTAAAAATTAACCATTTACCCTGACCATTTTAATAACAATTGTAGTTGGATATGGTGGCTCTCCCCTGTAATCCCAATGACTGGGGGCATTGTGGGTTATGGCAGAAGGATCCCAAGTTCAAAGTCAGACACAGCATTTAGTGAGGCTCTAAGCAACTTAAAAAGACCCTGTTTCAAAATAAAACATAAAAATTGCTGGGGATGAGGCTCAGTGGTTAATCAACCCTGGATTTAATTCCCAGTACCAAAATCATAATAACAACATCATTCATTACAAATAAATACCTTTTAGTCTTATTTCTTTTTAACCTCTTCACTGAGCAAACATTCCCTGGAGAAACTGGATCCTTCTAAAATTAATTTTCACTAACAATCACTAAAAGGCCAAAACAGTATAAGGAAGACCTAAATGAGAAATAAGGAGGTTTGTATGGTTCCCATCGACTAGAATTTAAGAAACACATGTATCACAATAAATGTGACTTCAACTGCTTATTGGACTCACTGTCACCTCCAAATGTATCATGTTATCATTTTATCAACTTAAGTCTTCATATCTTCTACAACCATATACAATATTCTCCTTAAACAAAACAAAGAATTCTCTGAAATTCGTTAATTTTCTCCTGGCATCAAGTGATCTTTCACAGCATTTTCATTTATCAGTCACTCATATGAGGAACTTTAGTTCAGGATCTCATTAACTCCTGCCTGCATTATTTTAATAGGCTCCTAATTTGTCTCCTCATCTCATCTATTATCACTTGAATTCAAAAGCATCAGCCCCCCAGGAAGCTCAAATATCACTTTAATCATACTACAACTCAGTTCAAGAATCCTAGCTTGAATTTTATCCTGTGAGCAGTGGAAAGCAAACTATAATGGCATTCAAAGGCTTTTTCTAATCTTCTGCTTTTGCTCCATATGAACTCTGTGGAATCAGGGTCACCTCCATGGTCTGCCAAGCTGCTCATGGTAACTAAAGTGCAAGCCAGTCTTTTTCACCTTGGTGGCAATGATTTCTCTGATGATGTCTCTGTTTCTTGTTAATTCCCTCTAGGGAGCATGATCCTCTCAACAGCCTTCTGGAAATGGAGACAGACCTCAGGCCATGTTCCAACACTGCCAAAGCCTGCCAATTGCCACTTAGCAAGCCCTGAATGGGGCCACCTCTCCAGCCCCAGCTTTCTGCTCTCCCCTAGTTCCACATGATGAGTGGTCTTTTATGTGCCTTCTGTGGGCACCTCCCAGCCAAACATTCTGGTCATCCCCTTACACCTTTGTTCACTCCAGTCTCTTGGGTCATAGGATTATTTTTAGAGTCCTAACAAGGTTCCAGACTGAAAGACTTTAGGACAGAAAGGACAGGAGTCTTTGGATTTGGAAAAAGCCTTGGGCAAACAAAAGCTTCGGAGAATATTCACGAAAACCCCTGAGAAAGAAAGTTGAATTGTGTTCTGGTTGGGATGGCACTTACCTGGAAACCCAGCTAAAACCAGTCATTGTCAGAGGACCTTAGCAACCAGAGAGGGCTTCTGAAAATGCCTTTTGTCAGGGCACTCTTGTTCATTGCTGGTGGGACTGCAAATTGGTGCAGCCAATTTTGAAAGCAGTATGGAGATTTCTTGGAAAGCTGGGAATGGAACCACCATTCGACCCAGCTATTCCCCTTCTTGGTCTATTCCCTAAAGACCTAATAAGAGCATGTTACAGAGACACTGCTACAACGATGTTCATAGCAGCACAATTCACTATAGCAAGATTATGGAATCAGCCTAGATGCCCTTCAATAGATGAATGGATTAAAAAAATGTGGCATTTATACCCAATGGAGTATTACTCTGCATTAAGGAACGACAAAATCATAGAATTTGGAGGGAAATGGATGGCATTAGAGCAGATTATGCTAAGTGAAGCTAGTCAATTGTTAAAAAACAAATACCAAATGACCCCCTTGATATAAGGGGAGTAAACAAGGACAGGGTAAGGACGAAGAGCTTGAGAAGAAGATTTACATTAAACAGGGATGAGAAAAGGGGAGGGGAGGGGAGGGGAGGGGGGATAGTAGAGAATAGGACAGACAGCAGAATACATCAGACACTAGAAAGGCAATATGTCAATCAATGGAAGGGTAACTGATGTGATACAGCAATTTGTATACGGGGTAATGTTGGGAGTTCATAACCCACTTGAATCAAACTGTGAAAGATGATGTATTAAGAACTGTGTAATGTTTTGAACGACCAACAATAAAGTAAAAAAAAAAAGAAAGAAAAAAAAAAGAAAATGCCTTTTGTCAATAGTTATTTAGGATTCAAAACATGCTAATTAACTGAATATATATACACACACACACACACACACACACACACACAGAGAGAGAGAGAGAGAGAGAAATATATCTATTTGCTGGATTAATCCACTGAATGTATTATATTTCTCATGATCTGATCATTTCACCTCTTGCATTAACACAGAGGCTTTTGGAGGACAACTTATATCCAAACCATATCAGAGACCCTTGCCTTTGACACATATCTTCTGCTCCCCAACTTCCCAAAGAACTCACAGTTCCCACCTCAGTGGATTATAAATTCTGGACTCTCATATTTAACATACAATAGGACCCCAACCTGGGTGACTCTCCTGAAGAGACCTATGAAGTTCCTCTTTGGGAAGTTCCTTCAGGTAGGAATGAGGCCCTGTCATTTGTCTATGTTCCCTTACTTCTTTTCACCTTTGATGAGCAGGACCACCTCAGGAAGAAGGACAGGATGGGTTTTGAAAGTCTATATTTGTTAAATTCATAATTTTATTCTGATACACATAGGTTAATATGTTTTTCTAATTAATTTTTCTTTGTTCTAAGGCCAATTTACAAGTGTTAATTCTTAGTCTAATAGGTTTTTAACAAATAAACTACAAGGCTTTTGTTTGTCTGTTTTTTGTAGGGGCACTGAGGTACTCTCTGTATACATGTATTGCCATGTCTATATATTTTTAGTACTAAAAATTGATATATGAGCTCAGAAATTAAAATTTAAAAATTGGACACAAATACTTTTGCTTCATATGATTTAAAAAGTTCAATTGAAATTGGGTGAATACATAAAAGTCAAAATGTCTTTAAAGTTACTAATGCAGAGTTTTGTTTCTAGGTGATCAAACATTTAATAAAATTGTAATGTCTATAAAGTGTCTAACATCTATTGTCTCTAGGATTTGTCTTCAATGGGAAAAAATATAAATGCTATTCAATGCACTAGTCTTACACCTTTTTTAAAAAAATGTAAATTTGATCTGACATATGAAAGTAATCATGGATGTGTTTGTTGGAGACATTTGATTGGTTTACAAAGTTTAAATGTTAACTATTAAATGTAATACCAAATAATCAAACTTTTGAAATTCCATAAGATTACATATTTAACCATTCTTAGTGTTTTCATATTTTGGTAGATTTAAAAAAATTCAATTTACTTTACATTATATGCAAATTTTGAAGAGGTTTCAACTGCATTTCAATTAGAGTACTATAAATATATTTCCTCTTATTAAAATGGATTAATTTATCTAAATTCAGAAATTTATAATGGTTATTTTAAGGTATAAACAAAAAGAAGAATCAGTGGATTAACAATTATTAAAAGCTTCTAAATATAAAAATATATTTAGTAAAAAACATGTTTCCAGGTAAGAAAGTCTTTTGTGGTAAAACATAATTATAATACATCTAAGTAAACAAGAGTTTCTAAGTAAGTAATGTAAACATCTATAAATAAAGGAGAAATATTAAAATTTTATTATAACTAAGTTGTTTATAAATGTAATACAACTTGATAAAAGTATTCAAGGTTATTCCCTAAGAGCAAATATTAATGTACTGATATAAACCAAATTTTTATTTACCTATTAAAATAACAAACACTTCTTAAAATATTAGTTACATTGTGTCTGTTAAGTTTTATTCTCTAGAGCTACTAACTGGACAAATGAAGGTTTGTATACCTCTGGTGAAATAGCAACTGTTATTTTAGAGTATTGTTCCACATTACAGAGTCTAAAACTTGCTTGATATAAAAATATCAATAAAATTGTAGTACACTACTCTTCTTTACATATTAAGTGTGCTTGCTTACCTTGGCTTGACCCCCAAATTGCGCTTTTGTGGTTTTTTTGGCTTAAATCTGAGGCATAACTGAAGGCGGTATGTTACTCTGAACATCTTGCATTTAGAGAGTAGAGTGTCTGCTGCTGGCCAGCAATAAAGGCTTAATGGAATGGCAATGTGTGGTCTGAGAGTTATTTCAGGGTCTCGGTATCCATATAACATTCATCTAGAGGAATATTGCAGTCTAAGGATATGATTCTCCTTTTAGTTATGGCACTTGCTCCCAGGTGCAATGTAATCTCTTGAGGGTTTTAAATGCTCTATTGCCAGATACTGAGGTGCACACTTAGAGTCCCAGTAACTTGGGAGGCTCAGGCATGAGGATCAGAAATTCCAAGCCAGCCTGGTAAACATAGTCAGACCCTGTCTCAAATAAAAATATAAAAAGTGTTTGGGGGTGTCGCTCAGTAGTAAACTGCCCCAGGTATATAGTCTCCGGTACTACACATACACACACACACACACACACACACACACACACACACACACACATGTCCAGCAGCTTCATGCATGCCAAGTGATTGCCATCAGATTCAGACAATTTGAGGGAGCCAAGAATGACCATGTAATGGCTTAGAATATTTTGTGGTCACAGTGTCCCAGCTGATGATGTTACTCTGAAAGATTGCATAATAAAAATAAAATTTATGTACCAAATCCTCACAAAAGTGGAGGGCAGGGGAACATGCAGGAGAAGGTCCTTGAGCTTTATAGTTTGATAATAGACTTTCAGGAGGACTCTGCCAAAACCATAACGTGTAACCAAAAAAATGGCTTCTAAACTCCTAACTTTCCAAAGAAGATCACAGGATTTTTATCCTTGGCTCTCAAGAGATTAATAAAACACAGAATGGGACCTGCAACTTCCAAGAAACTCGAGGAGAAGCTTTCTTTTGCACTTCAGTGGATTCTATTATTGTTCATTCTCAAGCACATTTTGAAACTGGTAGGCAATGATTCCGAAGAAAATTAAAAACAGTAATGGCTTTCACGTGGAATGTTCCAGTTGACATCTCTAAAACAGCTGCTCTTTGAAGCAAGGTGAGGCGGGTCATGCCTATAATTCCAGATTCTGAGGAGACTGAGGAAGGAGGATGGCAAGATTCAGGCCAGACTTGGTCATTTGGCAAGCATGTTTCAAAATAAACCAAAGAGAACTGGGCAGTTGGCCCCTGGTACAATGCTCAGCACTGGAAAAGGGGAGAGTAAGATTTTAGGCTTCAAGTTGGTTTTATCAAGTTCTCTGATTACATGGGGACAATAACAACTAAATCATCTCTGATAAAAGTTGAAGTATTATTTCATAGGATGTAACTTTCTGTATTCACTTTAAATATCTTTCATCACTTTGGTTAAATGACTTATCTTTTATAATGATTTGGGACCCCAGGTTTCATTAAGTGCTTTAAACCTTTTGAGATTATTGACTAACTTTTTATGATCAAAGTCTACATTGTCATTTGACCTTGAGCTAACATTGGGATGTTCTAGAGAACTCCTTATTTGCTCAAGGGATTTCTAGAAGAGAGACATGAAAGCAATTAGCCTAATTTGATATGAGGGGAAGTCCTGACAAATATAACATTTTCAAGTTATATTTATTTAGATATTTTATTAATATTGGATTTAAAATGGCAAAAATTCATAAAGAATCTCATATGTTTTTAGACATAATTCTGGACACTATATTAAAATGTATGCCAATCAAATCACCTTGTTAATAACAGGCTATCGTAAATTCCCAACAAATTTTTAACCATGACGATTCTAAATGTTTAGGATCAAGAGTTATCATTTGGGTGGGGATATGGTTCATGTGGTAGCATGCTCATGTGGCATGCACGCAGCCCTGGGTTCAATCCTCAACATCACATACATATAAAGATGTTGTGTCTGCCAAAAAATAAAAATAAATAAATATTAAATCTCTCTCTCTCTCTCTCTCTCTCTCTCTCTCTCTCTCTCTCTCTCTCTCTCAAAAGGAGTTATAATTTGGATTATTGCCCTGAACATAACTAAAATCAGATTAATTGAATAAGAAGACAAAAACCACTAACAAGTTTACTTGAACACAGATCTATCATCTATCTATCTATCTTTCTATCTATGTATTTATTTATTAATTTCTTTATTTATTGTTGCTAGGGTTCAAACTCAGAGCCTCATGCATGCTAGGAAAATGCTCTATCTTCAAAATTGGAATTCAAAACAAGGTGTAGTGGTGAACACTTTTAATCCCATCTGCTGTGGTGTGAAGTGATGAATACATCAATACCTTTGTCAGTTATGTGTTCCAGATTAGTAAAAAATACAGATGATGGATATAAAAACTTGAAAAGTGAGATAAGACAATTATAAAGGAAGAACTCTCATAGGCAGGTCTGAGACTCCATTTTGCTACCTCCTATGAAAGACTGTTATAAGAGCTGTTTCTGAGAAACTCAAATGGCAGTTATTTTCTTATTTTAAAAAATTGCATTTCTGTACTTTGTACTCCACAAATTGTACCCTACTCAGGATGCACTGGTGGACATGGAGAGCTATATTCTGGATTTGATGCTATTGTGGGTCTAAATGACTGAAGTAGATTCTCATCTCTATGACCCCCAACCAAATTCAGAATGTGACTGTCTAGCACCTGCTTGAAACCAGGACCTTGTTCAACTGAACTGAAAAGCTAATGTGCTGGCTCACTGACTAGAAAATTTTGATCCCACCTAGAGCCCAGAGGCCCCACTTATTAATATTTTAATTTCTATGATTGGCTAGATTTACATGAGGATAAGGAATTAACTAAGTTATGGATATTGTGCTTATAGTGTCTTTGGATGGATAAGGAAGCTGCTGTCCTCTAAAAGAGCTTGAAACTCTATGGTGGGTGACAGTCCCTAGTCAGGTAAGTAAACCTATCTTTTGATTTGAAATTCAGACTTAGAGTGCTTTCTGGAGGGACTCCCCATAACACCATATATTCAGCAGGCTAAGACAGAAGCATCTCAAATTCAAGGCCTTTCTCAGTAATTTAGTGAGAACCTCTCTCAAAAAAAAAAAGAAAGAAAGAAAGAAAGAAAGAAAGAAAGAAAGAAAGAAAGAAAGAAAGAAAGAAAGAAAGAAAGAAAGAAAAATAAAAAATAAAAAAACTTTAAAAAATGGACTCTGGATGTGGCTCAGTGGTGTAGATCCCCTGGGTTCAAACCTTGGTACCCAAACTGAATTCATGAAAAATTTAATTAACTAAATAATTAACTAATACAAATTTTAAAAAAAAGCTGAGGATGTAACTCAGTGGTAAATCTCTCCTGGGTTCAATGCCCAGTGTCAAAAAATAAAAAATAAAAATTCATAAATTCAGGGCCTAAATATTTTTTTTAAAATGATCACCTCTACTCATAAAATTTCTGCAAAAGTCTAACTCTTCATAGAACTGTAAAGGCCAGAGCTTGGAGATGAGATATCCAAGGCCTAATGATTAGGCAAAATTGAATTTAAAAGTGATTTCCTGGTGGAGGGACTCTGAGAACCACTCCCTCCAAACCCACCTTGTTGTTCAAATGTGGCTTAATGAGTTTCAACATTGATTCCTAGTCATCTATTAATTCCCACCAATGGGGGACTGGACCAACCAGGAAAAGTGTACCCTAGCACTAAGATAGAATCAAACCCTAACCATTATGTGATACATCCAGAGAAAAAATCTTCATCCCATGGGGAAAACATAAATGGTGCTCAAATCAAAAGGCAGTAACTGTGTCAAATCCTAATTAAGGGCAAGCAGGGTTCTGTGAAGGGAAAGTCTCTGGGCAGCCATACCTGATGACAGGAACTATCACAAACAAGTCAGCCCCAACCTCAGCTCTACATAAAATTCACCCAAACCCTCACCCCCCATGTTTTCTAAGAGGACACCTGGCCAGACACCACCTATTGTCCTTGAACTCAGGCCACCCTTGGTACTGAATCTGTGAAGCCATTGATAATTGATTCAAAGCTGCCTTTGACACACTGTATCCCTTTGCCCCCAGGATGGGGCTCTGACTCATATTTCTTTGAGGGTGCTGCATTCCTGCCCTATTATGTTTGACCACGTTTGTCCTTTGGAGAGCCACTGTCTGTTGTGACTTAGGTTGATTGTCATTTTGACCTGCCTTGTGCACCAAGTCATGGGTAATAAGAGAAGTCAGGGCTGTGGCATGAAGTCACCCTTTGAGCTGGTGACACACAGACAAATTCCAGAGAAACTTAAAATTAAATCAGAGAGTAGATTTCAAATATTTTAGAGCATAAAAACCAGAGACAGTGTTGGATGTAGCCTTAATCCTATATAGCTGCACACACACATGAAATTAAATGTGTTTCATTTGTGGCAAGGTATTATGTGAAACAGAAACTGAATATAACCTTAGCCAATTGTAATTATCCAACTAACATATGATTACGTGATGTGAGCAGGGATATTTTCCAACAAGACACCCCAAACGATTATCACAGTTTAGATGCTGTGTCTCCCAACAGCTCACATGTGACAATGTTTTTGAAGGAAAAATGATTTATTTATAGCCTTAAACTAGCCAGTGAATTAATTCCTAGTGAGATTAACTGCAGGATAAGTGGGCTGTGGCTGGAGAAAGCTGATCTTTGGGGTGTGAATATGGGTGTAGAGTTTGTATCTGCAAGTGTTCATTTCTCTCTCTCTCTCTCTCTTTCTCTCTCTCTCTCTCTCTCTCTCTCTCTCTCTCTCTCTCTTTATCTATCTCTCTCTTTCTGCTTTCTGGTAATGTGAGCCTTTTCTCTATGCCACAAACTTCTGCCATTAGATTCATTCTCAACTTGGAGATGCTATCTCTGGATTGAGGCCACTAAAACCAAGTCACCTAAATAAACATTTCCTCCTCTGTAGTTGTTGTCCTTGGGTCTTTTGGTTACAACACCATAAAGCTAACTAAAACAAAGACAGACTGAAATAACAGAAATTCAATTGTCTAACCACCACCCATCAAACCATTCCTTCTACATGTTCCCTGGAAGTGCTCACCTCACATGGGTCATCCAAGCATTCCATCTCTTTTTGTCTCTTCTTCCTCAGTTTTAGAATTTTATTTTACTCAGACTCTTGAAATTTTCCTTTGCTTCTGTTCTCCCAGGCTAAAAGCCTTGGAAACTGCCTGGGGCAAATGTTTTAAGGGATATGTGCCCTGGGGCAGTCCCTGATTATGAAAGAAGGCTCTCTAATTGGGGGCTTCCCTGAAGTCAAGGACACCTGTTGTCCAACCCTGTGTCTTTCTCTCCAACATCCCAAGTTGCCTGCCACTTCCACCCTCAGTGTCTTCCAGAGGTTCCCAAGTCTGATGGGGCATAGTGGCCTCAGTCTGTAATCAAAGCAATCAGGAGACTTGAGGAAGGGGCATGGCAAATTTGAGGCCAGCCTCAGCAACTTAGGGAGGACCTAAGCAATTTAGTGAGACTCTGCCTCCAAATAAAAGAAAAAAAAATAAAAAGGGATGGGGCTGTGGCTCACTGGAAGAGAGCCAATGGGTTTCATCTCCAGTACAAAGAAACAGAAGAAATATTGCCCTAAGTCTAGAAGACTGATTCTATCTTCCTTTGTGCTCTACCTAACTTATTGTGCTCATATTTGCTGCAAGTTAACTTGATACTTGTGTGACTGTGGGAAACATGGTTTCCATTCTACAATCTTTGTGGATGACACTACTGTCTTCAAAAAGCTGTTTTCTCTCTGGAATTTTCAAACTATTCTTGAAAATCATTTTTTTTTCAAAAAATTTTGACATGGCAAAGATCCCTGTAGAAACATATTTTTAAGTAAAATTTTTCTTACATTAGGGATTAAATACTTTTATGTCTCACAGTAGAAATAGGAGGGTCACATATAAACAATATTGAGTCCATGGTGGGGAGTGCATGGGCAAAGTCATCGCTGACTCTCACATCTTCTGATTCTGCACTCTTGCATGACCATTAGATTCAATGAACTAATGCAAGGAAGAAAATCCCAGCATTATTTAGTGGGTGGAGATTTTGGAAGGTGATCACATACTGCTTTCTGACTGGATGCTGGTCAATAAGATGGACGTAATGGCATGGTCAGAGAGGTCCATAAAAGCTTCTGCAGAGCCAGAAGAGGAGCACAAGAGTCTTGCAGCCTAAGGAGACACATCCTGACCTGCTGAAGCTCAGAGCACCTGCACACCTGGCCAGATCCTGAAAGTCCCTCACTGTCCTAAGAAACAGCGCCTTCCCTTCTCATCTGTGTGGATTTAGGAATGATTTTGTTTCTGTCTTTTCTCATGAACCAACTTAGGCCTTCGATTTTGCCTCTCAGTTTGGTTTTGCCTTTATGCTGAATATTAGGATTTCCATTTTGGTTTATGTCACTTTCAGATTTCTTTTTTGTCTTTTCCTTTTTTTTTTTTTTTGTACCAGGTATTGAACTCAGAAGTACTGGATATTGAACTCAGGAGCACTCTACCACTGAGCCACATCCCAAGCCCTGTTTTGTATTTTATTTAGAGACAGGGTCTCACTGAGTTGCTTAGCACCTGCTCTTGCTGAGGCTGACTTTGATCCCTTGGTCCTCCTGTGTCAGTCTCCAGAGTCCCTGGGATTATAGGTCTAAGCTAACATGCCCCACTTTTATTGATTTGTTTAATTTTTGTTTTTTAAGGTTTATATGAACAATATAATTTAATTATTTATCCATTTATTTATTTGGTGGTATGGTGATTGAACCCAGGGCCTTCTACTTGTGAGGCAAGCACTCTAATAATAGAGGTATACCCCCAGGTCACTATTTATTAATTTTTATGTGCTGCTGAGGATCAAGCCCAGTTAGGGCCCCAGCCACTTTCTTCACCAAGGAGATTGGATTCCTATTTCATTCTAATTGATTGAAATTCTATTTTCTGATGATGGAAATATTTATATTGTGTGCGTATAAAATATACTCTTTTGCTGGGTGTGGTGGCACACACCAATAATCGCACCAACTCAAGAGGTTGAGGAGGCAGGATTATTAGAGTACAATGCCAGCCTCAGAACACGAAATGCTACACAAATCAGTAAGTCTTTGTCTCCATCTCAAACACAAAATAGGGTTAGGAAAGTGGCTCAATGGTTGACTGTCCTAAATTCAGTCTCCAATATCAGCCCCTAAAAGAGTATACGGTATGGCCTAAGTGGTTTTGTACTTTTATAATTTGTTTAAGCAAATTTAAAAAAAAAAGCTTCAAATGATCTCATGGAACAGTTCACAGACTCTGTTCTGATCTGTTTGTTCTCTTCAACATCCCCCTAAGATGGCAGAATCTCACATGTGTAACAGATATCCATGAGACTCTGTTGTAATTTTCAAGTGTTTTATAATATAGGCACATGCTTTATAAATTCTCATTTAAAAAAAATTAAAAGGAATGTCATCCATATGAGGGCTAGTCTATTTCTACCTATATAGTTGTTTAATCTAGGAGCCTACTGTTTAGGTCACATGACACTCAAATTCCCCCTTTTAAAATAACAAATTAATAATCCAAAGCTTTACCCCATAAGGGTGAGGTGTGCTTGTATACTTCCCAGTACCCCCTTTTAAGAGGCTGGCAATGGATGGGATAGTGACCTTTTCCCTGGGCCATTTTCCAGGATTTTTCTTCATTCAGACTCCCCAGGATGAGCATCCATTCCCCACCCACGCTGCTGGAGCTGGCAGGGCACAG
Organism: Ictidomys tridecemlineatus; assembly: GCF_052094955.1. NCBI lineage: Eukaryota > Metazoa > Chordata > Mammalia > Rodentia > Sciuridae > Ictidomys > Ictidomys tridecemlineatus. Next base: position 94,443,307 of record NC_135487.1, read on the forward strand.
CTTGCTGAGCGACAAGTCCAGGGCTGTCCTGGATCTGGAGGACTTGCCCATAGAGCTCTTCCCACCACTCTTTGTGGAGGCCTTCAGCAGGAGACACAGTGAGGTCCTGAAGAAAATTGTGCAGGCCTGGCCCTTCACCCACCTTCCCCTGGGGGCACTGATGAGGAAGCCACAGCTTGAGATGATCCAAGTGGTCCTAGATGGCCTGGACATGCTGTTTGCCCAGCAGGATCACCCCAGGTGAGGGGGACCTAGGTGGACTGGAAGCTAGCACCATGGGTGCCAGAGAAGAAACGGGTATAGGCAGGGAGAAGTGGGTGCTGAATTGTGCACCACAGGCTTCCTGTGCTGCCAGCAAGAAGAGGCCTTGGCCATGCTGGAAAAGGCTTCCAGATGTGGCGGTGCTTGTGGCAGCTGTGGTGACCCATGAAGGAGGCTATACCTGTCCCTGCCTCAGTCTGTACAAGTGGGGGAACCAGGCTGGATGGGAGCAAAGTGGATGGAGATAAGTGAGACAGAACGAAGAGGGGGAGCTCGGGGCAGCAGCTAAGAGGTTAACAAGGAGCCTCAGTTGTGAGACTCTGCTGTTGTTCCCACAAGGGGTGGAAACTGCAGGTGCTGTATTTGTGAAATGTTCCCCAGAACTTCTGGAGGATGTGGTCTGGAGTCTTGGTTGATGGCTGCTCACCAGAGGAAATAAAAAAGAATCAAACATTGAAACTTGGTCCAGCAATGGCAGCTAAGCCACCCTTCAACGTAGTCATAGACTTGAGCCTCAGAAAAAGACCCCTGGTTGAATTCATGACCCACTTGTTCCTGTGGGTCAGACAGAGAAGGGACAAGCTGCACCTGTGTTGCAATAGGCTGAAGATTGTTGGGAAACCCACCAGCTACACCAGGAAGGTCCTGAGACTACTGCAGCTGGACTCTGTCCAGAAGGTGGAAGTGCATTGTGCCTGGGCGCCCTTCACCTTGGCTGCTTGTGCTCCATTCTTCAGCCAGATGAGGAACCTGAGGAAGCTGCTTGTCTCCAAGATCTATGTGTCTGCCTACACCTCCCAAAAGGAGCAGGAGCAGCTGCTTGCCCAGCTCACCTCGCAGTTCCTCAGGATGGACTGCCTGCAGAAGTTCTGTGCCAATGCTCTCATCCTCCTTGAGGGCCACCTGGAACAGGTGCTGAGGTGAGTAAGAGGGGGTGAATATCCTGTGCAGACCAGTTACAGGAAATTGGTACCTACTAGCCACTGACACTCTCATGGTTAATAAGGCACTGGAAGGTAAACAACTCATCCTTTAGTTACTATTGGATCCTGAAGCTAGTTCACATAACATGAGTTGGAGCAGACTCCTAAATGAGGGTCCAGAGTCTGGGACGTGCCACCATGCTGGGAATTCAGTTGGGAGGGACAAAAGCTAGAAATGGGATTGATGTTCCCTCCATGGGAGGCCTGTCCAGCAAAGGTGGTGGAAAGCAGGTAGAGAAGAGTGCTTGGAAAGAGGGAAGCCCCAACACTGACACCTGTCAACAGGGAAGCTCTGTGATCTCCAGCTGGGAGCAGAGGACCTGACTCTATACCCACCTGGGGAAGGCTGTTCTGAACTCCAGGTAGTAATCCTGGGTGTAAGGGTCAGGAGCAGGGGTAGAAATCTTGCTGAGGGTATAGGTTGTGTGCCTCTCTGAGGGTTAACCCCAGTGGATATTGTTACATCCTGCCCAAATTCGTTCTTTATACATGACTCCCCATGACCTCCTGTGGCCAGACCTGTAAGTGAGGAGGGAACACAGATATGTGGACTCATCTGTTCACAGGAGATGTGGTGAAAGGCTCACCCTTACATGGGGTGATGTGAATGACCAGATTTTGCAAAAGGCAGCATCCTAATTGTGGACCATTTTTGGATCACCAGGGTGACTTTGGTTTTGGGCCAATTTGTCTTCTCCCTCCTTGACATTGCTCCTCAGAACAAACAGTCTGGTTTTTCATTAGGCACCTGAAGATCCCCCGGAGACCCTCTCAATAACCAACTGCCCACTGTCAGATTCTGACTGGAATTACCTTTCCCGATATCCAAACACCAGACAGCTCAGACACCTGGAACTGAGGGGCATCAAACTGACTGATTTCAGTCTGGAGCCCCTCCAAATCCTGCTGGACAGCACTGCAACCACACTGAACATGCTGGACTTGGCAACTTCTTGTATCACTGATTCCCAGCTCCAAGCCCTCTTGCCTGCCCTGAGCCGCTGCTCCCAGCTAGTGATCTTGAGCATCCATGGGAACCACCTCTCTATGTCAACCCTGAGGGACCTGCTGCTTCACACTGCCAGGCTGAGCCATTTGAGCGTAGAGCTGTATTCTGCCCCTCTGGAGAGCTATGATGCCCGTGGTACCATCCACCCAGGGAGATGTTCCCAACTCTGTGCTGAGCTGACAGCAATAGTGAGGAATTTTAGGCAGCCAAACATCCTTGTGTTCTGTACTGTCCCCTGTTGTCATTGTGGCTCCAAGTTCCTGTATAACCAGGGCCTCATTCACTGCTCCTGTCCAACAGCTTCCAAGTTGAGTGTGTTTCAAAAGTGTACTTCTAGGCAATTGTATATATAACCAGGATGTAAGGTCACATTAGAGGAATCACAGAGCCCACCATTTCAGGCATTGCCTAAAGAGTGGATGGGAAAAGGAAAGTACAGCAGGTGGCTCAATTGAAGGAAAGCCCCCCTAGGATAGGACCTTCAGGACATGTGTCTCTATAGAGACATACATAGGGACCTGAATTTTTAGAATGGGATTCAGGCTTGATGGGCACAGAAAGATGCTACTTTCTTTCATGGCTGGTTCATAAATCATCATAAAAGGAACAGAATCTCAAGGTTAGTCTTCTGTCATCCTCTGCACTCGATTTTCCTGGTTTTCTAATAAAACCTTGGAATTCTCCAGGTGCTGAGGAAGAAAGAAGGCATGGGGTACTTGGTGAACAATGAGGTTCATCCCCAGGAAGTAAAGGTATCAAACTGAAATCTGGTTATGATGTGTGGCTACTCTGTGGCTTAACACATGCATGTTCACACAGGTGGATTGGAACATTCTATGTAGGCATTGAACATGAGCCATTGAAAAAAAACCTCTTCTCAGTGGACCTCAGTGCCACCCAGACATTCAATGCTGGTTCTTCCTCATGGGTCTCCATTTAGACCCGGAAAACTCAGGTTCTGGTCTCTGGGTGTGCTGGGCACGGGCATCTGTGCATAAAAAAGGCCCCATTGTCCCACTCCCAGTGCTGCAGGAGGTGTCCATGTTGCACATTGATCAGAGCCTCTGGGCCTCACCAAACCTTACCTGTCTTCCACCTAGGTAGTCTGTCCACAGTTAAATCTTTGGTGCCCATTGAAGTTACCCAAATTCGATTTCAGCAAAATATAGAATCATATATGTAGATAACACTTGTAAATATTTCAAAATAAAACTGAATCAATTACAAGCTCTGGTGGTGGGGGGGGCGCGTTTAGCACATAACTGAGAGATCTTCCTCTAACAATTCCCTCCACTAAGAACTTGGCTGATGAGGTTGTGCAGTGACCTTAGCTTTTGTTTCTCATCCAAGAATGAGAACAATGTCCACCCAGTCTTCATTTGAGGTATTCTAAAGCTGCCTGTGGACATGTTTTTATTATGGCTTGAATAATTCTCCACACATAGTGAACTGGAACACACTTCGATGTGTAAGCAGACTGCAGCTCACTTTTGGAACTGGTATCAGAGTCTGGGCAAAGGACAGCTGTCCTCTCTGTCACCCACAGAGTGATCTTTGTGCCTTGCTCCCTCTTTGTGGCACTTTTTTTTCTCCAGCTCTAAGTCTAGCTTGCACATGTGAGGCAGGTGGAAGGTTCTGAATGGCATTCATTTTGTTGGATTCAAGGATCAAATAAAGTCAAGGAAAATCTGCATAATGAGATCTGTCATCATGTGTTCTTTTAAGAGTTATCAAAGCTAAAAAGGGACTTGAAGATACTCTGGTGCTTCGGGACCCCTTGAACACTGGAAAGATTGTGAGGGCACTTTGTTTTCTCAGATGTCTGCGGATAAAGCACTCACCTCCCTTTGAGTTTCTCATCTTTTGACTCTAGGTTAATTTGTGCTGTGAGAGAGCACACAAGTGTAGGATGTCATAACAAACACGACCTGGTTTGTAAGGGTGGCCGGGTCAAGAAGTGGGGACTGGGTTTCACTCCTTGGCCACTGAAAGATGCACAGTCCTTTCTACACCTGTATCCAAAGACTCTACAGCCCCTTCTGGAACACTGGCCAATTTACCTCCATAATTTAGTAAACCCAGAAAACATGCTATTCTAGAGAAATGAGTTAACTTCATCAAAGCTAACTCAGGGAGCTGGGCACATTTCTCTGTGGTGGAGCACTTGCTAGCATGTGGAAGGGCCTGGGTTCCATCCAAGGCATCACAGAAATAAGTAAACAAATAAATAAATCCAAAAATGATGTGACCACATTGGGAAGGTTTAATTGAAATAGAGCTGTCTATTTGTTAGAAACATTCAAAAAGAAAAAACCACAACCCACATGAAAACAATGGAATGCATTCTTTAATTGGTCTGGACAGGTGGGTCAAATTGATGTCCTGAAAGATTCTCTTCCACAAACAATTGGAATAGCTGGCTTGGTGGTGCTCAGCTGTAGTTCCAACAGCTCAGAATTTGAGGCAGGAGAATGGTGAGTTCAAAGTCAGCCTCAGCATCTTAGAGAGGTTGTAAGCAAGTTTGTGAGACCCTGTGTTAAAAACCTACCTTTGGATGGGGCTCACTGGTGTGGCGCCCTTGGGTTCACTGTCTGATCCCCAAAACAATAACAATCAAGTATAAAAAGCCAGTTGCAGTGGCACATGCCTGGGATCCCAGGTACTCTATATGCTTTATTATTTTATTCCTTCTCCCAAATTTACTAACTGGGTCATGACCCATCCTTATTTTTTTCAGTCCCTTGAGATGCAATATTGGGCCATTGATTCGAGATCTATTTTCCTCATGAAGCTGTTTCTTGCTGAGGACTTCCCAGTTAGAATTGCTTTTGCTGTATCCCCAGGTTTGAATATCTTGTGTGGCACTTTTCATTGGTCTGCAGGCATTTTACACTTTCTTTTTTATTTTTATTTATTTTTCTTATTTCTTACATACATAACAATGTTTTGATTTCTTCAATGACCCATTGGTTGTTGGGGAAAATGCTGAAGAATTCCCATGCATTGTAACTGTCCAGGTGTTCCCCCTGCTATGGATTCAATTCTTATTAAATTTATGGAGATTTATTGAGAATACATAAAGAATATGCTGTGTGCTTTAGAGAAGGATGTTTGCTCTGCAGTAGTTTGGTGGGATGGTCTTTAAATGTCTACCCTGTGCAGACATGATCTGTCTAGTGCTGAAAAAAGTAGTTGACTGGGCTGGGTATGTGGCTAAAGCAGTAGTGTGCTAGCCTGGCATGTTTGGGGTCCGGATTCCATCCTCAGCACCACATACAAACAAAGACTGTGTCCACCAAAAAAACTAAATAATAAATATTAAATCTCTCTCTCTCTCTCTCTCTCTCTCTCTCTCTCTCTCTCTCTCTCTCTCAAAAAAGGGGGGATTTGAAGCCCCCACTGTTTTTAGTGTGTTGTAGTCAACTTCTTCTTTTACATTCCAGTAATATCTGTTTTGCATATGTGGGAGCTCAGGAGTCGGGCACATATGTGTGTACAATTTCTGTCTCATGTTGCTGAATTGACCCCTTTATCATGGTGTGATCACCTTGTCTCTTTTTATTGTATTTTAATCTGTAGTGTATTTTATCTGACAGGAGTCTAGCCATTCCTGCTCTAGGTTGGTTTTCTTCCTGTGAAATATCTTTTCCATCCCTTCACTGTCACTCTGTGTGTGTCCTGAGGTGAAATGACTTTCTTGTAGATAGCAGGTGACTGAGTCCATTAAAAGAAGAAAATCCATTCAGTCATCTTAAAAAAGGGGAGTTTATTCCATTTACATTCAAGGTTTTTGATTGAAAGATACAGAATTATTTCTGACTGGTCTTATTTGTTTTTAGTTTCTTTTTCAGATTTCTCTTTAGATCTTTTTCTCTTTTTTCCTCCTTTAGTCTCTAGTCTGTTTCTGTGGGTTGGTGTTTTTTTCTGGGATAAATTTGGATTTCCTTCTTTGTCATTTGTGAACATGCTGTCATTTTTGTTTTTTGTCTGGGCTTCCTCTGGGATTTAGAAAATTTTTACAGTTCCCAAAGATTGTTTTACGCTGAACAGAACCTCTGTATGCTCTTATTCCAGTACTCTCTTTAAAAAAAATCAAGTAAAAATATAACAACCTATTCCTCTTATAGGCAGAATAACAGCCTTTAAAATAACGCACCCCAAAATTTTATTCTGCAACAGAACAAGGTACCCAAGTCACTTTTTTTTTCTCCTCCTTTTTCACCCCTTTGGTACCAGGAGAAGAACTCAAGGACACTAAACCACTGAGCCACAGTTCTAGCATTTTTTTTTAATTCAGTAAATACAGAGTAGTGGGGAATTGCTCCTCCAGGCAGGAGGCCCCTCCCACATGGGTGTCAGAGGGAGATCTTATACCACTGTAGCAGTGGTAGAGGGTATTTTCTCCTTCAGGTGTGTGACCCCTCCAACCTGGATGGCTGGGGAGTTCCTATACCACTGCAGGTGGGGTAGAGGGAACTCTCCCCTTATGATGGGAGACCCCTTTTATCTGGGTGTCCTGGGTAGAGGGGACTTGCAGCTCCCGGAAAGAGACCGTTCCACCTGGGTGTCAGGGAGAGTTCTTTTACTGCTTCAGGCAGGGTAGAGCGGACGTGTCCTTCCAGACGGAAGACCTCTCCCACCTGGGTGTCTTGGTGAGCTCCTATACCTCTGCAGCCAGGGTAGAGAGGACTGGCCCCTCCAATCGGGAGGCCCCTCCCACCTGGGTGTTCAGGGGAACTTGATTACTTCAGCATCCTGGGAAGAGGAGACTCACTCCTACAGGATGGATCCCCACCTAGCTGGCTGTCAGAGGGAGCTCCAAGACTGTGACAGCAAGGGAAGTGGGAACATGCCCCTGCAGGCAGAAGACCCCTCCCACCTGTGTGTACTAGGAGCTCTTATATGGCAAAAGGTAAAGTAGAGGCGACTCACACTTCCGGGCGGGATACCTCTCCCACCTGGGTGTCAGGAAAGCTTGTATACTGCAAAAGCCAGGGTAGAGGGGACTCTCCTGTCCATACAAAAGACCACTCTCACCTGTGTGTCTTGAAGAGCTTTTATACATCCACAGCCAGGGTAGAAAGGACTCATTGCTCCAGGAGGGAGACCCCTCTCACCTGGCTATGGAGGGGGGGCCTCCTATACCCCCTCAGCCAGTGTAAAGGGGACTGGACTCTCTAATCAGGAGACACCATAACCTGGGTATCAGGGGGAGCTCCTATACCACCAGAGTCAGAGTAGAGTGGACATGCACATCCAGTTGGAAGACTGATCCCACCTGGGTGTCAGGGGAAACTTATACTGTTGCAGCCAGAGTAAAGTGAACATGCTCCTCCAGGCAAGAGACCCCTCCCATCTTGGTGCCAGGGTGAGGTTGTATTCCTCCTTGGCCAGAGTAGAGGGGACTCGCCCCTTCAGTTGGGAGACCCCCTTTCACATAGTTGTCAGGGGAGCTCTTATACTGCTACAGCCATTGTAGAGGGGACTTGCCCCTCAAGGCAAGAGGCCACGTTCCCCTGGGTGTGGGGAAGAGCTCATGTATCTCCAGAGTCAGGGTGGAGGGGAAGTGCTTTTTCCAGTGGGAGACATCTCCCATGTTGGTATGGGGTTGAGCTCCTAAACCACAGCAGCCAGAATAAAGGGGACTCACCCCTCCAAGCAGAAGACCCCTCGAAACTTGGTCTTGGGAAAGCTGGTAAACCCCTGCAGCCAGGGAAGAGGAAAATCACCCTTTTAGGCCAGAGACCTCTCCTACCAGGGTGTCTGTGGGAGCTCATATACAGCCACAGTCAGTCTAGAGGGGACTCCCCCCTCCATTCGGGAGACACTTCTTACCTATGTGTCAGTAGGATCTCATATATAACCACAGGCAGGGTAAAAAGGACTGGTCCTTCCAGGCAAGAGACCCCTCCTACCAGTGTGTGTGTAGGGGAGATCCTATACCACCACAGCCAGAGAGGGGATTTGCTCCTCCAGGTGGGAGATCCCTCCCACCTGGGTATGGTGGGTGGAGCTCCTAAAACACCTGAAGCCAAGGTAGTGGGGACTCCCCCCTCCAGGAAGGAGACCACTCCCACCTTGGTGTCAGGGTGAGCTGTTACAATACCACAGCCAAAATAGAGGGTACTTTCCTCTTCTGGCGGGAGACCCCTCGCACCTGGGTGTCAGGGGGAGCTTGTATACCCCCCCAGCCATGTAGAGAAGACTCACCCCTCCAGATGGGAGACCCCATAACCTAGGTGTGGAGAGAACTCCTATGCCACCAGAGCCAGGGGAGAGCGAGAAATTCAGCACTACTCAGATGACCTCCTTGGCAATGTAGGACCTCCAGAGTGTCACAGCTGGAACTCCCACTATGGCTGGGGTGCTACAGCTCTGACAAGAGGATAACCGAAGAATGGGGCCTTCCCCCATCCCCAGAGGGGGATGAGACTGGGCAGAGCACAACCCGCGGCTGCAGGAGCATCAGGTCCAGGACTGGCAGGGTGCCTTGGATGCCAGCACCTTGGGCTGGGAGAACGCTCTATGGCAAGGTGCTAAGAGGGGCCTGTCTGGGTCTTCGGGGACTGGGCATGGCGGGAAAAGGCGATGTGGCTAGGTCTGGCGGCTTCACACATGCTGGACATTCTTAGGGTCATATGGTGCCTGGAGGCAGACTGGATGGTGTCGGAGTGGCCATCAACGACCTTGCTAGCAGGGTGCCACACCCCATACTCACCCCCACCCATACCCTCACTTCACCAGAAGCTACTGAAGCCCCAGCACCAGGGCTGTGCACAAGGTGAAGGCCCCATGAACTGGGTTGAGGGGGAGAATTTTTTTCCATTTGCAACAATGTAGATAAACCTGGAAGATATTATGCCACGTGAAATAACCCAGACACAGACAAATACTGCTTGGTCTCACTTATATAGGGTCTAAAAGTCAAACTCATTAAAGAAAGTAAATTTATTTGGCTAAAGCTATACAAATTCATCAATTCCACACATTCTAGAAAAAACAATAAAGACGCAGAAGACACAATAAAAAAATGAAAGAAAAATTGCAGGATTAATCTAAAGAAAGACTTCATAATGAAATTTTGAGAACACACACCCAGTCTAGAAAATTAAACAAAACACCCCAATTTCAATAAGATCAAAAATCCTGCATGTCCAGAGCCACAGTTTAGTCAAATGACTTCTGGTATTTTGCCAGATGGAATGGTTGAAAGGTGACCCTTCACCGAGAATAGGGCTGCTCTGGGGCTCTGGGATTAGGGCAGATCCTGCTGCCTCTGGCGCCCTCTATTTTGTAGTTCCCCTGGAGTTCTCTTGGGTCCAGAAGAATTGGCACAAAGACCCCGGTGGAGGGACTGTGTTCCTAGGAAGTGTGTGTAGAGTGCTGGTGAGAGTTCCAAAATAAAGAGTTGCTATTTGTGGCGGCTGGGTTATTTTGTGCCCAGCCAGACTTCAGCACCTTCGAGGACATAAGAAGTTAAAATCAGTTTATGAACTGTGACTTACTGACAAAGGTAAAACTAAAAAGAAAGTTAAAATAACTGGGGTTGGAGTAGAGGAAGGAAGACAAGATGGTACATAGTGGATTATTAGGGCAATGGAACTATTCTACCTGGCACTACATAGTAGTACTGGATGGTGGATACATTCTGCATGGTACTGTAAGATGGATACATCTCATCACACTTGTTAAAAGAGTTGGGAATGCAGCTTTGTGAATGAAAAACAACTAAGCATGAGATTCAATCCCAGTCTTGCAATTATAAAAAAAAAAATGGAGAAAGCAACAAAGGAATAGAAACTCAGAAGTTAATGTGAACTGTGGTGTCTATACCTAGTCCAAACTATGGCTTTCTGAAGAAGGTAAAAATGTTTCTTAGAGATGCATAAAACTAACACCTTTATGAATAAGACAAAAGAATGTACAATAACATGAAAAAAATAAATAAAAAGCTCTTAAAAATTAAGAAAAACTGAGGTTATCTGTTTTTTAAAAAGTGCTGTATATTTGAACAAAAAGTCTTTTTGCCCTTTGTGAAAATTCTAAAAACACAGGTGAAAATAACAGCTGTGAACACTTTCTATAGGCACATATTTTATAATTTTATGGGCAGTTTTCTCAAGAAACTTGTGGCTCTTAGTGTATATACCACTATGTAACTGAGGCATTGCTTGCAATAGCCAAGATACAGAAATAACCTGTGTCCCCCCCACACATGAAGGGATTCTTTAAAAATGTGATATGGTGGTATACATCCACAATGAAATACAATTCACCCTACGGAAACAGGAAATTCTCCATTTATAACAATATGGATGACAGTATGTTAAGTGAGGAGATTATGTTAAGTAAGCCAAGTAGTGGGATTAAAAAACCTATTCTCTCACTTAACATGTGGAATCTAAGAGTCAAAATCAAAGAAGTGGAGTGTACAACGGTGTTTATCAAGTCTCATGTGTGTGGCAGTGAGGCAGGAGGCAGCCAGGAGGGTAATTGGGGAAAAGGTGAGAGTTTGGTAAACAGGCATGAGGTTAAGTTAGATAGGAGGAGGGCTATAATTAGCAATAATGTGTGTTTCAAAATAGCTAAGACAGAATTTTTAAATGCTCTCATCACAAAGAAATGACAAATACTAAGGTGATGCATATGCTAATTTATCTGAAACATCACATGGTACCCTATAAACATATGTGAGTAATTTATTATTAAAAATAAAACTATAAGAAGGAATATTTACTGTTTTTTAGATACACATAAAGCATTACATAAACCACAAAATGTTATGATTTTAGACTTCATTCCAAAGATTTTCTTATGTCCCTTCTTAACATATTTCTCTTGTTCTGCTAAACTTTTGGAGTCTACTACAGGTAGGTCTATAGTAGTTGCATTGTAAAGAAAAGATACAGGAGCAAAGGATAAGAGTTTAATTTAATTTTGAAATGTATTATGAAAGTATTTTGCTGGTATTACCACAAAAGTTCTTACAAAAGAGAATTACATAATTCTAAAGGAGTAAAATGTATGGGTTTTTTTGTAACAGGAATATTAAGTAGTGGAGTGAGAAAAGCCTGTATAGGCCACCAAGATATTCTTTGAGAGACAGTTAAAAAGAAAAATGCAAAATGTTTACATTATTGAGATTAAAATGAAAGAGTAAATATGACACAGTTGGAGCATGAAAAAACAGCACAAAAAATGCTGCAAACTTTAGTATGAAGCTCCATTCTGGCTGACTGCGTTATTCTTACAATAAAGATATAACAAACATACAAACTCCTGCAGCTGAAGTAAATTACCATCAAAGAAACATCAACACTACTAGCTAGCTTTACTTTGAAGGAAGATCTGGGGAGGAGCCTGGAAGGGCTGTATTTACACATCTGTAAAAGGATGAGATTCCATGGAGGCTGTATATAAAAGGCCTGTACTGAGCATACATGCTGTGGTATTTCTTTAGTGAAATAGTTTTTCTTTTCCTTTTTGTTTCATGAATTTTATTTTCAATATTTTTATTGGTGTATCATAGTTATACATATTGATGGGATTTTTTGTTACATATTCATGCATGCACACATTATAAGAATATAATTTAGCCAATACCATTCCTTAGCACTCTTCCCTCACTCCCTTTCTCCCACTCCCTGGTCCCTTTCCTCTTTTTGACGTCCCACTAATTTTTAGGAGATCCACCCCAACTTTTGTTTCCTTTTTCTCTCTAGCCTCTACATATCAGAGAAAAACATAACAACACTTGATCTTCTGACTTTGGTTTATTTTGCTTAACATATTAGTCTCTGTTTCCATTCATTTTCTTTCAAATGACATAATTTTATTTTTATTTATGGCTCAATAAAGTATCATCATGTATGTACACCACATTTTTTTTAATCCATTCTTCTGTCAATGGACATTGAGGCTACTTTCATAGATTGGTTATTGTGAACTGTTTTGCTATGAACATGGATATATATGTAACCTTATAATATGATGACTTTAATTTTTTAAGATAAACACTGAGGATTGGTATAGCTGAGTCATATGGTGGTTCCATTTAAGGAACCTCCATACTGATTTCTATAGTGCTTATACTAATGTACAATCCCACCAACAGTGTAAAAGTGTCCCTTTCTCTCTACATCCTCTCCAGCATTTATTATTAGTAGTATTCTTAATGACTGCCATTTTGACTGTTGTGAGATTTGCATTTCCCTAATTGCTAATGATGTTGAACATTTTTTTCATATATTTGTGGCCATTTGTATTTTTTCTTTTAAGAAGTGTCTGTTTAATACATTAGTATGTTTATATTTATTAATTGGGTCATTTGATTTTTTTGAGTTCTTTATATATTCTAGATATTAATTCTTTCTCAATACAGTAGCTAGGCAAAAATTTTCTCCAATTCTTTAGGTTCTCTCTTTCCATTCTTAATTATTGCCTTTGCTGTGCAGAAGCCTTTTAATTTGGTGCCATCTCATTTATTAACTTTTAGCATTATTTCTTGAGCTTTTGGGTTTCTATTGAGGAAGTCATTTTCTATACCTGTATGCTGGAATGTTGATCCTATATTTTCTTCTTGGTGTTGCATTGTTTCTGGTGCAATGATGGCACAGTTTTACTGTTGAATTTCCTGCTGATAATGATCACAATTGGTACAAATAAGCTTCATATTTATGCATGACATTGCATTACTTTACCTGTCTGATACCATGTCTCACATGTAGAAAACCTAGAATGAACAGGTAGCTGAGTTAGAGAAACTGCAAAAAAAAATTAAAACATCTTAATTATCTTGAATGCTAAACAGATCTTTCTTTGAAGGTAATATAATACAGCAGAGAGTTATATAGCAGCTAGTTTTTATACAAGTTAGAGTACCAAAAAGAGTTTAAAAATTCATTTTGACTTGTAACCAGCTTATATATTAGTTTTCTCAAATGAGGAAATGCTAAGTGCTAATGTTGCAGTTATTACTGAGTTCCTGGTTTCTGAAGGAAGCCTGGCACTTTATTAGTATAATGAATTTACAATTCTTAACTTATTCAATTGCAAATACATATTATCTGTATTATTAGCCTGATAATTATTTTTCCATTAGTAGAAATTGTGTCATTTATAGTGGCTCATTTACAGTTGCTTATAAAAGATTCCTTATTAATTTAGTCTAAAGCAAAATTTTAGGACCAATTACCTTCTTTTGCAAGCTCTATGAACAATCTTTTTTATGAAAAATAAAATGGCTCTGGCACTTTGTGGATACATTTGGTGGTGTTAGAGCTGCTGTCTTTATTTGAGAAGAATAGTCCAAGCAAGATAGTCAGGTGAACTTGCTAGAAGTCATTTATTAACAATAAGGAATGACCAAAATGCACAGAGGAGACATAAAGGTGATATTTTAAAAATAGAAAACATACTGGGAACCTGAACAGGTCATAAAAGATTAACAATAGGAGATAAAATGTTAATAATTTGTTTAGACATCAGCACTAGAGAATTCCCAGAAACTGCTATTGAAATGTGGTTGCAGTCTGTGGACAGGGAAATATATAAAATTTTATATAATTTTGTATATTTTTATATATTTAAATATATAAAAATATATAAAATTTCAGAGAGAATGTTTCTAAATGAGGTTATTCTAATGCTATGTAACTATGACACATATGAAACAAAACCAAACATGCAAAGTCTAAAATCAACATTATGTGTAGTTTCTCATTTCATTAGGCTAAAACAGGTCTTGAGCATTGGTCAGATTCTAAGCCACAATGCATGGAAATACCAAATGATTATGAGGAGTCTGAAAGTTTCTTCTGAAACTAACTACCATGATTAAGACAAAAAAGAAAAAAAATGTAAAACAGCAGATTGACTTCCAATCTTTAGTTTGTTTTTAATACTTGTATCCCAGTTTTCTCTCTCTTTTTTTTAGTTACTAATAGTCCTTTATTTACTTATTTATATGCAATACTGAGAAACAAACCCAGTGCCTCACACATTCCAGGCAAGTGCGATACCACTGAGACACAATCCCAACCCCCTATTTTTTTTTTTTATGCTATACCTTGGTCCAAACAATGTTCCAGTCTCTATCTTCAAAAATAAAAACATAAAATAAAAATGCTACTTGTTCTTTTTTTCCCCCTTTTATCTCATTCCATTTTTTTTCTTCTCTTCATCAACAAACCTCTCCAAAACACAGTTACACCCCATGCTTCTGAGCTTCACCACTTTCTCACTCACTTAGTCCTGGAAACCTGGTTTTTGCTCCTAGGACTCAGTGAAACGTCTCTTTCAGAGCTGGATAATATATTGTCAAATAAAGGCAGCAGCTCTAACCCCACCCCATGTATCCACACAGTGCCAGAGCCATTTTATTTTTCATATATTTATTCGTATATCATGCCCCTCATTTTCCTGAAACAGGTCTCTTTCTACCAAAATTCAATCCTCTGGTCCTTTGGTATTGTTTTATTTGCTATCCCTCAACCATCTACATACCTTCATACAGCTTACTTGCACCTTACATTTAGAGATCCAAAAGAAATATGTATAAAAAATAAAGGCAGTAAATTGTAGACAATAGGGATATCTAAAACGAACAATCCTTAATTACACTGCAATCCTGAAATAATATTTTGTATGGCACTATTAAAATAACATATGCTAAAGTTCTTAACAACATGGGAAATGCTTATTTTATAATGTCAGTTTTAAACCAAACAAGTTAAAATACGTGTATGCAATTTAGTTTCAACTATATAAAGAAATGAATCAGTGGAAACTAGAAAGCTATGCTCCAAAATGTTAATAGTGATAACCACTGATGGGTAACATTTTTCCTTCTTGGTAATTTTATCCATTTTCCAAATTTTCTATACTGATCTTGTTATAATTTTAGACTCAGTACAAAAGTGAGTTCAACATCATATTGCTGGGATGGGATTATGGCTCAATGGTAGAGAGTGCTTGCCTAGCATGTGTAAGGCACTGGGTTAGGATCCTAAGCACAACAGATAAATAAATAAATTAAATTGAGGTATTGTGTCCATCTACATCTAAAAAAAAATTAAAAGTTCATATTGTCTACAGAAGTTGAAAGGAAAGTTACCACAACACTCAGGGCAACCAAGAGATCTTTATTACAGCAGTGCAACAGAGTAGTAAAAAGAGAAAGAGAAGAGAGACAGAAAGAGAGAGAGAGAGAGAGAGAGAGAGAGAGAGAGAGAGAGAGAGAGAGAGAACACAAGAGAGAGACAGAGAAAGCAAGAGAGAGCAAGAGAGAGAAAGAGGGGGGGCGGCAGTAGAGAGTTTTTATAGCCAGAATCTAATGGGGTGTCTGGGTCTGCAGGCTGCCTTGTTGGCAAAAGGGGGTTAAGTGTTCAGCCTTGAGTGACAGGCTGAGTGACCAGCCTTGTGCAAGGGGGCGAAGTTCAGGGGGGCGAAGTGCTCAGCCTTGAGAGGGGGCTTGGGATTTTGGGCTTGAAGCAAACAGGTGATAAATAACCAGACAGAGGGTTTGAGAGACAAGGTCATCCTGCAGCTAACTTTGTTTGGCATGCCCTGAAGACAGCTTACTCAGCCTGTCCTGCACTTAAAATTCCTCTCTTTTTGCTTTTCTAAGTAACATGGGGCATGGTGTAAAGTCCTCTGGCTACTTCCTGCTTCATGGTGGGTGGAGTTGGGCCTTAAAGGGGAAGTGGAGAAATGTTGGGGGCAGGGAAAGGTCTGAGAACACCAGGGCAACCAAAAAATGCTGCAGTCTGGCTGGGCAAAAATCACAAGCTACTCAAGCTGGAACAAACTATATTTATTTTCCGAACTCCTGAGAACAGAATGCCACCCACGCGGCCCTTCTAGGCACATCACGCACCAACCGGAACTCCCACCACCAGAACTTTACCAAAGAAGGCGAACTCCCCAGGAATCCCCAGGAGAACTTCAAAGTAGCAGGCTTCCCAGGCAGACAGTCACCCATTTGAAGAGGGTCCAATTCAGTTTCTTGTTGTGTTGGGATTGAGGCAATTAATGACACAGGAAGGCACTGGTCTGCATGTTCCCTTAGGAGTTTTCGTAGAAGTGTGAGATAGGACATGTAAGACATAAGGGGAGAAGGAGTGATTGGAAAGCTTTGAGTGGTTAAGAAAGGGCACCCATATAGTTGCTCAAAGGGGCTAAGGCCTGAGGGGGCTCTTGGGGCTATCTATATACAATTGAATACACAACCTGTTTCAATCCAGCATCATCTTAATGGCTTGCCTCTCAACCAATACTTCTGGAAAAATGCCAGGAGCCATTCTGACTAGGCTGTGGCTCTCAACAAAAAATAACAGTGGCTATAGAAAACTACTTTGGTAGGGGTAAAGTCCATAAAAGTTCCTTGAAGCCATAGGTTGTCAATGGCATCAAACCATTTCTGATGGGAGGAGATCTTTGGTATCAGTCATTGGTCTTGTTGTAGGGACTCTAGGAAGTATTGAAGTGGCTTGATTAAATTAAGTAATGTTAATGGTGACAGCCTTATTGCAGCCAGTGGAAGAGTAATCGCCTTGACTCAAAAAGTGAGAGTTGGTAGTGTCATCCTGGTGGCTTGGTTGTAGAAGCAGCATCTGTGGTTTGAGATAAAAACTTGAGAGAGAATAATGATTAGTAAAAAAAAAAAGAGAGGGTTGCTGAGAAATTTTGAGTTTGGTGGGTATGGTGGAAGTCCAGAACTGGACATTTGGAACAGGTGCCTTTTAAGGTGAAAGACATGGTGCCAGGGGGAGTGGCCCAAAAGCTTGGTCACCATTGGGGTTGTAAGTATGACCATATGGGGTCCCGTCCATTAAAACTCCAACGATTGAGAATGCAGTTCCTGAAGTAAGACTGAGTCACCCATTTGAAGAGGGTCCAATTCAGTTTCTTGTTGTGTTGGGATTGAGGCAATTAATGACACAGGAAGGCACTGGTCTGCATGTTCCCTTAGGAGTTTTCGTAGAAGTGTGAGATAGGACATGTAAGACATAAGGGGAGAAGGAGTGATTGGAAAGCTTTGAGTGGTTAAGAAAGGGCACCCATATAGTTGCTCAAAGGGGCTAAGGCCTGAGGGGGCTCTTGGGGCTATCTGAATTCAGGTGAGTGTTAACAGTAGGAAATTGGGCCAGAAGAGCCTGAGTTCAAGCAAGTTTAGTGAGATGATCCTTGAGAATGCTGTTAGGCCTCTCAACTTTACCCAAGGCCTGCAGTTGGTAAGGGATGTGGAGCCTCTAAGTGATGTTGAGGCCTTTGGAGACTAGTTGAAAAACGTAAGAAGTGAAGGCCGGACTGTTGTCTGACTGGATGGATGTGGGAAGTCTTAACCTGAGAATGATCCCCTCAATGAGGATGGAGGCAAGTTTCCGCAATTTCCCTGGATGTAGGGAAGGCATCTATCCAATCTGAAAACGTATCACCCAAAGTAAGTAGGTAGCGAAGCTATTCGTGCCTAGGCATGTGAGTGAAGTTGATCTACCAGTCTTTGCATGGCTTGTGGCTCCTCATCTGATGAGTGGGGAGTTTAGGTTTGTTGCTTCCTTGTGGGGATACTGTAGAGCAGACTGAACAAGCAGAGTGGACCTGCTGGACAGTAGTTCTCATTTTTAGGACGTGAAAGAGGGGTTGTGAAAACAGGAAAAGGGGGTTAGAAAGAGTTTTAGATAGGAACAGAGTCTCTAGAGTTAGAGGAGTTTGTCATGAGTCCCAGGTCTCTGTCTTGGGCATCAGGGGCTGGTAGTTGATTGACTGACTGGTTGGTGAATTTATGTATCTGATCTTGCAGGAACTTCTGTAGGCAATTTAATAGTCATGGTCCTATTAGGAGAAACATAAAGAGAACTAATAGGGTCCTGTGAGGGGGAGGAGCCAATGCAATATTTGACTGAACATTCCCCATGGAGACTGTTGGCCTGGTTTTTATCTCCTCTTTTCTAGCTGTTTTTTTCTTTCATTACTCCTAGGAATGTCTGTGTTTTGGCTTAACTGTTTGGTAGGTGTTTAAGAGCAAGCTGGACAAAATTGAGTTTATTTCTATTTATCGTGAAGAGTCAGCTGAGTTCCCATAGGGATGACTCGTAGGGGAACTTGAAAACAGCTTCTTAGTTCTGCTAGTGCCATTTGTGCGAGGATGGGTCCAGGTCTTGCTTGACCATGTGGCTTCCCTTGGAAGCATCAGGGATGTCTCTTGTCTCTAATGAACCACCTCTTCATAGCAATTGCACTGATTGGCTTTTCATTCTCCAGTGGTCTCAATAGTCTCCCTGATCAGGAGGTTATGTGACCTAGAGTTGCAAAGCGCTTTAGAAAAATTCCCTGTTCCCTAGATTTCAGACTGACTCAGAGGGCAAGAGCCAAATATTGGTTTTCTTGGCCATTTTAATTTAAGTTTAAGTCTTGATCATAAACATCCAGCAATGTTAGTTTCACCTTAAATTAAGAGTATTGGGCTTCAGCTGAAGTTTTGCCTACTTTGGAGTCATTCTGACATGTAGTAAGATGGAAGGCCTAGCCTTAACTCAGGTAAGCCAGGGCTCTTTAAAAATCTTAGGTAAAGTGTTCTAGAATTGAAGTTGATCATATTTTAAATATATTATTTTGTAAAGTTTACATATATTGTTGCTTGATGTCACATGAATATTAGCTAACACAATATGATATTATATTTAAATTGTACCCAGTGTATAAAACTTTATATTAATCTTATTCATAACAGGTCCAGTTATAGAACATTAAATGGTATAAATACTTCTCCAATATGTTATTTTTATAAGCCTAAAATTACCATTCAACCTTTTGGAGAACATCAGCTTGATATAATTTTTTTAAAGCTCCTATCTGAAAGACTTTTATACCTGGAAAATATGAACACATTTAATATACAAAGAAGAGTAATAGTACCACAATTACATTGATGTTTTCATATTAATCAAGTTTAGCTCTTAAAAAAATAATGTATTACAATATTGCAAAATAACAGTTGTTGTTTAACCATAGTTGTATAACCCTGAATTTCTTCAAGATTACTTGCTCAAAAAACTTACATACATAACCAGTGTACATAGACCTTCTTTATCACTTGCTTAAACTTATATATCCAATGTACACAGACCTTCTTTATCATTTGCTTAAACCCTCTTATTTACTTAATAAACTCTCTTATACAGAAACACATTTTCCTTCTATTAAATCCATACTTAGAACCTTTTAATTTCTCTTTCCCATCTGTTAACTCTTTCTTTATTCACACTTTGAAATAATCCTTGTTAATTTCTGAATTTACGCAAATTATTCCAATTTAATAAGAGATATTTTGTTATTTGCAGTACACAATTAATCACATCTGTTTACCATTTTATGAAAACATAAACAATGTTTAAATGTATATATTTATATTGTTCTAGGGATGGACAAGGCAAGGCACCTAAGATAGCAGTGAAGATAGGGAAACAGTTTTATTTGGTTGCATCCAGATTTAGAGGGCACAGCTTCTACTGTAATCAATTAATCCTCTGAACTTCAAGTTTAGGCAGTTTCAGAATTTTGCACCCAGCATGTAAGGGAAGGAGCTCAGAAGTTCACAGTCTGAAGAAATTCAAAAAAGCAGTTTTTTTTTTCTATTCTGTTCTGGGAAAGTTAACCCTTCAACGACACCTAGTAAGGTGAGAGCTTTTTCTTCCCTTTCTTTACTCCCCCTGCCAGCTGTTACCATGGAGCCCAGTTAGTAACTCCCTTATCTTAGAAATGTAGTCAGCACTTGTGAAAAACTAGTAAGGAGGTGTCCAGCACCTGGAGTGCTGATTTTTTCCAGCACTCAGGGAAAACAGGGCAACAAGAAAATAGCAAGTTTATCTACACTGAACTCTTTTATAGAGATTTTTTTTTTTTTTTTTGCTGAAAGTCCTGAAATCAGCCATGGTGAATATTGCTGGAGAAGGTCAGTTAAAATTTTTCTGTGGGCCTGGGTAGGAAGGGGGAAGACAGGAAGTCGGGGCTGAGAACAGCTCCAGGGTGGATCTAAGAATGAAGAAGAATATGTAAAAGAATAATGGGTAAGGGGTTTGGGATTTTCCCTAGCAAGGAAAACTTGAGCAGTACAACAGGTAGAGCAGAGAGGAAGACGAAAGTGAATATTTCAAAAGCCTGTAACAGACTTTAATTCTTAGTAACCTGTTTTTAATGATGGCAAAGCAACATTAAAGGCCATTTTCACCAGATCTTGAGTAGAGGTCTGAGGGCTCTCCTCAGCTGGTTTGAGCTTTGGGTTAGCTGGTAAGTGGACCTGGTGGGACTGAGTATGGGCACTGACAGGAGAAGAGAGAAGTGAGTGGGTGGAGGGATTCCTTCAGTAACTGCTACCTCAGCAAGGGGGCAAGAGTCTGAGGAAGGGTGGTGATGTACATTTTTGATCTAGTATTTGGAGGGGAGAAAGCAGGTTACTGAGGTGGGAGTGAAGGCAGTGAGTCTGGGGCAGATGGTTGAGGGTGAGGACTTACTGGAGCCAAGCTATAGGATGGAGGTTCCTTAGCAGATTCAACAGTAGTGGATGAGTGCGGAGGAGGAGAAAGTTTGGGATCGATGGTTGGGGGAGTTGATTTGCAAGCTGAAAGAATTTGTAGATGTTTGCGAGAGGTGCAGAGAGCATAATTAGAACAGAGCAAGAAAAAAGTGATCTTTAACTATTTTTTCAAACACTCACAGTAATTGTAGAGATCCCTTAGAATGGAGGAATCCAGGGACCCAAAAGGGAGCCATCTGCTTTAGTCATTTAAGGGATAAGTGGGCCAGGACTGGGTGCTATATTTGATCAGTATTTTTGGGTTTGATGTCTGCTGTCAAGGAGAGGGTTTTGAGGTTATCCAAGAGGCATTATAGGGGACAGTCGACTGGCAGAGAGGACACATTCCCCATATCACAGGATGCAAAGTAGTATAGGGGAGAAGGAAGGAGACATAAACATAGTATAAGGGAGAGAAAAGAAGACACAAAGATAGTATAAGAGAGGAGGAGGAAACTGATTTATTGGCAAAAGGGGCATCCTCACTAGAGCCAAAAATTAGGATGCCTTAGTGGCAGGTTTGAGCTGCAGATATTGGTCATCACCAAATCCTGACAGTGGAAGCTCTCCTCCTGGATGGAGCCAGAGCCATGGGAGACCTTGGCCAAGGCTTTTTGGGACCCCTCCTGGATGCCAGATAATCCAAGGGCCATAAAGAGAAGAAAGAGAGAGACAGGGGAAGAGAGAGGAAGGGGAGAGTAAGCATCTCTCTAGCACCTGAGTCTTGAAGGTGAGGACTAGGACTTTATAAGAGTCACCAAAACAGTGAAGGTCTGGGTGGGGTGTGATGTTTGGTTCTCTGTTATGTGTCCCTGGAGATTACACAGTTTTTTGAGGGAGACCTACAAAGCCTATGCTGGTAAACTACCAGCTGGGAAGGGGAATAATTTTGAACCCAAGAGTCTAATCTGCCCAAGAAAAGAGTCCCTGAGGGCCACTGTGGCCTTAAAGGCTGGGGTGGGGTGTTTTTCTTTCCACAAGTGGGAAAAGAGGTTTGCTGGATTGTCAATGGTCAAATCCTCCTGCCACCACCATTGGGTTTAGGACTCCAAAAAGGGGAAACTCACCAATTGAAGGCCAGTGGTGGATGGAGTTCTGGTGTTCGAGAAAATGGGTTCAGGCTTTCCAGTGAGTGGCATTTCTGAAAGAAGAGGGACCCAAAAGTGGGTTTTAACTCTCTCCTAAGATTCAACAACAATGAAAGGAAAGTGACCACAACACTCAGATCAACCAAGAGATCTTTATTACAGCAGTGCAACAGAGGAGAAAAGAAAGAGAGAGAGGAAGAGAAAGAGGGAGAGAGAGAGAGAGGGGGGGGGAGAGAGAGAGAGAGCATGCACAAGAGAGAGAAAGACAGAGAAAGCAAGAGAGACAGCAAGAGACAGAGAGGGGCCCAGCAGGAGGGAGTTTTTATAACCCAAATCTAATGGGGTTTCTGGGTCTGCAAGCTGCCTTGTTGGCACAAGGGGGTTAAGTGTTCGGCCTTGAGTGGTGGGCTGAGTGTTCAGCCTTGAGCAAGGGGGCAAAGTGCTCAGCCTTGAGCTGGGGCTTGGGCATTTGGGCTTAAAGTAAACAGGTGATAAAGAACCAGACAGAGGGTTTGAGAGGCCAGGTCATCCTGCACAGAGCTCAGCATAGTCTCATGCAGAAGTCCACAGCCCATTCACTCGCTCACGATGGCATTCACCTTCTCTGGCAAATCCACCATCTTCACAGGACCCTGCAGGACATGAATTTGGTCCTCCAGCCCGTTGAACCGCCCTACCTCTCAGGCTTTTTGCCAAATGGCACTATCAGCCTGGGCACAGAATATGCTCAAAATGCCAGTGCCTGCGCCCACCTCCAACAAAGTCTTGCCTTGCAGAGCTGCCCAGTTCTGCAGGATGCCAATGCAGTAGGCATTGGTGAGGACGCATTTGGAGATTCTCTTCTCCCTGACATGTCCTTGTAGCACTCCTCTTTTGCTGCTGCCCCCTCAGGACTCTCCAGATATTTCATATAAATGGAATCATAAAATATGTTGTCTTTTGTGATTGGCTTCTTAACATGATGTTTTCAGGTTTCACCTACAGTGCAGCATGTATCAGTACTTTATTTCTTTTTATTGCCAAATATTTCCTTTTATGGATACACCACATTTTATTCAGTTGACAGATCCTGGGGTCATTTACATATTTTTGGCTCTTATGAATAATGCCATATGAAATTCATGTGCAAGTTTCTATGTGAACATTTTATTTTCAATTCTCTAGCATATATACCTTTGGGACTTACTGGGGCATATGCTCTTACCCCTTACTGATTAAGAGTAAGTTCAAAGAAAAAAAATGGAACTGTTAATTCTGGCTGAGAAATTAGAAAAGACTACTTAGTAAAAGTGGTATGTGAGCTAAGTTTTGAAATAGGAGTGATAGGATTCAACCAGAAAAGGGAAAATGAGATGACAGAATGTAAGACATTTTGACTTGAATAACATTTGACTTATGTTTGCATATCATTATCCACAGTACATGTATGAAAACACAAATAGGTGTAAATATATTTTATATACAACAAGAGATATGAAAGCTGTGCTTTTTAAGTGTAATATGAATTGTAATGTATTCTGCTGTCATATAAAAAATTGATTAAAAATAGGCATTTTAAAGAGTGGTATATCACTAGTAAATCTTCATCAACAAAGCATGTGTTTTTACTTCTGATTGTTTTATTTGTATATTATAGTTATAAATAATAGTGGGGCTCATTTTGACATAATTATATATCATGAAATAAAATTTTCTCCACTTCAGTCTCCAGTACTTCCTCTTTTCCTCTCCTTCCTCCTTCTCCTATTTCCTTTCTACTCTAATGTTCTTCCTTCTATTTATTTATAATTTTAAAATTCAGTTCTTTATATAAAAACATAAAGGTCAAATTCACTGTGGTGCATTCACATGTACATAGCATAATTTGGTCAATTTTAATCCATTGTTCCTCTCCTTTCCAATTCCATCTCTCTCCCCATCCATTGCTCCATTGATCTCCCTTCTATTTTCACAGGATTCCTCCCCCAATTTTTCTCTTTCTTTGGTCAAGCTTCTTTCTATGAGAGAAAACATTCAACCTTGACTTTCTGAATCAGACTTATTTAATGTATACATATTAGTAAAATATTCACAAAATTTAATATTTAACTAGAACTCTACAGTTTCATGGCATTGAGTACATTCACATTTGTACAACCATCACCAACATCCATCTTAAGTACATTTCCATCTTGGCAAATTGCAAATTTTCACCTTTAATAAAGATAACTCCCAGTCCCTGGCAACCTCCACTCTACTCCTAGAGTACTTTTGGACTGTTTCTTTTTCACTTAGTAAGAGAGGTCCACCACTGACTAATGGGTGGTTTCTTTATTTACAGGCCTTGCTGCACATACATAATTGAGTGTATTGTAAGGACAGGTAACAGAAAATAGGGGAAAAAAAGAGGTGGAGACAAAAACTAATCATATGGATCTCTATCCACAGGCTTAAGCAGCCCTGCCACAGATCTGCCTGATTATTTTACATCAAGAAATTGACCTTCCACCTGGTGCTGTGGTGCATACCTGTAATCCCACCAGCCTGGGAGGCTGAGGCAGAAGAATTGCAAATTCAAATCCAGCCTTAGCAAAAGCAAGGGACTAAGCAACTCAGTGAGACCCTCTCTCTACATAAAATACAAAAATAAAAAGGCTGGGGATGAGACTTGGTGGTTGAGCATATCTGAGTTCAATCCCGAGTACTAAAAAAACAAAACAAAACAAAACAAAAAACATAAAAAAAACCCAGAAATTGACCTTTGCCTTGACCTTTCTATAATCTCAACTACTCAGGAAGCTGAGGCATGAGGATTGCATATTTGAGGGCAACCTGGGAAGCTTAGCAAGACCCTGTCTCAAAATAAAGTTTCTAATAAGAGCTGGGGATTCAGTTCAGAGGTAGAATGCTCCTGGTTTCCAGTCCCCGGATTTTTGGAGCCATTTTCACTTTTGAGATTCACCAGAAGTTTCACACTTTTCCAATTTATCTGCCTTCACAGGAGGCCAGGCACATCACAGCACCACTATACCTTCATGTCCTCAGGGTCCATCCATGGTGAGGATTCTGCTGAGGGTCCTATAGGCACTTCCATGTTCCCCTCTTGTACCATCACAGTCCTGGCATTGAACATCACATGTTATACCATGACCTTGAAATCTAAATGCTGTAGAACCCTGAGCCCCCAGAACACAGCTAACCTGAAGAACACTTGCTTGCACTGATGCTTTCTGTCAAGAAAGCATTTCCTAGTGCAGCCTCTTGAAAAACAACTTGGCAATGCCTCAGAGTTCAACAGTTATACTATGATGGAGGAACTTTCCAAAAGTGTTAAATAAAAATTAATCACTGTAAAATCCTAACCTACATGTCTACTAAATCATATTAGTTAGTAGAGTGACTGACTGGACTCATCAAAAATTGAGTATTAAAGAAAATTCTTTTTAACACTCATTTATTTTACTTGAATATAATAACACATAAGTAATTAGCTTAGCCTTATAAAAATATGGAGCTTGGTCAAAATATTTACATATTTTTTAAATTAATAGTAGACTACACATACCACTCACCATCACAACCATTTTTAAATGTACAGTTCAGATCAGTGGCTTAATTACAGTCACGTGGTTGTGTGCTCAAATTTCAGAACTCTTTATCTTACAAAACCAAAACTCCATTTTCATTTAGCAACTCCATATTCCACTATTCATTCCCTGGCAATTACCAATCTAACTTTCTTTCTCTATGAATCTTACTACTCTGGGTCAGATTAACTAATGTTAATTAAAATTATACAGTATTTGTCCTTAGTTCACATAGCATCATATCCTTAAATGTCATTAATGATGTATCAAAATTCCCTTCCTTTTTAAGAATGAATACTATTCTACTCTATGTGTGTATGCCAAATTTAGTATATCTATTCAACCTTTGATGAACACTTAAAATGCTTACTTTTTTGGCTACTGCAAATAATGCTATGAGCCTGGGTGTCCAAATACCTGTTTGGTTTTTGTTATCAATTCTTTTGGGGACTTATATCCCAAAGTGGAATTGCTTATTAAGTTTTTTCAGCAACTGCCATACTGTTTTCCATAGTGGCTGCACTATTTTAGATTACCCAACAAACAACACAAGAGGTTTCCTATTTTTCTATTCCCTTGTCAACACTTGTTATTATTATTATTTTTGAATAGTAGCCAATCATAATGGGTGTGAGGCAGTTCCTAATTGTAGTTTTGATTTTCATTTCTCTAATGATAAATGATGCTGTACATCTTGTGCTTATTGGTCATTTGGGCAACTTCTTTGGAGAAATCCTTTGCCCATTTTTTAATCAAATTTTATTGTTGTTGAGTTGAAGAAGTTCTTTATTTACTTTGGATTTTTTAAAAAAAATTATTAATATTTTTAGTTGTAGTTTGACACATACCTTAATTTTACTTATTTATTTTTATATGATGAAGGGCCACACACATGCTAGGCAAGGACTCTACTGCCGAGCTACAACTCCAGCTCTTTACTTTGTGTATTTTTTAAAAAATATTTTTAGGTATAATTGGACATAATAATTTTATTTTATTTATTTTTCTATGTGGTCCTGAAAATCGAACCCAGTGCCTCACACATGCTAGGCAAGTGCCCTACCACTGAGCCACAAACCCAGCCCAACTCTGGATATTAAACCCTATGGGATATGGGATTTGTAAGTATTTTCATCTCTCGGATAAGTTGCTATTTCACTATCGACTTAACAAGTTTTAAATATAAATAAAACTCTTGGGTTTATTTGAAACTTTAATATCCTCATCACTCTTGAAGGTCTTTAGATATTATACTTTTCTAGCATGTACCTTTTCCCCACCCAGTTCTAGGGATGACATTACTGCAGTCTTTTTTGAGCTTTGTGATAATTTCTAACTTAGACCTCTGGGTAAGAAATCTAAACTTTTTCTCTGTCATGTAATGAGTAAGTCACATAAGACAGTAAAAAGTCTTGGACCAGTAGAGAGAAAACCCAAAGTTTAGACCTACTCTATCACTTATTACTAGTATAATACTTGAGTAAGTCATTTAACTTTTTTTGACCTTAAATTATATGTTTACAAAGCAGAATATTAATTATTGGCCTCCAGTGACCCTTTATCTTTATACAGCATGGCATTTTCACCATGTGGTCCAGAAGTCATGTTCTCTGGTTGGTATTTAATCAAGTGAATTGAATACACATCCATATAAAACCCTAACTATGCATATTTATAGCTTCTTTATTAATAACTTCCCAAACTTGGAAGCAATCCAGATGTTCTGATGAAAACAAATGAATTGAATTCTAGATAACAGAATATTATTAAGCATTAAAAAAGGTTAGGAAGCCATGAAAAGACATGGAGGAAGCTTAGATGCACATTACTAAGCAGAAGACACCAGTCTGAAAGGGCTCCAAACTGTTCAATTCCAACTACATAATATTCTGAAAAAAAATTAAAAATTTTTAAAAGAATTGAGGAAGAATGGGGGAATAAATAAAAAATCAGACTTTTATCATTTTCTGCTCAGCCTACAAGGAAAAAAAGGAACAATAAATCAAGCAATATGCTTACCTGTGTTTACCATGATTAAAGCCAGATTTTAGTTGGAAGAGAAAGGGTGAAGCTTATCACAGGATAGTTTTTCATTTCCAAGTCTTGCAGAGGACAAATCAAATGATGCTCAAAGCAACTTAATAAAATTAGGAAGCTGCCTATTTAGAAACTCCTCAGCACATAACACACTTTCCCCCTTCATCTGGCATCACCCTGTTTGAAGTTACACCTGTATCAGAATCTCGGCATTACACATATCATTTGTGGGGACTTTGAATCATTTTTTCACAAAATGTGGATCCCTAGGCTTTCTGTGAGAATTAAATAGGATAGTATATTTCAGAAGGATCGTGAGTTCAAAGCCAGCCTCAGCTATGATGAGGTGCTAAGCAATACAGCCAGACCCTGTCTATATATAAAATACAAAATAGGGCAGGAAATGTGGCTCAGTGGTCCAATAATCCTGAGTTCAAGCCCCGGTAAAAAAAATATATATATTCAAAATGCCTAGTGGACTGACTAGTTTGCCTGCAATGACTAAATAACTGACTTGAGAAGGTAGCCAAAAAGTGTCCTGACCACCAGGTGTCACCATTGGGTCAGGAGTATTCACCCAACTGCTCCAGGCAGGGGGTAGAACCTAGCAGCAAAACAAGACAGTCACTTTCACATACAGTACATTCATATTGATATAAGCTTTTCCCTACCTTGGGAGCTGGTATTACACAAACACACACACACACACACACACACACATATTATTTGAAATATTATAATATTTCATTATTCTCTTATAGGTGTGCTAAACATTATGTACTAAAATTAATTAGCTGAATATCTTCAGATTTGTTACCAAAATTTAATTTTTAAAATTATCCTCAGTGGACTATTTATTAATTTTGAGAATCAATAGTGCTTTACACATCCTTTGGTTTATTCAACCAAACATTATCGGGCTCCCATACACTTCAACATTGACACAATGGACAATTTTCTGGCTCTAATTCCACAATCCATTGACATTATTTCCTTTACAATTTTAATTAGATGACAGATAAAAAAGAAAGTACAATAGTTTTAGTATAAAAATAAAGTTTTTGACCACTAAATGTGGGTTAAACAAAGATTATTAACCCTTCTCCTTGACCTCAAGAACTCAAAAATTCAGTTATAAACTTTTTTTGTTTGTGTTCTATTTTCTTGAAAAGAAAAAAACCCCTAGGGCGAATCTATCAATCTGTGAATGACCCTGAAATTACTCAAGGAACATTGCCACACCTGGCTGCATTCTGGGACCTACTAATGTCTCTCCTAGAGAGTGCACAGGGCACACAGGGAGAGGCTCATTTCAAAATGAGGACAGAGTTTGGGCTTCCCTCCTGCCACATTGAGACTCACAGTGGGTCACTTCAAGACAGGTAATTCGATGAGCATTAGCTTGGAGCTGGAGGTGCAATCTACAATCTCATGGACTCTTGCCTCATCTGCTAGGAACACTTGCCTTAAATTAAGGCTGACCTTGCCTACCTCAGCCTCAATCTGGGCATGCAAAATCCCTCCTAGCCCACCAGAAAGAAGAGTGACACCAAACACAGGCTGTTCAGAGCAGATTCTTGGAACTCCAGCAGCTGGGGTAATTAAATAAAAAATAAAAGAAAAAAAAAACAGCTCCATTTTCACTTTGTAAGAAGCACTTAATGCTTCTTAAGGAAAACAAGAAGCATCCTATCTCCTTTTGGTCATCTCTCTCATTCCTAGAGAATTGGAATGAGTTGTCACCAGGAAACATTTGGAGCCAGAATTGCAGAAGCCAAGGCCAGCCTAGATAAACCCATTTGTGAAGCACTTTGTGCTGATGGACACATTCCTGACTGGTTTCAGACCGGTCCCTGGAGGACAGCGAGCTCAGGAGGTTGGCTGCCTGGCTGGAATAAAGGGGCCAAGGGAAGGGATGCTGTCCAGGAACCAGCCAAGGCTGCGCAGGGGGCGTGACAGCTCAGGAGGAGCAGGAAGCCTGGAGGGCGCCTTACCTGTAGGGCTATCAGGTGAAGCTGCTCCTGTCCAGCAGCCCCATCTTGCAGAAGAGGACCCCATCGACTTAGGGTACAGAAGAGAGCTCCTCCAGCTCAAAGTCCACCTTAAACTTACAGTTCTTTAACATTGTGAGAGCCAGGCGCCAGCAAGTGGGCAGTAGGCAGGTGCCGCCCCCTTAGCTTCACTAAACCCCAGATCCGCCCAGATCCAGGGCTGGGGCCTCCAGCTGAGGGCAGGGGCGAGGCAGGGGGCTCCATGGGCTGTGGCGGCAATGCCTCCGCTCTCTCTCGGTAGCCCAGGCCCAGCGCGGTTGAGGCACCAACCTCGGCTGACCTCCTCTAGCGGTTGTGCTGCAGCTGGCCCAGGGAAGGGCACCTTTAGGTGAGCACCTCGCCCTTGTCGCCATCCTTCAGAGATCTGTGAGAAGCGGAGCTCAGAGTATGGTCGCTGTCTCCACTTCAGCGACTCAGGCTGGGGCACCCCCAGTGGCCGCGATCTACAGCGCACTACTGGGCGGAAGCGGGAGGCACGGGGAGGACGGGGAGATTCATGGCGGGCTGACGCCTCGAGGGGAAAACTAAACCTCAATGGCAGTTAGCACCATCATGCCTCTCTGAGGTTAAAAACAACAACAACAACATCAACAACAACAACAACAACAGCAGCAGCAGCAGCCAAAAAAGTTTCTTTCTACAGCTTTCTGGGCGCCTTTGGTTTCAGTTTTTGCACTGCCTCTTTTCTCCCCCTCCCCTTCCAGCTATTTCTTTTCCTTGGGTTTCAGAGTTAATAGGGACTGTCAGAATATGACTTTGTTTTAGTCAAATTGAAATCCAAAACCTAAAACTTCTTTTAAATACTCATTATTCGCGAACCTCCAAATATGCAGTAACCTCTGAAAGGGTGTAATTGGAAAGATTCTCTTTCCCAGTTAGTTCATTTATTCATTCATTCATATAAAATATTTTAATTGCATAAAATGTCAATCACAAGCTAGTCCCAATGATTTAAAAAAAAAAACTAAGAATTTTACCCTTTACTGATGCAGACCTGTTTAGATCCAACATGAAAAGACATGGCATCAAGCTAGGTGCCTAGGAGTCTACATGGCTCAGCTACCCATTAAGCCCAGCGGCTCTGAGGCTAAGGCAGGAGGATCACAAGTGGCAGCCAAGCCTGGGAAACCAAAACCCTGCCCCCAAAATTTAACAAGTGTGTGGGATCTATAGCTCAGTGGTAGAGTGCATAAATAGCATGTGTGCAAGGTCCTGGGTACAAACCCCTGAACTGCAAAAACAAACAAACAAACATACAAATTCCACAAGCAGAAAAACATAGAATTCATTAGGTAGAAGTTGAAGGAAGAAGCAATGAATTGAAATTGACCAGTTTTCTGAATTTCAAATAATGCAAAAGATTTGAGATAAAGTGAGGGGAAAGTGTTCTTAGTAAAAGAAATAGGAAAAATAAAGACTCAGAAACAGAGTGTAAAATGTGAGAATGGGTAAAACTTGTTGCCCAGCAGGAAAGAGGAGGAAAAAAACAGTGAGAAGAGTTGGGGGACTTTGAAGTTTCTCACTTGGACAATTGGGTAAACTGAGTACTGGAAGCAGGAGGAGGACAGGTTGGGAATGGAGAAATAATGAGACCTTATCTGAACTGCTTGCAGGGAGAGAGGACCAGCCTTAGATCATGTGAAAGAATTGAATATATGCTTTTGGGGATTGTGGTATTTACTGATGGCTGAAGTCAAAAAGGCAGATAAAAATGAGTTTCTCTGAAGAATAATTAATGGGTAGACAGAGGAGGAGTCAATTGTGAAGGCTTTCAAGAACAAAGAGCCAGAGAAAAAGGAAAATCAAGAAAGAGAGATGATCTGTAAGCCAAGAGAGAGTTTTAACCATTCAACATTTGTAGTTACTAAGACCTACTGTGTGCCAGGCTATTATGCTGAGATCTAGATACAAAGGAATAAGACACACAGGGGCTTACAAATGAATGGACGAAAACAGAAAATCAACAGGTCAATTAGAGACAGAAAGAGACAGAGACACGCAGAGAGAAGAAAACATTTCTTGTCCTATGACTCTTCATTGTTAATAATCTTACAGTCTTGGAGGACACAGGTAAGTAGGCAGTCTTGTACAAAGTAATAGTGAATACTCTCTCTGTATAATGGTACATAAAGACTGCAGAGGGAGAGTATTGTACCACCTCAGGGAAGCTTCTGAGAGTAAGTGACTTTTTGATGAGAGTCAGGGTGGGGAGCAGTTTCCAGCCTACTCTGAATGTGCAGTGTCTCAGAGGAAAATAACACATTTCAGAGGGAACTGAAATTACTTCTGTCTGGCTGCAGTTTACAGTGGGGCTGTGGTGATGGGTAGAGATGGGAGCCACTAATGTTTTAAGGCAGAAGAAGGGCATCTTAAAAAGACCTCCAGCTGTAGGAAAACTGGAAGATGATAGATGCCCTGTTACTCCTTTTTAGACTTATAGTCAAAAAAACTTTGCTTATTAAACACCTACTATGGGTCAGGGTTGAAACAGACATCATAAACAAAACGTTTAGATGGGGGAAATTTAATGAAAGGACCCTACAGAGTTGGGGGCAGGATCAAGAACTCACAGTTTTGTGGGGAGTTGAAAGGAGGCAGAGATAAATATCTGATCTGTCTCAACTCCTGTTTTCTCATCTCCTGCTGGAGTCTCTCATGATCTGCCCCAACCAAAGCCAGAAGGTAAAGGAGCCTGGAATATGCAGTTCATACAGGACAGCCTTAGGAGGCAGAGATGATTATGACAGGTAGTAGTAAAATGAAATAAAGCTACCAGTACAAACCCGATTCATCCAGGATTTACTGTAGGAATCCACAACCACTCTAGATATTTCAAAACACAAAGGAATTTCATCTGGCATTTTAGTGCTTCTGAGGTCTTTGGAAGAGATGGAAGAGTAGAAATTCCCAGACCAGTGAGTTCAAAGTTACATCAGTTAAGATGAGCATTACTAGTCTGGTCCTATTTCACTTTCTTTTTTTAAAAAAAAAATTATTCTTTTTAGCTATACATGAAAGTAGAGTGTATTTTGACGTATCATACATGCATGGAGTATAACTTCCCATTCTTGTGGTTGTATATGATGTGGTGTTACACTGGTTGTATATTCATATATGAACATAGGAAAATGATATCCGATTCATTCTACTTTCTTTTCTATTCTCATTTTTCCTCCCTTCCCTTTATTCTCCTTTGTCTAATCCAATGAACTTCTCTTTTTTTCCCTTCACCCCCTCCTTATTGTGTGTTAGCTTCTGGATATCAGAACTTTTATTTTTAGGGATTGACTTGTTTCACTTAGCATGATTGTCTACACTTCCATGCATTTACTGGCAAATGCCATAATTTCATTCTTTTTTATGGCTGAGTCCATTATTATGTATACCACATTTTCTTTATCCATTCATCTTTTGAAAGGCACATAGTTTGGTTTCATAGTTTAGCTATTGTGAATTGAGCTGGTATAAACATTGATTTGGCTGTTGTCACTATAGTATGCTGATTTTAAGTCTCTTGGAATGTGCCCAGGAATTGGATAACTGGGTAACATGGTGGTTTCATTCCAAGTTTTCTGAGGAATCCCTTATTGCTTTTCTTAGTACTTGATCCAATTTGCAGTCCCATCAGCAATGTATGAGTGTACATTTTCTCCCATATTTTCACCACATTTACACCACATTTACTGTTATTTGTATTCTTGATAATTGGCATTCTGACTAGAGTGATATGAAATCTCAGTATACTTTTAATTTGCATTTTTCTAATTGATAGAGATGTTGAACATTTTTTATATATTTATTAACCAATTTTATTTCTTCTGCGATGTGTACATTCAATTTATTTGCCCATTTATTGATTGGGTTATTTATTTGGTTTTGGGTGTTAATTTTTTTTGGGGGGGTACTGGGATTGAACTCAGGAAACTTGACCATTGAGCCTCATCCCCACCCCTATTTTGTTTTTTATTTAGATGCAGCGTTTCACTGAGTTGCTATGTGCCTCACAGTTGCTGAGGCTGGCTTTGAACTCACAATTCTCCTGTCTCAGCCTCCCAAGCTAATGGGATTATAGGTATGCAGCACCACATCCAGCTGGTGTTAAGTTTTTTGAGTTCTTTACATATCCTGGAGACTACTGCTCTATCTGAAGTCCAGGTAATAAAGATTTTCCCCCAATTCTGTAGGCTCTCTCTTCACATTCTTGCTTCTTTTTATGTGACTCCTTTACTTCCAAATATGGAAGCTTACATTTCTAGGTCCACATGTAGATAGGACCATGTGACTAATTCTAGCCAATTATATCTGAGAGGAAGTAATGTGTCACTTCCAGAATGACACCATCACAAACTTGTGAGCACTCTCTAGACTGTCTCTTCCATGCCACTAAAGTCATGGAAGTGACCCTGGAGTAACATAGTAGGTACAAAGTAGAAGCATCCTAGATTCTAAGAACATGGAGAGAAACTGTCCACATCTGCAGTAAACATTTTGGTGTAAGAAAGAAACTTTTACTGCATTAGGCCACTGAGATTTGGGGAATCATTTTGTTTTTTTATTTTTTAATTTATTTTGAATTTTTAATTATAATTAAACACAGTATCTTTTATTTTATATATTTATTTATTTATTTTTATGTTGTGCTGAGAATTGAACCCAGGACCTTGCAAGTACTAGAGGAGTGCTCTACCACTGAGCCATAACCCCCCGCCAATCATTTGTTACTAATAAGCCTGGCTTATTCTGACTAGAATGTACCTAGAATTAGAAACTGCTATTGCTGCTGTCAGCACTGACTCTCACACCATGAAGACAACAAGGGGAGTGTGAATGTCACATACATGTCATCACACCTCACAAGTGACCTACAAATGCAGGAAGGTAATCTTCATTTACTTGTACATTTTTTTCTAAGTATATCTCTTTGGCAGACCTTATTTGTACCTATAACTCAAGTGGGAAGGGATTCTGAGAAATGTCGTTTTTAGCTTTTCAACTTCTTTACACAGGAGGGTGGAGTGGAAGTTTGAAAGGGTATCAGTTATGTACCCATAATGCAAGATTTTCAAAGGCAGGGGTGGTTTTGCTAATTATCTTTGTATGTTTTGTATCCAGTCTGGAATGTGACATTAGTGGTTGTCAAAAAATATTTCTTGAAATAATCTTAGTTTATGGACCAATACTAAGTTTTTATCTTTCAGGTGAAATAATAGAGATGTAAAATAAGTGCTAAAACTACTCCCTGCTAAAGATTTGAGAGTTCTGAAAGTACTCCTAGACTATGAGAAAGAAATAGCAGAAGTCATCAATACAAAAAAAGTGGAGGTTGGCAGAAGAGAAAATAGCCATACCAAACAATTAGATAATACCTTGTCAGTTACATTAGATTCAACTGCAAATAAAACTTAAAACTGCATTGACTTAAATATCATAGGAGCTCATTGTTTCCTTAAAGACAGTGGGTAAACCACCTGAAGCTCTGCCATGGGAGCTCCTTGACCCTCAGGAACTCATGCACTGTTATGCCATCCTCTTTAATCTGGGGTTCTGACCAGATGGTTGATGATAGCTGCTTGTGCTCCAGCCACCATTTCTCAGTTTCAGTCAGCAAGAAGATAGTAGG
The DNA here is from genome assembly GCF_052094955.1 of Ictidomys tridecemlineatus. Taxonomy (NCBI): domain Eukaryota; kingdom Metazoa; phylum Chordata; class Mammalia; order Rodentia; family Sciuridae; genus Ictidomys; species Ictidomys tridecemlineatus. The sequence continues at coordinate 94,478,496 of NC_135487.1, forward strand.
AAGAAAAGTATGCTCCCTCTTTTCAAGAACACTTTTTAGTAGATGCACACTCCTCTTTTATTTAAATATCATTTAAGTGAATGTGCACTGTGAACAGAAGTGATGATACCAATTGAGGCCTGGTCCATGGAGACTGCCCTTATGTGATTCTTTTCATTTTTGGCATCTTCTGGTCAGATTTTTGCCATCAAGGGAAACATTGTATATCACATATTAAATGACAGAGCCTCTAATAACCTGGATCCCTAGTTGATTATGAATCAAAGAGTTACTCCCCTCACACCCCCCCTTGGCCAGGAAATGCTTACACTTAACTGTTAAGTAAGCAAGAAACAAAAATGTATTGTGACCCTTTGAAGTATATTTGCCACAACAACTAGCATTGTCTTCATACAAAAATTGTTACAGAAGCAGGATGCTATTTTAAAAATCTCAAACTTATCAGGCTGTAGACAGCAAGAAAACTTACCAAAGACTGGAAAATGGAAATCCATGGCAAAATGTCTTTATATCTTTTCTTTTATTAAAAACATTACACCACAATTTGGATAGGTTACAATGAAGAGTGGTTTATTTTGGCTTATAGTTCTGCTTCAAGGTCAAAGGGCTATATCTGGTGATGGCCTTCTTGCTGGCAGAGTCCCAAAGTGGTGCAAGGCATCACAAGGCAAGAGAGAGGGACCATGAGAACTGCCTTTTGTAGCAAACCCACTCTCAATCCATTATTCTATTAATGTGTTAATCTATCAATCACATAAATGAGGTAATCCATTTATGGAGGAAGAGCTCTAAACTCCTGCTAAATGTTCTTTCTCTTACTGTCCCATATAAATTCAGTTTCAGTACAAATTTTGGGTATTGAAACAATAATACAGGACATTTGATAAGAATTGCCTGCAGTAAATTGAAAGGACAATAAGATGCCTCTAAATCCCATAGCTGTAGAAGAGGTTGGAAAATAAAATGCTGGTAGGCTATATTCACTGGCTGTACTTAACAAGATATTGGAAAAATAAGATGAGATCTTAGAAAAATGAAAAGGTTTTCAAACATGATGATAAAGGAATACAGACAGTTCAGAACTTTGGAGCCTTGAGGGGTTGAAAAAGCTGACTATTCTATACTTCAAAGAATAGGACATAAATTTGAAAAGGCATTTGAGCAACAAAGGTCGATGAAATTTCAGTTATGCAGCAAAAATTAGATTTAGGGTGTGGCCTCACATTGACGGTCTCTAAGTAGCTTCCTCAAATTCAGAGGAAAAGAGGCATAGAAATGAAGAAGCAAAGAAAAAGGATCAAGAATTATCTCTAGGAAACTTTTATGTTTACTGGATTAGGGAACTGACAGGGAAGGAAATGGATCAAAAGTCTTTTCAGTGTTTGAGAAATTGTACTGCTAAGAAAATCACTTAAGAGCTTATTTTAAAAGCTGTACTCTTTCTGCAGAAGTCATGCTTCTCAATACCAATTTCAAATGCAGGCTTAGAGGAAGAACTTCCAGAACACAGACCCAGTGACTACAGAGGACCAAGAACAAGAGGGTTTCCTACTGAGAGTGGTGCCAGGGTCTAGTGGAGTAACTTCCCGTTCAGGTCCATCAGAGTTCCTCCTAGCAGAATCTCATCCATTCATAGGCCAGTGTCTTCTTTTCTCTGCTTTCCTACCTGGACATGTTGATTGCAGTAAATATTCTGCATTGTTACATACTGGGTGCAGGTTGGAACAGATATCAGTTCATGGGTTGCAGTAGAGTTCCTCACCCTCAGCACTACTGATATGTTGGACAGGAAAGTTCTTTTTGTGGGGCTGTCCTGTGTATTTTATAATGTTCGGCAGCCTTCCTGGCCTCTGCACACTAGTTTACAAAAGTATCCACCTCATTCCCCCAATTGTGTCAGTCAAAACGTTTCCAGACATTCCACAAAAACCACCTCTGGTTGAGAATTATTGGTCCACAGGATAATATGAAGAGATATCACGGTCAGATGGAGCATCCTGTGCGTTACCTGGGAATCCTGTATTTTGAATTTAATGCAGTGGCTGGGTGGAATTTTACATTATCTTACTTGGTGAGAAAATGAGCATATTATTTGTTTGCTAAAAATAAAGGATGAAATGGTGATTTGGTGACCAAATGGATGGACTATAGCATAGAGTTCAAGGTTATCACCAAACCTGCTTTCTCATAATTCATGATAGCTAAGATCCAAACTGGGATTAGATAACCCACTCTGCTTAGCCCTAAATATAAACATTCAACAAACAAGAATGTCTGCCAGAGTACTACAAGCAATGGCCTAAAACTCAAAGGACTTGGCAGAGCTTTACATCCCTCTGGAGGAGCCTGTTCTATAATTGATAAACTCTGATATACCTCACCACATTTAGCATTTATCAGCCTATATACTGCCATCTTCAGCAAACCCTAACAAGTTCTTATACTAAGCAAGAGAATTTCACATTAATATGTTAGGTCAAGGTGTAGCCTATAAGGTGGAAAGTAATGAACAACATTTTCTACTTCTTAGAACGAATCTTCATGACAGCTTTTATGAAACTTAAAAGCCCAAGTTGCATTTAGTAGTAAGTTAAGAATAGAGAGCTTAGCTGAACTGGGCAATAAAGTATGCACACACCACCCGTCACCCTCTTCAAATATAATTACACAAAACCTGATACATAATCCACTTGATTAGACTGTATGAGAAGAGATAAATCATAACAAGGTAGACATACTGAAAAGTGTGTTTGGAATAATCAAAATGTAGCTTATTCACTAAATCACCCGGCCTGCACCCGGGAGATTTCATCCTCTATGAACATTTTGAATTAATGCTAGCCCACAATCACTTCCCACTAAAATGTGATTAATTTTAATAAATAAAACATTTATCTTAAATAAAAGTAGAGGAGATAGATACAGTGCTTTCTGTATACCAGGAGCTATACAGAAAGCACTGTAAGGAAAGATGAAAAAAAACTATATAGTGTAAAAAAGCAAAGACTAAAATTTCTACCTTTTGCATAATGATTTAACCAGAAAACCCTTGACAAGTAGAATTTAAGCCAAGCACCTTGAAACCAGATGAGCTCTTATGAGCAGCTAATAAGAGGTCATCTGTCTATGTTGCAAAACAGGGAAATGACTTATAAGTAGAGGTGAAAAGCCTAGGCAGCTTGGTTATAGTTGGTTGTCCAGATTAGAATTTTAGATCTACTTTAAATTTACCTGAAGCACAAGCAAGCCAAATGTAATTTTAAATGTTTATCTAAAGAGGAAAAGCTCTTTATAATCAAGGAAAAACCTTAATTAGGGAGTAAAACTGCTGATTTCCATAGTTGGCCTAAAAGCAGTCTTCAATTGAAAAAGCATTAAAGCTTAACCTTATCATCAAAACTTAATAACTAACTCTCAATAAACTCCTAAACCAACACTAGACTAATCTATTTTTCTTATAGAATAAATTATGTTAAAATGAGTAACAAGAGGATAGTTCTACCTGCATAAGTTTATATGAGACCGAATAATTCACTGATAGTTAACACTGATAGTTAATCTTTGACATCATCAATTAGACTATATATTGTTGCTTCTACCCTAGCCCTAACCGTGGCATTTACCATGTGAATTCCCCTACCCATACCCCAACCCCTGACCAACATAAATATAGATGTCCTATTCATTCTCGCTACCTCAAGCCTAGCTGTATATGCAATCCTGTGTCAGGCTGAGCCTCCAATTCTAAATACTCTCTAATTGGAGCATTATGAGTCATAGCACAAAACATCTCATATGAGGTAACCATAGCCATTATTCTCCTCGCTGTATTACTAATAAATGGCTCTTTTACTCTATCTACCTTTATTACTACTCAACAGTTCAAATGACTACTACTACTGACATGACCCCTAGCAATAAAGTGATTCATCTCAACACTAGCAGAGAACAACCAAACTCCGTTTGACTTAACAGAAGGAGAATCAGAACTTGTATCAGGCTTCAACGTCGAATATGCCCTTTCACCTTATTTTTTATAGCTGAATACACGAATATTATTATAATAAATGCCCTAACAGCAACCTTCTTTATAGGGAAATTACTCAACCCTTCCCTTCCCAAAACTTTTACACTCAGTTTCACCCTAAAAACCCTCGTTTTAACTTCTATGAATTTTAGCACTCTATACACGATTTCATTATTATCAACGTATGCATCTTTAATGAAAAAGCTTCCTACGTCTCACTCTGGTCCTATGCATATGACATATCTTCCTTTCCATTATCACTGCATGTATACCACCTCTAATCTAAAAAATATCTCTTGTAAGAGAGTTACTTTGATTGAGTAAATAATAGAGGTTTAAATCCTCTTATTTTTAGAACCATAGGACTTGATCCTAATCCTAAGAATTCAAAGTTCTTCATGCTACGTTTACACTGTGTCCTAAAAAGTAAGGTCAGCTAAATAAGCTATCGGGCCCATACCCCGAAAATGTTGGTTTATATTTTTCCTGTATTAATTAATCCCCTAAACTCCTCCACAATCTACCTTACTTTATTTTCTGGAACAATAATTACACTATTCAGCTTCCATTGACTACTTATTTGATTAGGCTTAGAAATAAGTATGCTGGCAATTATTCCTATGCTAATGGAATAATTCCACAGAAGATGCATGCAAATATTTCCTAATTCAAGCCACTGCATCAATAATCTTTATAATAGGCACAATTATTAATTTTACAAACTTAGGCCAATGGACCCTATCCAATTCATACAATCAAATCTCATCATTTATATTCACAATAGCACACTCAATAAAAATGAGACTTGCCCCATTTCACCTTTGAGTACCAGAGGTCACTCAAGGAACTGCACTTAAATCAGGACTAATTCTACTAACATGACAAAAAATTGCCCCAATCTCCATGCATATCAAATTGCATCTTCCATAAACTCCACCCTTATATTACTTATGGGAATCCTGTCTATTATGTTAAGAAGCTGAGAAGGACTCAACCAAACTAAAATATGAAAAATCTTAGCATATTTATCAATCACAAATATAGGATGAATAATAGCAATTATTACATATAATCCAACTTTGACAATATTTAACTTAATCATTTATATTACACTTACCATTAATATATTTATACTTCTCCAATACATCAAAAAACTTCTACCTTCTCCTTATCAAATTTATGAAATAAATTCCTCCTACTAACCCCATCAATTCTAATCTTACTAATATCACTAGGAGGATTACTTCCTCTAAACAGATTTTCCCCCAATGAATTATTATTAAGGAACTTATTTCAAACAACAATATTATCTTCTCTATACTAATAGCAATACTAGCCCTCCTAAATTTATATTTCTACACATGACTTATTTATTCTACATCCCTAGCCCTATTTCCATTATTTAACAACACTAAAATAAAGTGATGATTTAAAAATACAAAACTAACTCCCCTTCTACCAAATTTTATTATTTTCTCTACACTCTTCCTACCACTCACACCTCTCCTATCATCTCTGAGCTAGGAATTTAGGTTAACCCAGACCAAGGGCCTTTGAAGCCCCAAGTAAGTGTCCAACACTTAATTTCTGATTTAAGGACTGCAAGACTCTACCCTACATCAACTGAATGCAAATCAATTAATTAAGCTAAGCCCTTTCCATGGGATTTAAACCCATAAAACTTAAGTTAACAGCTAAATGCCAAATTAAACTGGCTTCAATCTACTTCTCTTGTGGTAAGTAAAAAGGCCAGAGAAGCCCTGGCAGAGTTGAAGCTGCTCCTTTGAATTTGCAATTCAATGTGATTATTCACCTCTGGGCTTGGTAAAAAGAGAGTTCAACCTCTACCTTTAGATTTATATTCTAATACTTACTTGGCCATTTTACCATCTACCTATGTTCATCAACCATTGATTCTTCTAAACTAATCACAAAGATATCAGAACACTTTACCTCCTATTTGGTGCTTGAGCTGGAATAGAACAAACAGCACTTAGTCTATTAATTTGGGCTGAATTAGGCCAACCCCTGGAGCCCTGTTAGGCAATGATCAGATCTATAATGTTATCATAAATATACACGCATTTGTTATAAATTTCTTTATAGTCATGGAAATAATGATTGATGGATTTGGGAACTAAATAGTACCCCTTAAAATCGGAGCCCCTGATATATCATTTCCTCATATAAATAACATGAGCTTCTGGCTCCTTTTCACCTCCTTCCTCCTCTTGCTTGTTTCTTCTATAGTTGAAGCAGGTGCAGGAAAATGTTGAACAGTATATTCCCCACTAGCTGGAAATCTTGCCCATTCAGGAGCCTCAGTAGAATTAACCATCTTCTGCCTTCAGTTAGCAGGATTATCATCAATTCTAAGAGTAATTAATTTTATTAGTACAATTATTAACATAAAATCCACTGCTATATTCCAATATCAAACCCCTCTGTTCATATGATCCATACTAATCACAGCAGTATAACTTATTTTATCTCTTCCAGTCTTTGCAGCAGGGATTACAATACTTCTAACAGATCAAAATCTAAATACTATATTTTTTGACCCCGTGGGAGGTGGAGATCCTATTCTCTATCAACAATTATTCTAATTCTTTGGGCACCCTGAGATCTATATTCTTATTCTACCAAGGGTTTGTATTATCTCCCACATTGTAAAATATAGTCAGGTAAAAGAAACCATTCGGTTATATAAGAATAGTATGAGCTATAATATCTATTGGTTTTCTCAGATTCATTGTATGAGTGCACCACATGTTCACTGTTGAGATAGATGTCAATGATACCCGAGCTTACTTCAAATCTGCAACGATAATTATTGCTATTCCAAGAGGGATAAAGTTTTCAATTGACTAAGCAACCTTACATGGAGGTAATATTAAATGTTCACCAGCATTATAATGAGCCCTCGGCTTCATTTTCTTATTCACCATTGGAGGTTAGCAGATTCCTGCTAACAGGAATCATTCTGGCTAACTCTTCATTAGATATTGTCTTACATGTTACAAATTATGTTGTAGCTCACTTTCACTATGTCATATGTATACGAGCCATATTTGCCATCATAGGAGGGTTCGTTCACTGATTTCCCCTTTTTTCTCTGGTATATGCTAAATAATATATGAGCTAAAATCTACTTTAATGTAATGTTTGTAGGGGTAAATTTAACTTTCTTCCCTCATGCTTCTTGGGATTATCAGGAATACTATGTTGATACTCCCACTACCAAGACACATACAAGGCATAAAACACTGTATCTTTGGTGGGCTCATTTATTTCTCTCACAGCTATCATAATTATAATTTTTATAATTTGAGAGGTATTCGCATCAAAACGAGAAGTTATTACCATAGAGTTAACACCCAATAACTTAGAATGACTACACGGGTGTCCTCCACCTTATCACACATTTGAAGAACCGACTTTTATTAAAGCCTGGACCAAGACAGGGAAGAATTGAACTTCCTAAAACTAGTTTCAAGCCAGCCCCATAAACATTGTGACTTTCTTCATGAGATATTAGTAAAATAATTACATAACTTTGTAAAAGTTAACTTATAGATTAAACTTCTTTATATCTCTATGGGATACTTCCTTGAATTAGGATTTCAAAATGCCACATAACCTATTTTAGAAGAGCTTCTACACTTCCATGACCACACTCTTATAATTGTGTTCTTAATTAGCTCTTTTGTCCTCTACATTATCTCATTGATATTAACTATAAAACTAACCCATACAAGTACCATAGATGCCCAAGAAGTAGAAACTATCTGAACTATTCTTCCTGCTATTATTCTCATCTTAATTGCCCTTCCCTCACTCTGTATTCTATACATAATAGACAAAATTAACGACCCATCTCTAATGGTAAAAACTATAGGCCATTAGTGATATTGAAGTTATGAATATACAGACTATGAAGATCTTAGTTTTGATTCCTATATGATTCCAAATCTGATCTGGCTGCAGGAGATCCTAAATTTATGGAATTAGATAACTGAGTAGTACTTCCAATAGAGTTACCTGTGCAAATACTAATTTCATCTGAAGACATGCTTCACTCCTGAGTGGTCCCATCCCTTGGCTTAAAAATAGATGCAATTTCAGGTTGACTTAATCAGGCTACCTTAACATCAACATGGCTGGGGCTTGACTATGGGCAATGTTCTGAAATCTTTAGCTTTATGCTAATCATCCTTGATCTGGTCCTATTAAAACATTTTGAAAGTTGATCCTCACCAATGTTATAAATTCATTATGAAGCTACAGCAGCATCAACCTTTTAAGTTGAAGATTAGAAGCCAAAATCTCCTCATAATAAGATTCCCTAATTAGACACATCAGCATTATTTGTTACAATTTTATCAATAATCCTAGCCCTATTATTCATATTTCAACTTAAAATTTTAAACCATCTGTACCTGTCTAACCCTTCCCCCAAAGACATTAGTTTAACTGAACAGAAAACCATATGAGAAGAAAGATGAACAAAAATTTACTTGCCTCTTCCATTATCCCTACAATGATAGGACTCCTATTGTTATCTTTATTATTATGTTCCGCAACATCATCTTCCCTCACCAAACTAACTTATCAACAACCACCTAGTGTCATTACAACAGTGATTAATTCAACTTGTACTAAAACAAATAATGGCCATACATAACCCAAAATGATCAACCTGATCCCTAATACTAATTTCACTGATTATTCATGGGCTCTACAAATCTACTAGGTCTACTCTCTCACTCCTCTATACCAACAACCCAGCTGTCAATGAACTTAGGAATGGCCATTCCCCTATGAGCAGGTGCAGTAATTACTGGTTTCCACCACAACACTAAAGAATCCCTTGCCCATCTTCTTTCACAAGGAACCCCTATCCCGCTCATCCCAATATTAATTATTATCAAAACAATTAGCCTGGGGCTGGGGATGTGGCTCAAGCGGTAGCGTGATCACTTGGCATGTGTGCGGCCCGGGGTTCGATCCTCAGCACCGCATACAAACAAAGATGTTGTGTCCACCGAAAACTAAAAAATAAATATTAAAAATTCTCTCTCTATCTCCCTCTCTCTCTCATTCTCTCTTAAAAAAATTAGCCTTTTTATTCAACCTATAGCACTAGCCAAACGAATAACAGCTACTATTACAGCTGGCTACTTTATTATACACTTAATCGGAGGATCCACCCTACTATTAACATCCATTAGCCATCCCACAGCTATCCTAACTTTTATCATTCTAGTATATTAACAATACTTGAATTTGCTGTAGCACTAATTAAAGCCTATGTCTTTACCCTACTAGTAAGTTTATATTTACATGATAATACTTAATGACCCACCAAACCCATGCCTATCATATAGTTAATATTAGCCCCTGATCTTTAACATGAGCCCTTTCTCTCCTACCCTTAACATCCGGTCTAGTAAGATGATTCCACTTTAATTCCTTTTTTCTTCTCATGTTAGGCCTAATAGCCATCATCCTTACAATATACTAATGATGATAAGATATTGTACATGAAGGTACATTCCAAGGGCACTATATAACAATTTTTCAAAAAGGTTTATGATATGGGATAGTCCTATTCATCATTTCAGAAGTATTCTTCTTCGCTGGATTTTTCTTAGCATTTGATCACTCCAGCCTAGATCCCAATCCAGAATTAGGCAGCTAATGACCTCTAATGGGAATTAACCCACTTAATCCCCTAGAAGTTCCACTACTCAACACCTCCATGTTTTTAGCTTCAGAGGTCTCAATTACCTGGGCCCATCACAGTCTAACTGAAGGGGACCGAAAACACATAGTTCAAGCATTATCCATCATGATTGCACTAGAATTATATTTAACCTTACTTCAAGCCTCAGAATATTTAGAAACATCTTTCACAATATCAGATGGTGTATATGGCTCAACATTTTTTATGGCTACAGGCTTTCATGGTCTCCACCTTATTATTGGGTCAACCTTGCTCTTAGTATGCCTTATCCGTCAATTACATTTCTACTTTAAATCTAATCACCATTTTTTATTTGAAGAAGCCTCATGATACTGAAATTTTATAGATGCTGTATGACTATTTCTTCATGTAACTATTTATCGATGAGGCTCATACTCCCTTAGTATTAATCAGTACAGTTGACATCCAATCAATAATCCTTGGTAAAACCCAGGAGAGAGTAATAAACCTTATAATCTCCCTACTTATCAATTCTTCTATTGCACAATTACTAATCTAAGTGGCATTTTGATTACCTCAGCTAAATGTATACACCTAAAAAGCAAGTCCCTATAAATGTGTTTTGATCCCATAGGATCTACCCACGTACCATTCTCAATAAAATTTTTCTTGTTGCAATTACATTTTTTTTATTTGACTTAGAAATTTCTATACTTCTCCCCCTTCCCTGAGCCTCTCAAACAATCTCAATCTTATACTAACTATAACTTTTTTCTAGTTCTAATCCTCATCCTTTGGTTAGCCTATGAATGAGTTAAAAAAGGCTTAGAATGAATTGAATATGATAATTAGTTCAAGATAAAACAAGTGATTTCAACTCACTAGAAAATGGGTTACCATAATTATCAAAATGCCTATTATCATACTTAACATCCTTTTAGCTTATACAACATCTTTACTTGTCTCATTTAATATCATTATTCCTATGCTTAGAAGGCATAATATTATCTATATTTGTCTTATGCTTCCTCCTAATTCTAAACTTTCACTTTTCCTTATCATTTTTAATCCCTATTGTTCTACTAGTGTTTGCAGCCTCTGAAGCATCCTTAGGGCTAGCTCTTCTTGTAATAGTGTCTAACAGATATGGACTAGACTATGTTCAGAACCTAAATATCCTTCAATGTTAAAAATTTTTATACCTACCATTGTACTCTCCCCCTTATATGGTTCTCAAACCCCTAAATAATTTGAATCAACCCCTCGATCCATACTCTTATAATCAGCTTAATGGTGCTCCTTACATTAAATCAAACAGCAAACAAAGATCTAATTTTCTCACTAACTTTCTTCTCAAATCTGCTATCTTCCCCTTTACTGATTTAACACCATGACTCCTTTCCCTATAATTCTAGCAAGCCAAAACCGCTTAGCCAGAGAGCCACTGATCTTAAAAAAAAAATTTATATTCTTATACTAATTTCCTTTCAGTCATTTTTAAAGAGAGAGACAGAGAGAGAGAAAGAGAGAGAGAGAGAGAGAGAGAGAGAGAGAGAGAGAGATTTGAAATATTAATTTTTTAGTTTTCTGCAGACACAGCATCTTTATTTGTACGTGGTGCGAGGATAGAACCCAGCACGCTACCACTTGAGCCACATCCCTAGCCCAATCACTTTTAATTATAACTTTTCCAGCCATCAAACTAATCATATTGTATATTCTATTCAAAGCCACCCTATTCCCCACATTAGTTTTTATTACTCGATGAGGAAAGCAAAGTGAGCATCTAAATGCAGTACTGTACTTCCTATTTTATGCTCTGGCAGGCTCCCTTCCCCTTCTAGTAGCATTACTCTGTTCAAAAGTCCACTGGGTCCATAAACTTTATTATCTGTATATACCAGTCATTTGTACTGTCTTCTTCCTGAACTAGTGATATCTTGTGACTGGCATGTATTATAGCCTTTATAGCAAAAATACCCTTATATGGTCTCCACCTTTGACTCCCCAAAGCCCATATTGAAGCCTCTGTTGCTTTCTCCATAATCCTGGCAGGTATTCTACTCAAATTCTGCAGAAACGGAATAATCCAAATTTCAGCTCTACTCAACCCTATTGCAAGTAATATGGCATATCCCTTTATTATGTTATCGCTATGGGATATAATAATAACAAGCTCAATCTGCTTACAACAAAAAGACCTAAAGTCCTCATCACCTACTCATCAGTAAGTCATTAGCATTAGTTATTGTAGCAATTGTAATTCAAACACCCTGAAGCTTTATAGGAACCACAGCACTCATAATTGACCATGGATTAACATCCTCCATACTATTTTGTCTCGCAAACACTAATTATGAGTAAATTCATAGCCGAACTATAAGGCTAGCCCAAGGCTTACAATCCATTCTTCCCCTTATGGCAACATGATGAGTTCTGGCTAGTCTAACTAATCTAGCTCTTCCCCCCATAATTAACTTGATTGGAGAACTATTCATTATCACATCATCATTCACCTGATCAAATATTATGATTACTTTAACTGGCCTTAATATATTAATCACTGCCCTTTACTCACTATATATATATATATATATATATATATATATATATATATATGTATGTATATATAAATCATAACAAAACTGAGAAAATTTACATACCACACATCTAACATTAATCTTTCTTCCACGTGAGAAAACACACTCATGTTACTTCACCTCTTCCCACTTATCATTCTAGCAGCAAATCCTACTATCATCCTGGGATTTTTATACTGTAAATATAGTTTAAATAAAACTTTATCTTGTGAATCTGACAATAGAGAATCATAATTCCTTATTTACCAAGAAAGTATGCAAGAACTGCTAATTCATGCTCTCCATGGTTACATCCATGATTTTCTTAACATATATAGGATAGAAATAATCCATTGGTCTTAGGAGCAAAAAATTTCTCCAAATAAAAGTAATTAATATATTTTCTTCACTCATCCTTATGTCACTTGTTACACTAACTTTCCCCATTCTCCTTACTATAACCAACTCCTATAAATACAGACACTACTCAAACTATGTAAAAACATCTATTATCTATGCATATTCATTTCGTATAATTCCAACACTAATATTTATCAATTCAAATTATGAACTTGTTATTTCAAACTGACACTGAAAGACAATTCAAACTTTTACTCTCTTTATAAGCTTCAAATTAGATTACTTTTCTATGCTATTCATGCTCATAGCACTATTTGTTAAATGATCAATCATAGAATTTTCAATATGATATATACACTCAGACTTCTTTATCAACCACTTCTTCAAATATCTATTAATATTTCTCATTAACATGATAATCAGTCACATCCAACAACTATTCCAACTGTTCATTTGCTGAGAGGGAGTAGGCATTATATCATTCTTACGTATTGGTTGATGATATGATCTCACAGATGCTAATACAGCATCTCTCCAAGCTATTGTATACAACCGAATTGGTGACATTGAATTTGTTTCAGCCATAGCATGATTTCTACTAAACTCGAACTCATGATAATTAAATATTTCTTCATAATAGATGTATCTCTACTTCTCCTAGGCTTACTCTTAACAGCAAAAGGAAAATCCCTCCAATTTTGCCTACACCCCTGATTGCCCTCTGCCATGAAAGGCCCTACTCCCTAATCAGCCCTACTTCACTCCAGCACTAGAGTAGTAGCAGGAGTATTTCTTCTTATTTGTTTTTATCACCTAATAGAACATAGTAAGACTATCCAAACACTTACTCTCTGCCTGGGAGCCATTACCACCTTATTCACTGCCATCTGTGCCCTCACCCAAAATGATATTAAGAAAATTATCAAATTTTCTACCTCAAGCAAACTAGGATTAATAATAGTCACTATTGGAATTAACCAACCCCACTTAGCATTTCTCCACATCTGCACTCATGGATTCTTCAAAGCAATACTATTTATATGTCCTGGGTCAATCAATTCATAACCTAAATGATGAACAAGATATTCAAAAAATAAGAGGCCTATTCAAATCCCTTCCATTCACCCCATCCTCACTTATTATTGGAAGCCTAGCACTAACAGGGATCCCTTATCTAACTGGATTTTATTTCAAAGCCCTAATTTTTGAGTCTGCAAACACATCATATACCACCAATGCCTGAGCCCTTACTATCACACTTCTTGCCACTTCCCTAAGTCCTGTATATAGTACACGAATTATCTTCTATGCTCTTAAAGGACAGCCTCGCTTTTCAACACTAAACTCTAGCAATGAAAACAACCCCCAGCTACTTAATTCAATTAATCGCTTTCTAATCAGCAGTATCTTTGCAGGATTTATTCTTTCCTACCACATCCCGCCTATAAATGTTCCAGTACTAACCATGCCTATGTATCTAAAAATCTCAGCACTACTAATCACCATTCTAGAATTTATAATTGCTATGGAACTAAATTTAATAACCCTCTGTCTTAAAAATAAAATGTACTCAAGCACATCAAAGTTTTCCAAACTATTAGGCTATTTCCCTACTATTATTCACTGCTCAGTTCCCTACCTTAACCTCGTTATGAGTCAAAAACTCTCATCAACCCTGCTAGACCTAGTCTGATTAGAAAAAGCCATGCTCAAACTCATGGCCAACCTTCACTCAATGGCATCTGTTAAAACCTCAAACCAAAAGGGTCTCATCAAATTGTATTTCCAATCCTTCCTAATCTCAATACTACTAGCAATTATCACTGTACTCTATTTCTATGTGTAATTTCAATTACAATAAAAATACTAACAAATAATGATCAACCTGCTACAACCATCAATCAACTTCCATAATTATACATAGCTGCCACCCCCATTAAATCCTCAGGAATCAACCCTAAGTCATCCCCCCTCAAACATCATTCAATTCTCAGAATTCTTAAATTCAATTACAATCTCTATCTCATCATACAATACCATAAACATAACAATCAAAAACTCCATTATAAATCGTAACAACAGTACACCCCAAATTACTACACTTTCATTGCTATAGCTGTAGTATAACCAAATACCACTAACATATCTCCTAAATAAATTAAAAATACTATCAAACCTAAAAAAGAACCTCCAAAATATAATACAACCTAACACCCAATTGCTCCACTAATAATTAACAGTAATCTACCATAAATAGGAGACGGCATTGAGGAAAATCTTACAAAACCTAAAAAAAAAGTATGCTTAATAAAAATGTAACATATGTCATTATTTTCACATGGAATGTAACCATGAACAATGACATGAAAAATCATCATTGTTATTCACCTATAAAAACATTAATGATAACATCTGCAAAACTCATCCCTTAATTAAAATTATGGTAGTTCATTTGTAGAAAATAAATAGAATCAAAGATGCTAATGAGAACACACATAAAGAGAAAAGGATTAATGGGACTAACTCTTTACAGGGCCCATTAAGACTGGTGTGAGGCTACGAATTATGGCTACAGGGGTTTCCATCGGTGTGGGAAAAAAGGCTTCTTTAGTAGCTCAGGTGCACTAAGGAAACTTCTAACTGGCTATTGACTTCAGTACCCACATTAACATGGGATTGACTTGTAGATGACCGCCCCCCACTCCCCAAAAGTATTGCCACCATGACAGCTTCTGAGAGGACAGTTAAGGTCAAAACTTCACTGCCTGAGGTGAAGGAGGAGTTGAAAAGCTGATTGGCAAAGAGTGCAGAAGGTGTTCCCCAGTTCTCCTGGTAAACAACACACAGTAATGAACCTGGAGACAGCATTGTCTCCTTTGTCATTATCTCCTGGGAGACAGCCCATCCTCTCTCTTGGCAGTGCTCTCTGCTAAGCCTCAATAGGATTTTATTTTACTTTCACCTCACTTTCTGTTTACATTTCCTTATAATCAAGTTCTTTTGCATGGCTTTCGTTCTCTGACTTTAAATTTTTTTTCACAGAATTCAAGAACAGAGGTTTGGAGTTTTAGCTCTCTGCTTTCCTGTGAAATGTCAATTAAAAATTATGCACAGGAGCTAGGGTAGTGGCTCAATGGGAGAGTGCTAGCCTAGCACATGTGAGGCACTGGGTTCAATCCTTAGCAACACAAAAAAGTAAATAAATAGAGAAAAGTATTCTGTACAGCTACAACTAAAAATGTTTTTTAAAAACTATGCACATAATCTGGGCGCAGTGCTGGGTTTGTAATGCAGTGGTAGAGCGCTCACCTTACACTTGGGTGGTCTTGGGTTCCAACCTCAGCTTCCCATAAAAATAAATAAATAAATAATTATATTATTTCCATCTACAACTAAAAACAAAACAAAACAAAAAACAGCTGTGCTTTGTGGTACACACCTGTAATCCCAGCAGCTTGGGAGGCAGAGACCGGAGGATAAAAGCTAGACTCAGCAACAGAGAGATGCTAATCAACTCCATAAAACTTCTGTCTTTAAATAAAAAAAATATAAAAAACAGGACTGGGTATGTGGCTCAGTGGTCGATGGTATATCATAGTCTTATTCTGGTTTTAAATGCTAGAGAGGGGAATCTAGAGTTTGTTTTGTAGTTTGTAAGACATTAGAGAAGGTAATTAAAAATCATAGTTGTTTATTAAAAGATAGATTTGACAGAACTATTTGCCTTTAGATAGGGAGAGGCTAAATGCAGGAACAAATTGTAGGAGTAGTTATCACAACAGGGCAGGCAATTTTTCAACTTAGGGGGATTGGAGAGGTGGGCACTCTAGAGGTTATTGCAAAGCTAGAAACAATAGAACCTGGCAACTGAGTGCATATGGTGATGAAATAGAGGAAGAATTTTAAAAAATGACTTTGGTATTAAAAGTCTCCCTAATAAATAGGATGGTGGTACTTCAAGAAAATTTAAGAAATGCAGAAAGAAAATCAGATTTAGGTTGACATTAGAAAATATGATCTAGTAAGGAAGGAACATATTCAAACTACATTTTAGAAAAAAAAAATACATAATTTTTATGCATCTATATCATCTATTCATCTCTCTCTCTCTCTCTCTCTCTCTCTATATATATATATATATATATATATATATATATATATATATATATATATATATATGACTTTAACTGATGCCAATGATGAAAATGAGAAAGGCACTGGGGCCATCTTGAATTTTTGCACTGAGGTAATGTGTGTCCAGGTTACTTGTATTTAATACTATTTCCTTTATTACTTAAGTGTATTTATTCTCTCAGACTGAGGGTTGAAAAAATGCTTTTGTAACTTTATGCTGACCTTCATGTTTAGCCAAGTGTCTGAGGTCTATAGATTTTCTTACTGCATTCAAAATCTTTAGCAAAGGGAATTCTTAAAATTGCACAAAAGATCTTTATTTTACCAACAACAAAAAGTGTCCATCCTTGAAAAGACTTGATTTAAGCTTTTAGCTCACATGCCCTTTGAACACTTAAAATGAAGGACTTTCTAGATTAAATCTAATATGCTTAACAAATTTAAAATAAATAGCCCATCAACAATTGCTGTCATGAAATGAAATACAATTTCTCATTTGGCAATCTCTCTGAGAAAGAGTATTCAGATTTTCAAATTGGTGTTAAGAAATAATAATAATAATAATAATAATAATAATAATAATAATTGCTTAACCAATTGCTTCACAAGGTACTAAATAGGGAGGATAGATCTATTATTACAAGTGAGTCATTTATTTTTATTTTTTTATTTTTTGAGTTATTTTATAACACAAAATGTCCTAAGCAATACTTTATTCCATATCTATGGCTGTGAATTTTCAATGTGAAATCACAGTAGAAAAATGCAGTAGGCTCAACCAGAATGGTATTTGTAGTGCTATAGTTAACTTCACTGATTTTTAATTCTCCCTTGAATCTTAAGAACTGTCTTTATGAGAAACTCTTCTTTTGTATGGCTGTTGGAGAGACAAGAGGGCTGAGGCTCAAGGTATTTTGAGACACCAAGCACAATTTCCTTTCATTGGCATATTTTGAAATTGTAAGTAAA
The DNA here is from genome assembly GCF_052094955.1 of Ictidomys tridecemlineatus. Taxonomy (NCBI): domain Eukaryota; kingdom Metazoa; phylum Chordata; class Mammalia; order Rodentia; family Sciuridae; genus Ictidomys; species Ictidomys tridecemlineatus. The sequence continues at coordinate 94,496,272 of NC_135487.1, forward strand.
GGTGGGAGGTTGTTTTGTGGAAACAGAAGAATGCTACATGCTTGGCAAGTCAGTTTGGCCAAAGAAGAGTACAGCAGAATCCTGATGGTTTTAATACAAAGTAAAAAAAACCAGAACAATGCAGATAACAACAGCAAAAAAAAAAATAGAAAAAAAACATTTTTCCCTAATTAAATGTAGAAAAAAAAACTGAGATAAATGCATAAGCAACTGGCTTAAAATTAAATTTTGTAAAATAATCCATATTTTTGCTTCAATTTTTGGCTTATTTTTAGTGCAGAATTGATAATTAACACTTAGCTAATCAATCACCTTCATTTGTAGAACCCTTTTTGTGGGTCAAGTTTATTGGCTTTGCACTAATGTAATAAGTCTGGACTGGAGCAAAAATTATGTTGCTTTATCCAGATCAAAGCTGTTAGTAAAGAGGGACATTGTGCTTATGTGGTGTAGGAACACAAATATAGTGGGAAAGGATTCCACTTTCTTTGCTTATATTGTGGCATTTAGTTTTAAAGATACAAATGTGCTTTGATATATACTGCAATTGGTATCCTGCAAAGTTGTATATAAACTAATTTTTTTGGTTGTTAATCAAATTTGAATGGCTCCATCATAGTTTAAGACTTCCTTTGTCTTTATTGCTAATTTTTATTCTATTTATTTTTAATACTGGGGATTGATCTCAGGGACAGTTGACAACTGAGCCAAATCCCCAGCTCTTTTTTTTATTTTATTAAGGGACAGGGTCTCACTGAATTGCTCAGCACATTGCTTTTCCTGAGGCGAGCTTTGAACTGGAAGTGCTTCTGCCTCAGCCTCCTAAACTGCTGTGAATACAGGCATGTGCCATCACACCCAGCTGCTGATTGATTTTTAATTGGCAGAAGTTTCTAAGACTTTCATTTCAAGTTTCTCTACTATTTTTAACCTCTGCTGTGTAAATCCGAATACACATTTATTTGTTATGATTTTCAAATGTTCTTTATAAAGTGAAAAATGGCCCTTTCTTCTACCTTCTTAATTTAAACTTTGAAAGTCTAGATTTCTGTAACAATAACAATATGAGGAGGCTGGATATAGCTCAGTTGGTAGGGTGCTTGCCTCACATGCACGAGGCCCTGGGTTCAATCCAAGCATCATCAAAAAAATAAATTAATAAATAAACAAAATCCAACAATATCAGCAAGCACTAATAGAATACTTATTATGATTAGGTATTATTCCAGAATAAGCACTTCATGTATTCATTTATTCAAACCTCATATTTAATGTAATAGGTGACATTTTATTAGATTTCATAGATGAAGAAATTGAGGCACAGAGATATTAAACAACTCTCCTGAGATAACCTAATCAGTAAGCAATATGTAGGGTTTGCTAACTTAGATTCACAACTCTAATTGAGTGAAACAGGAACATTTGTTCAGAATCCATTAATACATTTGTTATATATATATATATATATATATATATATATATATATATATATATATATATATATAGCATTCCTATGCATTGAGAGCACTTCTATGCACTGAAGAAACAGCAGTGGACAACGCACACAAAATTCCTGTGCTCATGAACTTCCACAGGCTTTAAATGGACACATAACAAGCAAGCGAACGTGGGTGGTGGCCATGGGAAGAGGAAAGATGCTATTTTGGGAGGATTATCAGGGATTGAACCCAGGGTTGCTTAACCACTGAGCTACATCCCCAGCCCCTTTTGTCTTTTATTTTTTGTTATGAGACAAGTTTTGCTAAGTTGCAGAGGCTGACTTTGAACTTTAGATTCTCATGCCTCAGCTTTGCAAACTGCGAGGATTACAAATGTGCACCACTGTGCCTGTCTAAGGTGCTATTTTTTGATAGATTGTCCAGAAAGGCTTCTCTAGGATTTCAGAATGATGTGAGTGACAAAGCCATGAGCACACATGGTAGAAGAGTATACTAGGCAGAAGAAGAGCAGATGCAAAGGCCCAGAGGCAGGAAGGAGCTATTGCCTTCAAGGAACAATCACAAAAGTAGAGAAGAGTAAAGAATCAGGAGAGTGGTATAAAGTTAAGTGAGAGGTGTACACAAGAAGAAAGAGGCCATGAAAAAAAGTTTAAATTTTACTGAGTGTGAAAGGAGAATGTATGAAGATTCTGCATAAGTGTGTGGCATTATCTGATCTGTGTTTTTTTTATTTATAAATACACAATTTTATTTGCTATTTTCAGGGGAAACTTAGGCATTAAATGGTAAGCTGATAAAATATGGATACTGAAAAAATACAAAAGTATAAATATCACCTCAGAATAAATTTTAATGAATTAAGTCTTAATATTGTTAAGTTAAAAAACAAAAACAAAATGATCCACAAGCCTACCTATTATGTCAATGTCAAAATCAAAAAATGCTAAGTACCCAGCAGCTCCCCAGGGCCAACAGGGACACCTTTCCTTGAAGCTCTCCTGGGGAGGACCAGTTCAGCCAGTGACTAAATCTGCCCTATAGAAAGGTTTTTATAAATTGTTTAAGCTGAACCTTTAACAACATACAAGAGGCCTTACAAAAGGAGGAGGTAAATCCTAGATGCTGGAAAACTTGGTTAATCAGATTATTGGCAAAGAATAAAAAAAAGAGGACCTAGGCAAGAAGTTTCTGGAAGTATTGACATTGGACAGCATCAGAGCCTCTGACCTCACACAGGCAACTCCAGTGGTCAGTCTGCACAGCTCCACTGGAAACAGAGTTCAAGAGGCAGAGCGTGCTCACTGGGTCCAGGCCCCCAGCCCCCACTCAAGAGTCTTAGAGCCTGCAGGGGGCAGCCTCTACAGTAACCCCAGCAGCATGGATGGCACGCTGGCTGGGTCATGTAAGTTGTGTCAAGTCTCAAATGCTCCAGGAGTATTACAAAGAAGAACTGCATAGTTTTACAGAGAAAACAGAGCCAGAGTGGAAGAGACACATAATGCACTAAAAATATCCCGACTCTTCAATGTGACTCGGAGTGTCAGCTCTAGAAGCTAGGGGACAGGCCTCCACCTAGCCTCCATCTCAGGTGTGACAAAGGCACTGGTGGGCACCAGCTCCCCCATGAGCCCTCAGGTGGAACCCATGAGGCAAAACTTCTACTTCCCTTTTTACTATTTGACAGATCCATCGAAAACATAGCAACACTTTAAGGCATTTTTAAAGAGTATAAACATTGGGTAATCTATCCACACTTAAAAAAAGGATACAAAAATTTCTTGCCTGGAAAATACAAATCAAAAAGCCTTGACTGTCCTGGTTGTGCAGGCTGGAATAAGAGCCTGGCTCTGAAGGAGGCCGGTCCTCCGGGTAGGTGCCCAGAAAGTAGTGATGATGTGGAGTCCACCATTGTCAGGGGTCTTCGCCGAGTTTGAGAAACTGTCAACTGATCACAGTGAAGGCAGAGCATCCTCCCTGACCTGAGGATAATGTTCAGGTGCTTAAGCAGTGATCACCCAGGCATCTGGACCTGAGCCACGGTGTGCTGGAGAATCCACATGGCTGCTGCCCCTTCCTCCTGGTGACGCCTGAACTGCTATCACAGACTGTGAATGTAGCACCAAGGGCCCTGCCCTTCAGATGGTCTTCAGGGCTGCGCAGGCTAGTTGTGAGCACCCTGCCTCAGTCCCATGCAGCACTGGGAAAGAACAGAGCAGGCTCCCTGAGAGCCCCACTGGCTCCTGTGCCTCCTGTCTATGGGGATGCCTGGCCTTAGACAGCTGGGCTGTCTCTCAACAGCCGTTTCTGAGGCAAAAAAGAATGCAGACTCAGATCTCTAGAGAAATGATCAAAAGCAGTTTTCTTCTCACGGACGTACTTTCTGGACATGGCGGTTCACTGAAACTTGGGCAAAAGTATATCATTTCTTCGGCTGTCAGTGCTGCATCTCACATCCTTGAGCCCCGTTCTTTCAAAATCTTGGTCTCCTCACTGGGCTCACTGGTTGTGCCATATGGGTGTTGGGCAGCTTTTTGGAAACCACACGGAGGAGCTCGGCCATGTCTTTATTCCCATAGTTGTAAGACGAGCTGATCCTGACCAGCTGCTCAAATTTCCAGCCATCAGGCATGGTGGACACCATCTGTGTGAACCCCTCCTCCTGACCCTGAACCTAGGGTATACATGCTTCACGAGCACCTGTGATGTTTTGCTGTCTCATTCTCTAATTTTGTCCTTTACAAGTTTTATGAGTGAGGTGATTTTGTAAAATTCTACTTTTTTCCCACACTTCTTCCTCAGCGAGGTCTCTTTTAATGACCAGCTTCCCATGTCTCAAGGAGTTCAACACAGCTCCAAGGTCCCTGGGATCCTGTCAAATAAATAGGCACCACTTTCACCCCAGGGCCAGAGTTCAGGGAAAAAAAGTAGGTCTGCAGCCAAGTCCGGGGTCTGGGGAACCTTCTCCTCCACCACTGAAGGCGGGAGGCATGGGCAAAGGGCGCCCCTGGCACAGCGACAGGGGTCCCTGTGACAGCAGTGGGCGCCAGGGTGCAGTGCTGTCCTGTGGCCCAGGCGCGGGCAGGGCTCCTGGTGGGCCTGCGCAGCCCTCACCTTGTCTGAGTCCAGGTCAGAGAAGGCCTACCACAAGAGGTACAAAAAGGACTTCAGTCCTGAAACAGTGTCTGCTGGGGGGTGAGGAAGTAAGTGACACTGAAATTGAGCCCATTGAGAAGGACCCCCTGGGACATGCTGCAAGAGCGCTAATCCAGGGCGCCTGCTGAGCCCTGCTCTTCAGCAGCAGCATAGGCCAAATACCAGTCTGGCCCCATGGCCTCCTAGGGCTGCTGGCAGAAGCTCTGAGAGATTCTCCACAAGGATCTCAGCAAGCCCTGCTACAGTGCTGATTTTTGTTTTTGAAAAGGTAACTGGCTCTGGATGTTGTGTGAAGAACTTCCTAGAGGGGGACACTTAGAAGATTGTCACTTGGTGATAGACAATAGTGGCCTAGACTCATCTACTTAGATGCGGAAGACATGTTATGCTTTAGATTCCTTATAAGCAGCCAAGTAGAGACTTTGAGAAGGTTATCAAAATAGAAATCTAGAACTTTGCTGGATTGGTAAAAAAGAAGATATAATTTTGGAAGTTATCAATGTATAGATGTATTAAAAACCTGGGATTGATTATGATCTGAAAGTGAATGTAAATAGAAAAGAGAGCCCTAGAACTCAATGAAGGGTTCTTAGTATTCTGTGAATAATCTCAAAGATCCCTCTTTCCACCAACAATATCAGTCATTGATGATCATTGTCTAGATTCATTAATTCATTAGTTTTTAAAATGGTGGTAATCTAATTCTATCATTCTTTGTTCAATTTATTAACTAGAATCTTCTATAAGAAGAAAACTCCTGTGGGTGCCCTGGTGCTTACCTTTAATTCCAGGGACATGGGAGGCTGAGGCAGGAGGCATGAGAGTTGAAGGCCAGTGTCAGCAATCTAGCAAGACCTTGAGCAACTTAGTGAGATTCTATCTCAGAAAAAAAAGGGTTTTGGATGTGGCCTAGCAGTAAAGTGCCTGAGTTCAAAGTCCAGTAGAGAGAGAGAGAACTGAAAAGACTAATCCAGTAAAAACTTGCTTTTGGTTAGGGAATGATCAAACCAGGCTGCTGCTGATGTCTTTAGGATCCTGGACTCTCTCCATAAGCACTAACCTACTTCTCCTTTGCAGTTCTATACTACTCTGGGTCTTTAAATCTTATCTATGAAATTGGTAAATGGAAAAAGAGAATGAAGGATTACATGTGGCAGAACTCTGCAGGCTAGACCTGGAATCAACTTTTTGCTGCCTATATTCCCTTGGCTATAACAGTCAACTGGCTGCAGCTAACTGCAAGTGAGATCAGGAAATGAAGGTCAGTTGTATGAGGAAAGTGGAAATACTTTGGCAAATAGTTACAATTTAGGATTATAACCTGGGATAGAAGCTATAAATTAAAATAAAATGTTCAAATGAAAATAACAGGGTGGGCGAAGGGAGAGATTTTAGGAAAATTTTTTGTTATGAGGTAAACAACAACAACAACAAAAAAAAACCTCTTGGTCTTAATGCATACCTGGGATCATGTTTAAGAGGCCTAAAAACTAAGAAATCAATAAGCAGTGTGAGAGGTGAATGAGGTGGCTCAGGCCTATAATCCTAGCAGTGGGGGAAGCTGAGGCAGGAGGATCACAAGTTCAAGGCCAGCCTCAGCATCTTAGTGAGATCCTGTCTCAAAATAAAAAAATAAAAATAAAATAAAAAGAACTGAGGATGTAGCTCAGTGTTAGAGTGCCCCGGATTTAATCCCCAGTACTTGGAGGGGGGGACTTTTTAAAAAGTTCGCTAAAAGGAAGTTCCCTTTTTAACCTATTGCCCCACTATTTTGCAGAATTGGAGAAGTGGTAGGTAATTAGGTGATAATAGGGGTTTTCTTTCAACAAGCAAGTATGATATTAAAGGACAATCAATCCTTGAGTAATATCATTGTCAGATAAAAAATGGAATGATATTAATAATTCTAAATTGAATGTCATATTTGATACATTCTCCCAATTTTTATTTTACTTATATTGTATCTTTTGATGCTGGTGACTAATTCTAGGGCCTTATACATTCTAATCATGCACTCTAACGAATGTTACTCTCGAAACACCCACTTCCAAAATGTAATTGTTAAATGTCTTATAAACTTAAAAAACTACATAATAAATTTACCTGTGTTGATTGTAATATAGCCTTTAGGCCTTTGTTCTCAAAAGTTCACATATAAAAGCACAGGTAAATTTTGGGGGCCCTTTTATCTTAAACACCTTAAATGGCTTTTCTACCACACACCCCACCCCTTACCTCCCCTTTTCATTTTCTCTTTGAGACAGGGTCCCACTAAGTTGCTGAGGTTGGTCTCCAAGTTGCTATCCTTCCTCCCTCAGCCTCTCTAGTCACTGGGATTACAGGCATGTGGCACCACAGGACAGTTTGGATTGGCACTTACCTATGTTGTAGTCAATTGATCTTCGTAACCAGGGCAACATACTCATTCCCATGCTAAAGGTCTGCTGAGGAGATACAGGAACCTTTTGTTATTTTTTTTCCCTTTCTGCCTGAGATAAAATCAGGTGTAGATACCAGAATTTCATTTTGCTTGCAGTCTGGACAAAACTGGGTTTATTATCCCTCCCAGCCGGCTAGGGTTTGGAAGAGCATTTGCATCAGATGCCAAGGCTGACCCAGGAATAAGCAGCAGAAGCCACTTTTAGTCTTAGCCCTTGAGTTTAATAGAAACTATACAAGTGACTCAAAAAACTCTTTATAGACCTGCCTATTGTTTCTTCATCAGAATTTCCTCCCTGTTCTCTTTCTGGACATTGCTTGACAAAGAGAGGCTGGGCCCTCCAGGGCTCTGTGAGCATGGGGAGAATCTGGCTGCTCCCTGAGACTTTGAAGTCCAGCCACACCATTCACCAAGGTTGGGTCCTCATCTTGGCTTAATGACTACAGTGTTCGTGGTGTACAAAACACTCTTTTAGATAAGACCAATAAGGGTCCTGCTGCCTAGTGACAGATGTTTGGCTTGGCATGTTACACTTGCATTTGGCCAAGCCAACCACGTGATCCAGAGGGAGAAAAATAAGATTAAATGCTAAAATATTGGACCAGTTCCCCAGCAGCTGACAGGTGAATAAGAGAAAAGGCCCTGATGTTCATATAGTGACTATGTTATTAATAGAGGAACATTTTGAAATCCTTGCAGGTTGATATCAAGAAGTTAAAATGCTTAAAACCAAATGTTTCATGTTATCTTATTTTATTAGTGAGCAGCTAGTACTACTTTGAAAATTTATAAATCTAGCATCATCTCAGTTGTGATGGTACTTTGGGGTTCTAGTGTATATTTTTTTCTGTGCTAGACTGAACCAGGAACTATTTATTATTTTTCTTTTTTAAAATTGATTTTCTTTAATTTTCATCAAGATAAAAATAAAATACTATGGAGAGTTTTTATAGAAAAACAAGTGTTTTGCCTCTTTTTTAGTCTCACTTGCACAGGCAAATATTCTCCCATTTTTGACAGGTTAAAAACACTAAAAGCTTTAATACTGATTTTTATCCCTGTATTTCTTTCAACTGATCTCTGAAAAGTTACATCTGCAAGTAATCTTGTGCATATCTTTCAAGAATTCATTTCTCAGCTCATCACAAACATACATATGGTCATGCATTGCCTATGGTTGGGCTATGTCCTGAAAAAATTATCTTTAGGCAATTTGTCATTGTATGAACACCACAGTATGTACTTATACAAACTGGAACAATTACCATGTCAATAACCACTATATATCACATTATAGGACAACCATTGTGTTTGTGGACTGCTGTGTTATTCAGCACATGACTGTACATATGTAGAAACAGCAGCCACTTTTTAATTGCCAGTAGTGCAAAAAAAAATATTTATTTATTTTTTAGTATTCTGGTAATGACCTCCAGACATTCAATTATATGCTTTTGCTGATATTTCTCTATTTCTCAATTTAAAAGTTACTGTTTTCTGAGTACAGTGGTTCATACCTGTAATCCCATCTATTTAGGATGTTGAGGCAGGAGGATTGCATGTTTGGGACCAAACTGGCTAATGTAGGGATATCCTGTCTCAAAATAAAAATAGATAAGGGCTAGGGGTATAGCTCAGTGGTAAAGTACTTGCCTAGCATGCAGGAGGCCCTGGGTTCTATCCCTAGGAACACAGAACAAAACCATGAAAGATACTATCTATTCACTTTCTGTATTCAATGTGAATATCTTTGGAAGAAATTTCCACACAAGGGCAACAGCAAAAGCCTCAAAGCAGGAGTGTGAGATGGTGGAGGGTGACATGGATCAATTTAGGGTTTTTTTTTTTTTAACTCTAAGTTCAATGAGAAACAACTGCAAGGTTTTGAGCAGAGAAGTCACATGGTCTGACCTGTGTTTAGAAGGCTGTGTGTGACTTCCCTGTTGATAGGTGCAGAAATACATTGGTGGAGGAAGGGGACTAAACATGCAGCTCTTAAATAACCCAAAACGATGAGGTTCCTTCTGAGTAGGCAGTACTCTTGGAGTTAGTGAAGTAGCCCATTCTGGAAATACTTTTTTTTGTAAGGTATATTTTTGTATATTTAATTGCTATTTTGAAATTTTAATATATATATTTTTTTGCTAATCACTTGTTTAAAAACTAAAACACATGTAAATATAAAGCAAGTTTTGAAAATACGTAATGTTCGAGTGTGTGCATTTCAATTCAGAGTAGTTGCCTGGGTAGCAAGACTTGGAAATACAAAGGGCAAGGTTCTGCTCAAGCAGAGGAGGTAGGTGCTGATGCCTTTAGCCACTTCTGTAACAGGCCATAGTGTGAGAATGCTAGGCTTCAAATGGAGATTACAGTAGAAGTCCAGGCCTTTCCAACTACCTAGGCTTCAATTATACAGGCACATGTTGACAGTCTCCAACTGTGAACTCAGGGTGGCCTGAAGTAGCAGTACTGGTCTTTTTCCCTGCTCAGACCACATGACCCCAAGGATTCACCCCCAAACCAACTCTCTTGCTATATATCCCAGACCTGAAAGTATTTGTCTTGAAGAGAAAAAGTTTTGGTCTAAAGTTCTCTAAGCCAGTGCTACTCCTCACTCCTCACTAGAACATCTGTAGCTTAGCTTCAGTCTCATGGCTTCAGGAAAACTTGTTGTGAGGCCATCTATGATGATGTAGTTGAATCTGGACAGGGTCATCCATTCTTTATCATGTGCCTGAAGACCTACACTCAGTCTGAGTCACTGGCCCCTATGAATAGCTTGTTTTGTCTCTTATTCCTTCACTGCCCATTGCATTACTATTATTTTTCTCATGCTGTTGGAATTCACAAAATCCCCTTGAATTTCCCATCTGCATGCACATTATGCAGCTCTGTATCTCTGACTTAAAAACTCAGCTGCCTATTTGACAGTCCAAAATCAAGCATAGGTGCCCTTACTGCCCTCATCTCCCAACACCCAGCCACCTCCTACCACTTACCAGCCACACTCCTCCATATATTTTTCTCTGCACCATAGCCCCAGCCCACTTGCTTCTTCTACTATGGGTAAGATAAGGTAAGACACTCAGGCCACTAGATGGAAAGTAGACTAGGACAACCACTGAGAGCAGACAGGGTGTTGGCCATGGTGACCACCCTGAGTGCACCTTATAGGCTAAAGGTCATGAGATGGTAGGAAGCTTGGATGAGGATGTGCACATCTGCAGGGATAGCTTGGAGGTCTACAGGCGAAGAGGAAACAGCATCTAGGGCTTGAGTTCAAGGTCCATGTATGGATGGGGTGCTGCCTTGAAAAGATCCTGGATTGTGGTGATGACTTGTGGAGATCCAGGATTGTGTCTGAGAACTGACACCATCTGTCATCAGAGAATAAGCTGGCAAAGATGAAAATATCCCAAAAGGCAGAAAAGCAAGAGGAGCCTGCTAAGAACTGACACAGCTAAGATCCTGAAATACCCTAGATTTGAAACTTGAGATTCACTGGTGGCATATCAAAAACACTATCATGGAATGACAGGGTGGGCTGAACACAAGGTAGAAAGTGAGGAAAAACAGCTTCTCAAGAGAGGAGCAGTGGATTGGAGGAAGGCCAGCAAGACATTCACAGCTCATGCTCTGGGTCCAGATGGATCTGGGCTTGATTCCAGTTCTGCCCATTTGTAGCTGTGTGACTTTGGGTATATTTGCACTTCTGGGCTTCAATTTTCTTCTAGGCTAGACTGTAGGAATAGCCAGGGCTGAAAAGACTGCCCATGTGGAGCACTGTCATAACCTCATGTGCTCCATGAGATGGAAGTTCTCGGGAATAATCTGCCCAGTGGAGCAGAAAAGTCAAGGGCACAGGAGCTGAGAAGTCCCTACCTCTAGTCCCAGTACAAGTGGGTAGATGGTGGTGGTGTTTTGGGAAGCAAGGAGAAAGTGCAGCCAACAAGCAGACAACCTAGAGATGAGTGGCTGCAATAATGGTGGACTGCCATCCCAGCAACATCCCTTTACTCTGCTGCAGGATGCCCCAGCCCAGCTGGACCCACCCTCTAGATGTGTCAAGGCCCATGCATAAAGGCACGTGTTCCTCAGGGAAAAGGCTATGGGATGCCCTGCATGCAGCTGGCTCTCTGCTGCCATCACACAGTCAACACCCAATATACTCACCCCTCTCTTCCACCACAGAAAGAAACTGAGCTACATGTAGAGATCACAGAACAAGGAAGACCTTAATATCTTCCTTCTGGTTACAAGGCTGCTTTATATCAGGCCTTTCCTTGCCTTTAACTGTGAGTCCCACATCACTTGGTACATTAGATATAAAAGCTGCACTGTCTCCAAGGGGAATGCTTCTTAACTTATTCTGCACAGCAGAAAGAAAAGGTCCAGCCCTTAGCCAGACACTCAAGTAGCCTGAAACTCATGAGCACCAGAGGCTCCCAGATTTCATCAGCAGACATTTCAAATCCTCCTTTGCTACTCAGCCTGAAAGAATACTCTCTACATGGCTCCTGGAAGAGCTGTCAATTCCAGAGGCTCTTTGGTGTCACACTGCCAGCCTCTGCTTCTTCCACTAGCTCACCCACTTTGGTCAGGTCATTATGCCACTTACCCTAGGGAATTCTTCCAGCAGTTTTCTCCTTCCATATGAATCTTCCCATGATTTAGAGAAATAATAGAAAAGCTACCCTTCTAAAAGTTGCTTTTTCAGTTTTAGGAACAGAATTAACCCACCCAATTAAGTTTGCAGATGCTTAAAATATGCTGAGATTTCCAAAAACACCACAGGTGTAACAGCGCTACTCTGAAGGGCAACTTAAACACAGCAATCCTCATGCTGCCAGAACATGGTCCACATGTTTTTTAATGCATCTTTCCTTACTGGTTGCTAGATTAGACTGAAAATTTTTAAGGATTTATCTTGATGACTTAGAAAAATACATGTCATTTCTCAACTTGATTCAGGTATTACGCGATCACAAAACTGATTAAGTCTTTTAAAAAAACAAAACTCCACAGACCACATTGTAGAAATTTCAGGATACACTCCCAGGTAACAATCAGGGAATCTTCAACAGTTCCAGGATTGCTCCAACAGCTCCAAAATAACCCTCATGTTCTAAAAAAAGTGCTTACAACTGTCTCTTGGACCAATAATCCAAAGCATATGCCAAAGCTGCATGGCAATGGTGTTAATTCTCAAAAAATTTTCAACAAATACTACCTGGTTAATGTTCTCAAAGCTACAGCCAAGCCTGACAATCCAAACCTCTCATAATCTTCTCCATAAATATCTCACACTAGTTTATCCACTTTGGTGCTACCTCCACAAGATACCATTTCAAGAGCTTCTTCAAAAGTGGTACAGCCAGTAAGAAGACAGCAGAGACCAAAAATATCTCCTCCTCTAAGACTTGTGCCTGTGACCCTCTTGTAATTATCTTTGGAGTACACTGCTAAAATGCTAACCCCTGAGCCAATGTTCACCAGAAGCAGAGGACGTGGGTTTTTCAACTCAAATGGTAACTTCTGTCATTTTTCAGAATCAGCAGGATTTTCAAAGTAATAGCACTGTGGTAGTCCATTGAAACCAACTAAGTCAATACATAAAATTCCTTGGATTAAGCAGTCTAGTTCATGCAGTTTGCAAAGCTGAAGACCACCTATCTTTGCATCCACACAGAGTAAGGGCCTTCAGCTCCAGGTGCAAGTCCCTAATGCCCCTGGACCCATAAGCCACATTGGAGGTCAAGTACTTTCAAATGCTTTGAAGACTCTCCACTTCTTCCTCTTCTTCTTCAGCAGTGATGTCTTTGGGTTCAAAATAAACAAGCCTGACAAGGGTTCCACCAATATCCAAGCCAAACCATGGAAAAAGCGGCTACTTTTTCTGGAGGCTTTCGACCTCTGAGCCAGAGACCCAGGCAGGGCTGCTGTAGGATTTGAGCCCATGGGGCCTCACACCATCTGTTGAAGCCCAACAGCAGGCACTGACAGGCTGCTCACCAGAGGCCACAGTGACCCGTGCCTCTGCCCTTCGGAGCCTGTGGGCGCTGGCTCCCCAGCCCAAGAGGGTGAGGTAGAGGCTGCCCTGCCATGGTGCTCCAGGGGCAAGCCGATCTGGCCGGCCCCCATTGGCAGCCCCCACCGCTGCCCCCCTACTAGCCAGCCCCCCTAGGACTGCAATCCTCCTGCCTCCTCAGAGGCAGTCCTGCCGGAGTCTCTGGATATGCTTTGATGAGGCAATTGGACCTTTTCTCCTTTCTTCCATCTTCCACATGCTTGTACCTGAACCCTCACATGTTCTTTCAGCTGTATTTTTGTTTTTTCATTTCAAGGTCAATGCCAAATTCATTCTTAGACCCATCTTTCATATGTTCCTTATAGGTTGATCCTCAAAATTGAAAATTAGTGCTTTCCCTAATTTATATTATTGTGTCTTTTTAACTATCATTTACTGCATAGTCAAATAATGTCCAACAATTACTTTTCTTTTTATAGATTTAAGGTTATGATCTCTAGAATCCTTGAAGAAAAATGTTCTAGTGCCCAAATTAAATAAATTCTCTTTTTATCATTTCAGAAATAAGTTAAGATGATGCTGTATTTTAATGGGATTTGTTTTTGTATCATGACTTATTTTACACAATTTTTATTGTTTGTGTTTCCTGAAATTTCTATTTGTCTTTCTTTTACTTTTACTGAGAAAAGATTTATTTACTACATCATGGATATCACACATTTCCATAATTATTCAATCTTTAATGTAGACCACATTTCATTTTTGTTCTTGAAAACTTTGTATTTGGGGGCCAACTGGCTTCCTATACTGATTTAGATTGTTTAGCAAAATCCATGCACAACTCTCAACCTGGAATTTTTTTTTATTAATCTTAACTCCTAATTCCACTCCCTCATATTCTACATCATTATTGGTTTGTACCTCACTTCTATGGAATATATCCAAAGGCATACTGAACAGAAACAAACACATAGAAGGGAGATGAAATATCTGAGCACTTGCAATTTTGAAAATGTCTTTCACATGCCTTTATGTTTATTTATAGTTTGGTAGAGCACAATGTTGAGAGTCAAAACCAAGTCAAGTTGGCACCTGGCACGTTGCCAGGGGGAGTGGTTTGAGAAGTAATGCCAGCAAGCCATTTAGATGATGCAGATTTCTTAATGACTGACTGCTGTGTCTAATGATGTTAATTAAGTTAAGCTGTGTATAATTATTAAGATGATGAGGATTCCTTATTAGTTGACTGCTGTATCTAGTTTAAATTAATTAAGTAAAGCTGTGTGTAATTAGTTGGGTATATATACTTCTCTGACTCATAATAAAGTGGCTCCCATTGTATCAACCTTCACAAATTTCTTGTAACCATCCACCCCCCACCCCACCCCCGTTATTTTGCCCAGCCAGACTTTGATAGATGGTGGCCTGTATGGGGAGCCCTGGGACACTTGGGGGTAAGTGAAAAGGAAAAGCTGCCCATCCCTAGTGATAGGACGGGAGCAAATCTGCTCATCCCTATAAGTAGATAGGACAAGAGGAAGGATGGACATTTTGAGAAAATGGAGAGGATTAATACAGTATGTTTGTGTCTTGTTTTGTCTTGGTTTGTTGTATTGTCTTTGTTACGAAAATCTGGAAGGGGTGTTAAGTAAATTGCTAAGGGAAGGAGCCACCCTAGTGGAACCAAGAACAGTTAGGGCAGCACAAAATTGTATATTCAAAGTTTTTTCCTCCTCAGAATGGTGAAGACATTGTTTCATTCTCTTCTAGCACAGAGTGTTCCCAATAAGAAGTTTGATGCCAGTTTATTATTGTTTCTTGGTAACTGACCTCTTTTTCCTCTTTCTCTCTAGAAAAAAATCTACTTTTCCTATGTTTATTGCAGCACTGTGCACAATAGCCTAGATATGAAATAAACCTAAATGTCCACCAGGAGGTAAATGGATCAAGAAAATATGGTATGTACACAATGGAAATTCTATTCAGCCATAAAAAAGAAGAAAATCCTGCCATTTGCAACAACAGAGATGAGCGTATAAGGCATTATGCTCACTGAAATGAGTTTATTACAGAAAGACATATTCTGCAATATTCCACTTCCAAGAGATTCCTAAAATAGTCAAATTTGTAAAAGCAGAAATATAATTGTGGCTGCCAGGTACTGGGGGAGGGGAAATGGGCAGTTTGTGTTCCATGCTAGAAAGTTTCAGTGAACCAGGATAAGTAAGTTCTAGAGATCTGCTGTACAACACTGTGCTTGCAGTGAACACATTGTCCCACAAACTTAAAATGTAGTAAAAAAAGTAGACCTCATCTTATATGTTCTTACTACAGTAAAATATAAAAATAAAAATAAAATCCTTTCTCTAATCATTTGGTGTTCTAAAATTTCATGGTAACGTGACATAGTCTTTTTTTTTTCCCTTGGTACACATTTATCCCCTTTATTAAGAATAGTTATGTCCTTAACTTTTGAGGAGATCTCTCTATAATTTTTATCATTTTATTCTTCCTTATTTTTATTTTTTCTCTATTCTTTAAAAAAATTTTTAAGTATTGATTATTTCTTATTTGTATTTGGACACATTATCTTTATTTCATTCTTATGTGGTGCTGAGGATCGAATCCAGGGCCTCACACATGCACCTCAGACATGCTAGGCGAGTGCTCTACTGCTGAGCCACAACCCCAGGCCCAACATTTTTTGTGTGTGTTTGTGTGTGTGTGTGTGTGTGTGTGTGTGTGTGTTTGTGTGTGTGTGTGTGATTCTAGGGATTGAAGCCAGGGCCTTGTGCATGTGAGACAAGCACTCTACCAACTGAGTTATATCCCCAGCTATTTTTCTTCTCTATTCTATTTGCTGGATTTTTTAACTTAAGAATTTATTTTCTTTGTTTCACCTTCTCTGAGGCTCTCTTTTTCTAATATTTTGATTTATGTTCTAGAAGGGGTCCTAGTCTTTGTCTTTCAACACTTCAATTTTATTTGGGGGGTTACTGGGAATTGCACCTAGGGGTAATTTACCACTAAATTACCTACCCAGTCCTATTTATGTTTTTATTTTAAGACATGGTCTTACTAAGTTGCTGGAGCTTGTCTGAAACTTGTGATCCTCCTGTATGAGCCTCCTGCATCCCTGAGATTGCAGGTATGTGCTACAAAAACTGGCACACTGACCCATGAACTTTCAGTGGATTTTTTAAATTTTAGCAATCATATGCTTAGTTTACAAGACTTTCCTTTTGTATTTTATTTTTCTCTGTGTTTGGGGAGCACGGTGAGGAGTAGGATTATCTAGGGCTAATTTTGTGGAAGTAATTAATATATTTTCAAATTTCTCTAAGAATACAAATTTAAATATTTTAGATTTTTTTTTCTATTTTTACAAGCCTACAATCTCTGTTCTTCTTTCTGGATTAATAAATCTTGGATTTGTTTGTTTATTCTGCTTATTTTCTTTGTCTTTCAACACTTCAATTTTATTCAGGGAGTTACTGGGGATTGAACCTAGGGGAACTTTACCACTAAACTGGATCTTTAGTTGTCCATCATATTTAAGAATTAGACTTTCCTAGAGAGCTTTTCAGACTTTTTTACTATTGAATATATAGGTCTTTCCTCCTACAAGTTAAGTGTCTGTGCTGCGAGCTTCATGTACATGGGAAGGATAACTAATTATAATAATGCTGGTTACCAAAATAAGCCTCAAAACTTCATTGGTTTTCTATGATATTTGCTTGTTTCTCAACTGCAGCATAGTTCAGATGTTCCTGATTCATGGGTGGCTTTTCCTCATGTAGTGACTCAGAGACCCAGGCTCCTTCAACTGATGCTACAGCCATCTTTGACCTTCATGGCTTCTGCTTCTGGCTGGCACAGGGTGAGTGAGAATGTGAAAAGGCACTTTTTCTTTCTTTATTCCTTCCTTTCTTTCCCACTTCCTCCCCACCACCCCATCATCCACTGGGTAAAGAACCCATGGCCTCACAAATGTTTAGCATGTGCTGTACCATTGTTCTACATCCCAGCTCCACAGTTGCTTTCTTAAAAGCCCTGGCCTGAATGTGACACACACACCACTTCTACTCACATTCCATGTAGTTAAATAGCTACATTTGGATATAAGGGAGGCCAGAAAATGAAATGCCCAGTCTGGTAGTCCCTTCCCAGAAAAGCATCAGGTTAAGGAATGAGGAAGTCAAGTTCTTGTTACATAGCTAAACACAGCTTTTTAATATATATATTTAAATTGTGGATGGACAAATACCTTTATTTAATTAATTAATTTGTTGATTTTTATGTGGTACTGAGGATCAAACCTAGTGCCTCACACATGCCTCATAAGTGTGCTACCACTGAGCCATAACCCTAGCCCCAGCTAACCACAGTGATAATAAACAGATTTACTCCTAGTTGCCTTAATCTTGAGGTTAGAATGTTGATTACTTTTATTTTTGCAGGGAGAGGTTCGAAACTCCAAAGAAAAAGGCAGAGGGCTTTACTGAGGACATTGATGTCCATCCTCAGCATACCTAATTCTCCTCAGTTTATTCTGTTTTTAAGAAGAAGAAAACTTATTTTATTTTTTCCAGACGTGAAATGCTAGTTGGTATTTCATGTATTTAAAAATTGCAGAGGAAGGCATGAAGTATATGCAGACAACGGGTGCCACATATGCTAGACCCACTTTCAAACAATCCTTCCATTTTAGCCTCTTAGCTCCCTGCCTTTAAAGGCACCTGAAAACTGAGCCTGAAGCTTCTTTGGGTTTCTGCCATGGAGACTTATCTCTCCTACACTAAAATCACTTCCTGCATATTCTATCCTGCACTGGCAATTCTACTGCTTTCCTTGGTGTTCTGAGTTAATTCCCATTTATCATTAGGCCTTAGAAACGTAAGGAAAGAGAAGTCTTCTGCTGGGTCTTGAAACGCTAGAAGTTTTCTTGCAGGAATGTTTCATGTATTAAACCACAGTTTGATTTGGGTATATTATCTTTAAAAGGTCACTTCTCTGTCTGCTCAATTGTTTTAAAGCATGTTCAGAACTAGCAGCTCAGACTACTAATTTTGGGTTTTCATCAGGGAGCATGGCTCCTAGAGTCTCTCATCCTCTCTACCAAAAGGCCAGAAGGAGGGTGATATTTGAAGTGTGTTTAGAGGACATTTGTTTCAATTCTTTAACCTCTATTCTTCAAATAAATTGGAACAATCATTGGCATACTCTTAGCCATAACTACATTGAATGAGTTGTGTTCAACTTTATGACATTTATTTTAACAAAACAAAATAGTACCCTTATTAAGCCTGTTATTATGATTATTTTAGGAATTTTTAAGAGACATTATCTGCTATCTTTATCTTTCAGAAAGATTTTTTTCAAACAACTCTTTACTACAAAAACTTGACTTTTTTTCAAAACCCAGATGCATTCCCTTTTTTCTGATAATGAGAATTGTACAATTCATTGTAGAGTCATGTGCTGAATGCAGATGCTTTGATCAACAAGACAAACCATATATGTGGTAGCTAGAAGATACAGCTTAGTGTGTAGTGGTGCTATGCCACCTAGGTTTGTGTATGTGCACTCTGGTGTTCACTCAATAACATTTTCTAAGGATTTGTTTTTAAAATACATCTGTGTCATTAAGCAACATGATGGCATTTCCCTTTATCATTTTTTTAAAGTTCTTTAGTCTTGATTTTATTCTCTGAAAACTCTAAAAGTGTATCTAAGATCATGTGAATTCAGGGCTGTGGTTGTAGCTCAGTGGTAGAGAACTTGCCTGGCACATGTGAGGCACTGGATTTGAGCCTCAGCACCACATAAAAATAAATAAATAAATAAACAAACAAATAAATAAATAAATAAATACAGGTGTTTTGTCCATCTACAACTAAAAAAAAAAAAAAAAAGAAAAAAAAGAAGATAATATAAATTGAGGTAGAACTGGGTTGGTAATTTGTTTCATACTTTACCTGGCTGCAATTCTCAAATGGGGACAGGCTAAAGGTGTGAAGGGTGAAGAGTGTTCTGTGATTATTTAAGACTTTTTAAATTTAATATATGGTACAATTTTAACATACTTTGTTTCTTACTCATTTTATAAATGTAAACATAAATTAAAATATACATTAACTAGAAATCTACTTGAGAAATTTGTGGGTATTTTTTAACCTTGCAATAATGTGAGCATAATTCTTACATAATAGAACTTTTTGGACTCTACTTATAGTAAGATTTTACTATATCTTCCTTTACTTAATTATTCTACAGGGTTAATATACTGTACACACTATTTGTTGACAATGATCAGCATACATTTTATGTTATACATATTTTATATTGAATGGGTTATTTTATTATATACTTCAAAACTCCTGTACAAGATAACATAAATAATATGAATATGAAAATAAAGTAAATTAAAAAATTTAGTTGAGTACATTTTGGTATGTATCTATTTTGAATATAATATTTTTGGTACTCATTTCCATAGAGAAAATACTTTTCTTTTTTTTAAAGATTTCTTTGAAGACATACAAAATAGCCTTACTATTTGTAGTGAATTGAAGAAGGAATCTGCAAAATTCATGTCCATTGGAACCTCAGAATATGATCTTGTTTAGAAATAAGGTCTTTGCAAATGTAATTAGTTAAGATGAGGCCATAGAGGATTAGGATTGGCCCCCAAATTCAATGATTGGTGATCTCATAAGAAGGTCATGGGAAGACACAGATAAACCTATAGGGTGAATACCTTTTATGACAAAGTCAAGGATTAAAGTGATGCAGCTAAAAGTTAAAGAAAACCAAGGATTGCTGGCAACCACCAGAAGTTAGAAAAGGGGCTGGAAACAGAATCTCCTCTGAGCCTTTAGAAGCAACTCACTCTGTCAACACCTTTATTTTGATCTTCTGCCTTCTGAATTAGGACAGAGTAATTTTCTATTGTCTTAAGTCATGGGGTTTTTGGTAATTTGTTACAGAAATCCTAGGAAACTGCCCTAGCTCAAATTTAACACATCTTCTTCTGTGAATACTTATAAGTTGAGAATTTACAGGAGCTCCACAAATAACTGCTAGCTGATAACTTTCCGAATGAGAGTTAGCCTACTCACTGGTACCTAGAGGAGCATTTCCACAGTAATCTTAAAGAAAACATTATCATGAAGAAAAGCCATTTGTCTTCTTCGTTTTCATAGAAAACACACTGAGGATTAATATAAAATGCTTTAGTGTAATTTCAAAAGCTTTGATCACATGAATATTTTTATATTAATTATACTCAAAGGAGATGACATAAATGAAGGTTGTCAAATTTTATGTTGCAAAGAGATGCTACTCACAAGTAATTTGAAAAAAAATTTTATTCTTCTGTCAAAACCCACAGCTGGTGCCCATATTGTGTTTTATTAATTAATCTTGCGAAGATACCAATAAGAAAAAAGTGATCTACAATACTTATGAGAAAAAAAAAAAGATTAAATGTATTTTCTTGAATGATGAATTTTCATGATTTTATAACATGAAGAAAAAATATAAAAAAATGTTAAATGCCACAGAAATAAATTAAAATTATTATTTTTAAATAATATTTTTTAGTTGTCAATAAACTTTTATTTTATTTATTTTTATGTGGTGATGAGAGTTGAACCAGATACCTCATACCTGCTAGGCAAGTGCTCTACCACTGAACTACAACCCCAGCCCCACAAAATTGTTATTTTTGTCAAGTCATGAGTGTATTTTATTCAGAATGAGTTTGCACAATTTGTATATTCATAGTTAAATGTGTCATTGAGTCTGGGGAAAAAAAAAAACACTTGGTTGAATAAATTACTTTTATAAAAAAAGGCCTACAACATGGTCCACAGAGGCTTACTCAAGCTGTCATTTTGGTGTTCTGTTGCCCTCTACTGATCAGAGAGACAAATTACAGTTAGCCCTTTTCTCTACAAAAGTTGATTTATTTTCTACAGGTAAAAAATAATAATAATAATAAAAAAATTTGTTCATTTGCTTAATCAACTACTTAAGTTCAGAAATAAATAGATAATACTGGAAATTATAATACATAAATTCATCTGTTTATGTCTCTGTAAACTCCTCAATGGTAGGGACTCCTTGTTTTATCTTCATATTTCTGGCAGCCAAAATACTGTTTAGCATGGTATTGTACTCAATAAATATTAGGTAAAGAAAATGCTGAGGCAATCTGTGCAATTATTCATGTATTCATTTATCATTTTTATGAAATTCCTTATTATAAATATTATTACCCTATATTTATAAAATTAGTAAAATTTTTTCTAATATATTAATTCTATAAAAAATTAAAGTTATTTTAACATCAATATTACTCACCATTTCAAACCCTTTATTTGTAGATATTTTGACTGTGGTTTTACATGGGTACTTTTGTGGCTATGTTATTCTTTTTAGTTAATTGGAGATTTTTTGCTGGTTAGTTAGGATCAACTGTGGGAGGCAGAAAACATGAAAATACTAGTGACTTAAGATCTGAGTTTGTTTATGTTACACAAAAATCTGTGTATATCAGGTCTGACATGAAGTTTCCATTGACCACAGGATCCTGACTCCTTCTGTCTTATAGCTCTGTCATGTATCAGCCATGTGTACTAAGTGTTATGAAGAGACACAGAGCCTCTGTGAAAGTGCATTAGGACGTCTGTATGCCACATCAGAGTGGAGATTGGCATATGGGTATTCTGACAGAAGATGTGACGTAGTGGTCCATTACAACTGTATAAGATTGGTGTGCCCAATGCTTTTTTATTTTTTATTTATAGACAGAGTCTTCATAATTTGCTTTAGGACCTCACTATGCAGAGTCTAGCTTTGAACTTGTGATTCTTCTGCTTCAGCCTCCAAAGCTGCTGGGATTATACGCATGTGTCAAGGCTGGTGTGCTCAATTCTGAGCTACATGATGCACAATAAATTTCAGAAATTGATATCCTATAAATTCATAGCCCCAAATTGGTACTCATAGAGCCCAAATATCTTGTTATTTTTTGTTGTTGTTGTTACATAGCCTTCTCATTCTTCACAGTAATGATCCTGAATCTCTTATTTCCTCAAATTTCTGGTCCTCACATTCTGTTCTTCTGATACTTTCTGCTTCACATTCTTACATCCTCATTTTTGCCATAGTTCTTCATTTTTCATTTAAGAAATGGAAGCTACTGAATGGGCCCTTTCTCCGCAAGGTCATCTTTTTTTCTACTATCATATCTCCAAACTCTCAATAGAGTTTGCAGCTATTTTGTTTTCCTTTATTGCATTGAAGGAGGAGTATCTACAGCCGAAGACAGCTACAGGTGTGAATAAAGAGAATTGGATTTTCTCAAGAACAGGGTTTTAAAATGAGTAAGAAAAATGGATTATAGAGCAGGGAATAAAGGGATATGTAAGATACTGATTAAGATGATGGATCTTGGAATCTAAGTGGGACTAAAGAGAGAAATGAGGACATGATGAAGTGAGGTCTGTGACAATATGGAAACATTAATAGATTGTAGGTCCCATGAGGTCCTTTTCTTTGACTATTATTTGTCTTCTTATTGATTTATAGAATTCCTTTTGTATTCTGAGCACCAACTTTTGTTGGTTGTAAGGTTTGCATTTTCATTCTATCTGGGGGTTTTCCAAAAAAATTTATTATATATTTTGATGCACAGATGTTTTAAACTTTACCAAATTTATATTTTATGATTTGTTTTCTATGTTTGAATTTAGAACTCCTTTTCCATACTGAGGTTTTAAAGGTTTAATTTAAATCTAGGAGATTAAAATTCTCCTAGAATTTAAATGTTCACCTTTTTACATTTAGATCTTCACCTGAAATGTATTTTTATTTTTAGTCTTTAATGCTCATTTACTGATTTCTGCCCCATCAATTCATCAAAGATGCTTAAAAAATGCTGATGCTTTTTTATTTTAGGCCAAATTCAGAAGACACAATTGAGGAAGGTCTCCAAATTTCCTTGTTCAGCTACTCTGAATATGTGAACATATATTTATATATCGTATACATTTGAATTTGTCAATTCATGTTACATATGAGATGCACACACACATGCACACACACACACATACACACACTAGGATTTTGTTTAGATACATACACATGCATATATATTCATATATATGTAATACACATGCACACACACACACACACACACACACAAGCAGAAAACAACATTATTACTTATTGGGTATTATATGTGCATATATATGTCTCCCTTTGCCCAGGAGAACCACATGGAAGCTTATCTACAGCAACCTTGATTTTGAGCACAACTGAATAAAACAACCACCTCATAAACACAACCACTCAGCCATTTTAGAGGCTGAATCAAAATTGTGTGGGACTTTCCGGCCAAACACAACTAGAGGGAACAATGTGGTCCTCAGCTGAGACCTGAGTGGCCTCAGGATGGGCAGGGCCACAGCCTTCAGACCCCTGCGTTCTGCCGGCTGTTGCAGTGCTGTGGAGGCCCCCTGATGCCTGCTACCCAGCTACAGGGCTGGGGCTCTCCTTCCTTTTCAGGCTCTTTGGCACTCTGCCACCATGCCGCGAGATGGTGTGGGGCTTTCTGCTGTCCCTGGTGGCCGGTAGGACGAAACCTACCGCGTTTTTGAAGAGCTATTCCTGCAGCTGGTAGGTCATGGGTATGGGATGAAGAACTGCCAAGAGTTTTGGAAACCACGCGCATCCCTCTGATGGAGAACAGCAAGGTGGGGCGTGGTGGCTTCTGGATGGCAGGGGGCTGGGGAAGGCCGCTCGAGGCCTCTCCATCCTTCCCAGCTCTCCTCAGGGCCTCAGATGTTCTTTTCCAGTGAGTAGCTTCCTGTTAATGATGGGGCTCTGGGAACACCTGGTGCAAGTTCATGTTCTATTAGTGAGCTGCTCTGTGAAATGCACAGGAAACCTTACTGTTCTGCCTGAGGGGCCAGCACCACCCAAATACATAGAAGGCAACAAGAACAAACTAAGCCAGTCGAGGGTCCCTCTTTGTGGCTGATGATGGATCATCCAAGTGCTCTCCTCAAGGGCATCCCAGCTTGGAAACTGGGGCCTGGCCCCCTGCAGAGGAGTTTCTCCCAAGGCCCCATCCCTGGGCACGTGCTCAACAGGGAGGAGGAGCATGTCTTGGGGCTTTCCCATGTGCAGTTGTCGCCTTTTGGCTGATGCAGGGAGGGGACAGTAATTACAACTACAGATTTCCAGTTCAACCATATACTAAAGACATATCTATAGTATAATACTGTACACTATAGTATAGAATTGTCTTAAACAAATGACAGTATAATTACTATTGTATTTTCAGAGTCTCTTCATTTCTATAGCTGTGTGTTTAACCAGTTGACCCAATAAAGTAAAAACAAAAACAAAAACAAAAAAAACAGACTTTGTTTTACTTTAAGCTTCTGTAAGAGACTACATGGCCCAATGGGCAGTGTGGGAGAGGTTGTGGGGATGCAAATATGTTTAAAATAGGACTGTGACCCCAGATTTTGTAGAAATATTGTTTCAAGATAAGAAACAGAATTAAATTCAGAAAGAGAAAAGAAATAATGTTTAATAAATTTCTCTCTGGAAGACTTGAATTAAATGATGGATGTGAAGGCAAGGGTCTCTGAATCCAGAAAAAAAAACATGTTAGCATAGTAACAGTCAACATTAACTGTATCATTCTTAGGATTTATAAATTGCATGCTAGAGAAAATAAGATAACTATGTAGTATGAATAATGGTATATCAAGTTTTACTTATGTAAATTGATGATTTGTTCCCTAAGGCCTATCAAACCACAGAGATGGCAGTGTTAATAATAGTATGCATTGGTTACACTGGATTCTGGAAGGCCATGTTTTCTTTCTAGTTTTTCTGCATTCACCTTTCATTATACAAATCAAAACAAACAAATAACAAAAGCAACACCCTCCCCAGTAGTTATATCATTCTTCCCGACTGAATTTAGCCCTAGAAACTAACAATAATATTTATCTTTTCAGCAAGAGCTGGATACTCTCCTCTTTTATATCAGGCTGTCTAAAGTTAGTGCTGTCTTCTGTACCTCCACCTCAGGGATGACTTGGTTCCCCAGGGACATTGGCATTGTTTTTGAGTATTTTTAAGATCCTGACTGTGTGTGTGTGCATGCACATGTTTGTGCAAAGGGCCAGGAATATTGCTAAACATGTCATAGTGCACAAGACAACAAAGAATTACCTGAACCCAAATGTCAATAGTATTGACATTGAGGTACCCTGACTTATTTCAACTGCAAATTCCTAGTACACCTTGCTCCTCCCTTCCAATAGACGAACATACCAATTACTTCACTGGCTACATGGAGGTTGCCTGAACAAACCTCTTCAGACTTTCGGTACTCTCATAGTTTACTCAGTTGTAAAATGGAGATAATAATGGTGCTTATCTTTTAAGATTATTTTGATGGTTAATAAGCAAATATATGGAAAATGCTTAAAATTGCTTGCTGAGATTGAAGCAGTTAATTAGCCTATGTATTAAATATGTCAAGTATTAGTTTATCTTTATTTATGCCTGTGCTTGCTTTCTTTTCTTTAGTCTCAGGGAGTGAAGTGTTTCTTCTCCTTTTCAACTTTGGTACTTCTTGGCCTCGTGTCCTCTTATCTCCTTTAAAAGAGGAAAGGTAAAACTTTCTTTTGTATTTCAATGCTTTTGGTGTGTTTTTGTTTTTTTCAACAGTGCTGAGTATTATACCCAGGGGCTCTCTACCTCTGAAATACATTCCCAGTTATTTTTCTTTCTTTCTTTCTTTTTTTCTTTTTTTGAGAGATTGTCTTGCTTGGTTGTCCAGGCTGACCTCAAACTTCTGATTTTCCTGCATCAGTCTCCTGAGTTGCTGAGATTATAAAAATGTTCCATGGTCCCTAGCCAACTTTCTTTTCTTTATCCTATATTTTCAAATTCTTCCTGTCTCATTACAATGATTCTCTCTTGACTCTGGCTCTCCCATCTTTCCCTTTTCTTCTCTCTGATCCACTTTCAGTCAAGGTCTTTTACAGAGCAAGGTCTACACTTTCTGTCTCATTTCCCTTACTCCATTTGTCTGTTTCCTTGGTCCCAGGCTTGATCACCACCAGGTTCTGACTCAAACTGTGCACGCTTTGCATTTCATCACACTAGAAGCACATCAGAGTAGGTACCCTGAGCGCACTGCTTACACCAGACATCCTAATTCTCTGTGCCTTTCTTGTGCACACCCCAGCCCACAGGACACCTTGTATAGTGGGTGCACAGGTACCATTAGACTAGAACGTGCCAAGTGGGAAAGTTCATTCTCGGTCAGTCAAGGCAGCACAAGGTAATTTCTCAACTATTGGCCTTGGGCATGGCTGACTACAGTCATAGCATCTCTCCACGCAATTTTCATGCATGGTAAAGTTCCCTGGAGGACAGCTGCTGCAAACTCACAGGTTTGTGTTGGTACAATGCTCAGAGACATAGGTTCCTACTGGACACTTGTCACAGGTAAGTACCTGACCAGTGGCACAGTCAACATGGTGGTATGTGCCAGTGAGACTTGGAGCCTTGGGTTCTGGCTGAGCCATGGTGGTGGTGCTAATGAATCTAAGTAGGAGAAAAGAGCCAGTGATCATAGTGGCTCCAATTCCACATGCGATGCAATGCGATGTGGCTGCATTAGGCAAGGGTGGTTCTGCTGCTCGCAGAGGTACCCAAGGCTGGGGGGGGTCATTCTCAAGGATGCCTGGGGCGGGGCTTGTGGCTCCATGGTAGCTGGAATCCGTGGCTGCTATTGCCCAGCACCATATCCACCGCCGCCTCCTGAGACGGGAGCCCATCTACCTCCAACACCCCTGATGCACTGCAGAAGCCAGGCAGCCAAGCAGAGGAGGAAGGTGGCAAGGAAGGCACTCAGCACCTGCCAAGTGGTGTGGCTGCCCGGGCTCGGAGTAACAGCCTCGGCTGCAGCCTGGGCCTCCAGGTGGACTCCTCAGACAGCAGCTGAGGAGAACCAGGAAGGAGGGCTGGCCCAGAGAAAGCAAAGGGACAACTTCCCATAGCAAAGCCTCTAGCCACTACCAAACACCATCCTCCGCTTCCCAGACCCGCAGGCGAGGGACTCTCCTTTCTTCTTTTTTTTTTTTTATTGGTTGTTCACAACATTACAAAGCTCTTGACATATCATATTTCGAACAATAGTTTCAAGTGAGTTATGAACTCCCATTTTTACCCCAAATACAGATTGCAGAATCACATAGGTTACACATTCACATTTTTACATAATGCCATACTAGTGACTGATGCATTCTGCTACCTTTCCTATCCTCTACTATCCCCCTCCCCCCCATCTTCTCTCTCTATCCCATCTACTGTAATTCATTTCTCTCCTTATTTTTCTTCCAATTCCCCTCACAACCTTTTTTATGTAGTTTTTTATAACAATGAGGGTCTCTTTCCATTTCCATGCAATTCCCCTTTTCTCTCTCTTTCCCTCCCATCTTGTGCCTCTGTTTAATGTGAATCTTTTCTTCCTGCTCTTCCTCCCTACTCTATTTTTAGTTGCTCTCATTATATCAAAGAAGACATTTGGTATTTGTTTTTTAGGGATTGGCTAGCTTCACTTAGCATAATCTGCTCTAATGCCATCCATTTCCCTGCAAATTCCATGATTTTGTCATTTTTTAGTGCTGCGTAATACTCCATAGTGTATAAATGCCACATTTTTTTTAATCCATTCATCCATTGAAGGGCATCTGGGTTGGTTCCACAGTCTAGCTATTGTGAATTGTGCTGCTGTGAACATCGATGTGGCAGTATCCCTGTATTATGCTCTTTTAAGGTCTTCAGGGAATAGACCAAGAAGGGGTCAAATAGACCAACTGGGTCAAATGGTGGTTCCATTCCTAGCTTTCCCAGGAATCTCCATACTGCTTTCCAAATTGGCCGAACCAATTTGCAGTCCCACCAGCAATGTATAAGAGTACCCTTTTCCCCACATCCTCTCCAGCACTTGTTATTATTTGACTTCATAATGGCTGCCAATCTTACTGGGGTGAGATGGTATCTTAGGGTAGTTTTGATTTGCATTTCTCTGACTGCTAGAGATGGTGAGCATTTTTTCATGTATTTGTTGATTGATTGTATGTCCTCCTCTGAGAAGTGTCTGTTCAGGTCCTTGGCCCATGTGTTGATTGGGTTATTTGTTGTCTTATTGTCTAATTTTTTGAGTTCTTTGTAAACTCTGGATATTAAGGCTCTATCTGAAGTGTGAGGGGTAAAAATTTGTTCCCATGATGTAGGCTCCCGATTTACTTCTCTTATTTTTTCTCTTGCTGTGAAAAAACTTTTTAGTTTAAGTAAGTCCCATTTGTTGATTCTTGCTCTTAACTCTTGTGCTATGGGTGTCCTGTTAAGGAATTTGGAGCCTGATCCCACAATATGTAGATCGTAGCCAACTTATTCTTCTATCATACGCAGAGTCTCTGATTTGATATCAAGGTCCTTGATTCATTTTGAGCTAATTTTTGTGCATGGTGAGAGGAGGGGATTCAGTTTCATTTTGTTGCATATGGATTTCCAGTTTTCCCAACACCATTTGTTGAAAATGCTATCCTTCCTCCATTGCATGCTTTTAGCCCCTTTATCGAATATAAGATAGTTGTAACTTTGTGGATTAGTCTCTGTATCCTCTATTCTGTACCATTGGTCCACCCGCCTGTTTTGGTACCAGTACCATGCTGTTTTTGTTACTATTGCTCTGTAGTATAGTTTGAAATCTGGTATTGCTATACCACCTGATTCACACTTTCTGCTTAGAATTGCTTTTGCTATTCTGGGTCTTTTATTTTTCCATATGAATTTCATGATTGCTTTATCTATTTCTACAAAAAATGCCATTGGAATTTTGATTGGCATTGCATTAAACCTATAGAGGACTTTTGGTAATATCGCCATTTTATCCTTTCTTCTTTAAGTTAAATATTTCTAGTATTTTGTCACTTTGAACGGAAGCTAATTAACACAGAATCTTTATAATCACTTTAGAATTAAGGTTCTATTTTACTTTCTTAATCTTCATTAGCATCAATTTTATTTTTGGTCCTTTGCTCTTATTATCTTATATATTTTCATAAATTCTATATAAATTTTAGAACCTGCCTATTTAGTTACATACACATAAGCATACACACACATATACTCCCTTTTGGATTTTGATTATAATTTGTTAAATGTGTAGCTTGATTTGCTGGTGAATTGGCAAATTTATAATATTAAATTTTCTCTCATAAACATTACATCTGCATTTATTTAGATTTTTTTTTTAACATGAGCACTTATTTATTCTAAAAAAAAAAAAGCTATGACAGTTCCAGGGGATGAGTGGCTACCATACTCCTAGCACACAGCAGCACAGTCACAGGGGAATCAGACTCTTGAGTTCTGGACACATGGGGGTGCACCAGGGACAGCCGAGGCAAACCACTTTCTAGATGTTCACCGGATCTTATACTTGTCCCACTTCTTTTCATGGTCATAGGTCTCCCAGCAGATGGCAGGGAAGATGTGCTTGTTCTTCTCATAACAGCTCCTCAGAACCACCTTTCCTGCATGAGACTAATACTTTTCCACAGTGGCATTGCTGAGTA
Source organism: Ictidomys tridecemlineatus (assembly GCF_052094955.1). Lineage (NCBI taxonomy): Eukaryota > Metazoa > Chordata > Mammalia > Rodentia > Sciuridae > Ictidomys > Ictidomys tridecemlineatus. Next base: position 94,526,041 of record NC_135487.1, read on the forward strand.
TCCACCCATCATCATGAAGATCAAAGTTAAAGAGCGGCCAATTCTTCCCACTTACCTTGGTAATGATGAAGTCACAGAAACTGATGATGGGGAATGATTAGTCCTCCTTGATGTACATGAACTGCTCCACCCTTGCTGACCTGAGCTTACTGGAGTCTTCACGCAGGATCTCAAGTGCCTTCTGGAGGAACTGCTTCATTGTATTGCCCTTTTTCATTTTGACTGTCTGCTGGTGTCCGCAGCCAGCCCAGTAATTGAAGGTGATTTCAATCTCTTCACTCTTAATCTTCTCCTGCTTGGCTTCCCACTCCTGCTACAGCTCTTCCCGGAGACGATTTTCTGCCTCCTTCCTGTCTTGGTCAGGCAAGAAGCCGGTGTCCACATCTGGGTTCTTCCCCAATTTATTTCTCTTTGTGGTGATCTCTTCCCTTTCCAGCTTCTCCTCATGCATGGTCACCTCCTCTTCCTTTTCACCTCCCTCCTCGTCTTCCTCCAAGGTGAAGGGCAGGCTAGAGATCTTTTTCTTGGTCTCCTTATTGTGCTCTTTTCTTGCAGCTTCTCCAGCTTTAGCTGTAGCTCCTTTGACTTTTCCCTTTTGGCCAGCTGCTTTTCCTGCTCCTTCACCTGTGCGTCCTGTTAGGCTTTCATGTCATTCAGGGTCACAAGGCTGATGGTGCTGGACTTGAGCTCTGCCTTCACAGCATCATAGTGTGCAGAGAACTTCTTGTCAATGTTGGATTTCATTATGTTGTTTTCTGTGACCCGCTGCTTCCTTTGCTCTATCTGCACCTGCTGCTCTTCCCGTTTCTTCATCAGATTTTTGGCGTGTGCTGCCTTGCTTGGGACACCCTTGTACTGAGCCTTGATGGTGGCAGAGGTGTGAGCAGTGGCAACAACTGTGACAGCATCCCTGCTAAATCCTAGATTTTTTTAACAGAAGGGAATCAATACTGAAAAATGTCCATTGGGATATTTCTCAGTGAAAGCAGTTTCAGCAGTGTGACAAAGGGCTACTTTTGACTGCAGAGGGCTATTGGATGAAAGGGAGGTGAGGAGATTAGGTCTGTTATTGTGTTTTATTGATTTAGAAATATTGAGATAAAGAAAAAGAACAAATGAGGAAGTCTAAATATTATTTATTTTTTTAAAGATACGTGAGCTTTGAGGAAGAATATCTGTCAGAGAAGGACATGTTGCACATGATGCAGAGAGAGGGGGTGGCTTATAGCCAACTTGGAGGGCTTGGAATGAACATCTCAAGATGTGTGTGTGTGTGTGTGTGTGTGTGTGTGTGTGTGTGTGTGTGTGTGTGTTGAGGTGGAAACTACAGTTTACACATGGTAAATAGAGAAGACCTTGAAGATTACATTTGAGTAGATCTGAAGAAAGTGACATGGAAAACTTGATGAATCCTGGGGGAGAGCTTTCTAGACAAAAAAAAATCGGAAGAGATTGGTGCTGAAGGGGGTTTGTAATAGAGTTAATGAGAAAGAGGATGCTAGGAGGTGTGTGATTGAAGAGGTAACAGGCCATATCACATGAAGACTTGCAGGTAATTGTTAGGACTTGGACTTTTACTGATATATTATTGAATGGTTTTAAACAAGTGTGTGACATGATCTAACTTAAGTTGTAACACCCTCACTCTGCTGGTGTACTGAGAGTAGCTAGTGTAAGGATGAAATCAAGGAGAGCAATTAGGATAGTTTTACAGCACAGACAAAATTTGAGGGTGGCTTGTACTAGGATGGAAGAAGTAATACTGTTTGGATTATTGATATATTTTGAAATGGTAACAGGATTTACTTCTGGGTCATGTGTATGATACAAAAGAGGGTAGTCAGGAGTTTTGATATGAGCCCTTAGAAGACTGGGGCTGACATGTAGTGGGATGGACAAGATTGTGAGAGAAACTGGGTTAGGACAGAGTGAATATCAGAATCTAGTTTTGTTTTTGTTAATTTCAGATGCTAATCTGACTTCAAAAAATTAAAATGTCAAGTAGGAAACTTGAACTAGTAATCTGGAGTTCAAATAAACACCCTAGCTATAGATTTGTGAGTTCTTACTTTCATAAAGTCTTTAAAGCCATGAGACTGGGAGAGATGACCAGGGAGAGAATATAGTATACTGAGTCCTAATATTTTCCAATGTTAAGAGACAGGGGAGATTGGCAGAATCAGACAAAGTGACTCAGAAAGAGATACTAGAGAGAAAAGGGGAAACCAGTAGAATACTCTGTTCTGGAAGCCAAATACATATGACAGTTTTGGAGGAGATAGTTCTTTCTGTCAAATGACTCTGATAAGCTAAGAAAAGGACAGGGGATAGACCAATGGATTTAGCCCTGTGGAATCCATTGGTGGAGTAATGGTGGTAAGATCTTAGTGGGTTCAAAAATGGCAAGGAAAGATTGGAGACAAGGTAGATAACTATTGATGAAGTGTTCCTGCAAGGGCAGAGACAGTAACAGAGTGATAGTGGGGAAGGTGGGGACAAGAGTCTTTTTGTTTTTATTTATTTATGATTAAACTGCTTTAGCACTCATGTTTTGGGAAGAATTGGGATGACTTGGGCCCTGAGAATGAGTGTTAGGAATTGAAATGGTGGCTTGAGGAGATGCTTTAGGATTAGCAATAATCCCTGAAAAAAATGAGGACAGAAGTTTGCTGAGACAAAAATTTGAAACCAAAATTAGTAAAGCAATGTATTTTGCTGTCTTTTTTCAAATTTTTAATTTCATTTAGTAATTTGAGAAATTTTTTGATGAAATTTTTTTTTCTTCTGAGGTACAGATGATTGAACCTAGGGGTGCTTAACAATTGAACTATATTTACAGCAATTTTTTTTTGTTTTATTTAGAGACAAGGTCTCCCTGAGGCTGGCTTTGAACTGGCAATCCCTCTGCCTCAGCCTTCCAATCTACTGGGATTATGGGATTTTGCCATTATGCTGGCTCTGATGGCAATTTTTAAAATTCATAAAATGGGCTTGAACAGTATCCTCTCAATGGGAATTATAATTACATGGCTATTCAGATTTTTTTGACATTTTGGATATTAGATATTTTAGATCCATAAAAATGGAAATTGTCTTTTAAGATCTGCAACTACACAGGGTATTTGTCAGCATGACTCTATTTCTAGAGAGATTATCAATGAAAAGAAGTTATAGAATTCCAGCTCCCAGAACTGCTCTGGCCCAGGGCTAAAAAACATGTGGAAACTACTTCTTGGAGCCTACTCCTATCAGAACATACACCAAGCACGGAGCGGCTGAATTCCGGCTCCTGGAACTGCTCTGGCCCAGGGCCAAAGAACCCGTGGAAACTGCTTCTCAGTCCGGGTCCTGCTGATTTCTGTGGAGTTAAGTACCAACCAAGCCTTCATAGGCAGTTGCAACAGGATTGAGATGAGGCTTATTAGGGCCGGTCAGGACTCACCCATTGCTTTGGTCACCCGGCAAAGGGAACAAAATGTTGCCATTTGCATGGGATACCAACATGGCAGAGATCTGAGTTCATCAGAAAGCAGCAGAGGAGATAACTTCATCGATACCAGCAGCGACAGAAACAGTTGGTCTCCTGGTAAAGAAAGTGAGTCACATATACCCAAGTCTCTCTCACTTTGTCATCAGGCCAGAGAGACAGAGTAGAGCCGCTGCCCACCCCCAGAACAGGCCCAGTGACCTGCAGGCATGATAGTCACATCACCCCAATTGGAGTAGGGGCAGAGCAGAGCGGCCACCCGCGCCCACAATGTAGGCAGACCTGCCACCGACCAGCAGAACATGCCCAGCAGTCTTCGGGCGTGGTAGACATTTCACACCAATTGGAGGAGGGGCAGAGCAGAGCCACTGCCCATGCCTGCCAGGTAGGCAGACCTGCGACCAACTGGCAAATCAGGCCCACCGGCCTGCCGCCGTGGTAGATAGGTCACCCCAATTGGAGTAAGTGCAGGCCAGAGCTGCGGCCCGCGCCTGAAATGTAAGCACACCTGCAATCGACCTACAGAACAGGCCCAGGGGTCCGCAAACGTCGTAGACACGTCACACCAATTGGAGGAGGGGCAGAACAGAGCCGATGCCCGCGCCTCCAAGGTAGGCTGACCTGCGATCGAACAGCAGAACAGACAGAGCGGCCCGCCAGTGTGGTATACAGATCACCCCAATTTGAGGAGGAGCACAGCCATTCCCTGCCCCTGCAAGGGAGACTTATCAACTATACAAGAGCAATATAAATATATAGGGAGAAAATTTCAAAAACACAAGAGTTTCACCAAGCAGAAAGAAGCGCGAGAAGTATGAAAAGACAAGGAAAGAAATGACCACAAGCAATGCAGGTCAACTCAACTTTAGAAGCGGTAAGAGCTGCAGCAGATGAAATGTCAGATAAAGAATTTAAGATATATATGCTTCACATGATCTAGAGTCTCAAGGAAGACATAAGACAGCAAAATCAGACAATGAAAGATCACTTCGACAATGAATTACATAAATAAATCCAAATAGCAAAAGATCAAATATACAGGGAAATAGAGGTAATAACAAACAAACAAACAGAAATCCTATAAATACAGGAAGCAATAAACCAACTTAAAAACTCAATTGAGAATACTACCAGAATAGTAGAACACTTAGAAGATAGAACATCAGACAACAAAGACAAAGTAGTTCACCTTGAAAAGAACATAGACAGCTCAGCAAGACTGTTAAGAAACCATGAGCAGAACACCCAAGAAATATGGGATAACATAAAGAGACCAAACTTAAGAGTCATTGGGATGCAGAAAGGTAGAGCTCCAAACCAAAGGATTGAGCAATCTATCCAATGAAATAATACAAAAAAACTTCCCAGAATTGAAGAATGAGACAGAATCCCAAATCCTAGAAGCCTACAGGAGGCAGAATGTGCAAAATCAAAAGAGATCCACACCTAGACACATTATAATGAAGATGACCAACATAGAGAATAAGGAGAGAATTTTAAAAGCTACAAGAGAAAGGAAGCAGATTACGTTTAGGGTAAAACAAATCAGGATAACAGCTGATCTTTCAACACAGACTCTGAAAGTTACAAGACCCTGGAATAATATATTTCAAACACTGAAAAAAAATGGGTTTTAACCAAGAATTGTGTATTCAGCGAATTAAGCTTCAGGATGGAAGATGAAATTAAAACCTTCCATGATAAACAAATGTTAAAAGAATTTGCAGCTAGAAAACCATCTCTTCAAAACATCTTTGGCAAAACAGTACAGGAAGAGGAAATGAAAAATAACAAAGAAAACCAACAGTGGGAGGTAGGACATCAAAGGGGGAAAATAATCAAAGAGGAAAACAAACCATGTTTAGTAACATAAATAAACAAATATGGCTGAAAGAACAAACTATATCTCAATAATAACCCTAAATGTGAATGGCTTAAACTCACCAATTAAGAGAAACAGGCTAGTAGAATGGATCACAAAACAAGACCCAACAATATGCTGCCTACAGGAGACGCATTTGATAGGAAGAGACATACATAGACTGAAGGTGAAAGGTTGGGAAAAATCATATCACTCATATGGACTTCGGAAAAAAAGCAGGAGTGTTTATACTCATATCAAATAAAATAGATTTCAAGCCAAAGTTAATCAAAAGGGATAAAAAGGGACACTACATACTGCTCAAGGGAACCATACACCAACAAGATATAACAATCATAAATATATATGCCCTAAATGATGGTGCAGCTATATTCATCAAGCAAACTCTTCTCAAGTTCAAGAGTCTAATAGATCACAATACAATAATTATGGGAGACTTCAAAACACCTCTCTCACCACTAGACAGATCTTCCAAACAAAAGTTGAATAAGGAAACTATAGAACTCAATAACACAATACTAAGCTAGACTTAATTGACATATATAGAATATACCACCCAGCATCAAGCAGTTACACTTTTTTCTCAGCAGCACATGGATCCTTCTCAAAAATAGATGATATACTATGTCACAGGGCCACTCTTAGACAATATATAGGAGTAAAGATAATACCATGCATCTTATCTGATCATAATGGAATGAAAATGAAAATCAAGGATAAAAGAAGGAAGAAAAAATCATGCATCACTTGGAGAATGAACTATAGGTTACTGAATGATCAATGGGTTATAGAAGACATCAAGGAGAAAATTAAAAAATTCTCAGAGATAAATGAAAACACAGACACAACATGTCGGGATCTATGTGACACATTAAAAGCAGTTCTAAGATGAAAATTCATTCCTTGGAGTTCATTCCTTAAAAAAAGAAAAAACCAACAAATAAATGATCTCATACTTCATCTGAAAATCCTAAAAAAAAGAGAGCAAAACAACAACAAAAAAGGTAGAAGGCAAGAAATAATTAAAATCAGAGCTTAATAAAAAATTAATAAAATCGAAATTAATAAAATCGAAACTAAAAAAACAGTTGAAAAAATTGACAAAACTAAAAGTTCGTTTTTTGAAAAAATAAATAAAATTGACAGACCCTTAGCCATGCTAATGAAGAGAAGAAGAGAGAGAACTTAAATTACTACCATACGGGATGAAAAAGGCAATATCACAACAGACACTTCAGAAATACAGAAGATAATAAGAAATTATTTTGAATCCTTATACTCCAAAAAAATGGAAGATAGTGAAGGCATCGATAAATTTCTTAAGTCATATGATCTGCCAAGATTGAGTCAGGAGGATATAGACAACATAAACTGACCAATATCAATTGAGAAAATAGAAGGAACCATCAAAAGACTACCAAATAAGAAAAGCCCAAGACCAGATGGGTATACAGCACAGTTTTACAAAACCTTTAAAGTGGAACTAATACAAATACTTTTCAAGCTATTTCAGGAAATAGAAAAATAGGGAGAACTTCCAAATTTATTCTACGAGGCCAACATAACCCTGATTCCTAAACCAGACAAAGACACTTCAAAGAAAGAAAACTGCAGACCAATAGCTCTAATGAACCTAGATGCAAAAATTCTCAATAAAATTCTGGCGAATTGGATTTTAAAACATATCAAAAAAATTGTGCAGCAAGATCAAGTAGGATTCATCCCTGGGATGCAAGGCTGGTTCAATATACGGAAATCAATAAATGTTATTCACCACATCAATAAACTTAAAAATAAGAAACATATGATCATCTTGATAGATGCAGAAAAAGCATTTGACAAAGTACAGCATCCCTTTATGTTCAAAACTCTAGAAAAACTAGGGATAACAGGAACATACCTCAATATTGTAAAAGCAATCTATGCTAAGCTTCAGGCTAGCATCATTCTGAATGGAGAAAAATTGAAGGCATTTTCGCTAAAATCTGGAACAAGACTGGGATGCCCTCTCTCACCACTTCTGTTAAACATAGTTCTCAAAACACTGGCCAGAGCAATTAGATGAAAGAAATTAAAGGCATAAAAATAGGAAAAGAAGAACTTAAATTATCTCTATTTCCAGATGACATTATTATATACTTAGCAGACCCAAAAGGGTCTATAAAGAAACTATTAGAGCTAATGAATGAATTCAGCAATGTGGCAGGAAATAAAATAAACACGCATAAATCAAAGGCATTCCTGTATATTAGTGACAAATTTTCTGAAATTGAAATGATATCCTTAAAAAAAATAAAATACTTGGGAATCAACCTAACAAAAGGGGTGAAAGTCTTATACAATGAAAACTACAGAAACCTAAAGAGAAAAATAGAAGAAGATCTTAGAAGATGGAAAAATATACCCGGTTCATGGATAGGCAGAACTAACATCATCAAAATGGCAATATTACCAAAAGTTCTCTATAGGTTTAATGCAATGCCAATCAAAATCCCAATGGCATTCCTTGTAGAAATAGATAAAGTAATCATGAAATTCATATGGAAAAATAAAAGACCCAGAATAGCAAAAACAATGCTAAGCTGGAAGTGTGAATCAGGCAGTAGAGTGGTATAAGACTTCAAACTATACATGAGAGCAATAGTAATGAAAACAGCATGGTACTGGTACCAAAACAGGCGGGTGGACCAATGATACAGAATAGAGGACACAGAATCCAATCCACAAAACTACAACTATCTTATATTTGATAAAGGGGCTAGAAGCATACAATGGAGGAAGGATAGCATCTTCAACAAATGATGCTGGGAAAACTGGAAATCCATATGCAACAAAATGAAACTGAAACTTTTTCTCTCGCCATCCACAAAAGTTAACTCAAAATGGATCAAGGAGCTTGATAACAAATCAGAGAAATGGAATCTGATAGAAGAAAAAGTTGGCTACCATCTACATACTGTGGGGTCTGGCTCCAAATTCCTCAATAGGACACCCATAGCACATGAATTAATAACTAGAATCAACAAATGGGATTTACTCAAACTAAAAAGATTTTTCTCAGCAAAAGAAACAATAAGAGAGGTAAATAGGGAGCCTACATCCTGGGAAAAAAATCTTTAGTCCTCACACTTCAGATAGAGCCCTAATATCCAGAGTATACAAAGAACTCAAAAAATTAGACAATAACATAACAAAAAACCCAATCAACAAATGGGCCAAGGACCTAAACAGACACTTCGCAGAGGAGGACATACAATCAATCAACAAGTACATGAAAACATGCTCACCATCTCTAGCAGTCAAAGAAATGCAAATCAAAACCACCCTAAGATACCATCTCACTCCAGTAAGATTGGCAGCCATTAGGAAGTCAAACAACAACAAGTGTTGGCGAGGATGTGGGGAAAAGAGTACACTTGTACATTGCTGGTGGGACTCTATATTGGTGCGGCCAATTGGGAAAGCAGTATGGAGATTCCTTTGAAAGCTGAAAATGGAACCACCATTTGACCCAGCTATTCCCCTTCCTGCTCTATTCCCTAAATACCTAAAAAGAGCATACTACAGAGACACTGCTACATCGATGTTCATAGCAGCACAATTCACAATAGCAAGACTGTGGAACCAACATAGATGCCCTTTAATACACGAATGGATAAAAACAATGTGGTATTTATACACAATGGAGTATTACTCTGCATTAAAAAATGACAAAATCATAGAATTTGCAGGGAAATGGATGGCATTAGAGCAGATTATGCTAAGTGAAGCTAGCCAATCCCTAAAAAACAAATGCCAAATGTCTTCTTTGATATAAGGAGAGTAACTAAGAACAGAGTAGAGATGAAGAGCATGAGAAGAAAATTAACATTAAGCAGGGATGAGAGGTGGAAGGGAAAGGGAGAGAGAAGGGAAATTCCATGGAAATGGAAGGAGTCCCTCAGGGTTATACAAAATTACATACAAGAAGAAGTGAGGGAAAAGGGAAAAATAATACAAGGGGAAGAAATGAATTACAGTAGAGGGGGTAGAGAGAGAAGAGGGGAGGGGACTGGAGGGCAGGGGGGATAGTAGAGGATAGGAAAGGCAGCAGAATACAACAGACACTAGAATGTCAATATGTAAATCAGTGGAAGTGTAACTGATGTGATTCTGCAATTTGTATATGGGGTAAAAATGAGAGTTCATAACACACTTGATTCAAAGTGTGATATATGATGTATCAAGAACTATGTAATATTTTGAACAACCAATAATAAAAAAATGAAAAAAAAAGAAAAAATGGTTTCATAAACAATAAAAATGAAGTTATAAAATGAGGTTATAAGCAGAAAGAAAGAGAAATGTTGAGAAAATTGCACTAGAAGATTGGGATGTAATAATACAGACTTAAAGTTCTGCAGTTCTTTATAATTATGGTGACAATGTATATATCATCTAATTTAATACTCTGAATAGTTCCTTATTGTAGAAATTATTCTTACATAAATTGGAGTTCAGTGCTGATAGGTGGCCTCCATATCACAACAGTAACAATGGACAGAGCTCTACTATAATCCAGATTTTCTTACTTGATGTCATTTTTTTGTTTTTGAAACTTATGAATCACAATTTCTATTTGAGCACATTTCTATTCTCTTAAAAAAATATACAGCACAGATCTTGATGGGTCAATGTCAGTGGACTGGGATGAATGGAAGAAGCATTTCCTATTGAAACCTGTCAGAAATGTTGAGGAAATTGTTTATTACTGGAATCATTTTACCGTAACTAATCTCTTTTTACTATTTGTTTATTTTATGTCATGGGTTTAAAAATGTAACACAGTCTTAAAATTATGTTTCAATGTGACCTATGCCTTAGGTCATTTTGTGGATTGAAGTAATTAATAAATGAAAAGCATTTAGAATAACAATTGACATGTTAAGCACCATACTTTTTTATCTATTATGATTACAAGTAGAAAGTTAAGGACTTTGAACTGAAACTGGTATTCCAAAGCTGAGATGTCTGTTGTTTCTTTGTGAAATCTACCTTTTTTTTCTTCAACACTTAATTTTCTCTTAACATTCTGTATTATGGCTGGGTGCTGTTGGGTACCAGTAATTGGGAGACTGAGGCAGGGGAAGCACAAGTTCTAGTACAGCCTGGGATTACAGGTGTTCACCACTGCACCTGTCTTGTCATTTATAATCATACAAAGAAGGTATTAGTATTGTTTCTTTTTTAAATTTGAGGAAACCGAGGCTCCGATGAGTTATTTAATTAGGATTATGGAGGTCAGGATTTGATTTCATCTGATTTTTGGGCCCAGGTTCTGTCCCCTTCAAAATTCCAAGTTATGATACATGTATAACGGTACTTATTTTCTGCTTCAGGTATTACGTGGAAATGATCAGACTTTCACCATTTCCACTATAGGTCAAGATGTAAAACAAAACTCTTCTAAATATTTTTTATATATTTTATATTTTTTTGTTAAAGTATAGTTTGACTGAAGATAACGTAGCCATCCACTAGATCTTGAACTCTAATGAGACTCTGAAATTATTGCCAATTAAATAGCTTCTAGCTCACTAGTCGTTTGTTTGATTTGAGTTTGCCATAGCTAAAAATATTTATTAGAATTTGAAAAAATATTCTTTTTGCATTCAATATTAGATAAATAATTTTTAATTGAAAATATGGTGGGGCTGGGGATGTGGCTCAAGCGGTAGCATGCTTGCCTGGCGTGCGTGCGGCCCGGGTTCGATCCTCAGCACCATATACAAACTAAGATGTTGTGTCCGCCAAGAACTAAGAAAAAAGAAATAAATATTAAAAAATTCTCTCTCTCTCTCTCTATCCCCCTCTCTCTCTCACTCTCTCTTAACAAAAAAAAAGAAAATATGGTATATTTAAAAATTGGTAATGTAAAGTTTGTCATAAACATGATAATCTAGTTATTTTAACTTATAATTGACAATATAATGAAATATTTAAAATTTTATTGTTTGGTAGAGCACAATATATGAGGAAAGTCTGATGCTGATTTACTAAATGCTGATTTACTATGCAGCTGAGATATGTACAACATTCCTTAGATCTTATGAGGAGATAGAACTTTCATTTGAGATCATCTAGTTGCTATTTATTTTCTTTTAACAGAGAATTGATTTAGCAAAAAGATAAACTTTTCAGGATATTATTGATGAAGAAAGAAGACCTGGCCAGTTGTGGAAATACCTGTTCGCCTGGGGCATAGCTGGTACCTTGCTTGAACATGCACAGCACCATTGGAACATCTAAAAATACTGATGCAAGTGTGTTGCATGGCTCATGTGTATGTTTATGAGTAACATAAATAATACGTGATGCTTATCAAAAAGAAAATTTTAGACAGGTCAATACTATTTTTTGAATACTCTCATGTGCAAACTACTTTATTGCTAGTGATCTGGATTCTTTTATTCAGTAGCTTTTAGGTGTTGAACTCATGTTGAGGTTACAAAAACCTAATGATATACTGTTTTTTTAAATCCATACACAATTTTTATGGATGGAAATTGATATGTTGAAAAATTATTAAACACAGTCTAATAATATACCACTTGTGTTCTAGGTGGGGCAAAATTAGAGAAGTCTCTTCTTTTTTTTGGAGATGGGTGATAAGCATACAGTATACATTGATTCATGGAGAGAATCAAAATTGTGTCATGAAAAGACAGAGACTGGTCCAGGAGTTATACTCCCTCTTTATTCCCTACCATAAGAAAGAACCTGTAATTGGTTGTGGTCCCTTTGAAGTAGGCCATACCATAAATTGTTTGCCTGTGCCTTAAGGCCAAGTTTCTATGGGTCTGGTAATATAACTGTGACAAGGGGAGAGGAAGGGTTTCCACTCTTTCATGTTGTACTTAAGGCAGGAATTATGGGCTTCTAGCAATAATCACTATCTTCTTTTACATTTTTCGAGCCACAGAAGAACACATTTCTTTCTAATTTTTACAGAAATAAAGATGAAGCAAGTTTGCTTAGTTGCAGATTTTCTGAATTCAAAGAAGGGGAAAGGGACACAAGTCTTATTTTTTCAGTGTGCATATTTTTTTCATTCCTGTGCCTCATTGAATGAAAGAAGGGGGTGATTTATTTATAATGGAAATTGGCTCATGTGATTATAGAGGGTAAGAAGTTCTGTGATGTACTTTCTGCAAGCTGGAGAACCATGATACCTGCTAGTGTCCAAATCCACAGGCCTGGGGACCATGGTTCAACTCTCAATACAAGGTCAAAGACTTGAGAACTGGGGTGAAGGGTGAGTCTACTGGTATAAGTCTTTGAGTCCTGAAAGTCTGAGAGCATGGACAAATAGTTATGTGCCCGCTCAAGAAAATAGAATGAATTTGCTTTCCTCTACCTTAATGTTCTATGATGACAGTCAAATGATTGGATGATGCCCACCTATGGTGGCGAGAGTAGATCTATGCCTTCAAAGCTAATCTCTTCTAGAAATACTCTCATAGAGACACATGTAAAACCAACTACAGGGCATCACTTAGCCCAGTCAAGTAGGCACATAAACTTAAACATCACACTTTCTATGCATTTTATTTTTTTAAATACTTTGTATTACAATGTCATTTTACTCAACATTTTTTGGAAATTTCCTCAATCATATTTTTTAACTCTTCTGTCAAACTTATTATTTTAGCAATCAATACTTTGAGGGTTCCTATTTTGTTTTTTGTTTTTTGGGGTTTTTTTGGTACTTGCCATTGAACTCAAGTGTTCTTAACCACTGAACCACATCCCTATTTTTTTTTTTATTCAATTTTAAAATTTTTGAGACAGGGTCTCAAAAAGTGAGGCAGGTCTCACTAAGTTTCTTAGGATCTCACTAAGTTGCTGAGGGGGTTTAATTTTTGAACTTGCATTCTTCCTGCTTTAGCCTCATGACCTTCTGGGATTACCAGTGTGTGCCACCACACCTGGCTTTTATACTCATACTATCTTTCTTTTTTCTTCTTCTTCTTTTTTTTTAATTGAGAGAGGATTTTGCTTTGTTGCGCAGACTGGTCTTGAACTGAACTCAAATGTTCTTCCTACTAAAGCAATCACATAATTTCTAGTAAAATTTTCCAAGACCTGCTGTTTTTATTGGCAAAACAAAGTATTTTGTACTATGAGTAGTAAGTAAATGTATCTGATAGTGGTTTTAAGCACTTACCCTACTTCATTTTAACTCTGAGCTGTTGTTCCTTCCTCCACACTTAATTCTATCCCTTTGGACACTGTCAGATCTGTTTCCTGAAATACTGTTCCCATCATATTTAATTATTCAACAATGGTACCAATATTTACTGAGCAACATTTACCTTTCACAAAAGTTTTAGGATATATGCAAAATGTTATTTTATACTGTCTTGCCTTCCAGATTTTTTTGTATTCAAGGTATATTTCCCAAATTTTCTTTCCTTGAAGAAAAAACTTTATCTTAAGTTTGTTTATTTCTCAGAATATGCCATATACACAGTTCATGGATTCATTAAATTCTAACTAAATTTAGTTGATATCACTGAAACCAAAATAACATTTTTAATAAGGTAAAAATTATTAATTATTAATTTTTATTTTAATTGGTTCTTTTTAGTTATACATGATAGCAGAGTATATTTGATATAATTATATAAGCAGGGAATGTATTTTATTCTAATTAGGACATCATTCTTATGAATGTACACCTTGGTGGAATTCACAGTGGGGTATTCATACATGTACATAAAAAAATATGTAAGATGAATTCCACTACCTTTTCTTTTTCTATTCCCCCTCCCTTCCCTCCATTCCCCTTTGTCTAATCTGAACTTCTGTTTTCTCACCACCCTGCCTTATTGTGGGTTAGCTTACACATATCAGTGAAAACTTTTGGTTTTTGAGGATTGGCTTATTTCCCTTAGCATGATAGTCTTGAGGTCCATCATTTACTGGCAAATGTCATAAAGGCTGAGTAATACTCCATTGTGTATATATACCACATTTTTTTTATCCATTCACCTTTTGAAGAGCACTGAGATTTCATTTCACTCCAGTGAGAATGGCAATTATCAAGAATCCAAGTAACAATAATGAATGTTGGGAAGGATATAGGGAAAAAGGTATACTTATACATTGTTGGTGGGACTACAAATTGGTGCAACCACTCTGGAATACAGTATGGAGGGAGATTTCTTAGAAAACTAGGAAAGGAATCACCATGTGACCCAGCTGTCCCACTCCTTAGCATATATCCAAAAAATTTGAAATCACATAATACAGTCATGCAGGCACATTATAGCAGAATAATTCACAGTAGCTAAGCTATTATTATCTTGTTGAATGATAAAAGAAATGCAATTGTTCTTTCATTTAAATAACAGATTCATCTATGTACACATAGACATTCTAATGCATCTATTTGAGAATTTTGCCTAATAATCAATAATTTTGCCTAATTGAGAATTTGCCTAATATCTCACTTTGATAATTTGCTTAATTTGAAGTGCCTACTCAGAGTCTCTCTAAAGCAAGCTTTACTCTTCTTATCACCATATGTATTGTTGCTTTCTCTAAGAGCAGTTTTGTGATTTTCTTAAATCTTGCCTGAATAATAACAAATCTACCACTTTTTAACATGGAAAGATACAGGATTATCAATTGTTTTTTCTCCTTTATGCCTTAAGGCAAAAATAAAAATGCCAATTGACTTTAAATATTATAACATTAAAAAAAAAAGTAGACCAGTGCCACAAGTTATAACTTTGTGGAAGCTTTGTATGAATCGTTGCAGTAGTCTCATTCAATACACCTTTGCATCCTGGTTCCAGTCCATACGGCCACACTTTCCTTCTACTAGGCTGAGTGCCATAGTAGTACTAAGTGGCCATTTTGTCTGCTTCTCTGTTCACGTCAAATCATCAAGGACTAGCCATAACTCAACTATGGGTATATTTTGACTCTACCAGTAATGCAGCATGGCATATCTGAATTTTCAGGCCTAATGTCCGTATTGGCAGAAAAAAGACCAAAGAATGACTTGGGGAATCCTTTTTGTTAAAATTTGAGATCTGGAGATAGGATGATCGAATATGTCAGTGGCCGGCTTTTTTGACAATCAGGAAATATTGCTGAAGTAAGTATTAAATAAGTAAGCTGTGTTCTAGTAAAAAATAAGCAAAGGAACCATAAGAATTATATATATAATTTACTTGTTTTCCTCCCTTCTTTGTGTTTCTAGTTCTAATACATGGAAATTTGATTCATGAATTTTTGGATAGCACAGTTCCATGTTATGATTTATCTCTTAAAATATGCATAGCCTGTGAACACACAAAATTAACTTTTTAAATTATTTTTACAACAGGTTGGTAAATGGTTGCAGGCTATGTTCTTCTCTTTGAAGCACATCCCACGATACCTTATCCCATGTTACTTTGATGCTATATTAATTGGTGCATACACCACTCTTCTGGATGGAGCATGGAAGCAGATGTCAAGGTATATCCAACAAAGCTAACATAAATAGGTGTGTTTGCATAGAAACTATACACAGAGTCACTTTACACATGCACTTAAAAGACCAAAGCATGAATTTTAGAGACACAGAGCTGGAAAAGTTTTTAACTGTAGAGTAAATTTATTAACATCCTTTAGTTTGAAACACACAAAACCAAACCCATACAAATTCTGTTCTATATAAAATATGTTTGGGGAAAATAACTTGTTTGATGTTATTTGTTTCTATTTATTTATTCATTGATTTGTTAAATTTTATTGATATAATGTTTAGAATATGTACATATAATTCTTTCTCTAATTTTCATCGACTAAAAGGAAAATATTCTGGTACTATTATGACTGAAATCTACCTTTTACAATGAAATTTTCTAAAATGAAACTACAAATGGAAATAAACTATGAGAGCCAGCAAGTTGATTTGGGAATGTTTTCAGATATTTCAGAAAGAAAAAGGACTTCAATTCTGCCATTTGTGTTACAACAAGGCCTAGACTAAAGCTGGCTAAAATAATGGATGCCATGAAAGCAGTTTTGAAATCTAATCAAATTGAACATTTTTTTCCTACTATATTACTATTTATATACATTTGTGTGGAAAAATCATTTGAGGGGGGAAAACAGAATAAAACTGCTAAAAAGTTTTATATTTTTACAGATTATATTTCAACCCTATCACTTTTATTACAGCTTTGTTCAGAATGGTTCAAGCTTTGTGAAACACCTTTCACTGGGTTCAGTCCAAGTGTGTGGAGTAGGAAAATTTCCTACTCTGCCACTTCTTTTACCTTCCCTTCTGGATGTACCATATAGGTTGAATGAGATCAAAAAGGAAAAGCAGCAGTGTTGTTCTTCTATAACTGCAGGTAAGAAATTTTGTAGAAGGTTAAAATATATAAGTCAATAGTATTCAAAAGGAAAACTTACAGAAAAAAGACTTTTTTAAAAAATTCATTGGGGCTGGGGATGTGGCTTAAGCGGTAGCGCGCTCACCTGGCATGCGTGCGGACCGGGTTTGTTTGATCCTCAGCACCACATAACAACAAAGATGTTGTGTCCGCCGAGAACTAAAAAATAAATATTAAAAATTCTCTCTCTCTCTCTCTCTCTCTCTCTCTCTCTCTCTCTCTCTCTCTCTCTCCTCTCTCACTCTCTCTTTAAAAAAAATAAAAAAATAAAATATTCATGAAGTTATCCAAGACATTTATTGCTTAGTAAAATTTCTGAGATACTCATAAAATACTAACCATGGTATTATATTGTTATAATTGTGTATGAGGCATTTATGTGTGTTTTTATTGTGTTGATTAATTCTTTTCTTCTAACTCATGGTATTACTTTAAATAATATTTAAAATATATGTTAAAAATCATTATTTTACTACCCATTTTCCTATATCTCTTCCCATTTTTTAAAATAAACTTATCTAAAGATCATTTACAGGTGTCCTATAAGTTACAAAACACAAAACTGATATTAAATAATTATTATTGGGGATATTCCATGGTGGAATGCTTGCCTAGCATGTGTGAGACACTGAATTCAATTATCAGCATTACATATAAATAAATGAATAAAATAAGGTCCATCAACATCTAATAATAGTTTTTTTTTTAAATATCTTTTCAGTTGTTGATATACCTTTATTTTATCTATTTGTACGTGATGCTGAGAATCTAACCCAGTGCCTAACACATGCCAGGCAAGTGCACTCCCACTGAGCCATAGCCCCAGCCATAAGTAATAAATGTTTTTAAAAATTATTATTATTATGCACCCAGATGCTGTAAATTAGACATAAAATAGTTTCAGCCATGTTTATTGGTATCTGTTCCTAAAGTAGATTAAAAAATTCAATCAAATAACAAGTGTGAGTAAGCAAAATAGGTAAAGAACAGGCTTTCCTTTTATATAAATTTTCATTATATTTCTAGAAAATATTTAATACTTGAGGTCACTGAAGTTGAGAATTCTCAAAACTAACCTGAAATATGTGAAATTGTAGAAAGTATTATATATCTTCATGTCTCTCTCTGTTAAATTTTTATTTCTTTAAATTTGTATCTGCTCAGATCAAATGAAAAGGCTTCATGGTACCTAACAACTATAATTAAAATTACCTTTTCATTTAGAATGATCATAAAAAAAATCATAAAACTCTTTTTTGGGAGTAAAGATGTAGTTCAAGTATGTGTGAGGCCCTAGGATCAATCCCTATCACCAAAAAATAAAAAAATAAAACAATTTTATAAAAAAAATGAAATTAAAACTCTGCTTTAGTTTTATAATTATTTCATATTTTCACTTGACTGTTTGATCTTCTATTGCCTGTCATTTCCCAATGAATCCATGCAAATACTCATGAAACTGAACTGAGCCATTGTGGGGAAAAAAATGCTGATATGAAGAATTTTAGGTTTTAGCCTATTTTATAAAAGCCTATTATATCAAATAGTAATCTCAGTCTTTTGATTATATGCTGTTGCTGTTAAATACCCCTAATACATGCATTTATTTATAAATTGTATACCAATATATGTTAATGGTACCTGATACACTTACCTACCAAGTATAGTATAGTATGTAAATAGAAATTCTGGTATTTTTTTCTAGCATGGAATGTTTTGCCTAGTGCTTACTGGCAAAATTAGAATAAACTCAGATTTGCAGGTAGATTTTTTGGAGGTGCATTTTAAAATGGCTGGAAATTCATTTTTTTGGTGATAGTATTTCAAAACATGTTATAATTATAAACTTTTATAATAATTGATAAAGCTGAAATTATTCCAAAGATGTATGATCTATAAGTTGTATACTTTCAGAGATGAAAAGGTTAATATGGGTATGTGGGGAGGGAAGAATAGAAGTTTGTTCATTGGATTAGACAAAGGGGAGTGAACAGAAGAAGGGATGGGAATAGGAAGCCCATAGAATGAATTGGGCAGTAACTTTCCTGTGTACATTATGAACACATGACCAGTGTGTTATATGGGGAGTTATATTCCATGTATGCATAATATGTTCAAATATACTCTACTCTCACGTATATATAAAAACAAACAAATAAAATGTTAATTAAATATTTCCACATATCAGTGATACAGATTTTATATCCTTTCCTTTTTAACAAAGAAAGACTGTATATATTTTAGGATATACAAATTTAAAGTCACCTTTAAATCTCTCTATCCAGGTTTCATACAAAATGTTAAATGGGTTAAACTATAGAAATGCTGTCTGACACAGACTGCTACATATATGTTAGCTGCTGTCATTGTCATCATCATCAAAGTTTGTAGCCATCAATCATGTATATCAACCATTATTAAAAAATATACAGTGTGGGCTGGGAATGTTCCTAGAAAGAGTTAGGAACTGGGTTCAATTCTCAGCACCGCATGTAAATAAACAAATTCCATTCACAAGTAAAAAACATATTTAAAAAAAACACAGTGTGTTTCGGGAAACTCTGTACCATCATTTTGGAGGTAGCATAGAAAAAATGTCTAATGTTGCCTTTTGTTCTAATATTTCTTTTTTTCTTCTTCCTCTCTCTCTCTCTCTCTCTCTCTCTCTCTCTCTCTCTCAGCACTGGGGATTGAACCTAGGGTGCTTAACCACTGAGGCATATCTCCACCCCTATTTAATTTTTACTTTGAGACAGGGTCTCACTAAATTGCTTAGGGCCTCACTAAGTTGCTGAGGCTGGCTTCTAACTTGTGATCTTTCTGCCTCTATCGCCTGAATTGCTGGGATTATAGGCCTGTGCCACTGTACCTGGCTGCTTCACTGTTTTTTGACAATTGTTTTTAGTACAAAAAACAGATAACAATCATATTTCTTCAAATGTTTTATAAAAAACCAACTGGACTGGGAGTGTAAATCAGTGATAGAGAACTTGCTTAACATGTACAAGGACCTTTCTTAAATCCCAGAATCACAGGAGGGGAAAAAAAAAAAAAACTCAAATCAGTCTAAAAGTAAAATTTTAGATTTTTTTCTATTATATTTTCTATTTTTGTCTTATAATAAAAGTTGTAATTACCAGAAATATTCATTGTTTAGCATACAAAATCCCATTTTCATCTGCAAAAATTTTTATGAAAGTATAACACTTTTTAAAAATTCATTTATTTTTACTTTTCATCTTTTGAGGGGACAGGTCTGAAGGTTGAAATTAGGATTGCTTTATAACTGAGCTACATCCTACCCCTCTTTTATTTTATTTTATTTTTTTATTTTGAACCAAGATCTCAGTAAGTTGCTTAAGGCTTTTCTACATTGTTGAGAATGGCTCAAATTTGTGAACTTCATGCTTCAGCCTGCCAGAGTGTTAGGATTACAGGGTTGTGCCACAACACCCAGCCAAAATATAATTATTTTCAGTTGACAAACATTATATTTATTTATTGTATACAAAGTGTAACAGTATTAATTTATTTTAAATTAATAGGAAATTTGGTAATATGTTTAACTTTAGAATAATAGAGTAATATGCGTATTTAATTGGTTATCATTCAGGTAATCATTTCATATTTAGATTTATTTATTATCCTTAAAGGAAGTGTAGAATCTTTAAAGCATATATATAATCATATTATATGACTTTATTTGTTAAATATTTGATTTTTTGCTTTTAATTCATTAAAGTAAAGTTTTTTGTTTGTTTAAAGATATCTTAAAATCAATTGTCTAGCACTTGTTCTTGGAGCAGAAGATGTAACTCAGTAGTAAAGTGCTGGCCTAGCATACAGGAGTTCCTGGGTACTATCCCCATAACCCCCCAAAAAATCTAGCACTTTTTTCTAATATTTTTTGGGTCTTTTAAAAATCTGGTAAATCAGCTGTGGTGGTACACACTACATTCCGAGCATCAGAAGCTGAAACTGGAGAATGCCTGCACAACACAGAAAGAATCTATCTCCAACAAACAAGCAAAAAAAAAAAAATAACCTTATAAGAATATAGAATTGGGGCTGGAGTTGTGGCTCAGTAGTAGAGCACTTGCCTGCCAAGTGCGGGGCCCTAGGTTTGATCCTCAGCACCACATATAAATCAATAAAATAAAGGTATGTGTCCAACTACAACAAAAAACTAAATATTAAAAAAAAGAAGAATTACTCTGGGGGTTGTCGCACATGCCTATAATCCTATTGACTCAGGAGGTGGAGGAAGGAGGATCATAAGTTTAAAATTAACCTCAGGAATTTAGGCATGACCCTAAAAAATGTAGCCTGACCCTGTCTCGAAATTTAAAAAAAAAAAAAAAAAGCTTGGAAATTTGGCTCAGTGGTTAAGTACCCCTGGGTTCAATCCCCAATACAAAAACCAATATATATATATATATATTTAAATTTCATTCAATAAAAGTTGACATAACAGACATCCATTTTGCAGATAAATTCTAGACAGATTGTAGATACATTGTAAATTACTCTTCTACCCCATGTTTAGAGTAACTATTGTGTGATAATATAATTCATGGATTTGTGTTTATTTTTATGATTGACATATATGATTTTTATGATTGACATATGTGATCATCATATATTTATATTGACATGTATTTATCTTTTCTGTTAGGCTTACCTCATTTTTTTCTGGTGTTTTCTGCTGCTGGGGAAGGGACACTTTTATTGCACTTAAAGGTTTACTGCTGGTTACTGGAACATATTTAGAAGCCAGGTAAGAGATTGTCTAAAGATTTATAATGTAAGTTTATGTCTTAATGTTTTCTATATGTTCTTCAAACATTTCTTCTGATCCATCTAGTCTTAACATTTGAGAGGTATGTTTTCCATAAATTTTTCAATGATATTTTTATAAATGTTCATTGAAAACTATAATAAAAATTTAAAGGAAGGAAAAATCGTTGAATATACCAAGTTCTACTCATTCATATTATAGGTTAGGTTATGTTCAGAATTTGTAAGTTTATTTTTATAAGATAAAATTTTTGATCATTTTATGTCTTTTATAATGAAGTTACTGCTGACTTGTTGAGTCTTACAGAAAAAAAAAAGATAGCAAGTTTCCTTCTGTTTGTTTCAAGCTTGCAAGCTCCAGTTTCCAGATTCAAATTGATCTGTTCTTCTGTCTCACAATAATATAAATGAATTTATTGGAGGTTGAAAAGAAAGTTTTGCAGCAGTGTGATTCAGAATGTTTCACAAACCAGTACTAACTTCATCATTTGAGAACTTGTTAGAAATACCTATTCTTTTTGCCTATGGCAGATCCCTGAATCTTGGAGATGGAGAAGGCAAGGTTGGTAGGAGAAACTGTATTCACAACATTTAGGTAGCAATCACCAACTGGAAGTCTGGATAGGAAATGCAAAATGAAACAACTATTTTGACTATCTATACCAAAAATGTGGTTTTTCTTTCTCCCTTTGTAGAGGTATTCATGGATCAGAAATCTTTTTATTCAGTTTTTATGTGTTTGACATTTTTCTGGATGGTAAAGATTGCTAGAATTCTCACCTTTTATTAATTGGGAACGTCATTTGCCTATGGACCCTTTTGTATTTTAGAAAACAAAACTTTCCTATTGTACAATTACTGGACAAACATTAAACTGAAACATAGAATTAATAATTTTTTTAATTTTTTAGTTAAAAAAGCATTAAAGTCTAGACATTGTTAAATGACTTATTCCAAGGTCATACAGGTGGCAAAGCTAGGATTTAGAACTCAGCCATCTTATTTCTTAATTTTATGATCTTTCCAGAACACAACTCCATCTTACAAATGAGATACACCAAATTTTACCTCTCATTTGGTGTATGAGAGTAGAATTCTATTTTTAAATTTTAAATACCAATTTTTAAAATTGAGTATTTTATTTAAAGTCAGCTTTTAGTCATCAGTTTTCTTATATATTTGCTTTGCTTTTGGTATGTTATAAAATAAAAGTTTATGCCTAATAATTACTTAGATTTTGAAATACTATGGATTTCAAAAGTAGAATCTAGAGCTATAAGGAACTTTAAAAATTACCCAGCCCAATCCCTGACTGCACAGATGAAAAACTGTTCCAAAAAGAGAAAGTCACAAATTGTTAGAGAAAAAAACAGAGCTTCAACCAAAATCTCTTACTTTTAATTCACTTCTTGTTTATCATATTATGACTGCTTTCTAAAAATATATACAAAAATAAATAAGGACAGGTGAGAAAATACTTCCATGACACAGTCACCAAAAGTGACCATGTTTGTCTTCAGTTTTTAAGAGTATGTTATCATTTAAAATGATCCACCGAATTGTGTTCTTTAGGAATATTATTTTAGCATTTGCTGGTACCCTGAGGCATAGTCTCATTCCTCATCTTCTCAGTGAAAAAACTTATGCCAGATACAATTGCCTGGGATGCTGTGTGGTGGTGGCTACAGTGTATTCAAGATTACTGTAAAATGGTTCCAAATGGTGTAGACATTCTCAAGTGCCCAGTTTCCAGAATGTATCCAACAGATGATTCTGCTCCTTTGCCTGCTGGCACACTGGTAAAGAGAATATATTAAAACTTATTTCTAATACACAGTCAACATAATATTGCTCTTTGTGTAAAGAGCTTGTAACATGGTAGAAGAGATGGTATGTCCACATAAACATGGTCATTGCAAAGATGTACAAGTAGTACTATGCAATCTCATACAAGGGAGAGAGGAGTAGTAGGTGAGACTCAGGGAGGAGGACTTATAAAGTAACTAAAATTTCACCTAAATGCACTCTGAAAATGTGAGTAGGATTTTAGGACAGTTTGTGGGGGAATATGGGAAAACTTGAAAGATGAAAGGTACAGTGAAGCATATTGAGTTAAAGCACAGTTTAGGACATACTGCTCAGCCTAGTTTTAATTTCTGTGTAGAACAACCTAGAATAGTGAGAGAATATCGGAAGGGTGAACCAGGTGAAGAGGGCCTTGACAACCAATCCAGGTAGTTCAGAGTTCATCTTATGAACAATGTTGAACTGATAAACATTTTTAAGTGTTTTTTCCCAATAGGGAATGTACAATAATATTACATTTTTGTCACTTTTGATCTGCTTTTGTTATCATGTGTTCAGTATAAGACTTCAGGGATGGTGAAAACTGCTTAAGGGCTAGCATGTTTGTGTCCCCAAGATGTTTATATTTATCATGAAATACTCAAAAAACATATGTCAAAAATAATTCTTTTCCTATGTTCCATTGTCGTACATGAGTTAATGTTATCAAGTAGGTATTTATTTTAGACCTATTTATTTTCTCACAATTTGGTAAATGTTGCACAATATTTTTATGTGCTTCATACATTTTATAACTATATCAAGAATTTTTATATGATAGATTCAGATTTATTAACAGGATTTTTAAAAAATAAAGTATAATCAAATATATAAGACTCTAAATTTCATTTTTAGTTTACATGCTTCACTTATTTTTAAAAACATACAATTATATATCTTTCTATATGTCATCCTAAGTATTACTTTATAATTAATATGGACAAAGAAAATTATTTGTGGACTCTTTACATTCATGGGAAATATTTCCTGAAGTCATCATAGATTCCCATGTTTGAGAGTACCACTTTTGCACATAATTTAATCACTATTACCTATGTATGCAGAAGAGTAAGAATATTTAGGTGCTAAATGACAAGCTAAACTCATTTATTGTTTATTGTTCTGATAGAAACTATTCAAGCTCATCATTTCACCTATCTGCAACATTACAAATTATTTTGTCACAGGCCTGAATAGTTAAAACTACTAATGTTAAATATTCATATGACAGATTGTATTATTTTGTGTAGTAGGAGCTGCTCCTTTTCCCTGGGCCTACTCCAATCCTTATTTCTCCCTTCAAAGAAATGTATGTTTTTTCACATTACTTAAGTTGTGGGATTTAGGAGAAGATCAGTATGTAGTTTCTAATAAAGATCATATCCATTCTGTCTCAAACAGGATCAACCATTGTTTGAAGTAATACAGGAAGCCATGCAAAGACACATTCAGGGCATGCAGTTCTGAGAAAGGAATGCTGGACCACTGATAGATCGAAACATGAAGGATGAAGGTATGGAACTTTAACTCCATAGTGAATATTCACTGATGCAGAGAAATTAAACCTTGTAATCATTCTATCACTTTGCAGTAATGGATACAATACCTAAGATATAACAATGAGAAAGATAACACTGTTTCTGATCTCATCAAATTTTTGGTTTCTAGAGAAAATATGAAATTTCATATCATTCTAGTCAGCCAATATTAATGATAATATTGATGGTTACAATTTATAATAATAACATCAATATTAATTGCCATGAATTGATTCATTTTCTGGTAGGCATTGTGCTAACTACTTAACCTATGTTGTTCCAATTTAATGCTCCAAAGAACATTTGGAACAAGTTATTTTGTTTCCATTTTTACTAAATGAGAACATTTTTAAAAGTAGCCCGCCCAGAACTAAAGCACTACTAAATGGCAAACTAGGATTTTTCCCTGGTCTCTCTCTTTGGCTTAGACCGCTGTGAAACAGTATTTACAAAATAGATATATGTATATCAAGTTAAAAGTGATAATCTTTTAACTTCTTATTTCTTATTTTATGGCACACAATCATTATCAGACAATGCAAGGCTAATTGTTTCATTTTTCCCCTATTTCTCATTAGAATCATTCTAATGCATTGATTGTTTATTTAGTTTTACATTAAGCATGTATCATTTTATTTATATGTCATTTTAATGTTTTATTAGTGCATTATAATTATATATATAATTTTGGGTTCATTTTGAGATAATCACAAAAGCATTTGCTCCACTTCAGTCCCTAGTACTTCTTCTTTTATTCCCCTCTTTCCCCCACCCATGTTCACCTCACCATATTTCCTTTCCTCTACTCTACTGGTCTTTTATTTACTTATACATTTTTTTTATTTTAAACACCATTTTAATTGGTGTTTAATAGATGCACATAAATGTGAAAGTCACCGTGGTATATTCATCTGTATACATAGCATAATTTGGTCAATTGCATTTTATCCTTCCTCTCTTTTCCCATTCTATCTCCCTCCCCCTCTTCTCCACTGATTTTCATGGGATCTATACCCCTTTCTTTTTTCATTATTTCTTGCTTCTGGATATGAAAGAAAACAGTATACCCTTGACTTTCTGGATCTGTCTTATTTCACTTAGATGCTGTTTGCCAATTCTATTCATCTAATAGCAAATGCCATGCATATCAATTTTTTAACTTTATAGTTTAGAAATAATTTCAGATTCATAAAAGTTTGCAAAAACGTGATACATGAAGAACCATGAACCATTAACCTACTTTCCCTCAGCTTCTCCCAATGGGGGTGTCTTATATAACTGAAGTATGGTATCATTAGGAAATTGACATTAGTGTGATATTGTTAACTAGCCTATAGAACTGATATGGTTTCTAGTTTTTACATTATCTAATCTGTGTGTCTGTGTGTTTGTACATACATGCTTACACTTGCATGTATGTGTGCATGTAGCTCTGTGAAATGTGACTCCATGTGTAACTTCATGTAACCATTACAACAATCAAGGTACCAAACTAATTCATCACCACAAAGGTCTTTGTGTCTACCTTTATAGTTAACACCTACCCAGTCTACTGCCACACTTGAACTCTAACAACTGCTAATCAGTTCTCTCTATATATGATTTTATTATGTTAGGAATGTTATGTAAATTGAATCATACTGCATATAACCTTTTGAGTGGTGTTATTCACTAATCATAATGCCCTCGAGATCCATCCAAGCAGAGGCATGCATTGGGAGTTTATTTTTTTTTTGTTGCTGAATAGTATTCACTCTTAGTGATTTCAGAATTTATTTGACCTTTCATCCAAAGAAGGACACTTAGGTAGTTCCATTTTTTTACTAATAAAACTAATATGAATATTTCACATGTAGATTTTTACATGACACATATGTTTCATTTTTCTGGGAATGCCCAAGGATATGTGTCAGTCATATGATGAGTTCCTGTTTTATTTTATAAGAAATTGCCAAACAATGTTCCAAAATGGTTGTACAATTTTACATTACTCTCGAGCAATCTGGAGAGAACCAGTTTCAATTTTCATCCACACTGAATCACCATTTATTGTTATGAAATTTTTTTTTGTTTTGTTTTCAAAAAAGTGCTAATGGTTTTGTAGACTGCTATACAATATTTGCATTTCTCTAATGTTAAACATGTTTTCATTTACTTATTTGCCATTCATCTTCCCTAATTGTATCATTTGCTTATTTTCTAATTGAATTGCTGATTTTTGGACTATTAAGCATTTTAAAAATATTGTTTTAAAAATTTTATTATAAAATGTCCCAGTTTAGCCATTTGAAAGTGTGCTGTTCAGTGGCTTTAACTACATTCACATTGTTGTGTAGCCTCATCACTATCCATCTCCAGAACTTTTTTGTCATCCCAAACAGAAACTACCCAGTAAATAATAAGTACTCATTAGCCTTTTCCCCAGCTCCTAAATATTGCTATTTTACTTTCTGTGTCAATGAATTTAACTATTTGAATGTATTTTTCCAGTGTCTGTTGCTATAACAAAATACCTGAGGCAGGCCACTTTATAAAGAAAAAGATTTGTTTAGCTCAAAGGTTTGGAGGCTGAAAGTATAAGCTGAAGCATCTCTGTTAAGTTTGGCCTCTGGTGAGGACCCTCTTGGTTATATCACATCATTCCAGATAACCTCATAGTGGGAGAGATTATGTGTGGGGGAGATCCCATGACAAGAAATAAAGCCAGAGATTTAGGGGTCAAGACATTCTTATTCTTTGAACCTAACCCCCTCTGAAAGGCATCATTGATCTTTTCCAATGGTAATATCTTCAGTGACTCAACGACCTTCATCAGGCCACACCTCTTACTGCTTCCAGAACTTCTAAATCATAGCATCTGTGTACCTCATATAAATAAAATAATAATATATTTGCCCTTTGTTTCTGGCTTATTTTATTGAGCATAATTTTTTATGTTTCAACCATGTTGTATGTATATCAGAATTTCATTCCTTTTTTTTGTTAGTTTTTTGAGGGTTGTTTTGATAAAAATTTCTAAAATTAAATCTTTCATCCAACATTTTTAAAAACTAGAAATTAAAACCAAAAGAAGCTGGAAAAAAAGAAAAAACCCTTTAAACACTTACAGAGATTCTCTTTCAGACTGTTTCCATGATTTTCATTAGAGAATCATTAGAGAATCTCAATGGGATGAATGGTCTTTATGTGCCAAACAGAAATAAAAGACTTCCCCTGGCTCTTCTCTTTGTTGGTAAGTATTCTCTCCACATCCCTGGCTTCTTAATGAAGCAGGCCAAAATTCTCAAATCTGAAAGGATGCCAGTCATTTTGTAGGCATATATCTTCTGGCACCACACTGCTATATTCCATGTCTACAGCTGGGTTTCAAGAAGGCCATACAATTTTGAGTTGCAAATCTGTGCTAAGTATATAGGACAATGACTGACAGGAAACTTTTTTTTTAATTACAGACTCAATCCATGTGGTTTATTTATCAGGGGATGAAGTTAAAAATTAATTTTTCCTCTCAAAAAAAATACAGCAAATAGCAAACTAATTTCCTTGGAAATCACAGTCACATATAGAGTGCACCCTAAAAAACAGAAGGGGCAAAACAGTTGCCACCCACTTTCATGAGTTTCATAAAATACTGGACCTATTCAAAGTGAAGAGAAAAGGCAACTTTCAAAAAGGAGCATAGTATTAAATGGGTCACTTACTGTACTCCTTCCTAAGAAAACCAGGTGGGAAAAACGTTTTCAAAACTAGATCGAAGAAGTGGAATGCGGAATCAATCTATCCTTCTCACCTAAATCTGCCTATTGATAAATGAATTTTAAAAAACTATAAAAAATCCATACAAATTACCCTCACTCCCACAAAAGAAGAGGAAGAAACAAACAAAAATTAAGAAGTCCCAGATTCCTCTCCTGGTTGGAACCAGGGAATGACTTCAACAAACTGATCTGTTACAAAGTCATCACAAGCATGTTTGCTTTTTTGTGTGTTGTGGGGGATGCTTACCCAGGATTGAACTCAGGGAACTTGACTACTAGGTCACACCTACAGCCCTATTGTGTAATATATTTAGAGACAGGGTCTCACTGAGTTCCTTAGTACCTTGCTTTTGCTGAGGTTGGCTTTTAACTGGCAATCTTCCTGCCTCAGCCTCCTGAGCTGCTGGGATTACAGGCATGTTTTGCTTTTGAACCAAAACAAAAATAGAGGTTTTTTTTTTTTTAAAAAAAACCAATAAAACAGAAACCAGAACTGATCACTTTTCTGACAATACACAATTACTCAAAATTAAGTAGTATTGGGGAAGGCAGGCATACCTGTGGGCCTTGTCTCACACAAGTGCATGTGGGTAGGTGTAGAGCATTTGTATTAAAGCGGAAACAAATTTTAATTTTAATCTTTACTTTGATTTAAACATTGCTTTTAGTATAATGGTGACATCAGCTATGCAGAAAGGGCTCTGGAGGGATGTCATAGCAGTACATGTGGCTGTGGCTCTTCTTCAGTTCTGGAGGCTCCAGGGAAGTCAGTATTGTAACATCAAACATACTCTGTAGGCCTTCCTGTGTGAGTGCAGAACACTCTACATACTTGAGAGCCTTCAGATCACTGGCCAATTTTCAGCAGTCTCTGGAGAGAGAGGCTTATTTGTTCTTGGCAAGTTTCTCAAAAATAGAAGTGTCATCTTTTGTAAGCAAAAAATGGGTGTTTGGAAAATGTTGAGTATCTCAGGCAACCACTTTAATTTTACATTTGCAGTAGTGGAGAGACCACTGAAAAACAGACAAGAAATATATCTGTTCATGGATAATTCAGAAGTCGTACTCTGTCATAATCCTCTTGTCCTGCACTGTCAAAAAGTCAAAAAATATGTATTTCTCTGCCAATCCTAACTGACTGCATAGTTGTGAAAAATAGTTGGTACATATTCAGGTGGAAATTTGTTTGTTGTGTAGAATATTAAGAGGCATGTTTTACAAATGGCACCTTAGCCCACAACATCACACTTAATCATCTGAGTTGCAGAGATGGTTTTGTGTTTACTTTAAATATTTCAAATTTGATGTTGCCCTCAGCTCCTCCACTGGGCCATTGATAGCACTGTAAAGGGTCTTCTAGACTGTCAGATAGAGACATACACCTGGCTGTTTCTATGATTTTTGACCACTTTAAATATTTTATATAAATGAAATCAAATAGTATTTGTCTTTTTATGACTTATTTCACTTAGGAAGTCAAGGTAAGTTTATCCATATTATAAGTTATGACAGGATTTCTTTTTCAAGGCTGCATATTTTGTTGTGTATTTGTGTACACTTGTGTATGTGAGCATACCCCCCATTTTCTTTATTCATTCTTCTTTAAGTAGGCCTTTGGATGACTTACTCCTTGGCTTTTGTGAATAATGCTGCAATATACATGGGTATGCATATAACTCTTCAAGATCTTTTTTTTTCTTTTTTTTATTGTTGGTAAAGATCTTTTTTTTATTCTTTGAATATATACTCCAAAGTGGAGTTTGTAGATTATACACTAATTCTATTTCTAATTTCAAGGAGCTTAATGTTTTCCACAGTTATCATACTATTTACATTTCCACCAATAGTGCACAGTGTTCTGATTTTTCTACATCCTCTGAAACACTATTTTTTTTAAATAGTGGACTTCTGAATGGATGATTTTCATCTCCCAAAGGATTAGTGATGTTGAGAATTGTTTTATGTGCTTCTTAGTCATAGTATATCTTCTTTGGAGAAGTATCTAGTCACGTCCTTTGCCCATGTTTGAATTTGGTTGTTTGGGGTTCTTTTGTTTGGTTGTAGGGGTCATTGTATATTTTGGATATTATACTCTTATCAGATATGGTTTGTAAATAGTTTCTCCCATATTGTAAGATTTCTTTTCAACTTGAAAGTTCCTGGGTTCATTTTTCAATAAAACACACACACACACACACACACACACACACACACACACACAAATGTTATCATGTGCTAAATTCATTTTTTTCTTTTTTAACATTGTTTCTTAAATCTGTAAATTCCATTGTTTATAGCCAGTCTTTTAATCTGACTCATAGAATTTTACATAATGTGCATCTATACATTTTATATATTCATGGATGGATACCTAGATTGCCTCCAGCTCTCAGCTACCACAAAAAAGATTTTGATGAACCTAGAGGAATCTTTATAGATATATATGATCATTTTTCTGGCAGAGAGTGCATATCTGCTTCATATGCCATATTCTTATGTTCTTTAACTAAATACTAACAAATTTATTTCCATAATTACTTGAAGGAATTCCAATCTATGTTCCTACTGACCATCAAAGTGGCTTATGATGTGCCCACAGCCTACTAACACATTATCCATTAATATCATGGGTGTAAAGCAGTATCTAATTCTAATTGTAATTCTATTACTGATGAATTTGAATACTTATTGATGTTTATTTGTCCTTTTTGGAAAGTTTTCTTCTCTATAAATTATTCATTTGCCTTTATTTCTTTTTCTATTGACAGTTCTTCATTTCCCTTGTTGATTTATAAGGTTTTTTGTATATTCTAGATATTGTGTATTGTCAGTTTTAGATATTTCACGTCTTTTCTCAGCTTGACACCCACCTGACTTTATCTATAGTGTTTATCACTATATTTTGTTTCAAAATCCTACCCCACTGCATGTCACAAAGAAAAGCTCTCTCATTATCTTTTACTAACTTTATAAATAATAGGTGCTATAAGTCTACTAGTAGCAACAACAAAAAAGTGGATATTAGTTTGCTTGGATGGCCATACACAGTACCACAAACTGGGTGGTGTAAGTGACAAAAATGTATTGTCTCACAATTTGGAAGCAAGTAGTTCAAAATCAGGGTGTTAGCACAATTGGCTTCTACTAAGGGCTGCGAGAAAACTCTGTTCCAAGCCTCTCCCTTTATTTAGAATGGGATCTTCATGTTCACATGGCATTCTTCCTGTAGTTCACATCATCTTCTTTTTGGGTATGTCTGTGCCCAAATTTCCTCTTATAAAAATACCAGTCAGATTAAATTAGGGTCCAACCTAATGACCATTTTAACTTAATGACCTTTCTGAAGTTCAATTTCCAAATAAAGTCACATTCAGATACACTGGAGACCAGGATTACAATATTTAAATTTGTGGAGAGGGATCCATTCAAACAAAATAAAAATATTTAGTTTTGAGAAGTATTTATATACTACTATGGCATTCCAGTTTTAGTTTTTATTTTTTTATTTATATGTGACAGTGGAATTCATTACAATTCTTATTACACATATAGAGCACAATTTTTCATATCTATGATTGTATACAAAGTATATTCACACCAGTTTGTGATGACATTCATTTTAAAAACAATTTACAGTCAGGCATGGTGACACATTTCTGTAATCCTATGGCTCCAGAGGCTGAGGCAAGAGGATTGCCAGTTGAAAGCCAGCCTCAGCAAATTAGTGAGGCTCTAAGCAAATTAGTGAGAACCTTTCTCAAAAAAAGAAAGAAAGAAAGAAAGAAAGAAAGAAAGAAAGAAAGAAAGAAAGAAAGAAAGAAAGAAAGAAAGAAAGAAAGGAAATTTACAAATGTATTTATTGAGATATAAAATATTCCTCTCATACTCTGGTTCCCTATCACACTCTAGATAGGGAAGAGAGGTTGAAAGGGAAGGCAGGGGGCATGGGTTATTAATTATGGTGGAATGTGGTGATCATTTTTATACAAAGTACATGTATGCAGACATGAATTGGTGTGAATATACTGTGTATACAACCAGAGATATGAAAAATTGTGCTATATATATGTAATAAGAATTGTAATGCATTCCACTGTTATATATAAATTAAAAAATAGAGAAAATATTTACATGTTTTTATAAATTTAATCTGCTCCTAGATATCTAGTCTATGAAATACTCTAAAACACACAGAAAAGTCATATTATATGATAATATTCATAATATCATTATTTATAGTTATATAAAAGAAATAAAAGGCCTTTTTAATTAAAAGAAAATATTTACATTGACCAGCATTAAAAAATTGCAAAATTAGACCTATGACAATATAGTATACAAATGTGAAATCTAGTAAATAAAAAATAGTTGGATATAATCCATTTATAAAAATATTACTGCATAAAAATTATTAGAAAGAAATATATGTAATTTGATTTTAAAATA
Source organism: Ictidomys tridecemlineatus (assembly GCF_052094955.1). NCBI lineage: Eukaryota > Metazoa > Chordata > Mammalia > Rodentia > Sciuridae > Ictidomys > Ictidomys tridecemlineatus. Next base: position 94,559,232 of record NC_135487.1, read on the forward strand.
TGATTATGGTTTTATAATTTATGGTTTTAAAATATAATACTACATTTAAAATATAATATTAATATGTTAATATTAATATAATGGCACCATTTTTTAACATAATATAATGAACCTTTGAGTTTTCTAGGTAACTCACTAAACTCATTGGTAAAATATTCAAAATTACATTTTATATTTTAATTTAAAATCATTAATTTATTATATTTAGCAGTAACATCCAAATACTAACACTGCTTAACCAAGTAATCTCCTAATAATCACTTATAGGTCTATAATCCTTTTTTATTCTTCAGTAAATCAATAGAAATAGATTTTATATTTAAAGAACATATTTTGTGATATCTTTGAATTAATTTAGATTTTCATAAATATAAAACATTTCAACTTACAGATGGTGTATAAATTTTACCTCAAATTTTGTAGTCAAATTAAGGAGATATTAACATTTGATTATATTTTCTTCAGATCTTTCTGTTTTTGTTTGAAAAGAAATAAACCATATCAGGTATATTCAAAGATTCATCTCTCTTTTTCTTTCTTTCCTCTCTATAATTAATTACTATCCTATAATCAGGGTTCTCTATTTCCATGTATATTTTTAATGCTATCGACATTTCGGGGTATCCAAGTAAAGGCAAAGTATATGTGATCTAATGTGTTGTATGTATTTAGTGTACTATAACATATACACTGTATAAATATTCGATGTATTTTAAAATTATACACAAATATGTTAGACATAGCCATATAGACCAAATAGAAATGCATAGCTGTATACATTAGTATTATCTATGTTTTAAGCTTTTACAGAAAAGGTTTTTATTATACATCTCCTTTTATGACTTGTTTACTCAATCATTTTGTCTTGGGTATTTATTGTTGTTCACATAAATCTACTCCTTTAATTTTATATGATGTAGGGTGTTTCCCCATGTATAAATAACATTTAAGGATTTCCCTAGAGTATATTTAGACAGAAATGTAATTACTGTGCAATTTCACATCTCTAATTTTTAAGTTATTATCAAGTTGATCTTCAGAATAATTGTCCTGGTTTATTATATTCTTATAAATTGTATAAATATTTTAATTAAAATATTAATTTTCATTTGCTATATATAATATGTACCAGTTATAGAACATTTGTTTTATATGTTTTGGGTTTTTTAGGTTTTAATACAACTGCAGGGGTTGATGACAAAACAGGATTTATATATGGAGGAAATAGCTTAAATTGTGGAACATGGTTGGATAAAATGGGAAAAAATGAGAGAGCTAGAAACAGAGGAATCCCAGCCACTCTAACGCAGTGTTTATTTTAAAGTGCTTTTGTAATTATGCCCTTTTTAAAAATTTTATTATAAATATATATATATATATATATATATATATATATATATATATATATATTTTAGTTGTAGGTGGACACAATACCTTTATTTTATTTTTATGTTGTGCTGAGGATCGAACCCAGTGCCTCAAACATGCTAGGTGAGCGCTCTACCACTTGAGCCATAAGCACAGCCCCTAATTATGCCCCCCCACTTTTTTTTTGAGAGAGAGAGAGAGAGAGAGATAGAGAGAGAGAGAGAGAGAATTTTTTTTTAATATTTATTTTCTAATTTCGGCAGACACAACATCCATGTATGCATGTGGTGCTGAGAATGGAACCCGGGTTGTACACATCCCAGGAGAGTGCGCTACTGCTTGAGCCTCATCCCCAGCCCAAATTATGCCCTTTCAATTTACCATTTTAGTTTTTAAAAACATATACTTGTAGAATCTTTTACTCTATTATTGATGTATTCTTCATATTAAATTAATAAAAATCTGCCTCTCTTCCTCTCTTCTATTTTCTCACTCATCCTTTTTTTCTCCTCGTTATGCAGATATGTTCCTTTTGATATATGTAATATAGCAAAGCTGCTTGTTCTTTTTTTTAGAAATTATCAAGGTTTTAGCCTCTGCAAGTACTTCAAATCACATCTTATGATCTTTCATCCCAATGGTTAATAGTTCATTGTGCATATTTTTTAAAATATACCATCAGTTATTCTGTCTTTTATTTTCACTTCATAAAAAGTGAATTTTTTTTTCCTAATTTTTAAAACTTTTGCCCCAGAATTTGTCTTTTAAGAGTTTTTTTTTTATTTCAGAAGCTATCAACAAATAGCTTCTTGTACTGTATTAAGCTAAGAAGCTCTTTTCTTCAAATTTTATCTTCAGTCAGAATTATCCAAATAGTAATTTTTAAATAGTTACAACTGGACTGAGGAGTGGAGCTCCCTGGTAGAATACTTTCCTAACTTGGGTGAGGCCTGGTTTCAATCCCCAGCAAAAATATATATTCCTTATAAAGTCAGGATTTCTTAGTATAGAGTTGCTTTTATAATGAAATGGTTATATTATCCATAAGAATTGTTTATTGAATACCTTCTGAAAATAGTGCCTAAATGAATCCTACTAAGAGAATAAAATTTATTTTTAATTTTAAAAATGGGTCTACTGTGGAAACTTTTCTTATCATGAAGTTAGAGTAAAAAGACATGGTAAGCTGTTCATTTTATTTACAAAGAAACTTCTAATACTGTCTGTATTTTTAACTATTTACTCATCATTTCATGCAGTTAGTTAATATTAGAAAACTATAAATTTCAAGAAGAAAAAAAAATCATTAATCTACTCTATGGAAATTGTAGCAAATCTAGTTACTAACCATATTTTTTATAACAGTTTAAACTGAGGTAAGAAAAACAACATAGTTACTGCCTTTTTGTGCTTTTCTTTTATCTTGATGTGACTGTGAACAGGTTATATTTTCATGAACAATTTTGAAATCTTTACATCTTTTTTGAAAAAATTTTGTCCAATTGAAATATTATTTGAGCCACATAAATAATTTAAAATTTTCTAATTCATTTGATAAAAGTAAAAAGAAACATATGAAATTAATTATATTTCATTTAACATAATGTTTGTGAAATATTATTCAATATGTATTCAATATAAAATTATTGCTGAGCTATTTTATATTTTGAGAAGTTCTAAGTTTTTTAAATCCAGTAAATGTTTTATATCACATCTCAATTTAGGCTGGCTAAATTTTCAAAAAGTGGACAATTTATTTTTTCCTAGTAAATAAAAAGTAATAAGTGTACTAAATACGACCTTCTGACTCTTATTACAGTTTTGAATTGCTTTAAATGTCTGAAACTGCCATGTCTTTTCATCATTTTACAGGAAAAGTTATAACAGTCTCATATAAAGAATGGAACAGAAAAATACAAGACAACTGAAAAACTGTTTCATATTTCAGAAGATGCTTCTGATTCTAATGAGAAGCATCCAAATCTATTTCACAAATGTGACATATACAAAGACAGTTATGGAGCTTTATGTCTTTGGTGTGACTACCAGCTCAGGCCTAGTTTTACCATAACAATGGTCGTGGTAAGTGACGTGTTTGTTACTGTCCAAATTGTAATTATTTTTTTTTATTTTTCACTGTTTTTATTGAACTGCAGAAAAGAATATTGTTTACTATCTAGTTTTATATAGTCTTTTATAATTAAAAAGTTCTGCTTATCACCTTTAACATTTACCAATCAGTATCAAAAAATAGAAAACAATGGAAGATGATCCTGAATACACTAAGAAAATGATATTTGTGCAAGACACTGTGCTTGGATTTTGCTGTTTATGCTGCTTCAATGAGCCCCTGACCTACCCAGTTTTCCTGAAAGTTAAAGATGTCTGTATTTCCAATCATCTGTGCCACAACCAGTGCCTCAGCATGCTAGATGGAAAGTTCTGGAGTAGTGAATTACCAGGAATAGCTTAAACTCACATGCTCTTTTCTTCGTTGTATTGATAATTAATAAATTATCTATAGCCAAGAATTCTAGAGTCTCTCCTTTTTTTAAATTCTGCCTAAACTATGAGGGCAATAAAATAGAGGTTTGTGTTTGTCCATGCCTGCCTAGCTGTTTCCATTTTGTCAAAAACATAACTAAACATGGTATTATAAATTACAGTAGAATGAAAAACACACAGGCACACAAGAAAACTTTGGTTCAATGTGCATTTGATTTTATTAATCATTAACATGAACTGTAAACCAACCACAAAAAATAATTCAAATCCTTCTCTCTTTCTGCTCTGTATCACAAGTAACTTTACACTGTTTTACATTTTATTATGATCCTAGAAGCAGAAAGTGTGTTCAGATATACCTTAAGGGAAAATCTTGTAAAAATTTTAAAGAATCAGTTACATGAGTTGAAGTGATTTCTATATTCCTAATAACTATGGCAACTTCCTGTTGATCTAGTACATTTTTGAAGAATACCCACACATTTTCCTAACTTCTAAGGCCTAGAACAGTGCTTCCAAGTTGGCCTCATAGAATTAAATCTGGTTAGGCATCTACTCTTAAATTATGCCCACGCTTTATTTTTAAATAATATTCATTCTTTTCCAAAATGATGATTTGTATATGTAGGTGGAAACTAAATCTTCTGTGATGTGAAAAAGTTGTATATTTGTTTTTGACATTCATTAGGCCACTGAGCAGTTTACTACATAAAAAACATGGAGAGCATTGGAGATCACAGAAAAAAAATTACTTGGTCCCCTTGGCAAGAAAACTTTAGATCCAGAGTAAGTTGGAATCTAAGTATTAAGAATGTTGTTAATATTATATTTAATCCAAATGTATTAACACCAGCTATTTTTTTTACCAATATCTCCAAAATTTCATTCAGACTTAGTTTTTGAAAGCATCATCTGTACCTTCATTAAGCATCAGTTCTCAGAATGCCTCTGTCTTATTCTGTATTCAATAATCAATTAGAATTTTAGTTTATAAAACTAATGTCATAAATATTTTCTGATGTGCATTTTACTGATCATAAAGGTGGTAAATAATTATTATAAACATTAGAAGTTACAGATATATATAAAGAAAAACATAAAAGTACTTTAAACCCTTTTATCTAGAAATAAGCATCATTATTATCTGATCTATCTGTGCATTTTTGTATAATTTGGACAATATGTGCATATACCTAGGAAAATTTATGCAAAACATTACATGGGGTCAATCCCCAGCACCACAAAAAGAAAAAAATTCATTCCCTTGCTTCCTTTCTGCACCTCGATTCTACTCCTCAAAGGTCATCATTATTTTCTGTATTGTTCTTACTAATAGCTGTTTCCACATTTCTAAAAAAAAAAGTATATGCTGCTGTTTTATGACATTTTAAGTATTAGGTATTATTCACAAATAGTGATGACAGGTGAAGATTTAATTCTGTTCTCAATATTAGTCTTCTTCATCCTTTCTTGTAATTATACTACTCTTTTTACTTATATCCATAAATGATTTCATTTTCATTTTACAGTTGTGGGTTTATGTCATCATGTATTTCTTCTCTTTTCCAACTTTTTGTTTTCTTGAGTTTCTAATAACTCTTCTGTTTTTCCTTTATGATTTTTCTTTAAAACTTGATACTTGTTATCAACTTGTTTTCTATATGAATTGATGACAGATCCTCAACTTTGTAGAGTTTTCCTACCTTATTATGTACTCATTTCCATCATGAGATACAAAATTTTGTATGTTTTTTCTCAACTACATTCTGAGATTCTCATATTTTCAGAGTAGTTAAGAAGCACTGATCAAAACTAAAACACAAAGTTTATTTTTGTGGCCACATCTATCTTACTTAAAAAAATTGTATTTAATTAAATCATATATATATATAGCCCTTGTATTATCTGTTACAATAATTTTGTAATATTGTTTGCTTCATAAGTATGTTATAAATTCTACATACTATCAGAATGTATGTTGAATTGCTATTTGTAGTCTGATAATATGCCAAATACAATTTTAAAATAACTTCATGGAGAAGTTTCAAAAACAACCTTTATAAACTATAACCAGTAAAAGCTTATGGATAATATTTAGTAATTCAATTTAGTATATGGCCATTTGAATTATTATTCATATATTAGAGACCTTTCGAAATACTTGACTTTAAACCAAAGGTTAGTGACAAGCTAACTCCTGGAAGGCAAGATACCTAAATATTTAATATTTTTTATATTAGTCAGTATTTGTCAATCATTTCTGAACACATCGCTAAAGTCCTCTGGATTCATTACATTATTATTTAAGGTTAAATTATGTTTTAATACTGAGCTTATATTATGAATTGGAAGATAACATGATTATTTCTCTTAATATTACTATTGAAATGTTTTTAATGCTTTCTATGACATCTGAGCTTCTTTTATTTAACTTAAGTTCCAATCATTTTACAGTGATATAATTAACTGTGGAATATATGACAATGCTTTAGACAATGACAATACAATGTTGCTAGAGGTTTCAATTATCACAAGGACCTGTAAGAATTTCATTTTTCTCTGACTTTTCAGTTATTTTTCAAATAGTTTTAGATATTTACAGTTCTTTTTCTTTGCTTTGCTTTTTTTGAAATTTTTTTAAGCTTTAATTTTTTTATTTGTTCTAAATAGTTATACATGACAGTAAAATGCATTTTGATACATCATACATAAATAGAGCATACTTTCGCATTCTTCTTATTGTACATGATGTAGAATTACATTGGTCGTGTATGCACATATGATCATAATGTCCAATTCATTCTATTATCCTTCCTACTCGCACATGCCTTTTCTCTCTTCACTCCTCTCTGCTGAATCCAAAGTACCTCTATTCTTCCCTGTCCCACTACACCTATTGTAAATTAGCATCTGCATATTGGAGAAAACATTCAGCCTTTGGTTCTTTGTGATTGGCTTATTTCCCTTACCATGACATTCTTTAGCTCTATCCATTTATCAGCAAATGCCATAATTTCATTCTTCTTTAAGGCTTAGTAATATTCCATTGTGTATATATACCACATTTATTTATTTATTTATTTAATTTTTATTGTTGGTTGTACAAAACATTACATAGTTCTTGATATATCATATTTCACACTTTGATTCAATTGGGATAGGGACTCCCATTTTTACCCCGTATACAGATTGCAGAATCACATCGGTTACACATTCATTGATTTACATTTTGCCATACTAGTGTCTGTTATATTCTGCTGCCTTTCCTATCCTCTACTATCCTCCTCCCCTCCCCTCCCCTTCCCTCTTCTTTCTCTACCCCCTCTATTGTAATTCATTTCTCCCCCTTCTATTTTTTCCCTGTCCCTTCACTTCCTCTTGTATGTAATTTTGTATAACCCTGAGGGTCTCCTTCCATTTCCATGCAATTTACCTTCTCTCTCCCTTTCCCTCCCACCTCTCATCCCGCTTAATGTTAATCTTCTTCTCATGCTCTTCTTCCCTACTCTGCCTTAGTTACTCTCCTTATATCAAAGAAGATACTTGGGATTTGTTTTTTAGGGATTGGCTAGCTTCACTTAGCATAATCTGCTCTAATGCCATCCATTTCCCTGCAAATTCTGTGATTTTGTCATTTTTTAATGCAGAGTAATACTCCATTGTGTATAAATGCCACATTATTTTTTATTCATTCCTCTATTGAAGGGCATCTAGGTTGGTTCCACAGTCTTGCTATTGTGAATTGTGTTGCTATGAACATCAATGTAGCAGTGTCTCTGTAGTATGCTCTTTTTAGGTCTTTAGGGAATACAGCGAGAAGTGGAATAGCTGGGTCAAATGGTGGTTCCATTCCCAGCATTCCAAGGAATCTCCATACTGCTTTCCCAATTGGCTGCACCAATATGCAGTCCCACAAGCAATGTACAAGTGTACTCTTTTCCCCACATCCTCGCCAGCACTTGTTTTGACTTCCTAATGGCTGCCAATCTTTCTGAACTGAGATGGTATCTTAGGGTGGTTTTGATTTGCATTTCTTTGACTGCTAGAGATGGTGAGCATTTTTTCATGTACTTGTTGATTGATTGTATGTCCTCCTCTGAGAAGTGTCTGTTTAGGTCTTTGGCCCATTTGTTGATTGGGTTATTTGTTATGTTATTGTCTAATTTTTTAGGTTCTTTGTATACTCTGGATATTAGGTCTCTATCTGAAGTGTGAGAAGTAAAGATTTGTTCCCAGGATGTAGGCTCCCTATTTACCTCTCTTATTGTTTCTTTTGCTGAGAAAAATCTTTTTAGTTTGAGTAAGTCCCATTTGTTGATTCTAGTTATTAACTCTTGTGCTATGGGTGTCCTATTGAGGAATTTGGAGCCCAACTCCACAGTATGTAGATCGTAGCCAACTTTTTTTTCTATCAAAGGCCATGTGTCTGATTTGATATCAAGCTCCTTGATGCATTTTGAGTTAACTTTTTGTGCATGGCGAGAGAAAGGGATTCAGTTTCATTTTGTTGCATATGGATTTCCTGTTTTCCCAGTACCATTTGTTGCAGATGCTATCCTTCCTCCATTTCATGTTTTTAGCCTCTTTATTAAATATAAAATAGTTGTAATTTTGTTGATTGGTCTTTGTGTCCTCTATTCTGTACCATTGGTCCACCCACCTGTTTTGGTGCCAGTACCATGCTGTTTTTGTTACTATTGCTCTCTAGTATAGTTTGAAATCTGGTATCGCTATACTGCCTGATTCACATTTTTTGTAGAAATAGATAGAGCAATCATGAAATTCATATGGAAAAATAAAAACCCATAATAGCAAAAGAAATGCTAAGCAGGAAGTGTGAATTTTCTTGGTATTCCACTCTATCTTTCCTACTGAAGCTACAGAGATATCTGTAAGGCCATTCTAAAACGAAATCCTTTAATATAGTTATTAACTCAAACCTGGTCCTGTCTCTTTTACCAGCCTATGTCCCCTTCAGAAATAACCTCTTTTTTCTTTCTCCATTTTGACCACCCACTTAATCATTACCACCTTCATCTGGCTTTTGCCCTCGCCACTCTGGCAAAGCCACTCAACAAGATCTCTCCTAGTTTCCAGACCCCATGACTTCCTTTCAGTTCTCTACTTTGAGCTGGCTGTTGCTTTTTTTTTTTTTTCATGAAAAACCTTATGGTACCAACAGTATTAGGTTTCCCTTGTTTACATGGTAGAACTAATGGTAATAACAAAAAATGATATCCATTGATCACTTAACCCTGTTCTAGGCATTATTCTAAATGTATGTGAATTAACAATTTAATCCTAACAACTATATAAAATTACTACTATTACCATCATCATCTCCACCACCACCACATATTATTGTTGTTATCCACTGTCCAGTTACTCACTTTGTGACCTTGAGGAAGTTGTTTAACTTCTCTAAAGCTTGGTTTTCTAATCTGTATAGAGTGAGTTGAGATCTTTGGAGGTTGGATTGTTTCAAGGACTGATATATTAATATATGTTACATAGACAAGACATGAGCTATAGTTAATTATCTTCATTTTATAAACAAAGTTAAGAAGGTGAAGTAACTTAGACAAAGTCAAATAGCAAGTAATCTACTTTAGCTTTTCCTAAGATCGAGGCAGTCAGGTCAAAATAAAATTTTATTTTGAGACAAAGTTTTGCAACTTGCCCAGGCAGGCTTTGAACTTGTGATTTTCCTACCATAACATCCTAAGTAGCTTGGGATACAGAGGAGTACCCTGGTTGCCTCTTGTCCTTTCTAATACAGGTGTTTAGTGCTATCCATTTCCCGTTAAGTATTAGTTTATCATATTCCACAAATTCTGATATTTTTTATATTTATTTTCATTTAGTTGTAGTATTTTCTTTTCTTAAAAAAATTTATTTGTTCTTTTTAGTTTTAAATAACAGTAGAATGTATTTTGACATATTATACATACATGGAGTATAACTTCCCATTTTTGTAGTTGTGTATGATGTGGAGTAACACTAGTTGTGCATTCATATATGAACATAGAAATGGAATGTCTTCTGTTTTTCCTCTTTCCACCCTCCTTGCCTTCCCTTCATTCCCCTTTGTCTAATCTAATGACTTTCTATTCTTCCACCTCTTATTTTGTGTTAACTTATCAGAGAGAACATTCGGCCTTTGTTTTTTTTGGAATTCATTTATTTTACTTAGTTTGATAAGTCTCCATCTCAATCCATTTACCTGGCAAATGCCATCATTTCATTCTTCTTTATGGTGAGTAATTTTCCATGTGTATATATACCACCTTTTCTTGAAGGGCACCTGAGTTTGTTTCATAGCTTCACTGTTGTGAATTGATCTGCTGTAAACATTGAGGTGGCTATATCACTGTAGTATGCTGTTTTTCAGGTCTTTTGGGTATATACTGAGGAGTGGGAAAACTAGGTCCAATGGTGGTTCTATTCCAAGTTTGGTTGAAGTACTTTGTTTTCTCTTTTGATTTCATTTTTCACTCATAGGTATTTAGAAATTCATTATTTAGTTTTCAAATGTTCATGAATTTTCCAGAGCTATTTTTATTATTGTTTTTAAAATTGTGTCTATTGTAGTGAAGGTATATACTCTGTGTGACTCAAATCTTTATAAATGTATTAATAGTTATGATTCAGAGTTTTCTGTCTAGATAATTCATCTGTTTTCAGTTGCAAAGAATATATATTCTGTGATCCTTAGGTGGAGTGTTCTAGAAATGTCAGTTGGATTAAGTTGATTGATGTTCAAATTTTTTAAGTGATTTTCATCTCCTTGTTCTATGAATTACTGACAAAGGACTATTGCAATCTCCTGCTGTACTTGTTTCTGTGTGCTGTTGTATATGTTTTTGCTCCAGGTGTTTTGAAACACTGTTATTAAGTGCATAGACATTTATGAAATCACCTTCCTTATCACTGATACTTCTGTGCTCCACGGTCTACTTTGTTTAATATTAATATAGCACTCCAGATTTATTTTATTTGTTACCTACATGTATTTTTTCCATATTTATATTTTCAAACTATCTGTGCCTTCTCTGGCTCTGACATTCCCTGAACAGATGTCTTGAGACATAAATGCCCTTCCCATATTGTCTTACACTCCATACTAGGCAACCTCTATATGCAAGTGCCTTCCTTACATTACTTGAATTCAGATTACTCTCAACCACCCCACACCTGCTTGCCTAGCATGTATGAAGCCATGGAGTAAATTCCCAGCACCACACACACATGAAAATCACACATATTATCTACATACTTACTATATTTCTAATAGATATGATTTATAACTTTCAAATACAAAGGATCCTTTTATCTATTAGAAATATAGTAAACCCTCATAATTCCATGCAATATAGGAATATTCTTTGAGGCTTAATTTCATTATTTTAGAATAAGTTATAAGACTCAAGTTGTAATTATGTAGATACTGTGTGTGATTTGTGTGTGTGTGGTGCTAGGAATTGACTCCATGGCTTCATATATAACTCAGATATTCCTGTATAACTTTCAAATACAAAGGATCCTTTTAAGGATGGAATAGGAAAAAATAATTTTAATCTAAATTCTTTATATGACATCTTTAGGATATTTTGCTTTATTTTGTTACAGGTAATTGTTTCTGTACTAAAAGGCAAAAAAAAAAAAAAAAAACCAAAAACATGAAGTATTACCTACATTGTTAAAATGTGTTAGATTATGTCTCATAAAAAAATCCTTTCTATTTTTCAGATCCCCTTGGAAATGACTTCCAGAACTGACCAATGAGAATGTCCAATATTGTCCTTTCAGTTGTAAGACACAAGCCTAGTCAATTGCTGTTATTCTTGAAACCCTTTATGATTTATTGTTGGTTCAGATATATTTAATAAATATACAACTACATTATGCAATGCAAGATCATAATGCAAATGCCTATGTATTAAATTCAAATTTTTTAAAAAAATCTTTCATGTAATATTTATGCCCAATTAGGTAAGATTATAAAAGCATTGTTTTTTTTTTAATGTATAGGTAGCTTTCGCATTGAATAAGAGACAAATTATGATTACACCAGAATTTTCTTTTGAGATCATTAAGTATTCTTCAAGAATAGAATTCCAGAGTTAGAAAAAGAAAACTTATATAAAATCTTAAATTTCTACAAAATGAAAATGGAAAAGTATTTTAAACTGTGGTATATATTCAGGAACAATACATACTAAATAGGCTGTGGATGACTAACGTTCTCACCATGTACTATGACCTTTTTTTTTTTTTTGGGTACTGGGGATTGAACTCAAGGGACACTCAACCACTGAGCCAGACCTATGTTTTGTATTTTATTTAGAGACAGGGTTTCCTGGAATTGCTTAGCATTTTTCTTTTGCTGAAGCTGCCTTTGAACTTGAAATTCTCTTGCCTCAGCCTCCTGAGCTGCTAGGATTACAGACGTGCACAACTGCACCCGGCCTACTACTTACTGCCTTCTTATAACCTTATTCAATATATATTTCAGAAGTACTTCATAAATGTAGAATTATCAACATTTCTACCATATATGTTCATAAATAAACACAGATGTTCAAACTATGATTTTATTTTTTCAGTGATGTATCAATATGTTTTCAAATGTTATGAATGTCAGTAGTTTATTAAAGACAACTGACTTGTGCTAATGATGCATAGACTGAGAAAAAATCAGATCATTAAAAAATTGATTTCATTAAAAACAGTTTTGTAAAATTAGCCTCAAGTTCCAGTTTCCTGTTATATGATATGACTTACATTTTCAAAAGAGAAATTGTTGGACATATTTATGAAAACTTTCAAGAAGAAAAAAATGTTATATTAATCTTTAAAACTTGATAGCTTTCTCTAGTTTCTGTGCTAAAGTCTATTGACAGAGCATAATAAATACTGGTTTCTGTTAATGAAAGCCTACATTGACAACTTCAGTATTGAGAACAATCTTTTTTTTTTTTTTTTGGTACTGGGGAATCAAACCCAGGACCTCATACAATCTAGGCAAGTACTCTACCACTGAGCTACATCCCGAAGCTGACAACAATCTTAATATAATAAAACTATGGATACAAATTCAGTAGTTATCTTGAATCCAATAAAATAATTCGAAACATATTTTAAGATACCTTAAACTTGAAAATGACATAAAAGTTAAAAGATTTTTAACATTTAAAGAGTTATGAATAGTACTTATTTCCTAGATGGAATTTTTTTTACTATTTTTTCTCAAGAGTAAATTAATTATATCATTATACTTTTGTTTGGGAGAAAGTATTTGTAAAAATCCTTTTATAACTTTTTGATATTATCAGGGATATGTATGTTTATATATAAAATAATGATATAGTATTACTTTTCTCAAGAGATCATATACCTAACAACCTTAACTAAGACTGAGAAATGAAAATAAAGATAGGCATTCCAGGCACAACTTCTGAGTACCAAAATTTATAAGCGCATAAAATGTCAAATGCCCATGCTGAAAGGCTCATGCAGTTTACTGCAGGATTACCTATCCACCTTTCTGCAAAGCTGATCCTGCTTTAGAAATAGTTTTCACTAGCTTAGTTTCCTGGTACCTAACCTAGAGCAGATTAAGCCCTACAAATTCAAAGAAGCTTGTGATAGAAATTTAACCACTATTTATAAACAAGAATTTCCAGATTTTACTTTTTTCTTAATTTCCTCCCTTACTCAGTATATAACCTCCTCTAATGGAGGTAAATGTAATGACCTTAGCCAGGCCTAGAAACCCATACCTGTAATCCCAGCAACTCAGGAATCTGAGGCAGGAGGATCACAATTTCAAGTCTAGCCTAGACAACTTAGTGAGACCCTGTCTAAAAATAAAAAATGAAGAGATGTAGCTTAGTGATAGAGCAGCACTGGGTTTAATACCCAGTACTGGGGGTGGGGGAGACTGACCTTCCTTGAGGGAACTATTAGTTCATCCAAAGTTTATGTAGCTATGCTGCTCTACCCTAACAATACAGGAAATAAGAAAGTTAACAGAAAACCTGCATATGTAACTAAAGCAACAACTGACAGCTGACAGTTAAATGTGACTAAATAAATAACAAGTTGATTTTTTTTAAAATAGACATGCTAGTTTATCTACTGTAGAAGAAATACCCATCTTGGTAAATCTTTCAAATATTGCATTCTTAATTAGAAGTATTAATGAAACAATATTGTCATATTATGCATGGTCTGCTTTAAAGTTTAAAAAGGCATGTTGTGAGCTAGGGATGTAGTTCACTACTAGAGTGCTTGCTTAGAATTTGCAAGGCCCTTGGTTAGATCCCCAGCATCTCTCTCTCTCTCTCTCTCTCTCTCTCTCTCTCTCTCACACACACACACACACACACACACACACATTGGGGAAAAGACAAAGAAGAAGAAGAAGGCATGTTCTGCATTATTCCATCCATGGTAGTTAAAGTAACACTTTTATACTTTAGAAAGATAAATGCCATTTGACTGAAGGACATTTATGTAGAATGCTTCATTCCTGTGCAACACTGGATAAGCTGTTATTATACTACATTTTGACAATGTTCTGTGCCTTGGTTTTAATTAATCCAAATCAATCTTAACTCTTCAAAATGAGAATGAAACTTGCCACATTTACCAGTGTGCTGTGATATTTTAGTAACTTTTTAAAGGTAATTAAGGAAACATGAGACTTGTCATGTGTATCAATATTGTAATATGAATTGTAATCCATTCTGATATCAGTCTTATGCTGCTCTATTTAGTGAGCAAATGTCATTTATATCTCTGTGTGCCAAACTGTGTTTTGATTTAATTACATCATTTTCCAATTAACTTGACATTTATTAAGTACTTGCTTATTTGGGTGTTTACCTTTTTGATAGGATGTGTGGAGAAAGAGAAAGGAAAAATTTTAAGACATTTGATAATTTAATTAGTCATGTCAAAATTTGGAGCAAATTAAACTCTTGATGTTTACACAGATCTGTTAGCAACTATGCACTCCCCTGGTATGTCTTCAATACCATGAACTTTTTATTTTTCTTTCAACTTACTAAATGCAAATACTTCATGCCAAATACACATACATACATAGGTTTCTACTGAAGCAACCAATAAAGATTTTGTCACTTTTATACTATTTTGATGAATAATATATATGTGTGTATATGTATAACCTAAATTGATATATTTAACTTTTGTCTTAAGTACTATTGCTTCATTTTTTTAATGTAGATATATACTGTTATCTTGGATAAAAGGTCTTAACTTAAAATCTAAACCTGTAAATATCAAATGGTTTTAGGTGAACTTATCAAACTTGCTAAGTTTACTTATTTAAATCCTCAACATGTTGAAATAATGAACTCAAGGAATGTGCTTAATGGTTTATTTGTTGTTGTTGTTGTTGTTGTTTTCTATTTGTATGGGCCTTGATTTATAAAGCAGTACTGAAATCTTGTCATTTTGGCTGCAACATTTTTCCCTTGTATTTGTTTTCCTAATATATTTGGTTTTGTTATTTTGTCTAGGAGAATTTTTAGTTCAACTCACAAAAGGCTTTTAAGTTATCTTTAATCAAAACTATCCATTTTTACTTATCTCTTCTCTCCTTTCAAATTTTAATCAGACACACACAATTTAATAAACATTTCTTCTATTTTCTTTTGGGCTTATGGGTTTTTTTTAACAGTTATATCTGATGCGAGGTAAAAATCACTTAGGTTTTTAAAAAATTGTTGCACTCTAAATTCAAGTTGAATATGTTTATGGTAATGCCTTTTTCAGTCCTTGAAATTGTTTTTTAATAGTAGGACCTACATCTAGGGATTATTGTTGAATTTATCTGCCTACACATTCACTTAACTACTGTAGTTTTTGTTTTAATATTTATTAGTATTTTTCTTACCACCTTACTTTCTAACCAATTCCCTACTCTTCATTTTTCAGAATTTTCTTATATATTCCCAACTTGGCATTCTTATGTATTTTTCATATCCAAAAACTATTAGTCTTTTTCACTGTTTTGTACATTTGATAAAAACTAACACAATTACAATATTTAATTTAATGTAATAACATAGAATGTTTGGGATTTTTTTGTTTGTTTAATCTGTTTTTTGTTTGTTTTCATTTACTTGCTGCATTTCTTCCTAATTTTTCTGTTTTTGTTGCTCAAAGCTATTTTGGTTCAACTGATAGCCTATTAGTCAAAATAAGAAATTCAAATATAAGGCTGAAAAGGTCCATGTGAAAGTGTGTATGAGAATATGTGTACACACGCACACACATATATACACATATAAATACATATATATGTGTGTGTATATATATATATATGTATATATATATATATATATATATATATATATATATATATGTTTTGAACTAAGGAAGTTTTAATGTGAGTCATATGAATACACTTATTAAATGTGGTGATGAATGTATATATAGGAATATATAATAATATATATGCAAATATACCACTGATAATCGTTATGACAAAATTCACGTAATATTATATTACAGTGTATGCTTTTATATAAAATTAAGTTTAGGTTTAAAATAAATTGTATCTAGGAATATATAATGATCTATATACCATTGGTATATACATTGGTAATTGAACATAGAACTCAAATATACTTAATATTCATATGATTATATATGCTGACAGGTATAATTAGGTTTAGGTATAGTGGTAAGATTTAGTACTAAAGTTTGGGTTGAGTTAAGATAGAGGGTGAGGGAATGAATCTGTATATTGAAAAACATCAATATTCATAAGAATGTATGCTTCAAAATATGTATCAAATCTTCTATAAACATGTTTTGAAATAGGGAAGTGTTTTATGTGATGCTTATGAATACACTGACAAAATCCTCTGTATAGGGGTCTCTCACACTCTCTGAGATGTTGTATTCTGTCTAAGTAAGACCTTGTGAAGAAGCTGCCTGTCTGCTTTCTTGGTTTCATGCTACAGAGCAGCCAGAAACAGGACCACCTCTATTCTACTATCTTGGATCTGCCCAAATAATTTTATTAGGGAGAACTGACAAGACCCTTCTAAAGTGATGGTGATAATAGAAGGATTATGCTCCTGTTAAACCTCTAAGGACCTATACATTGAGAATGTGAAGCTCATCTGACCCCTGTAGTTACAATGAGAGATAGCCCCTTTTGCTACCTTGCTTAGAAGAAGATAACACCTTCCAGATGGTGATAGACTCTATATGTGTAGGTATGGGTGCCCCAAGGAAAAAAGGGAATTAACAGGCTTTCAAAATCATGTAAAGTTCCCCTAACATAGAATGTGTTATGAAATTACTTAACTCCCCATCTCATGGTATCTCCAAACAAGAAAGTTCTATTTATTGAACCTGTAAATAGACATCAATAACTTTTGTGTTCTTTCCATGTCTGGAGATTCTAGGGCATGTTATCTCTAGGGATGTCAACTACACTTATAACAATATAGAGCTAATATTAATAGTTTGCCTCTTTGACCACCCACCAATCTCTGTACTCAAGAAAATGGCTCCAGGAAACATTTTTGTCTCAGCACCACTTGCTATCTAAACACCCCAGACATACAAAGGAAAGTTGACATCTTCTTCTGATAGCTGATGTCTGTCTTTGTGCCTGATCACTACATGGTTTCAATGACAGATGGGGACATCAGAAATGGATTTTCTGAAAGTGCTTAAGAAAGGGAAAACTGTGATCCATACTAGACCCTCTTTCTCTTTTAGTTCCCCACCCAAGAGGCCTCTACCCAGGGACTCTTGAATGGAGAGATGAGCCCCAACATGCCAGAGGTGCATCACATGCACACGTGAAGTCAAGAGCCCAAAGAAAAACTTGTCTTGGGATGCAACTGGATCCATACTTTGATGGTGACAGCAAAGTCAGCCTGAGCCTTTCCTACACCAACTAGAGCTTTATGGTCAATACTAATTCTGCAAAATAATGAATACTCTTCCACGGTAGGGAAGGAAAGGGGAAGAGGAAGCCCAAATACAAGTGTTTGTTGTCAGGGTGTTGATGCCTCTCCATGTTCTCTTAGGGTCAGATTGAAATCTGAGATTCTTCAATATGATAAGGTGAGCAGGATTGGAATTAGTATCAGAACTGCTCTCAGGTCCTGAACTGTCCTTAGCCAGGTGGATTTTGTAAGTATTTACATCTCAATTCCCTTATTTCAGAGACCTGATGAATAATATCTACATTTATACACGTGTGGTATCATTAATTAAATAATTTTCATAGTGATAATTCTGTAAAAAAAATTGTCCAATAAAAGCATTCACTATGTAATATCAACTCGTTAGGTTTTTCTGACAATATAAAACAAAATGATGTCTAGGAATTTTTTCATCTAATATAGAACTTTTTTTTCAGTAACAGTGTATAAATCCTAGGTCCACAACTCTGAGTCATGACATATCCAGCTCATTTTTCTTCTTTTCCACTCTCTTTGAAATAAAGTACAACCTCACAAAAAAAGTGCACAGATTGGTCTCCCTGATGATTCCATACTCAGTCCATTCTCTCCATCTGTCTCCATGGCCATGTCCTTAGTGTCCTTCTCAACCAAAGTCCACTTTACTCAGATGTGAATATTGAGCTTTCAGCCCTCTAAGCCAAATTCTTCTCGGTAATGATCATCTAACTCTCTGGTGTTCACTTCAGGTGGTGCCCTCATCTGAAGATATAAGACCCTCAGTGCAAGAGGAGGCAAGTGTAATGGCAGATAAAGAGCACCTGCCTTGCACAGGACAGCTGTCTTGAAAGAGCTCAGTAAGCATCAGGGGTGCATTGTTCTTGACACATATGATAACATATACTGGTGAACACCTTTTTTTCCCACTGGCCTTCTACTTCTCCATGGGTTCCCACAATCTCTGAAAGACTCATCCCATGGCTCATTTTTTTGCTCATCTGCACAACTCCTACAGATACCAGAGCATGAACCCAGCTCCAGTGAAGATTTTGTAAGGATAGTTTGAAACCTCTGTTTAGTCCCACATACCTTCACACTCTTTCCTTGTTGTTATCTAGTAGGGAATATGCTTCTCATGACATCTCTCTCTCTCATTCTTTTCATATTTGTAGAGATTTTCTATTTCGAAGTGACTGTAATAATAATTACATAATGTCTCTCCTGTATTCCTATATAATATCTTTGTTTGGACAAATATCAGTATCTACATGATACCTACATGGGGGTTATTATATATAATGGGTATGTATGAAGCATATTATTCTTATGCAAGTTTTGTGAAATTCATAGGTTTTCTCTTATTTTCATTAATAGTTGTCTCCTCCTACTTTGATTTCACTTGATTATTTATTTTATTTTCTCCTTCCTGCCCATAGTGCAAACTATACCAAGTATGATTTTTTTGTCTTTGTAGTATAAACCTGGGAGCTAATGGTTTTTAACAATCTTATTTTACTTGAATATTTTTTACAAAATGGGAGAAACTTTACCTCCCAGCAAGAGTATCATCACTGGATATGTAAAAAGAAACAATAATAGTAGAAATATTCAGCTCTTTCTAGACTTTATCTCATTCCTGAACTCCCTTGTCCAAGACTACTTTCTTGATTTGATGAACTTCTTGTGTGGAAGAGTTTATTATAGTAAGGTCATAGATAATGAATTCTGTTTGTAAAGTAAACAAAAAGAAGACAGATTCGAGGTGCAAAGGCAGATTGGCAGAATTCCCCTTGTCTAAGCTGCCAGCTTTATTAATATTAATATTTACATTGGGTCACTGGCATCAATTCACTAGTTCATTGTGTCATTAGGCAGGTTACATAGTTAGCAACACTATGCAGCTTATTCCTCAGTTATATACTACATTTGCTGTGTTAAATGTTAGGAGCTTTGTATAGCTCTCAAGAAAGTCTGTTGTTTAAAGTTACTGTTATGTAGACAGGTTAAGGTGCACCAAAACTTGGTGAAACGCTGCAGCTTTGAAACAAGAGAATTTCTTTATTCCCAGAAGCTGTATGCCTGAGATCAAGGTCAAGGCTAATAAGACTTTAATACAGAGCCTCCTAATGCTGGGCATTTGTATAGCAGCCAGGCATTTCCTATTTGCCAGGCATTCTGTGTCTGCACAGAAACGTCCTTAGCCACCAAGCTTGCCACACTCATGAAGCTGTCAGAGACCGCAATCCAAAACACATAAACCTTACACCTGTTGTCTCTGGTTTTCTTTTCAAAGAAAAAGTTGATTTCCCTCTCATGATGACTCATTTTATGTTATAGAAAAAATTCAAAGGAAAACAAGCAGATTTATTTCTTAGATCTGCAGCCTCTCTGTTGATCCACCTGTGTGTAACTTTTTAGAATACAAGATAAAATAATAATAGGTGCATTGAAACAGTGCACAAAAATCAATACCTCCTACCATTACAAATAATCAAAATGAGTATTTCCTTTTTAATTTTTTTTTTAAAAATGCAGTTTACATCTAACCACATGGACTCACAGCCTTTTAATAAAATCAACACCACAACTTCAAGTTTTACATGAGGTCCATTACTTTAATTAGGTAAAATCCCCCAATATATCTCTTCAGTCTCACGACCATGAAGGTTATAGAATGGTAAATCACCATGGAAATGCAGAAACTGATGGTTATTTAGACTGTATTCCCTCATTCTTGATACTAGTATGGAATACTATGAAGAAATCTTTCTCAAAGAAGAACTTGGAGAAGGAAAAAGAGGAAGGCAGGAGAATACAGTAATGAACAATGTCATACTTTTACCTGAGGTGTTAAACTGTCCAGAGAGAGTGTCCTCAAAATAATCCATCTTCTGACATGGTGCAGAGTCAACTGCGGTTTGACAATTTCTGCCCTGACCTCTCACTTCTGACTCCCATCAGGGTGAAGGCAAATAAGCATGACTACACTCTGAGTTTCCTCTGGGTTGTGGACAGAGACTTGTCTTTATCAGGCTGTGCCTGATTTATACTAGAGGGCTCTGGAGGCTGTGCCTGGTGGACCTGCAAGTTCATTTCCAACTGGAATTACTCAGGTTTAAGCCATTTTTAGGTTAAGGCAATGCTTTCAACTAGCCTGGACCACAGCTGGTAGTACCCACAGAAATCCTCATTAGGACTTGCTGCCAGGTGACATAGCACATTGGGGGCACAGGTAACACCTTAGGCATTAACCCCAAACCACATCAGGAGGCAGAAAAATACATTTGACTTTTTCATTCTTATCTACTGATGCTGGACCCTGCCTTACTTAGAGACTCACATGTTGGGTGGGGAATTCCTTGACAAAGGAACAGCTTTTATTCAGAGGCCAACTAAACTACACCTCAGCTACAAGCAAAAACTTACACATATTACCTATCTTTATATGTGTGTATGCAATATCCCTAACATATTCTATTACCCCTGAAGAGTCCTGCTGGCCTCCCTCACAAGAGTTCTTGAGAATTCAGAGAAGGGGAACGTGATGGAGATGTAGAGACTGTTCTGTAGCTCTGAGTTTGGGTGTTACCTGTCGGGCTGGGACAGCCTACCCATTGCTTTATTTAGTGATTCATATCTATGGCAAAGCATTTGTCCTTCTGCCTCCTAAACCACTTGAGTTGGCGAGATTATTGGTGTGTGCCACCACACCCAGCAAAAAAGTATAATTTATAGGCACACAATATAAATATTCCCATCATCAGAAAATAGAATTGCAATCAATTAGAATGAAATAGGAATCCAATCTCCTTGGTGAAGAAAGTGGCTGGGGCTCAAACTGGGCTTGATCCTCAGCAGCACATAAAAATTAATAAATAGTGACCTGGGGATATACCTCTGTTATTAGAGTGCTCTCCTCACATGTACAAGGCCCTGGGTTCAATCACCAGATAAATAAATATATAAATAACTAAATGATATTGTCCATATACATCTTAAAAAACAAAAATTAAACAAATCAATAAAAGTGGGGCATGTGAGCCTACACCTATAATCCCAGGGGCTCTGGAGACTGGCACAGGAATATCAAGGGATTAAAGCCAGCCTCAGCAAGAGCAGGTGCTAAGTAAGTCAGTGAGACCCTGTCTCTAAATAAAATACAAAACAGGAATGGGGATGTGGCTCAGTGGTAGAGTAATTCTGATTTCAATACCTGGTACTGAAACAAAAAGGAATTTGAAAGTGACATAAACCAAAATGGAAATTCTAATATTCAGTATAAAGGCAAAACCACACTGAGAGGCAAAATTGAAGGCCTAAGTTGGTTCATGAGAAAAGACAGGATCAAAATTGTTCCTGAATCCACACAGGTGAGGAGGGAAGGTGCTGTTCCTTAGGCCAGTGAGAAACTTACGGGAACTAGCCAGGTGTGCAAGTTCTCTGAGCTTCCGCAGGTCAGGATGCGTCTCCTCAGGCTGCAAGACCCTTGCGTTTCTCTTCTGGCTCTGCAGAAGCATTAATGGACCTCTCTGGCCACGCCCACACCTCCATCTGATTGACCAGCATCCAATCATAAAGCAGTATGTGATCATCTTCCCCAGTCTCCACTCACTTAATCACGAGGGGTTTTCTTCCTGGCATTACTCTATTAAATCTAATGGTCATGCAAGAGCACAGAATCAGGAGATGTGAGAGTCAGTGATGCCTTTGTCCATGCACTCCCCACCATGGACTCAATTTTGTCTATATGTGACCCTCCTGTTTCTACTGTGAGACATAAAAGTACTAAATCCCTAATGTAAGAAAAAACACTACTGGAAAATACCTTTCTACAGGGATATTTGCCATATCAAAATTATTTGAAAAAAAATAATTTTCAAAAATATTTTGAAAATTCCAGAGACAAAACAGCTTTTTGAAGACAGGAGTGTAATCCACAAATATCACAGAATGGAAACCATGTTTCCAACAGTGACACAAGTGGCAAGTTAACTTGTAGTAAATCTGAGTACACTAAGGGTGGTAGAGCACAAAGAAGGGTAGAATCAGTCTTCTAGACTTAGGGCAAGATTTCTTCTGTGTCTTTGTAGTGGAGATGAAACACATTGGCTCTCTTCCACTGAGCCACATCCCAATCACTTATTATTTTTTGCTTATATTTAAAGGCCGAGTATCACTAAATTGCTTAGGTCTTCCCTCAGTTGCTGAGGCTGGCCTCAAACTTGCCATCCCCCTTCCCCAAGTTTCCTGAGTTGCTGTGATTACAGGCATGGGCCACCATGCCCCATCAGACTTGGGAAAGTCTGAAAGCCACTGAGGGTGGAAGCGGAGGGAAACTTGGGATGTTGGAGATAAAGACACAGGGTTGGACAGCAAGTGTCCTTGACTTCAGGGAGGCCACCAATTAGAGAGCCTTCTTTCAGAATCAGGGACTTTCCCAGGGCACATGTCTCAGAAAACCTTGGCCACAGGCACTTTCCAAGGTCTTTAGCCTGGGAGTAGAACAGAAGCAAAGGAAACATTTAAGAGTCTGAGTAAAATGAAATTCTAAAATTGAGGAAGGAGGGACAGAAAGAGAAGGAATGCTTGGATGAGCCACATGAGGTGAGCACTTCCAGAAAACATGTGGAAGGAATGGTTTGAGGGGAGGTGGTTAGACAATTGCATTTCTGTTTTTTTCTGTCTCTCTTTGTTTTAGTCAGGTTTATGGTGCTGTGACTAAAAGACCCAATGACAAAAACTACAGAGGAGGAAATGTTTATTTGGTTGTCTTGGTTTCAGTGGACTCAATCCAGAGACAGCACCTCCAAGTTGAGACTGAATCTCATGGCAGAAGTGTGTGGCAGAGGGAAGAGGCTCACATTACCAGAAAGCAGAGAGAGAGAGAGAGAGAGAGAGAGAGACAGAGAGAGAGAGAGAGAGAGATAGCCACTTGCAGATACAAACTGTATACCCATATTCACACCCCAAAGGTCAGCTTCCTCTAGCCACAGCCCACCTGCCCAAATTATTTCCAGTTAATCCCACCAGAAATTAATTCACTGGCTAGGTCAAGGCTATAAACCAATCATTTCTCCTCCAAAAATATTGTCACATATGAGCTGTTTGGAGACACAGCATCTAAACCATGATGGTCTTTTGGGGTATCTTGTTGGAAAATATCCCTGCTCACATCACATAATCATATGTTAGTTGGATAATTACAATTGGCTAAGGTTATATTTGGTTTCTGTTTCATGTAATAACTTGCCACCAATGAAACACATTTAATTTCATGTTTGTGTGTGCAGCTATATAGTATTAAGGCTACATCCAACACTGTCTCTGTTTTTTATGCTCTACAATATTTGAAATCTACTCTCTGATTTAATTTTAAGTTTCTCTGGAATTTGTCTGTGTGTCACCAGCTCAAAGGGTGACTTCATGCCACAGCCCTGACTTCTCTTATTACCCCTGACTTGGTGCACAAGGCAGGACAAAATTACAGTCAACCTAAGTCACAACAGAAAGTGGGTCTCCAAAGAACAAGTGTAGTCAGACAAAATAGGGCCGGAATGCAGCACCCCCAAAGAAAGATGAGTCAGTGCCCCGTCCAGGAGGCAAAGAATGACAGGGTGTCAAAGGCAGCTTTGAATCAATTATCACAGGCTCCAAAGATTCAGTACCAAGGGTGGCCTCAGTTCAAGGACAATAGGTGGTGTCTGGCCAGGTGTCCTCTTAGAAAAGATGGAGGGGTGAGGGTTTGGGTGGATTTTATGCACAGCTGAGGTTGGGGCTGACTGGTTTGTGATAGTTCCTGCCATCAGGCAGGGCTGCCCAGGGACCTTCCCTTTGCAGCACCCTGCTTGCCTTTTATCAGGATTTGACACAGTTACTGCCTGTTGATTTGAGCACCATTTATGTTTCCTTCTTGGGATGAAGATTTTTTTTCTTTGGATGTATCACATAATGGTTAGGGTTTGATTCTATCTCAGTGCCAGGATAGATTTTTCCTTTGTGGTCCAGTCCCCCATTGGAGGGAATTAATAGATGACTAGGAATCAATGTTGAAACTCACTAAGCCACATTTGAACAACAAGGTGGGTTTGGAAAGAGTGGTTCTCAGAGTTCCTCCACCAGGAAATCACTTTTAAATTCAATTTTGCCTCTTCAGTAAGCCTTGGGTATCTCATCTCTAAGCTCTGGCCTTTACTATTCTATAAAGAGTTAGACTTTTGCAGAAATTTTATGAATAGAGATGATCATTATTTAAAAATATTTAGGCCCTGAATTTATGTATTTTTATTTTTTATTTATTGACACTGGGGATTGAACCCAGGAGAGCTTTACCACTGAGCTACATCCTCAGCTTTTTTTCAATTTTATTTATTAATTATATAGTTAATTAAATTTTTAATGTATTCAGTTTGGGTGCCAAGGTTTGAACCCAGGGGAACTATACCACTGAGCTATATCTGGAGCCCATTTAAAATTTTTTTTTTTGAGACAGGTTCTCACTAAATTACTGAGACAGGCCTTGAATTTGAGATCCTTCTGCCTTAACCTGCTAAATAGATGGTGTTATGTTAAGTTTGAATTTCAAATCAAAATAGAGCTTTACTTACTTGACTAGGGCCTGTCACCCACCACAGAGTCTGAAGCTCTTTGATAGGACAGCAGCTTCCTGATATACCCCCAAAAATTATAAGCACAAAATCTACAACTCAGTGACTTGCTTATTCTCATGTAAGCAAGCCAATTATAAAAATTAAAACATTAATAAGTGAGGCCTCTGGGCTCTAGGCAGGATCAAAATTTTCCAGTCAGCAAGCCAGCACATTAGCTTTGCAGTTCAGTTGAGCATGGTCCTGGTTTCAAGCAGGTGCTAGACAATCACATCCTGAATTTGGGTGGGGGTTGTCGAGATGAGAATCTTACTTCAAAGTCATGTAGACCCAAAATAGAATCAAACCAAGGATATAGCTCTCCACTACCACCAGTGCATCCTGAGTAGGGTACAATTTGTTGTGTACAAAGTACAGAAATGCAATTTTTTAAAAAATTAGAAAACAGCTGTCATTTCAGTTTCTCAGAATGAGCTCTTATAACCGTCATTCCTAGGAGGAAACAAAATGGAGTCTCAGGCCTGCCTATGAGAGTTTTTGCTTTATAATTGCCTTATCTCAATTTTCAAGATTTTGTATCCATCATCTGTTTTTTTTTACTAATCTGGAACCCATAACTGAAAAAATTTTTGATTGTATTTATCACTTCACACAACAGCAGATGAAATTAAAAGTGTTCATAACCACACCCTGTTTTGAATTTTAATTTTGAAAAAATAGAGCATTTGCCTAGCATGCATGAGGCCCTGAGTTTGAACCCTAGCAAAAATAAAGAAATGAATAAATAAATACATAGATAAATAGATATATAGATAGACAGATTGATAGATAAGAGATGTGTGTTCAAATAAACTTGTTAGTGGTTTTTTTCTTTTTAATCAATTAATCTGATTTTAGTTATGTTCAGGGCGATTATCCAAATGATAACTCTTTTTTTAGAGAGAGATAAAGAGGGATAGAGAGAGAGTGAGAGAGATAATTTTTAAATATATATTGTTTATTTTTCGGCAGATACAACATCTTTATATGTACATGATGCTGAGGATCAAACCCAGGGCTGCATGCAAGCCAGGTGAGCACACTACCACTTGAGCCAAATCCTCACCCAAATGATAACTATTGATCCTAAACATTTAGAATCGTCATGGTTAAAAATCTGTTGAAAATTTATGATGACCAGTTATTAACAAGGTGATTTGATTGGCATACATTTTAATATAGTGTCCAGAATTATGTCTAAATCTTATCAAATGTTTTATGAATTTTTGCCATTTTAAAGCCAATATTAATAAAATATCTAAATAAATATAACTTGAAGAAGTTATGTCATATTTGACAGGAATTCCCATCATATCAAATTAGGCTATTTGCCTTAATGTCTCTCTTCTTGAGATCTCTTGAGCAAATATTGAGTTCTCTAGAACATCCCAATGTTAGCTCAAGGTCAAATGACAATACAGATTTTGATCATAGAGAAGTTAGTGAATAATCTCAAAATGTTTAAATGACTTAATGAAACCTGGGGTCCTAGATCATTATAAAAGGTAAGTCATTTAACCAGAGTGATTAAAGATACTTAAAGTGAATACAGAAGTTATGTTCTATGAAATAATACTTCAACTTTTAACAGAA
The DNA here is from genome assembly GCF_052094955.1 of Ictidomys tridecemlineatus. NCBI lineage: Eukaryota > Metazoa > Chordata > Mammalia > Rodentia > Sciuridae > Ictidomys > Ictidomys tridecemlineatus. The sequence continues at coordinate 94,586,302 of NC_135487.1, forward strand.
ATGATTCAGTTTTTCTTTTCCAGTGTAATCAGAGAACTTGATAAAACCAACTTGAAGCCTAAAAACTTACTCTCCTCTCCTCCAGTACTGAGCATTGAATCAGGAGCTAACTGCCCAGTTCTCCTTGATTTATTTTGAAACATGCTTGACAAATTTTTAAGTCTGGCCAGAATCTTGCCATCCTTCTTCCTCAAGCTCCTGAGAATCTGGAATTACACCTCACCTGGCTTAAGAGAGCAGCTGTTAGAGAGATGTTCAATTGGAACATTCCACGTGGAAGCCATTACTGTTTTTAATTGTCTTTGGAATCATTGCCCACCAGTTTCAAAATGTGCTTTAGAATGAACCATAATAGATTCCACTGCAGTGCAGAAGAAAGGCTCTTCTTGATTTTATTGGAAGTTGCAGGTCCATTCAGTGTTTTATTAATCTTTTGAGAGCCAATGATAAAAATCCTGTGATCTTTTTTGGAAAGTTAGGAGTTTAGAAGCCATTTTTTTGTGTAATGTTGTGGTTTTGGCAGAGTCCTCCTGAAAGTCTATTATCAAACTATCAAACTCAAGGACCTTTTCCTGCATGGTTATCTGCCCTCCACTTTTGGGAGGTTTTAGTACATAAATTTCATTTTGATTCTGCAGTCTTTCACAGTAGCATCATCAGCTGGGTCACTGTGACCACGAAATATTCTAAGCCATTACATGGTCAGTCTTGGCTCCCTTGAGTTGTTTAAATCTTATGGCAATCACTTGGCATGAATGAGGCTGATGGACTCTCTCTCTCTCTCTCTCTCTCTCTCTCTCTCTCTCTCTCTCTCTGTCTCTCTCTCTCTCTCTCTCTCTCTCTCTGTGTGTGTGTGTGTGTGTGTGTGTGTGTGTGTTTGTGTATGTATGTAGTACCGGGGATTATGTACCTGGGGCAGTCTACTACAAAGCTACACCCACAACACCTCTTATATTTTTATTAGAGACAGGGTCTGACTATGTTGACCAGTCTGGCTTGGAATCTGTGATCCTCCTTCCTCAGCCTCCCAAGTTACTGGGATTGTAAGTGTGCAGCTCAGTACCTGGCCATAGAGCATTTAAAACCCTCAAGAGATTACATTGCACCTGGGAGCAAGTGCCATAACTAATAGGAGAATAATAGCCTCAGTCTGCAAAATTTTTCTGGGTGAATGTTATAGGCATTCCGAGACCCTTAAATAACTCTCAGACCACACATTGCCATTCCAATTAAGCCTTTATTGCTGGCCAGCAGCAGACACTTTACTCTCTAAAAGCCAGATGGTCAGAGTAACATACCACCTTCAGTTGTGCCTCAGATTTAAGCGAAAAAACCACAAAAGCGAGATTTGGGGGTCAAGCCAAGGTAAGCAAGCACACTTAATATGTAAAGAAGAGTAGTGTACTACAATTTTATTGATGTTTTTATATCACCCATAGCTGGCAGCTGGAAGTTTTCATATATTCACTGATGGGTCAAATAATGGTAAAGCAGCAATAGTTACACCTGATCAAACTTTTACATTTTTAGTACCCAAACAATCAGCTCAAAAGGTAGAGCTTAATGCTGTATTACAAACTTTTGTGATGTTTAAAGATTCGGTATTTAATTTATTTTCTGATAGTCAGTATATAGTTAATGCTATAATATCCCTTGAAGATGCTGGTAGGATTTCCCTTTCTTCTACTGTTTTCTTTTTATTTTCCACTATACAAAGTTTAATCTGGGACAGAAAAGATCCATTCTTTATAGGACATATCAGGGCACATACAGGATTGCCTGGAGCCCTTAGTTTGGGCAATGATTTAGAAGATAAAACTACACATGACATACATATTTTCTCTACACTAGAAGAAGCTATAAATTTTCATAAAAGATTCCATGTCAATGCTAATACTTTACAAAAGCGTTTTAAAATAACTAAGGAACAAGCTAGACAAATAATAAAACAATGTCAAAATTGTGTGACGTTTTTACCACAAGTTAATCTTGGAGTCAATCTTAGAGGATTGATACCTAACCATATTTGGCAGATGGACGTCACACACTTGCCAGAATTTGGAAAATTAAAATATTTGCATGTTACAGTTGATACTTATTCTGGGTTTTTGATGGGCTCACTTCATGCCGGAGAAAAAACTAAAGACGTTATAGCTCATTGCTTACAAAATTTTGCCACTGTGGGCATTCCAAAACAGTTAAAAACAGATAATGCCCCTGGTTATACGTCTACTTCTTTTAAAAAATTTTGCTCATCATTTGGCATTACTCATATAACAGGAATCCCATACAATCCACAGGGACAAGGCATAGTTGAAAGAGCTCATCAAACTATTAAAATGTACTTATTAAAGCAAAAAGACGGAATTGGGAAGGGGTATATATTCCCCAAAGATAAACTTAAAATAACCCTTTTTACTCTAAACTTTTTAAATTTGGATTCATCAGGACTTAGTGCTGCAGAAAGGCATATGTGTCAAAAAAATGTACATAAGCCCAAGGTACTTTGGAAAGATATTCTAACAGGACAATGGAAAAGTCCTGACCCAGTGATTGTCTGGAGTCGGGGGTCTGTTTGTGTGTTTCCACAGGGAGAACAGCAGCCGATTTGGATTCCAGAGAGATTAACTAAAGCGATTTCTACAGACCAAAAAGTAGATGATTTAGCTCAAATCCATAACAGCTGATATCCAAAACTCCAATTTGGCTATCCTTACATCTGCGACAGAACCAGGATGCTTTTTTCAATATCTATTTTATTATTGCCCTTTCCCATATCATGAAGTTCTATTTTGTTTTTTTTGAGCTCATACTGACCTAGGTTAATGTTTTGCTGATCAGTTCTATTTTTTTTTTTGACTATATAGAGTTTTTAAACTTTGCAATAGAGATTTTACCTGTAAAAAGCTATAAGGCCTTTATTATTATGTTATGTGTTGTATGTATTATATTATGTGTGCACACTTGTGTTTTGTGTTATATGTTTGAATGTACATATGTCCATATATCATATATGATGAGCGCTCATGAAAAAATGGATCCAAATATTTTTTTTATTTCACGTGATTTAAATGGTTTAATTTAAATTGGGTAAATTTAAAACTGTTAAGAATTGTTTTAATATGTAACAAAAAAGGAGGTTAACAGATCTGTTTGTTTACTTTCACCTTTCCTTTTCATTATATTTAATAATTCTCTTCAAGATAATGTAAATTGTTAAGAAAATTGTTTTCTTTTAGTGCCTTCTGAAATGTTACACAATTTTTTCTTTAGCCATTATTGCCAGAATTCCTATCTTCATCACAGTGCTGGTGAAAACAATGTAAATTGTTAAGAAAATTGTTTTCTTTTAGTGCCTTCTGGAATGTTACATAATTTTTTCTTTAGCCATTATTGCCAGAATTCCTAGCTTCATCCTTGTGCCAGTGAAGACAAAGATAAAACTAATCTACAGCTTCTGCATTAGCCATCACTGAACTGCTTGCAGAACTTGCCTAGACTATGTGTCACTTGTATGAATTGTGAACTCACTTGTATGGATTGTGAACTATCTGTTAGTGCATCAACTTTTGGTAGTGTTGGGGTATTTTTGCTCATATTCTTGACGACAAGTGCCGTCAATTGGCTTGGTGTATCTTCCTCCTTTCTGCTTGTCATGATCATTCAGCTAAAATTTGGGGGCCAACAGAGGTGAGGCAAAGAACCTCACCCCCCCACTGGTACAAAGACCTCTCCACAGGTGTGGCTGTATACTGGACCGGTAGTCAATGACGGGTAAGATCCAATTACAATGGTACCAACCTAAGACAGGAGGCTGACGCCCTGAGGTCAGCTCATCCGGAGACGGGTAAGGACCATATGTAGTATTGGACAACCTAAGGCAGGCACGGTCCCTAAGCCACATGCTTGTTGTTTAAACAGAGAGGGGGAGATGTTGAGAGCTACAGCCAAAGGGGCCCCAGCAAACTTCCAGCTGCCGGTTGATGATTGGCTCACAGTGGCCCCAGCAACATCTAGCTGATTGGCTCCTCTGTGGTGATGTTCATTGGGCTGTCTCCCTGCCCTTCAGACTGCCAGCTGATGATTGGCTCACAGTGGCCCCAGCAACATCTAGCTGATTGGCTCCTCCACGGAGCTGCTCATTGGGTGACTTCTTTGGCTCTGCCCATGCAACCCAGCCAATCGGCCTCAAGAGCAGGAGGATTGTGGGAGGTTGGGAGGCTGGGGTGGGGGTGAGAGGCTTGTGGAAGCCGGTGGTGGCAGTTGGGCTCTGAGGGTTTTTCCCTTAGGAGCTGTTTTGTTTGGCGTTTGTAGTTCTAAAAAAAAAAGTTAGTTTCTTTTGACAAGTGGCTACTGAATTGTGCCAAGCCAGACTTCGGCAACCCATGTCTTAGACACTGTAATGTGGAACAATACTCTAAAATAACAGTTGCTGTTTCACCAGAGGTGTAGAAACCTTCATTTGTGTAGTTAGTTGCTCTAGAGAATAAAACTTGACACAATGTAATTAATATTTTAAGAAGTGTTTGTCATTTTAATATGTAAATCAAACTTTGGTTTATGTCAGTACATTAATATTTGCTCTTAGGGAATAACCTTGAATACTTTTAACTATTTTTATTACATATATGAACAACATAGCTATAAAGAAACATTTTAATATTTCTTCTTTAATTATACATGTTTACATTACTTACTTAGACCCTCTTGTGTACTTAGAAGTATTATAATTATGTTTTACCACACATAGACTTTCTTACCTGTTTTTTACTAAATATATTTTTATATTATTTTTATATTTTATATTTACTAAATTTATTTTTATACTTTCTTTCTTACAAGTTTTTTACTAAATATATTTTTATATTAAAAGCTTTCAATAATTTTTGATCTATGGATCCCTCTTGTTGTTTATACCTTAAAATAACCCTTATCAATTCCTGAATTTAGATAAATTAATCCATTTTAATAAGAGGAACTATATTTATACTACTCTAATTGAAATGCAGTTGAAACCTCTTGACTATTTGAATATAGAATTATACCTGCTGGAACATTTAACTTTTTGTAAGTTTGTTTTGGGGATAATAGAAAGTAATTTGAATTTTTTAAAATTTACCAATATATGAAAACACCAACAATGCTTACATATTTTACCTTATGAAATTTTTTAAAAAATTGATTACTAGATATTACTTTTAATACATAACATTTAAACTTTGTAAACCAATCAGATGTCTGTAACAAACACATCCATAATTAATTTCATATAGGTCAGATCAAATTTACATTTTTTTAAAAAAGGTAAAAGACAAGTGCATTGAATAGCATTTTTATTTTTTTTCCCATTGAAGAAAAATTCTAGAGACAATGGATATTAGACACTGTATAGACATTACCATTTTATTAAATTTTTGATCACCTAGAAACAAAACTCTGCATAGTAACATTAAAGACATTTTGACTTTTATTTATTCACCCAATTTCAATTGAACCTTTTAAATCATATGAGGCAAAAGTATTTGTATCCACTTTTTAAATTTTAATTTCTGAGGTCCTATATCAATTTTTTATACTAAATATATGTAGACATGGCCATACATGTAGACACAGAGTACCCAGGTGCTCTTACACAAAACAGACAAACAAAAATCTTGTAGGTTATTTGTTAAAAACCTATTAGACTGAGAATTAACCCTTGTAAATTGGCCTTAGAAAAAGCAGAATGTAATTAGAAAAACATATTAACCTACATATATCAGATCAAAATTATGAATTTAACAAATATAGACTTTCAAAACCCATCCTGTCCTTCTTCCTGAGGTAGTCCTACTCATCAAAGGTGAAAAGAATTAAGGGAACCTAGACAAATGACAGGGCCTTATTCCTACCTGAAGGAACTTCTCAATGTGGAACTCCATTGGTCTCCTCAGGAGAGTCACCCAGGTTGGGGTCTCATTGTATGTTAAATATGAGAGTCCAGTCTCCATAATCCACTGAGGTGGGAACTGTGAGCTCTTTGGGAAGTTGGGGAGCAGGAGATATCTGTCAAAAGAAGTGTCTCTGTTATGGATTGGATATGAGTTGTCCTCCAAGAGCCTCTGTGTTAAAGCAAGAGGTGAAATGATCAGATCATGAGAACTATAATCCAATCAGTGGATTAATCCATCAAATAAATATATTTCTGTGTGTGTGTGTGTGTGTGTGTGTGTGTGTATATATATATCTCTTAATCAGCATGTTTTAAATCCTAGATATCTATTGACAAAAGGCAGTTTCAGAAGCCCTCTCTGGCTGCTAACTTCCTCTGACAATGACTGGTTTTAGCTGGGTTTCCATAACCCAGGTATGTGCCATCCCAACCAGAATACAATTCAACTTTCCTCCTCGGGCGTTTTCCTGAATCTTCTCCAAAGCTTTTGTTTTTCCAAGACTTTTTCCAAATCCAAAGAGTCCTGTCCTTTTTGTCCTACAGTCTTTCAGTCTAATACCTTGTCAGGACTCTCCAGATGATCTTATGACCCAAGCCACTGGAGTGAACAAAGGTGTGGGAGGATGACCAGAATTTTTGGCTGGGAGGTGCCCACAGAAGGCACATAGGAGACCACTCATAACCCAGAACTAGGGGAGAGCAGGGAACTGGGGCTGGAGAGGTGGCCCCATTCAGGGCTTGCTAAGTGGCAATTGGGGTTCCATCCTCAGCACCACATAAAAATAAATAAAGATGTTGTGTCTACTGAATACTAAAATAATAAATATTACAAAATTCTCTCTCTCTCTTAAAAAGAATTTGAAGTATCATTTCATAGGACATAACTTTCTGTCTTAGCTTTAAATATCTTTCATCACTCTGGTTAAATAAATTATCTTTTATAATGATCTAGAACAGCAGGTTTCATTAAGTGCTTTAAACCTTTTGAGATTATTGACTAACTTGTCTATGATCAAAGTCTACATTGTCATTTGTCCTTGAGCTAACATTGGGATGTTCCAGAAAACTCTCTAGTTGCTTAAGGGATTTCTAGAAGAGAGACATTAAGGCAATTAGCCTAATTTGATATGATGGGAAGTCCTGTAAAATATAATATAACTTTTTCCAATTATATTTATTTGTATATTTTATTAATATTTGCTTTAAAATGGCAAAAATTCATAAATAATATTATATATTTTCAAACATAATTCTGGACACTATATTAAAATGTATGCAAATCAAATCACCCTGTTAATACCTGGTTATAGTCATATACTAATAGAGTTTTAACCATGACTATTATAAATTTTTATCATCAAGAGTTATCATTTGGATTTTTTTCCTGAACATAAATAAAATCAGATTAATGGGTTAAAAAGAAAGAAAAAAATAACCTCTAACATGTTTACTTGAATATAGGTCTCTCATATATCTATCTAACTATGTATTTATTCATTTCTTTATTTATTGATGCTAGGGATCAAACCCAGGACCTCATGCATGCTAGGCAAATGCTCTACCTTTTCAAAATTGTAATTCAAAACAGGGTGTGGTGGTGAACAATTGTAATCCCATCTGCTGTGCTGTGAACTGAAAAATACAATCAATAAGTGTGTCAGTTACAGGTTATGGATTATTAAAAAATATAGGTGATTTACATAAAATTTTGAAAAGTGAGGTAAGACAATTATAAAGCAAGAACTGTCATAGGCTGGCCTGAGATACCATTTTGCTTCCTCCTATGAAAGACTGTTACAAGAGCTGTTTCTGAGAAACTAAAATGAAATCTGTTTTCTTATTTTAAAAAATTGCCTTTCTGTACTTTGTACCCCAATAATTGTACCCTACTCAAGATGCAATGGTTGTCCTAGAGAGCTACATCCTGGGTTTGAATGCTATTGTGGGTCTACATGACTTTGAAGTAGATTTTCACCCTGCTGACCCCCACCCAAATTAAGGATGCAACTGTCTAGCACCTGCTTGAACCCAGGACTGTGGTCAACTGAACTTCAAAGCCAATGTGCTGGTTTGCTGGCTAAAAAATTCTGGTCCTGCCTATATCCCAGAGTCCCCACATATTAATGTTTGAATTTCTATGATTGGCTAGCTTACATGAGAATAAGCAAGTAACTGAATTGTGGATTTTTGCTTATATTGTCTTTGGATGGATCAGGAAGCTGCTGTCCTCTCACAGAGCTTGAGTCTCTCTGGTGGGTGACAGTCCCTAGTCAGGTAAGTAAAGATCTCTTTTGATTTGAAATTCAGACTTAGAGTGCTTTCTGGAGGGAATCCCGATAACACCATCTATTTAACAGGCCAAGGAAGAAGGATCTCAAATTCAAGGCCTGTCTCAGTAATTTAGGGAGAACCTGTCTCAAAATAATTTTAAAAAAATGGGCTGGGAATGTAGCTCAGTGGTTTAGTTCCTCTGCATTCAAATCTTAGCACCCAAGCTGAATAAATGAATAATTTTTTTAACTATGTAATTAATTCATAAAAATGAAAAAAAAATCTGAGAATGTAGCTAAGTGGTAAAGCTATCCTGAGTTCAATCCCCAGTGCCAAAAAATTTAAAAAAATGAATTCAGGACCTAAATATTTTTAAAAATGAACATTTATACTCATAAAATTTCTGCAAAAGTCTAACTCTTCATAGAATAGTAAAGGCCAAACCTTGGAGATGAGATACCCAGTCCTAATGAACAGGCAAAATTTAATTTAGCAGTGACTTTTTGGTGGAGGGATGCTGAGAGCCACTTCCTCCAAACCCATCTTGTTGTTCAAATGTGGCTCAATGAGTTTTAACATTGATTCCTAGTCATCTATTAATTCCCTCCAATGGGGTCTGTACCAACCAGGAAAAGTTCATTCTGGCACTGAGATAGAATCAAACCCTAACCATTATGTGAAGCATTCAGAGAAAAAATATCTTCATCCCAAGGAGGAAACATAAATGGTGCTCAAAGCAACAGGCAGTAACTGTGTTAAATCCTGATGAAGTGGAAGCAGGTGCTGCAAAGGGAAGGTCTCTGGGAAGCCCTGCATGATTTTAGAAACAATCACAAACCAGTCTGGTGCAACCTCAGCTGTGCATAAAATCCACCCTAACCCTCACTCACCCCCACACATTTTCTAAGAGGCCACCTGGGCAGTCGCCACCTATTGTCCTTGAACTGAGGCAACCCTTGGTACTGAATCTGTGGAGCCCCAAGCAGAGAATGACGTGAATCACTTTCATTGAAAGGGGTTGCCAAGCTTCCAAAAAACTACGAGTTTCCTAAAATCTCAGCAAATATTTTTTCACCCAATCTTGATGATAACTTCAGGTAATGATCAGTACACCAATCCCAGTTGGCTCACCAAATTTTGTTCTTCTAGGTTAAACCATTACTTTGCAGTAACCGTTTTCATTTTTAGGTTTCACTCTGTTTTCTCCTATATTAATACATGTAGTTGGAACTCTAAATAGAACACGGTTTGTGCTAGCTCTTTGAAACTTGGGCAATAAAGTAGTTCCAAGTTCTATCTATATGGTTTGTTTCCTATTGATGTAGCCCCAAGAAGAGATTGACGCAAATCACTGTCATTGAAAAATGTTGCCAAGCTTCCAAAAAACTACGAGTTTGCTGAAATCTCAGCAAACATTTTTTCACCCAATCTTGATGATACCTTCAGGTAATGATCAGTACACCAATCCCACTTGGCTCACCAAATTATCTTCTTCTAGGTTAAACCAATTGTTTGCAGTAACCGTTTTCATTTTTAGGTTTCACTCTGTTTTCTCCTATAGGGATACATGTATTTGGAACTCTAAATCAAACATGGTTTGTGCTAGCTCTTGGAAACTTGGCACAATAAAGTAGTTTCAAGATCTATTTTTATGGTTTGTTCCCTATTGATGTAGACCAAAGCAGAGACTGACGAAAATCACTTTCATTGAAAGGGTTTTCCAAGCTCCCAAAAAGTACGAGTTTCCTGAAATCTCACCAAACATTTTTTCACCCAATCTTATGATTTCAGGTAATGATCAGTACACCAGTCTCACTTATCTCACCAAATTTTGTTCTTCTTGGTTAAACCTTTCGTTTGCAGTAACCGTTTTCATTTTTAGGTTTCACTCTGTTTTCTCCCATATGGATACATGTAGTCGGAACTCTAAATAAAACACAGTTTGTGTTAGCTCCTTGAAACTTGGCACAATAAAATAGTTCCAAGTTTTATTTCTACGGTTTGTTTTCTATTGATGTAGCCCCAAGCAGAGACTGATGAAAATCACTTTCATTGAAAGGGGTATCCAAGCTTTCAAAAAACTACGAGAGTCCTGAAAACTCTGCAAACATTTTTTTCACCCAATCTTGATGATACTTTCGGATAATGATTAGGACACGAATCCCACTTGGCTCTCCAAATTTCGTTCTTCAAGGTTAAACCCTTCGTTTGCAGTAACCTTTTTAATTTGTAGGTTTCACTCTGTTTTCTCCTATATAGATACATGTAGTTTGAACACTAAATAAAACACAGTTTGTGCTAGCTCTTTGAACTTTGGCAAAATAAAGTAGTTCCAAGTTCTATCTCTATAGTTTCTTTCCTATTGATGTAGTCCAAGCAGAGGTTGACTAAAATCACTTTCAATGAATGGGGTTGCCAAGCTACAAAAAAAACTACTAGTTTCCTAAAATCTCAGCAAACATTTTTTCACCCAAATTTGATAATCCTTTCAGGGAATGATTAGTACACCAATCTAACTTGGCTCACCAAATTTCGTTCTTCTAGCTTAAACCGTTCGTTTCCAGTAACCATTTTCATTTTTAGGTTTCACTCTGTTTTCTCCTATATGGATACATGTATTTGGAATTCTAAATGAAACACGATTTTTGAAAGCTCTTTGAAACTTGGCACAAAAAAAATAGTTTCATGTTCTATCTCTATGTTTTGTTTCCTATTGATATAGCCCCAAGCAGAGACTGACAGAAATCACTTTCATTGAAAGGGGTTGCCAAGCTTCCAAAAAACTATGAGTGTCCTGAAATCTCAGCAAACATTTTTCACCCAATCTTGATGATACTTTCAGGTAATGATCAGTACACCAATCCGACTTGGCTCACCAAATTTCATTCTTCTAGTTTAAAACGTTGGTTGCAGTAACAGTTTTCATTTTTAGGTTTCACTCTGTTTTTTTCTATATGGATACATGTAGTTGGAACTCTAAATCAAACACAGTTTGTGCTAGCTTTTTGAAACGTGGTACAATAAAGTAGTTCCAAGTTCTGTCTCTATAATTAGTTTCCTATTGATGTAGCCCCAAGCAGAGACTGACAGAAATCACTTTCATTGAAAGGGGTTGCCAAGCTTCCAAAAAACTACGAGTGTCCTAAAATCTCAGCAAACATTTTTCACCCAATCTTTATGATACCTTCAGGTAATGATCAGTACACCAATCCCACTTGACTCACCAAATTTCGTTCTTCTAATTTAAACTGTTCGTTTGCAGTAACCATTTTCATTTTTAGGTTTCACTCTGTTTTCTCCTATATGGATACATGTATTTGAAACTCTAAATCAAACACGGTTTGTGCTAGCTTTTTGAAACTTGACACAATGAAGTAGTTCCAATTTCTATCTCTATGGTGTGTTTCCTATTATTGTAGCCCCAAGCAGAGACTGACAAAAATCACTTTCATTGAAAGGGGTTGCCAAGCTTCCAAAAATCTACGAGTTTCCTATAATTTCAGCAAACATTTTTTCACCCAATCTTGATGATACCTTCAGGTAATGATCAGTACACCAATCTTACTTGGCTCTCCAAATTTTCTTCTTCTAGGTTAAACCGTTCATTTCCAGTAACCGTTTTCATTTTCAGGTTTCACTCTGTTTTCTTTTATATGGATACATGTATTTGGAACTCTAAATCAAATACCGTTTGTGCTAGCTTTTTGAAACTTGGCAAAATACAGTAGTTCCAAGTCCTATCTCTATGGTTTTTTTCCTATTGATTTAGCCTTAAGCAGAGGCTGATGAAAATCACCTTCATTAAAAGTGGTTGCCAAGCTACCCAAAAACTGTGAGTTTTCTGAAATCTCAGCAAACATTTTTTCACCAATACTGATGATACCTTCAGGTATTGATCAGTACACCAATCCCACTTGGCTCACCAAATTTCGTTCTTCTAGGTTAAACCGTTCGTTTTCAGTAACCATTGTCATTTTTAGGATTCACTCTGTTAACTCCTATATGGATACATGTAGTTGGAACTCTAAATCAAACACGGTGTGTGCCAGCTCGTTTAAACATGGCACAATAAAGTAGTTGCAAGTTCTATCTCTATGGTTTGTTTTCTATTGATGTAGCTCCAAGCAGAGACTGAGGAAAATCACTTTCATGGAAAGGTTTTCCAAGCTTCCAGAAACTACAAGGTTCCTTAAATCTCAGCAAACATTTTTTAACCCAATCTTGATGATACTTTCCGGTAATGATCAGTACACCAATCCCACATGGCTCACCAAATTTTGTTTCTCTAGGTTAAACCATTCGTTTGCAGTAACCGTTTTCATTTTTAGGTTTCACTCTGTTTTCTCCTATAAGGATAAATGTAGTTGGAACTCTAAATCAAACACGGTTTGTGCTAGCTCTTTGAAACTTGGCACAATAAAGTACTTCCAAGTTCTATCTCTATTGTTTGTTTCCTATTGATGTAGCCCAAGCAGAGAATTAGGAAAATCACTTTCATGAAAAGGGGTTGCCAACATTTTTTCACCCAAACTTGATGATACCTTCAGGTAATTATCAGTACACCAATCCCACTTGGATCACCAAATTTCGTTTTTCTAGATTAAACCGTTCCTTTGCAATAACCGGTTTCATTTTTAGTATTCACTCTCTTTTCTTTTATATGGATACACGTAGTTGGAACTCTATATCAAATACAGTTTGTGCGAGCTCTTTGAAATTATACCCAATAAAGTAGTTCTAAGTTTTATCACTATGGTTTGTTTCCTATTGATGTAGCCCCAAACAGAGACGGATGAAAATCGCTTTCATTGAAAGTGGTTTCCAAGCTACCCAAAAACTGTGAATTTCCTAAATCTCAGCAAACAATTTTTTACCCAATCCTGATGATACCTTCAGGTAATGATCAGTACACCAATCCCAATTGGCTCTCCAATTTCGTTCTTCTAGGTTAAACCGTTCGTTTTCAGTAACCATTTTCATTTTTAGGTTTCACTCTGTTTTCTCGTATATGGATACATGTAATTTGAACTCTAAATCAAACACAGTGTGTGCTAGCTCTTTGAATCTTGGCACAATAAAGTACTTCCAAGTTCTATCTCTATGGTTTGTTTTTATTGATGTTGCCCCAAGCAGTGACTGATGAAAATCACTTTGATTGAAAGGGGTTGGAAGCTTCCAAAAAACTACAAATTTTTTGAAATCTCAGCAAACATTTTTTCACCCAATCTTAATGATACCTTAAGGTAATTATCAGTACACCAATCCAAGTTGGCTCACCAAATTTCGTTCTTCTAGGTTAAACCATTTGTTTGCAATAACCATTTTAATTTTTAGGTTTCACTCTGTTTTCTTCTATATGGATACATGTAGTTGGAACTCTAAATAAAACAAGGCTTGTGCTAGCTCTTTGAAACTTGGCAAAATAAAGTAGTTCCATGTTCTATTGCTACGGCTTGTTTCCTATTGATGTAGCCCCAAGCAGAGACTGACGAAAATCACTTTCATTGAAAGGGGTTGCCAAGCTTCCCCAAAAATATGAGTTTTTTGAAATATCAGCAAACATTTTTTCACCCAATCTTGATGATAATTTCAGGTAATGATCAGTACACCAATCCCACATGGCTCACCAAATTTCGTTCTTCCATGTTAAACCGTTCCTGTGTGGTAACCGTTTTTATTTTTAGGTTTCACTCTGTTTTCTCCTATATTGACACATGTTGTTGGAACTCTAAATAAAACACTGTTTGTCCTAGCTTTTTGAAACTTGGCACAATAAAGCAGTTTCAACTTCTATCTCTATGGTTTGTTTCCTATTGATGTATCCCCAAGCAGAGACTGACAAAAATCACTTTGATAGTAAGGGGTTGAAAAGCTTTCAAAAAACTACGAGGTTCCTGAAATCTCAGCAAACTTCTTTTCACCCAATCTTGATGATAACTTTAGGTAATGATCAGTACACCAATCCCACTTGGCGCACCAAATTTCATTCTTCTAGGTTAAACCGTTCTTTTGCAGTAACCGTTTTTATTTTTAGGTTTCACTCTCTTTTCTCCTATATAAATACATGTAGTTGGAACTCTAAATCAAACACGGTTTCTGGTATCTCATTGAAGCTCTATCCAATAAATTAGTTCCAAGTTCTATCTCTATTGTTTGTTTCCTATGGATGTAGTCCCAAGCACAAACTGACGAAAATCATTTTCATTGAAAGGGTTCTCCAAGCTTCCAAAAAACTACGAGTGTCCTGAAATCTAAGCAAACATTTTTTTCACCCAATATAGAGGATACCTTCAGGTAATGATCAGTACATCAATCCAACTTGGCTCACCTAATATTGTTCTTCTAGGTTAAACCGTTCCTTTGCAATAACCGGTTTCATTTTTAGTATTCACTCTGTTTTCTTCAATATGGATACATGTAGTTGGAACTCTAAATCAAACACGGTTTGTGCTAGCTCCTTGAAACTTGGCACAATAAAGTAGTTCCAAGTTCTATCTCTATGGTTTGTTTCCTATTGATGTAGCCCCAAGAAGAGACTGATGAAAATCACTTTCATTGAAAGGGGTTGCATAGCTTCAAAAAAACTATGAGTTTTCTTAAATCTCAGCAAACATGTTTTCACCCAATCTTGATGATATATTCAGGTAATGATAAGTACACCAATCCCACTTGGCTCACTAAATTTTGTTCTTCTTTGTTAAACGGTTCATTTGCATAAACCTTTTTCATTTATTAGGTTTCACTCTGTTTTATTTTATATGGATACTTGTAGTTTGAACTCTAAATCAAATCCGGTTTGTGCTAGCTCTTTGAGACTTGGCACAATAAAGTAGTTCCAAGTCCTGTCTCTATGGTTTGTTTCCTATTTATGTAGCCCCAAGCAGAGACTGAGAAAATTACTTTCATTGAAAGGGGTTGCCAAGGTTTCAAAAAACTACGAGGTTCCTGAAACCTCAGGAAATATTTTTTCACCCAATCTTGATGATACGTTCAGGTAATTATCAGTACACCAAACCCCATAGCTCACCAAATTTCGTTCTTCTAGGTAAAACCGTTCGTTTGCAGTAACTGTTTTCATTTTTAGGTTTCACTCTGTTTTCTCCTTTATTGATACATGTAGTTGGAACTCTAAATCAAACATGGTTTGTGCTAGCTCTTTGAAACTTGGCACAATACAGTAGTTCCAAGTTCTATCTCTATGGTTGTTTCCTATTGATGTAGCCCCAAGCAGAGACTGACGAAAATCACTTTCATGAAAAGGGGTTGCCAAGCTTCCAAGAAACTACGAGTTTCCTGAAATATCAGCAAACATTTTTTCACCCAATCTTGATGATACATTCAGGTAATGATCATATGGCTCACCAAATTTTCTTCATCTAGGTTTAACCGTTTCTTTGCAGTAACCCTTTTGTTTTTTAGGTTTCACTCTGTTTTCTCCTATATGGAAACATGTAGTTTGAACTCTAAATCAAACCCGGTTTGTGCTTGCTCTTTGAAACTTGGCACAATAAAGTAGTTCCAATTCCTGTATCTATGGTTTGTTTCCTATTGATGTAGCCCCTAGCAGAGACTAAAAAAATCACTTTCATAGAAAGGGGTTTCCAAGGTTTAAAAAAACTCTGAGGTTCCTGAAATCTCAGGAAATAGTTTTTAACTTAATCTTGATGATATTTTCAGGTAATGATCAGTACACCAATCCCACATGGCTCACCAAATTTCGATCTTCTAGGTTAAACCATTCATTTGCAGTAACCTTTTTCATTTTTAGGTTTCACTCTGTTTTCTCCTATATGGATACATGTAGTTGAGACTCTAAATTAAACAAGGTTTTTGCTAGCTCTTTGAAACTTGGCACAATAAAGCAGTTCCAAGTTCTATCTCTATGCTTTGTTTCTTATTGATGTAGCACCAAGCAGAGACTGAGAAAATCACTTTCATTGAAAGGGGTTGCCAAGGTTCCAAAAAACTACGAGGTTCCTGAAATCTCAGCAAACTTTTTTTCACCCAATCTTGATGATATCTTCAGGTAATGATCAGTACACCAATTCTAATTGGCTCACCAAATTTTGTTCTTCTAGGTTCAACTGTTTGTTTGAGTACTGTTTTTATTTTTAGGTTTCACTCTGTTTTCTCCTATTTGGATACATGTAGTTGGAACTCTAAATCAAACCCGGTTTGTGCTAGCTTTTTGAAACTTGTCACAATAAAGTAGTTCCAATTTCTATCTCAATGGTTTGTTTCCTATTTATGTATCCCCATGCAGAGACTGAGGAAAATCATTTTCATTAAAAGGGGTTGCCAAGCTTCAAAAGAACTACGAATTTCCTGAAATCTTAGCAAACATTTTTTCACCCAATCTTGATGATACTTTCAGGTAATGATCAGTACACCAATCTCACTTGGCTCACAAAATTTAGTTATTCTAGGTTAAACCATTCGTTTGCAGTAACCGTTTTCATTTTTAGGTTTCACTCTGTTTTCTCCTATATGGATACATGTATTTGAAACTCTAAATAAACCCCGGTTTGTGCTAGCTCTTTGACCCTTGGCACAATACCGTACTTCCAAGTTCTATCTCTAAGGTTTGTTTCTTATTGATGTAACCCCAAGCAGAGACTGAGAAAAATCACTTTCATGAAAAGGGGTTTCCAAGATTCCAAAAAACTATGAGGTTCCTGAAATCTCAGCAAACATTTTTTCACCCAATCTTTATGATACTTTCAGGTAATGATCAGTACACCAATCTCATATGGCTCACCAAATTTCGTTCTTCTAGGTTAAACCGTTCGTTTTCAGATGATAGTAAAAGAGCAACTTATAGGAGGATAAAAAATATTTACAAATCACATATTTTATAAGGGTTTAATATCCAGAGTTGTGCTGAATTTTTGGCTCAGTGGCAGGGCACTTGCCTACCATGGGTTCAATTTCCAGTACCACATATAAAAATAAATAAAATGAAATATTATGTCCAAATACAACTAAAAATATTTTTAAAAAATACCCAAAGTAATGGGCTTGGGTTGTGGCTCAGCGGTAGATTGCTTGCCTAGCACGTGTGAGGCCCTGCACCACATAAAAATAAAGAAGTAAAATTAACATATGTGTCCAACTAGAACTAAAAGATAAATATATATATTTTTTTAAAGACAAAGTGAATAAAAAACTCCTTCAACTCAACAAATATAAAACTTGATTAAATATGAGCAAAGGACTTTTCCAAAGAAGTTGCACAAATGACCAATAAGCACAAGATGTACAGCATCACTTATCATTTGGGAAATAAAGATCAAATTACAATAGGAACCACCTCCATCCATTAGGATTTGGTACTATTCAAAAATAATAATAATAACAAGTGTTGACAATGGAATGGAAAAATAGGAACCCTCTTGTGTTATTGGAGTAATGTAAAATAGTACAGCTACTATGGAAAACAGCATGGCAGTTGCTGAAAAACCTTAATAAGCAATTCCACTTTGAGGTACATATACCTTAAAGAATTAATAACAAACCCAAAAAGGTATTGGACAATCATTCTCATAGCATTATTTGCAGTAGCCAAAAGGTGTAGGCATTTTAACTGTCCATCAAAGGTTGAATAAATAAACAAAATTTGTCATACACACATAGAGTAGAATAGTATTCATCCTTATAAAGGAAGGGAATTCTGATACAACATTTATGAAATTTAAGGATAAGATGCTATGTGAACAAAGGACAAATACTCTATAATTCTACTTAACTTAATTAATCTGACCCAGAGTTGTCAGATTCATAGAGACAGAAAATTAGATTGGTGGTTTTCATGGAATGAATAGTGGAATGGGGAGATGATTATGGAAATGGAGTTTCGGTTTTGTAAGATGAAAAGTTCTGAACTTTGGACACACAACTGCATGACTGTAATTAACCCAGTGAACTGTGCACTTAAAAATGGTTGTGATGGTGAAAGTTATGTGTATTCTACCATTATTTTTTAAAAAAAAATGAGTAAATATTTTGACCAAGCCCCAGATTTTTATAAGGCTAAGATAATTGTTTATTTGTTATGATATTCAAGTAAAGTACACAAGTGTTAAAAATATTTTTTTCAATACTCAATTTTTGATGAGTTCAGTCAGTCACTCTACTAACTAATATTATTTAGTAAACTATAGACATGTAAGCTTAGGCTTATAAAGTTATTACTTTTTATTTGACACTTTTGAAAAGTTCTTCCATTTCCGCAGTCTGGTTAGGCACAATTCAGGAGCCACTTGTCAAAAGAAACGAACTTTATTTTTAGAACACATGCACCACACCACACAGCTTTTCATAAAAACCTTCAGAGCCCAACTGCCACCACTGATTTCGCACAAGCCTCTCAACCTCCCCCACACCTCCTGCTCTTGAGGCCAATTGGCTGGGTCACATGGGAAGAGCTGAAATAAAGTCCCCCAATGAGCAGCTCCGTTGTCTGAAAGGGTAGGGAAACAATCCAATGAGCATCACTGCAGAGGAGCCAATCAGTTGGCAGCTAGAAGTTTGCTGGAACTGCTGTGAGCCAATAATAAGCTGGCAGCTGGAAGTTTGCTGGCAGCTGGAAGTTTGCTGGGGCCCCTTCTGCTGGGACCACTGTGAGCCAATCATCAGCTGGCAGCTGGTTATGGCAGCTGGAAGTTTTCAGGGGTCCCTTCTGCTGTGGCCACTGTTAGCCAATCATCAGCTGGCAGCTGGTACTGGCAGCTGGAAGTTTGCTGGGGCCCCTTCGGTTGAGCCAGCTGGAAGTTTGCTTGGGCCCTTTTGGCTGTGCCTCTCAACATTCCATCATAGTATAACGTTTAACTCTGAGGCATTGCCAAGTTGTTTTTCAAGAGGCTGCACTAGGAAATGCTTTCTTGACAGAAACATAAGTGCAAGCAAATGTGCTTTAGGTTGACTGGGTTCTGGAGGCTAAGGGTTCTAAAAAATTTAAATTTCAATCCAAGGTTATGGTAAAATATGTGAAGTTCAATGCCAGTATTTTTGGGGGGGGTATAGGAGGGTAACATGTAAGGCGCCTACAGGACCTTAACAGAATCCTCACCATGGATGGGCACTGAGGATATGAGGCTATACAGTGGTGCTGTGATATGACTGACCTCCTTTGATGGCAGGGAAACTGTAAAAGTGCTGGGGGATTCGCAAAGTGGAAATGGCTCCAAAAATAAATTTCTTTTTTTATCACTCCCCAGTATGGGGACTGGAACCCAGAAACATTCTACCTCTGGTCTGTATCCCCAGCTCTTTTTAAAAACTTGATTTTGAGACAGGGTCTTGCTAAGCTGTCCAGGTTGCCCTCAAACTTGCAATCCTCATGCCTCAATTTCCTGAATAGTTGGGATTATAAATGGTGGAATGAGAAGGTCATTATTATGCCAAATACATGTATGAAGACACGAATTGGTATGAATATACTTTGTATATGAACAGAGATGTGAACTATTGTGCTCTATATGTGTAATATGAATTACAATGCATTCCACTGTCATAAGTAAATAAAAATTTTTAAAAAATGTGTTTTATAAGAGATAAATAAATGAGATGCTTTTTTATGTTAGAAATGCAAAATAATAGCTTTTTATAATATATAAATAATCTCAAAGTCTAAAAATTATTCCAAGTACAATATCATGTGGTATAGGTTTTTGTCATTTTACCCTTCTTATACTAACATTTCTGTTGTAAAGACCCAGCTCCCTTTTAACATTTCAGCAATAATTAATGGAAAAAGCAGCTCTAACCCATAAGTTCAGAAAATGGAGATTTCCCACAAGATGTAGATATTGTTAACGCATTGTCATATTTCGAGGTCTTAAATGTGAAGAGGTAAGATCTTTATGGAATCCTATTTTTTTATTTTGCTATATACTTTTTTGTTATGATTTTACTTATTTGGAGATGTGTGTGTCCATACACATATAAATATATATATATAAATTTGTTGTTTGTACTCCTGGGAACTAAATTCAAGGTCTTGAACATACCATATTTTTAGAGAGAGAAGAGAGAGATAGAGAGATAGAGAGAGAGAGATGGAAAGAGAGAGAATATTTTAACATTTATTTTTCAATTTTCGATGGAAAAAATATCTTTTTTTAAATTTTATTTTTTATGTAGTGCTGAGGATCGAACCCAGAGCCCCATGCACACAATGCAAGCACATTACTGCTTGAGCCACATCCCCAGCCCATCTACCCTTTCTTAAAATTGTGTTTTGAAGTGGGTTCTTGCTAGATTAGTCTGGCCTTCGACTTGTGAAATTCCTGTTTCAACACCTCAAGTAGCTGGATCATGGGCATATGCTATCACACCTGGGTTGCCAGTACTTTTTTAATAAAGTCCCACAGTTTATTTCTAAAGTTTTCTTCTTTGTTTTCCTGTTAAATGTAATTCACAAACTACAAATAGTACTTTTTAACTTATTTTTGTCATTATTAGTTGGTCTGTATTTTGCTTAGTTGTGAAAAATTTGAAGTTGAGTCAATCAGTTTTAAAATATCATTTTCTTTATTGTCTTCTTGTTTGCCATAAAAAAATCATGGAAAACTTAACCATCGTTTGTGGACATTGGAAACTTTGGGGGAAAATACACTTATTTGGAGCAGAATTTTTCTGTGTTGCCAAAAAGGAGCCAGATGGCATTCCTTTAATGATCAAAATGTGTACTTTAGAAATTGAAAAGACTACATTGTGTTTACAAGTATGTTTTTTACTCTTAAAATTCTAAAAACATAAATGCCTTTGTGATTTGTTTTAATAAAAAAGAGACTTTAAGAAAATCAGCACTCTCAATTTGTAATAACTAAATTTATTCACATTTATTTGGGAAAATGTTAATTTATTTGATTTCAACTTGTATTTTTTAAATAGTAATAAAAATTGAAGTAGATACATCAACTCTGTCTAGATGTCTGCATTTAGCTCTTTGTACTAAAGTAAAATATTGCATTCTGTTTTTTCTTTTTTCTTCAAGGGAATTTACTGAGTCAGTGACAACAACACAAAAATTCCAATACTGTGTCAAGCTCTGGAAAACAGAAGGCATTTAGTAGATCCGTCTGAATTTTCTTCACGTGACATCTGTGAAGTGTTAAAATTTTACCTTCAACAGATTCAAGTTTTATTCTAAACCTACCATCAAATGCAAAGAGCAAAAATATTTTATATTTCATATTTTTCACTGGTATAGATTATGTCATCACCCCCCTCATTTTTCTAAGATTTTTATTATTTTTTTATTATTTTTTTATTTTTATTGTTGGTTGATCAAAACATTACATAGTTCTTGACATATCATATTTCACACTTTAATTCAAGTGGGTTATGAATTCCCATTATTACCCCATATAGAGATTGCAGAATCACATATGTTACACATCCACTGATTTACATATTGCCATACTAGTGTCTGTTGTATTCTGCTGCCTTTTCTATCTTCTATTATTCCCTCTCCTCTCCCTTCCCATCTTGTTTCTCTACCCCATCTACTGTAATTCACTTCTCCTCCTTGTTTTTTCCCTTTACCATCACTTCCTCTTGTATGTAATTTTGTATAACCATGATAATATTCCATTTCTATGAAATTTCCCTTCTCTCTACCTTTTCCTCCCACCTCTCGTCCCTGTTTAATGTTAATCTTCTTCTCATGCTCTTCCTCCCAACTCTGTTCTTAGTTACTCTCCTTATATCAAAGAAGACATTTGGCATTTCTTTTTTAGGAATTGGCTAGCTTCACTTAGCATAATCTGCTCTAATGCTATCCATTTCTCTGCAAATTCCATGATTTTGTCTTTTTTCAATGAAGAGTAATACTCCATTCTGTATAAATGCCACATTTTTTTTATCCATTCATCTATTGAAGGGCATCTAGGTTGGTTCCACAGTCTTACTATTGTTAATTGTGCTGCTATGAACATCGATGTAGCAGTATCCCTGTACTATGCTCTTTTTAGGTCTTTAGGGAATAGACCAAGAAGAAGAAAAGCTGGGTCAAATAGTGGTTCCATTTCCAGATTTCCAAGAAATCTCCATACTGCTTTCCAAATTGGCCACACCAATTTGCAGTCCCACCAGCAATATACAAGTGTACCCTTTTCCCCACATCCTCACCAGCACTTGTTGTTTGACTTCATAATTGCTGCCAATCTTACTGGAGTGAGATGGTATCTTAGGGTGGTTTTGATTTGCATTTCTCTGACTGCTAGAGATGGTGAGCATTTTTTCATGTACTTATTGATTGATTGTATGTCCTCCTCTGAGAAGTGTCTGTTCAGGTTTTTGGACCATTTGTTGATTGGGTTATTGGTTTTCATATTGTTTCATTTTTTGAGTTCTTTGTATATTCTGGATATTAGGGATCTATGTGAAGTGTGAGGAGTAAAGATTTGTTCCCACGATGTAGGCTCCCTATTTACCTCTGTTATTGTTAATTTTGCTGAGAAAAAACGTTGTAGTTTGAGGAAGTCTATTTGTTGATTATTGTTTTAACTCTTTTGCTATGGGTGTCCTACTAAGGAATTTGGAGCCCAACCCCACAATATGTAGAGTAAAGCCAACTATTTCTTCTATCAGAAGCAGAGTCTTTGTTTTGTTATCAAGCTCTTTGAACCATTTTGAGTTAACTTTTGTGCATGGTGAGAGAAAAAAATTCAGTTTCATTTTGTTGCATATGGATTTCCAGTTTTCCCCAGCACCTTTTGTTGAGGATGCTATCCTTCCTCCATTGCATGCTTTTAGCCCCTTTATCAATATAAGATTGTTGTAATTTTGTGGATTGGTTTCTGTGTCCTCTATTCTGTTCCATTAGTCCACCCGCCTGTTTTGGTACCAGTACCATTCTGTTTTTTTTACTATTACTCTGTAGTTGAGTTTGACATCTGGTATCGCTATAATGCCTGATTCAGACTTCTTGCTTAGAGTTGTTTTTGCTATTCTGGGTCTTTTATTTTTCCAGATAAACTTCATGATTGCTTTATCTATTTCTAAAAGAAATGCCATTGGGATTTTGATTGGAATTGCATTAAACCTAGAGAACTTTTGGTAATACCTCTGTTTTGATCATGTCAGTTCTGCCTGTCCATGAACAGGGTATATTTTTCCATCTTCTAAGATCTTCTTCTATTTCTCTCTTTAGGGTTCTGTAGTTTTCATTGTATAAGTCTTTCACCTCTTTTGTTAGGTTGAGTACCAATTATTTTATTTTATTTTTTTTTGAGAATATTTTGAATGGAGTGGTTGTCCTCATTTCCATTTCAGAAGATTTGTTGCTGATATCACAGAATGCCTTTGATTTATGTGTGTTGATTTTATATCCTGCCACTTTGCTGAATTCATTTATTAGCTCTAATATTTTCTTTATAGACCCTTTTGGGTTTGCTAGGTATAGAATCATGTCACCTGCAAATAGTGATAATTTAATTTCTTCTTTTCCTATTTTTATACCTTTAATTTCTTTCCTCTGTCTAATTGCTCTGGCCAGTGTTTCAAAAACTATGTTGAACAGCAGTGGTGAGAGAGGGCATCCCTGTCTTGTTCCAGATTTTAGAGGGAATGCCTTCATTTTTTCTCCATTCAGAATGATGCTAGCCTGAGGCTTAACAAAGATAGCTTTTACAATGTTAAGGTATGCTTCTGTTATCCCTAGTTTTACTAGAGTTTTGAACATAAAGGGATGCTCTAATTTGTGGAATGCTTTTTCTGCATCTATTGAGATTATCATATGGTTCTTATCTTTAAGTCTATTGATGTGGTGAATAACATTTATTGATTTCCGTATATTGAACCAGCCTTGCATCCCAGGGATTAATCCTACTTGATCATGGTGTACAAGTTTTTGATATGATTTGTATCCGATTCGCCAAAATTTTATTGAGGATTTTTGCATCTAGGTTCATTAGAGATATTGGTCTGTAGTTTTCTTTCTTTGAAGTGTCTTTGTCTGGTTTAGGAATCGAGGTGATGTCTGCCTTGTAGAAATAATTTTGAAGTTCTCCGTCTTTTTTTCTATTTCCTGAAATAGCTTGAAAAGTATTGGTATCAGTTCCTCTTTAAAGGTTTTGTAAAACTCTGCTGTATACTTATTTGGTCCTGGGCTTTTCTTAGTTGGTAGTCTTTTAATGGGTTCTTCTGTTTACTCAAATGATATTGGTCTGTTTGGGTTGTCTATATCCTCCTGACTAAATCTGGGTATATCATATGACTTAAGAAATTTATCTATGCCTTCACTATCTTCTATTTTATTGGAGTATAAAGATACAAAATAATTTCTAATTATCTTCTGTATTTCTGAAGTGTCTGTTGTGATATTGCCTTTTTCATCCCGTATGCTAGTAATTTGAATTCTCTCTCCTCTTCTCTTCATTAGCATGGCTAAGGGTCTGTCGATCTTATTTATTTTTTCAGAAAACAAACTTTTAGTTTTTTCAATTTTTTCAATTGTTTCTTTTGTTTCAATTTCATTAATTTTAGCTCTTATTTTAATTATTTTTTGGCTTATACTACATTTGTTGTTGTTTTGCTCTTCTTTTTCTAGGATTTTGTGATGAAGTGTGAGAACATTTATTTGTTGTTTTGTGTTTTTTTTTTTTTAGGAATGAACTCCAAGCAATGAATTTACCTTTTAGAACTGCTTTCATTGTGTTCCATAGATTCCGAGATGTTGTGTATGTGTTTTCATTTATTTCTAAAAATTTTTTAAATTTCTTTTTTGATGTCTTCTATAACCCATTGATCATTCAGTAACCTATTGTTCATTCTCCAAATGATGCATGATTTTTTCTTCCTTCTTTTATAATGGATTTCCCATTTCATTCCATTATGATCAGACAAAATGCATGGTATTATCTCTACTCCTTTATACTGTCTAAGAGTTTCCCTGTGACATAATATATGATCTATATTTGAGAAGGATCCATGTGCTGCTGAGAAAAAAATGTCACTGCTTGATGTTGGGTGGTATATTCTATATATGTCAATTAAGTCTAGGTTATTAATTGTATTACTGATTTCTATAGTTTCTTTATTCAAATTTTGTTTGGAAGATCTGTCTAGTGGTGAGAGATGTGTGTTGAAGTCTCCCATAATTATTGTATGGTGGTCTATTAGACTCTTGAACTTGTGAAGAGTTTGTTTGATGAACATAGCTGCACCATTGTTTGGGGCTTATATATTTAAGATTGTTATTTCTTGTTGGTGTATGGTTCCCTTGAACAGGAGGTAGTGTCTCTCTTTATCCCTTTTTATTAACTTTGGCTTGAAATCTATTTTATTTGATATGAGTATGGACACTCCTGCTTGTTTTCAAAGTCCATATGAGTGATATGATTTTTCCCAACCTTTCACCTTCAGTCTATGTATGTCTTTTCCTATCAAATGCGTCTCCTGTAGGCAGCATATTGTTGGGTCATGTTTTGCGATCCATTCTACTAGCATTTGTATCTTAATTGGTGAGTTTAAGCCATTAACATTTAGGGTTACTATTGAGATATGGATTGTTCTTCCAGCCATATTTGTTTATTTATGTTACTTAACATGGTTTGGTTTTCCTCTTTGATTATTTTCTCCCTTTACTGTACTACCTCCCACTGTTGGTTTTCATTGTTATTTTCCGTTTTCTCTTTCTATAATGTTTTTTTGATGATATTTTGGAGAGATGGTTTTCTAGCTGCAAATTCTTTTAACTTTTGTTTATTGTGGAAGTTTTTAATTTCATCTTTCACCCTGAAGCTTAATTTCGCTGGATACACAATTCTTGGTTGGAACCCATTTTCTTACAGAGTTTGAAATATGTTGTTCCAGGATCTTCTAGCTTTCAGAGTCTGTGTTGAAAGATCAGCTGTTATTCTGATTGGTTTACCCCTAAATGTAATCTGCTTCCTTTCTCTTGTAGCTTTTAAAATTCTCTCCTTATTTTGTAATTTTTAGCATCTTCATTATAATGTGTCTATATATTTATCTCTTATGCTTTTGCACATTTGGCGTCCTGTAGGCTTCTAGGATTTGGGACTTTGTCTCATTCTTCATGTCTGGGAAGTTTTCTTGTATTATTTCGTTGAACAGATTGCTCATTCATTTGGATTGGACTTCTATACCTTCCTGTATCCCAATGACTCTTAAGTTTGGTCTCCTTATGTTATCTCATATGTCTTGGATGTTCTGCTCATGGTTTCTTAACAGTCTTACTGAACTGTCTATGTTCTTTCCAAGTTGAAATACTTTGTCTTCATTGTCTGATGTTCTATCTTCTAAGTGTTCTACTCTGCTGGTAGTATTCTCAATTGAGTTTTTAAGTTGGTTTATTGCTTCCTGCATTTCTAGGATTTCTGTTTGTTTGTTTTTTATAACCTCTATCTCCATGTATAGTTGATCTTTTGCTCCTTGGATTTGTTGATGTAATTCATTGTCGAAGTGATATTTCATTGTCTGATTTTTCTGTCTAATGTCTTCCTTGAGACTCCAGATCATCTGAAGCATGTAAAACCTGGAATCTTTATTTGACATTCCATCTTCTGCAGGTATTACCTCTTCTAATGTTGAGTTGACCTGCATTGCTTTTGGTCCTTTCTTTCCTTGTCTTTTCATACTGCTCGCGTTTCTTTCTTCTTGGTGAAACTGTTGTGTTACTGAATTTTCCACCCATATATTTATATTGCTCTTGTGTAGTTGCAAAGTCTCCCTTGCAGTCACGGGTGGCAGCTGTGCTACTCCTCAAATTGGGGTGTCTGTGTATCATGCTGGCTGGCCGCTGGGCCCCTTCTCTGGGTCGCATGGTCTGCCTACCTCGCAGGCAATGGAAGCTCCCCTCCTCCAATAGGGGTGATCTGTCTACCATGCTGGCGGGCCTCTGGGCCTGTTCTCCAGGTTGCAGGTCTGTCTACCTTGCAGGCGCAGGCGGCGGCTGTGTCCCTCCTCTAATTGGGGTGATCTTTCAACTAGGCCTGCGGGCTTCTAGGCCCCTCCTCTGGTACGTGCGGTCTACATACCTTGCAGGCAGCAGCTGGGCCCTTCCTCCAATTGGAGTGATGTGTCTACCACGCAAGCAGGCCACTGGGCCTGTTATCCCAGTCAGTCACAGGTCTGTTTACCTTGCAGTCATGGGTGGCGGCTCTGCCTTTCCTCCAATTGGGGTGATTTGTCTACTACACCGGCGGAACACTGGACCTGTTCTGCCGGTTTGTCACAGGTCTGCCTACCTTGCAGGCACGCTCGGCAACTCTCTGTAAGATGTTATAATGATGTACTTTGATGTAGATATATTTCCATCCAGTATTCTGGCCACTCTATGAGCTCCTTCAATTGTGAGCACTTTAGTTCTTGGAACTTTTCTTGATTTTTATTGCCATTCTCCCACCCTTGTACTTGAAGCTCTACTGTGGAGATGTGTGTGTGTGTATACATACAAACACACACATATAAATATTTATAAATTTGATATTTGTACTTTTGGGGATTAAAAATTCAGGGTCCTGCACCTGCTTGGAAGCATACTTCTTCCATTCCCTTAACTTTTCTTTATTGATTTTTTTTTCCTTGAAAAACCTTCTAAGAAATTTTCTTGTCTTTTTTTTTTGAATAAGTAAATAACTCTAATTGTGAGATCATGTTTTAATATTCAAGAAGTCTGATTTTCTATTCCTTTGATTAAATTTTTAAATGATTATATGATACTCTTTTATTGTGGATATCCATAAATTTTTCTCATTAAGGGTTATTTTCTCTATTTGGCCTCTAACCTCTGTAGAAACACAATGTGACCCTCATACATAACATTAAATTTTCTATAGCAACATAAAAATTAAAAATAAAGTGAAGCGAATTTTAATATATCATTGAAAATTTTGAATATTAAATTAAGAGGTATTTTGTTTCTTTATTTATTTGTATTTTATATCTTTTTCTTTGAAATCTTGTATCTATTTTTCATTTAGTGCACATCTAAATACAGATCAGTTGCATTTCCAGTACTCTTTCACCATATCTGACTAGTTGCCAGCATATTGACAGTATCATTTTAGATCTTCAATTTGTTCTTTTTCTACTCATTTTGAATTTTGTCTTTCATGGTGCCTAGATATATTAGAGTTTGGACTTGAAATAGCTTTGGAAGCACTTGAACACATCAAGGCTTTTAAAAAACTGAACTTTAGTATAAAGTGGTCTAGGTGGACTGTTTGATATATGCCTGACTACATGTCTCTAGTTCCCTGTTCTGGCACTGCTGTGATCCTCCTGAGAAGGCATTTTATTTAATTGTAGATGGACACAATATTTTTAATTAATTAATTTATTTTTATGTGGTGCTGAGAATCAAACCTAGTGCCTCAAACATGCTAGATGAGTGTACTACAATGAGGCTCAACCCCAGTCCCCAGGAAAGGTTTTTTTTTGTTTTTTATTCCTTTCCTAGAGATACAGTACCAATACAGTGGGAACTAGGGTTACTAAGACTGTAGGATCTGTGCTTTCAGTGTGTATATAGCCAACATATCCCCATTTGAAGACAGTTACCTCTCTGTACCTTATGTTTGGCATTGCCTCGATTCAGAGAGCCTCTATATCCCATTTCCCAGAGAAAAATTTTCCAGAGTTTTAGAATGAAGATTGCTCTAGTACATGGAGTGTAGACAGGATTCTATAAAGAGCTAAGCTTTCTCAGCTGGCCCACCTGCAACCTAACCCAAGATCAGAGGACCTGGTAGTGATTGTTCACATACCTGTAGGATTCTAAAAATCATGTTGAGTGACAGAGTGTCAGTTCTCTTTGAAATTCTGCATAAGGACTTATTCATATGCTTTTCTACTTGTGAATTGTTGCTTTTTATTTTCTCTAATTTCCTAGTCCTTATGAGCCTACTGAATTTTAGTGGAATTGCAGGAGGGAAAAAATTAAATATAAATTGCTGGATCTACAATGTTAGCCCAGGAAAGCTTTGATAACCCTTTAATTACATTCTACAGACTCTTCAACTGAGAAATTGAGGTTGATACCTTTGAATAACTATAAGTCTCATAATGTGTCATTCTTAATCTTGTTTAGTCAGTCAGGGAGAGGAGATGAATTTGCTCCAATACAATAAACTTACATTCTATTGAGGAATTTTGTATGTCTAAGACTTTCATTTGGGA
Source organism: Ictidomys tridecemlineatus (assembly GCF_052094955.1). Classification (NCBI taxonomy): domain Eukaryota; kingdom Metazoa; phylum Chordata; class Mammalia; order Rodentia; family Sciuridae; genus Ictidomys; species Ictidomys tridecemlineatus. The sequence continues at coordinate 94,615,652 of NC_135487.1, forward strand.
AAGTGTGCACAATTCTTGCAATAGTGTTAGAGAGCAGCCTTTATCTGACTCTTTGACTTAAAGCTCCAAGAGGTGAAGTGAGTTGCTTCAGACCCCAGAGTGGTGAAGATAGAAACTGATCACAGGGCAACACTCTAACTTTCTACAGATTTTATACGACATCAGGTAGCTAACGGTTCACTGAATTTTCTATTGTAGATCAATAGAAACATTGAAATTCATTATGGCAGTGGATATTTGTTGTAAGAAATTTTTCTTTTGATCTATTCATGGCAAATCATCCTATTTTAAAGTTTCTTGAGATGTTGACAGTATGTTTTTGTAGGTGATATTATCTTGTGCTGATCTTCATTTTTGCCCAAGTAAAATCTATGCCCTTTAGCACTTTGGTATTTTTACCCCTTACTCATAAAATCCATGGGTTTCTGATTTATTTTATAGATTTTGTGCACTATTCTATGTTTGTTCCAATAAAACAGCTGAAGATTATAATATTTGGGGGGCATATGTGAATATAATGTGTTTAGGATAGAGATGAAATGTTTTAAAATCCCATAATAAAGCTTAAAGTTTAAACTTCATTTAAAGTATCGAATTTCACTTATTATCTATTAATTTGTTATTAACATAAATATAATTTATAGTCAAGATTTTGATTTTCTTTCTAAGTCACTTCTCTACCAAACATATATTTTATTTTATGGGCAGGGATGAAGCTCACTACTAGAGTGCTTGCATAACATTCTTGCAGTCCCAGGTTCAATTTCCAGTACTGAAAAAGATATCAGTAAATACAGATTGACTTTAGATTTTGTTAATCTAAAGTGACATGCTAAATTATTTGAGCAATTCTCACTTATAGTTGACTTTAACAAAGAAAACAGGCAGACAAGTTTTTTCAAAATATTTATTTTTTGGTTGTAGCGGAATGCAATACCTTTATTTTATTTATTAATTTTTATGTGGTGCTGAGGATCAAACCCAGGACCCCATATGTGCTAGGCAAACACTCTATCTCTGAGCCACAACCACAGCCCAAATGTATTTTTAATATTATTTTGTTTCTTTAGCTACCAGCACCATTTGTATTATTCCAAAGGTACCAGGAATTTATGGAGCTTGCAATTGTCATCCAACAAATTAACCAAAAACAGGACACCAAAAGGGACAAGTCTGAAGACAACACATCTCCAAATATGTGTATGGAAATAAACCAAATTCTTCTCAAAACCAAGGAACTTATTAGACAATTGCCACCATCCAATTTTGAAACTCTACATTTCCTTATTGTCCATTTTAAGAGGTAAGAATTTTTATACCATCTTAACCATTTTTAAGTTAACAGGGCAATAGTGTTCAGTACATTTATGTTGTTGTGGTATGATTTTCAAAATAATTTTTAGGATGTTTTTATTATGTGTTGGGAGAGAAAAACATTGAATACATGTTCATGCAGCAAACATGGTACCCTCAGATGCTTCTTGTGTGCCAGGCTGTGGCTGGTGAAACTAGGATGGGAACATAGGGTTTCTGCTATTTGTGGGCTCATTGTCTTAGTGTACAGATCTGTATATAACCACAGTTCACCATCATCCTTTTTCTAGTAGCTGTGCACAGCTTGTAGGCATGCAGAAGTAGTTTGGGCGTAGGGATAGAGCAGAAGAGGCAAAAGGCCTTTTGTCTAATTTTAGGAACTGAGGGGTGATTTGAAAGTGAATGTGCAGAAGAGCATACGAGGCAGAGAGTAATAAACATAGAGACACAAGAAAGCATTTTACATTTAAAAAATTTAATTTCATTAGCCTATAATATAGCAAGCAGTAGCAGGAACTGTGCTACCCTTCCTAGAGACTTGATAAAAAAATCTTACTTCCCTGGCAGATGAGTTGACCATATTGTTTCTATACCCACTAAATAACTTGGAATCAGAAATTTCACATATTCAGATTTGCCTGCTAGACCTTTCTGTCAGCAATTAAGATATCCTTTTAATTTTTTTTTAATTTATTTTTTGTGGCTGGAATTGTGGCTCAGCAGTAGAGCATGTGCAAGGTGTGCAGGGCCCTGGGTTCGAACATCAGCCCCACATACAAATAAATAAATAAAAGAAAAATTAAGAAAATTATTAGTTCAAATCAGTTATACATGACAGCAAAATGCTTTTCAATCCATTGTACACTAATGGAGCACAAATTTTCATTTCTCTGTACATGATGTAGAGTCATACCACATGTGCCACATTAGGGTAATGATGTTCCTCTCATTCCATCATCTTTCCAACCCCATAACCCTCCTCTTCCTTTCCTCTCCTGAGCCAAATCCATGTTCCTACATCCCCAGAGACCCAATTATGTATCAACATTTATTTATCAGAGAGAATTTTGGCCTTTGATTATGGGGGATTGGCTTACTTCATGATATTCACCAACTCCATTCATTTACCTGTAAATGCCATTATTTTATTCTCTTGTAATGCTGAGTAATAGTCCATTGTGTATATATACCACAGTTTTTTAACTATTCATATCTTGAAGGGCTTCAAATTATTCTATGAAATAGAAAAGAAGGAAACCCTTTCAAACTCATTCTGTGCAGCTAGTATCGCCTGGATACCCAAACCAGCCAGAGACACATCAAGGAAAGAAAATTTCAGACCCATATACCTGATGAACATAGATGCAAAAGTTCTCATTAAAATTCTGGCAAATCTCATACAAAAACATATGAAAAAAACAATGCACTATGATCAAGTTGTGTATTCCAGGGATGCAAGGTTAGTTTGACATACAGAAATCAATGAATGTAATTCATCACATGATTAAACTTAAAGAGAAAAATACTGTGATTATATAAATTGATGCAGAAAAATCATTTGACGAAATACAGTACCTTTTCATGTTCAAATTATTAGAAAAAACTAGGGGTAGTAGGAATATACCTCAACATAGTAAAAGCTCTCTATGCAAAATCTAAGGCTAACATCATTCTAAATGAAGAAAAATTGGAATCATTCCATCTAAAAATTGTTCAACATAATCCTTGCCACTCTAGCCAGAGCAATTAGATGAAAGAAATTCAAGGAAATATGAATAAGAAAAAAAGAACTCAAATTATCATTCTTTGCCAATGACATATTTTTATACTTGGAGGATCCAAAAAACATCACCAGAAAACTTCTAGAATAATAAATGAATTTGTCAAAGTAGCAGGATATAAAATCAATACTCATAAATCAAATGCATTTCTATACATCAGTGATGAATCCTCTGAAAGACAAATAGCAAAAGTCCTCCTCCCTTGTCTAGCACATGTCTGAAAACAAAGACAGTCCATTACCTCTCTGCAAACAAAAGCACTGGACTCACTGATTCCATTTATCTGATTATATATATATATATATATATATATATATATATATATATATATATATATATATATCACAGCTTTTTTACCCATAGAAAAATCTAGTATCATCCTCATAGCTAAACCAGGGAGACACAGATTTTCTTAGATAGTCATAGAAATAACAAGCTGAGAGTGTTTGAAGTGAAACCAGAACATTGATAGTGTCAATAGAACAGAGAGATGTTCAGGAGAATCATTTAGGATAGAACACTAGGTGTGGGCAGCTGGGAGTGTGGCTAGTGATAAAACACTTACCTAGCACATGTGAGACACTGTGTTTGATACTCAGTACTGCATAAAAATAAATAAATAAAATAAAGGTATTGTGTCCATCTCTACATAAAAATTATTTTTTAGAAAAAGAAAACTAACTGGGCAGTGAAAAAGAAATTGACAGTGATTTTTCAGTTTCCAGTATAAGAAATGAGGAATATATCCCATATACAAAGATGGAGCAATTTTTAGGGGTGTTTTTCTGAGTTCAGTAGTTCCTTCTACTTACATGCATTTTATTCTAATATAGTACTCTGAAACTCAGTTTAGTGTTTGGTAATTATCATAATGAAACAAAGAATTCTTTCCCTATACCCACTAAACTTAACCCCTGACAAATGTTTTATAGTCTTCTATAGCCCACGTTATCTCCACCCTTCTCAAGTCATAGTAAACTACAATTAAGGACCTCTGTTAGGCAAATCTCATACATTTTATGTGTTCTTTTTTTAAGGGTTGTAGTCCATTCTAAAGAAAATCTGATGAACTCAAGAAACGTGGGAGTGGTATTTTGACTCTGTCTGATGAGGGCCAGGCCTACAACCACTCCTGGTTCCATCTCCTCCTCCCTTGTTGCATATGGCAATCAGGCCCTTTTGTTAGAGTTTCTCATTACCAATGCACAGATGATCTTCAATGGGTCCCTGGAGCCACAAAATATTTTATCTAGTACTGATGTTGTTGCACCTCTGGTGGATAAAAGCCCTCTTTCCAAACCTGTAATATCAACAGAACATTAAACAAAGTCAAAATATTTTTTTACAAAGAAAGTGAGTTTTGACCATTACAGAATTGCATTAAAATTGTGATGTTTATATTAACAAATTAATAGTGTTTGAACTGTTTGTTTTGAGATGTTTTGCTTTTAGTTCAAAACTTTTCTTGTATCAATAAGATATCCACACTGCAGATATTGAATAAAAATTATGAATTGACTATATCATTTGAGAAATCAGAATGCAAGCGAAATGCATTGGAAAAATGGGATGCATGTCTCATTGGTGAGTGGTAATGTAACATATATATTTGAATATTTCAAACCTTGCCAAGAAGTCATGATTAAAAACCAAGGTGAGGCCTGGGCTTTTAGCTCAGTGGTAAAATGCTTATCTTGGCATCTCTGAGGCCATGAGTTGAATCCTCAGTACCATATAAAACAAATGAATAAAGATAAAAATATTGTGTCCATCTACAATACTCATCCTTAAAATAAAAACAAGGTGTTTTAAATTGAGGTAAGTTCAAACTTCAAGGTTTTATTAGTTAATTTTTCTAGCCATTCAGAAAGTTTAATGAATGTCATTAAAATGCTTTGTTATTTTCTTGTAAAAAGATATCTTGAAATTCATAAATTATTTTAGTTATCTTTCTGAAATTTGTTTTTACCTTTACTTCTTTGTCATCAATTAAAATCAAAGCAGAAAAAAGAAACTGGACTCCTGAAACTCACAAAAATAGACTAAAATTTATTGAGGTCCCTTTACCTGTGGCCTAACTTCAGCACATTAAGCACATATGTCTTCCATTTTTTTGGCTCCAGTCTTTTTGTTGACTGTTTTTTGACCATTTTATTTCAGTGAATGTTTTCTCATAAGGGGGTTGAAAAACTTTCATTCATTACTGCTTTAGTAGAGCTAAATCTGAATTTTTCAATATATAGCCATAAATGTTAAAATTGATATATAAAATTAATAAAATATCAATGAGTGTAGCCTGAGAAAGTCTGAAAACAAAGACAGTTCATTACCTCTCTGAAAAGAAAAGCACTGGACTCACTGATTCAATTTATCTGATTTGATCTTATTAGCACTTCTGTGCTATGAACCTGGGACTCATTTAAGCCATAGCTAACAGTTTGAGGAAGGTAAATAATGCCATGTGTCATGTCTCTAAATTATTATTGATTCAGGATTTGAACCTCATCCTGTATCATTCCTAAATGAAATCTTGTTTCGCTGTTCAATGAAATTGGATTCCCAGGAAGGTATAGTAATAACAATAAATAATTTTAATATATTTGAAGTTTTAATTACATACCAGGTAATTCTGAGTTTTTTCTTTATAAGATCGTTAACACCACATGCCAACATATGTTGACATAGGAATTTGTCTTGACAGAAGAAGGCAGGTAGGGCTAGTGCACTAGGCTTTCCCAGGACAGAACTGGAGCAGGGGCTGAGACAGCACCCAGGCAGCTAAAAGTGGTGGTAGAAGTTCTGCAGGACTGTAAATATATTCTAGTGGTTGCCATCCAACCACAATGGCTCAGCTCCCTTCTCTCAATGTGGAGAAGGGCCCAGGACAGCAAATCACATGAGCACTGCCTGGGAACCAGGGAAGAAAGGCCAGAGACCTCAGGTGAAGAAGGAGGTCAGATGAGATGATGTCCTGCAAGTGATGCTCATGTGCACCCGTCTGTAAACCACCACTCAATGATATGGGAGAAGGACCAGGTGACAAGAATGAGGACTGTGGGCTATGAACAGTGCTGTTGGAAAGCCATCAGACCCGTGGCAAGGCACACAGTTTTCTGAAGTTTCACAGCAGTGAAATGAGAATCATGGCCAGAGGGATGCACTTTTCTAGCAAAAGGAGCTTCTGGGGTATATGCAGCAAAGGCAGAGTGTGAGATGCTAGGGTTCTAGGGGAGAAAACAGGGACCTTGGGACCAGACTAGAGGAGAAAGAGAAGGAGGTAAATCTGGAGTTGCCAGGACCAGTAGCACAATGGCAATTTTGACAGCTCTTAAATCTTCCTTTGTTAAAAGAATGTTGCCATGTATTAGTGGATCAGCTGGGAGAGCATCCAAGTCCTCTCTGGTGTGTTGCCCTCAGTATGGACAGAATGTAGCTGGAAAGCATATTAAGTGACAGACAAAGTCCTTGGGATTCAGGACATGGCATTTCTCGGTGTACAGAATAGTGTTACTGTTCTAGAGTTACCATTGTCTGCCTGTTGAAATCAGGAACGTCTTAACCCAGAATATATTCATCCATGGGTAGTATATTAAAACAGTTACTATAGGAAGTGTTTTTTAAAAAAAATTTTATGTGATTTGTGACTATTAGTTCTATTAAGATAAATTTTTAAAAGTAATTCTTTAATTAAAAATGTGCCTTTAATATTGTATGGATTTTTAATTCTTCTTCATAGATAACTGAGAAAATAATGTTGGAAAAATATGTAAGACTCTGTTGTTTGAGAGAATGCCCATCAATAAATATCCACACTTCCTTATTAACCAAGCTCCATTAAGTTAAAAAAAAATCTCTTTTTTTTTCAGATCACAAGGAACTTAAATCACCATCACAAAAGATGGAAAATACATGTAAAACCACAAAACCACTTAGTCTGAAATCTGATGTGACAACAAATGATATACAGAGGCCTATGCCAAGCACCAAGATCAGATCTTTCTGTTTGCCTATAGATAGTTTTTATCTTGCAAGCTCTCCTAATGAGAAAAACAGCAGAAACGTGGGAAATGTCAATTCAGACAAGTTTTGCCAAAATCTTACCTTTGAAGAGCTTAATAGAAAAGATACCCCTACTTCTGTTGGCTCCCAATTTAATGGTTTTGATCAGCAGATTTCACAAAAAACTCAGGGACAACAATGTGAACCAGATAACTTGACTGGCATGAGTGCAGTGATTGTGCCATGTGTACTCCAGGAAAATGTGACAATGAGCATCAAGGTTAGTGTTGACCATTCCAATGATGACACACAGCCCAACATGCCAGCCAGTTCAGCAAGAGAAATATCAGTGAGACTGTCCTCTCATTCTCACCGTTTTTCTCCGGCAAGAGCACCCAGAATACTGCAATTACAAGTAGGGACAACAAACAACCTACCCTGACCAGCAAAGTCGGGGGGACTGAGGAGCTTCACCTTCAGCAGCAGTGCCTCCTAGTACAGCTCTTACTCCCCTGAGTCATGTGGAGAAAGATGTTCCAGAGGCAGACAGCACATCAGCTTATGCTTTGAAGCCAGCTGCTGAGCCTAAAGAGAAGTCTGAGGAGCTCGGCCTTCCTGAAATGAATCCAATGTGCCAGGGACTCAGGCTAAAACAAGTGGAAGAGAGTCAAGACCTTGAATTTGAAATGCCACAGTTTGTGTAGGGTTGACAAAATTCACTTTTTCTTTTCCTTGTTTCATTTTTATGTATTGCGTTTACTTTATAAAAGAATGCAGTGAAAGAACCCCTTTTGTATAGGATTGCCAAAGTGTATATTTTGCCTTTTTGCCTTGAATTTTGTTTGCTAGTCATATAGAATGGTAGTGTTTTAGTCATATAGAATGATAGTGCCTCACTGGTATTGTCTTTAAATTCTGTGTTTTTGAGGTTATGCATAAAATAAGTATTATAATTTTAAATTTAAAATAATTTTCTCTATAAAATGATTCATGTAAATGCCTCTTTAATGTATAATATTGCTCTCAACAAATAGGGGCAGTAGGAAAAAATGAGCTTTATTTTGGAGAAAACCTGGTGCTGATTCATAAAATGGTTCTGAATGAAAGTGCCTGAAAAATCTTGATTGGGTATGAATATATTTTCTTCCACATAATGGTCTAGTGCATCTTTGACGACTTGTGTTGTTACAGCATGTATGGAAACATTGGCAATTCACTTAACATTTCAATATTTACATAGTGGCCTAAAAGCTTGCAAATCTGTGTTTACTAGCATTCTACTTGTCAATTTTTACTTATGGTAATTAATATCATTGTAGAAAGAAAATGCACTTGAATACTAAATAGTTTGAGACATTGGCAGAGACAATACAGACTGAGAGAGTTGAGGCATCTCGAGTGTGAGAGACCTATACCCTCACTCCTCTCAGCTGCAGCCTATTGCTGCATTGCCTGGGACTTCTGGCTATCTGCTGAGGAGAGCAAGTGGCCAACAGCTAGGGCAAGATGAAGCTTTCTCTGGTGGCCGTGCTTCTGCTGCTGCTCTGTGCATTACGGCAGAGAATGATGACAAAAAAACGACGTGGGTACCGTGCTGGGCATCAACCTGGGGAATACTTACTCCTGCATCGAGGTGTTCAAGAATGGCCACTGGAGATCATCTCCAATGATCAGGGAAACTGCATCGGGCTGTCTAATGTGCCCTTCACCTCTGAAGAAGAATGTCTGATTATGAGCGATACAGTCAAGAACCAGCTCACCTCCAATCCTGAGAACATGGTCTTCGATGCCCAGCAGCTCATTGGCAGCAATGGGAATGACCCTTCTTTGCAGCAAGACATTAAGTTCTTGCCTTTCAAAGTGTTTGAAGAGAAATATAAACCATACATTCAGGTTGATATTGGAGGTGGGCAAACTAAAACTTTTGCTCCAGAAGAAATCTCTGCTATGATTCTCACTAAAATGAAAGAGACTGTGGAGGCTTATTTGTGAAGAAGCTTACCCATACAATTGTTACTTAACCAGTCTATTGAAATGATGCCAGTGGCAAGCAACGAAAGATGCTGGAACTATTGCTGGCCTGAGTGTTATGAAGATCATCAATAAGCCTACAGCAGCTGCTATTGCTTATTGCCTTGATAAGAGGGAGAAAAAGAACATCCTGGTGTTTGATCTGAGTAGTAGAACCTTCCATGTGTCTCTTCTCCCCATTGACAAATTGATGTCTTCAAAGTCATGGCCACCAATAGAGATACTCATCGAGGTGAAGATGACTTTGACCAGCGTGTTATGGAACATTTCATCAGGCTGTACAAAAAGAAGACTGGCAAATATGGTAGGAAAGAAAACAGAGCTGTGCAGAAACTCCAGCATGAAGTAGAAAAGGCCAAGTGGGCCCTGTCTTCCCAACATTAAGCAAGAATTAAAATTGAGTTCTTCTATGAAGGAGAAGACTTTTCTGAAATCCTGGCTCAGGCAAAATTTGAAGATAAAACATGGTCTTGTTCTGGTCTACCATGAAGCCTGTTCAGAAAGTATTGGAGGATTCTGACTTGTAGAAGTCTAATATTGATGAGATTGTTATTGTTGGTGGCTCTAGTCAAATTCCAAAGATTCAGAAACTTGTTAAAGAGTTCTTCAATGGCAAGGAGCCATTCTGTGGCATAAACCCAGATGAGGCTGTTGCATATGGCGACACTGTCCAGGCTGGTGTACTCTCTGATGATCAAGATACAGGTGACCTTCCTCTGCTTGATGTATGCCCCTGACATTTGGTATTGAAACTGTGGGAGGTGTCATGACCAAAGTGATACCAAGGAACACTGTGGTACCCACCAAGTAGTCTCAGATCTTTTCTACAGCTTCTGATAAGCAACCTACCATTCAAATCGAGGTCTATGAAGGTAAAGGACCCCTGAAAAAAGACAACCACCTTCCAGGTACATTTGATCTCACTGGAATTCTTTCTGTGAGGTCCCCCAGATTGAAGTAACTTTTGAATTACATGTCAATGCTATTCTTTGGGTGACAGCTGAAGACAAAGGTACAGAGAACAAAAATAAGATTACAATTACCAATGACCAAAATTGCCTGACACTTGAAAAAATTGAAAATATGGTTAATGATGTTGAGAAGTTTGCTGAGGGAGACAAAAGTCTCAAGGAGCACACTGATAGTAGGAATAAGTTGAAAAGCTATGCCTACTCTCTAAAGTATCAGATTGGAGATAAAGAAAAGTTAAGAGGCAAACTTTCCTCTGAAGATAAGGGGACCATGGAAAAAGCTGTAGAGGAAAAGAAAAGATTGAATGGCTGGAAATCTACCAAGAAGCTGACATTGAAGACTTCAAAACTAAAAAGAAGGAACTAGAAGAAATTGTTCATCCAATTAGCAGCAAATTCTATGGAAGTGTAGGCCCTCCCCCAACTGGTGAAGAGGATAGAGCAGAAAGAGATGAGTTGAAGACACTGATCTGCTAGTGCTGTCATATTGTAAATACTGGACTCAGAACTTTCATTAGGAGAAAACTGAGAGAACTTAAGTCTTGAATGTAATTGAAATCTTCACCACAGATCGAAGTTGAAAATGCTATAGCCCAAGTGGCTGTTTACTGCTTTGCATAAGCAGTTGCTCACATGTTTTGGGGAAGAGAGAGAGGAGGAATTGGCTATCTTTAGAAACTGGATATAAAAATATAGGTCAGAATATGTGTTCACCTCAGAAATGTTCAATTTAATGATTGGGTCATGCACATCTGGTGTAGAAACTTTTTTTCTACCATAAGTAAGACCAATAAATGTTTGTTATTTAAAAAAAAAATACTAAAAGTTTGGAACTGTCACAAAATAAAAATTTGTACAGATAAGTCTAAGGGATAAAACAGTATCAGAAGCATTAAAACATCTAAAGCCAAATAACAAAACTATATAATTTAAATTATAATAGGTTTATATATTATATATTATGTATTATATATTATATACAAGACATTATAGATTTACATATAACTATATAATATATTAAAGTTGTTTATATATAATTATAATATTATCCATATGTTTTATATATTGTGTTAATATAAATTATACTAATATAATAATTGTATTATTATCTTATTAATTATAAAAATTATATTATTATAAAATTATCTTAAAATGATATGTAATATAATATAAATTAATATAAATCTAAATATATTATGTGATATAAAATAAATATGTTATATATAATAAAATAATATTTATACATTTATTTTATATATATTATTCTATTATATGTGTATATAATGTATATGTATTTCATATATTATATTTAATTTATTTTAAGTACATATAAATCATAAATATTTTGATATGTAATATATATAATTTATATAATATATATGCTTATATAATTATACATAAATATATATAATTTGTGTATAAATGTATAAATATGTTATGTAAATATATTAAATGAATTATATATACTTTATGATTATGAATATATAATATGAATATATAATATATTTATATATTAATAGACATAAATTTATATAATTTATATATTTTTATTTTATGTATATATGATAAAATAAATATATTATATATAATATAAATTAGAATTTTATATAAATATATTGTTTTTAATTTATATTATATATGTATTATATAATATGCAATATATTTACATAATATTATAGTTTAAATTATATAGATAAATTATGTCTTATTTGACTTTAGATGATTTTAATACATTTATGTCAATTTTAACCTTTTTTGTATTTTTTATAATGGTCTTAATAAATGCGTGCTTAAGATATTTTTAATTTCAATGCATTTTCTCTTGACATTTTGAGGGTTTGGTTAAAAATATTCCTTTGGATGTATTCCTGTAATCCTAGTATCTTGGGATACTGAGACATGTGGATCTCAAGTAGAAAGCCAGCCTTAGCAATGGCGAAACTCTTAGCAATCCTGTCTTTAAATGAAATTCAGAATAAGACTGGGGATGTGGCTCAATGGTTGAGTGTCTCTTAGTTCAATTTCCATTACCCCCCAAAAAAGTCCTTTTGTTTGAAATGTTTTGACTTATAAATCACTTTACATACTTTTTCTACCTGGACTATCAACCAGTGAAAACATATATGTAATTAGAATGGAACAATAATGTATTTAAGTTCATTTTGAGAGTAAAAAAGGTTGATCTTAACCAGGTGATGGTGAAGTGTACTGAGAATTTATTAGGTCAGGTACTGTTCTAAGCACTTTTCATCTCAACAAACTCAAAGGAACTCCTAATTAATTTACATAAGACTTGGCCCTTCCTCATTTTGTGATTGAAAGAAGAGTTTGTGGTGCTATTTAGTCCACAGGCAGTGCAGATGATGTGAACAGTTTGGTCACTTTGGAAAATCCTCAGGGAGCTTAAATTAAAGACGCAGACACCATTTTACCTTTAAACCAGCTCTGGGATGGCTACTTGAACCCTCAGCCTCAAGCTCCCCAGGGGGGCAGTGAGGTTTTACTGAAGGGGAGGAGAGAGAGAGAGAGAGAGAGAGAGAGAGAGAGAGAGAGAGAGAGAGAGAGAGAGAGAGAAAGAATGAGCACACTAGTGAGAGGGCTTTTATTGGGAAACAAAAAATTCTGGGAAAATTTAATTCAATGAAGGTCAAGTGGGGGCAATGTGGCAAGGTCAGGCGCAATGATTGGATCTTTGGGGCACTGGTGAGACGTGCCTCCACATCTCCACATGGAAAAGCTCTCAAACCCAAGAAGGGTGGGGAGAGCTCTGACACATTAAAAGTGTCTGAGCACCTCACACCTAGCCAGAGAGTAAACTCAGACAGTTTAAGGATGGACTCCCACAGTGCTGCACTTCATAGGGAAGGTAAAAAAATATAATGACTCTTCTCTAGGGAGCAGAGTGGCTCAGCAGCTCAGCAGCTTGGGGGTCACCCAGTTCCAGGAATGGGGGGAGGTCCAGAAAACTCACTCAGTTCCAGAACTGCAGGGTTCTAGGAGATCACTTCATTGTAGGGTCTAGGATTATTATCCAGTTCCAGGACTGCGGAATCTTGGGAGGCCTGCTGTCCCCAGCAGAACAGGCAGCCAAACTAAAGTTTGAGTGAATTTCCTAGGATACCAAATAAAACAGCCAGGACAGCTCCTTTGCCTCAAGCTCCCCAAATGGGAGAGCAAGGAATGTCACGAGGGGCTGGTGAGAGTGAACATGTCCAAGAGTAGACTTTTACTGGGGAGACCCTCATTCTTTAGAAAATTCCATTCAAAAAATGTCAAGAGAGGCAGGGTTACAAGGACAGGTAAGGTAATTCGAACCCTGGGGTTATAGGAAGGCATGCCTAAGCATGAGACACATTCTGCTACTTCCAGGATCAGGGAAGCAATCTAGGGCCACTTTGAATGTGGCAAGATCACTAGAAGTGACTGACAGAGCTGCAACCAATCAGGGAAAAAAAAATTCTTGTCACTCAGAGCAACAATCCCCCACAGAGGCCTATCCAGTTCTAAGTCTAGAAGGTCTAGGAAGCTCACACAGTTCCAGCATTGCAGGGTTATGGCTCTTACCCGGAGTTGTAGGGTTTTCTGAATGTAGGGTGACGATGCAGCTCAGCCAATGCTCTGTTTTTTGAACCCATGGCACTACATTCAGCTCAGCCCTTGCAAGTCAGGCTGCTCAGCTAGGTCCCAAGAAGTGATGTGAAACTTTAGTCAGATGTGGATTATGACTGCTGTGGGCACTCAGATGCCTCTTCCAGGAGGCAGCATACAGTCCCAGCCCAGGCTCTGAGGGGCAGGGTGCACCAGAGACTGGGAGCACTGATGTGTGGCTTCACTGCAGCCTGGCCCAATGAGGGAGGCTATGACAAGGGCTGAGCTCAGGAGTGGCAGGCCACCAAGTGTGGGTGGTTTAGCAGTGCCTAAGTGTCAGGAAAGGTGGGGTGCCATGGCTGTTTGTCACCTAAGCAAGACACAATCCAGCAGTATTTCTAGTCCCCAGGTTCCATGGTCTAATAGTTGTGCTGGCCACAAGAGTTGGGTAAACAGTCACCTCCTTTTCTTCTGGGAGCTCAGATGTGTGGACTACAGGCAGTCCCCTCAGGGGAGCTGAGTGGCATGAGAATACAAGAGTCCTAGTAGTGAGTATGGAAGGTGTCTAAGGTTTGGGTGGATGCTGCTGGGGTCCCCTTGCTTGATTAGTCCACACAGGGAGGAGGCTCCCTTGTTCTGAGCTGCTCCTGGCTATTGATGGCGTATCAGACATTAAGTGTGTCTTATACTCTGTGTGAACATCCCAGGTTCCCATGCTCTATCTGGCTTCTGCTGATTCTTAGATGTGCTCTGAGGATCTCTTCACTTACCCTCACCAAAATGCATTGCTTATTTTGGGAGTTGTCTTTGTGGGAGAAAGGATGGTAGGGCTTCTAGTCAGACTTTTTGCTAGCATCTCTCCTACCTAGAGATTCTTACTTTAAAATCATAATAATCATATCCAGTATCACCATGTTTAATCAAATTTGTATTGGAGATCATCATGAGTAAAATATAGTGAGAATAAAAGAAAGTAGAAGAATGGAATACTAAAATATAGAAAGCTTAGACTTGAATTATTTTCAAATGATGACTATTTTTTAATATTATTATTTTATTTTTTAAATTTTAGATAGACCCAATATCTTTATTTTATTTTTTTTATGTGGTGCTGATGATCGAACCCAGTGCCTCCTGCATGCCAGGCGAGTGCACTAAAACTTAAGCCACATCCCCAACCCAAACTATTTATATTTTGAAAAAAAAATGTAATCTTCAGAAAGATTATTGGAAATACCTATAGAAATTGTCAAGGTTCGTGAATAAAAGCTTGAGGTATAAAAGTAAAATTAAAGTTTTATATTTCAGTGGAAAATGATTAGAAATTGTGATTGAACAGGATGTACTATTTACAATAGTATCAGAGACTGAAATTGCCTAAATAATCAAATAATAGACTTAAGACTTCTATAGACAAATTATAAAATTTTATTAGGGGATATTCAAAAGATCATAAATATATAAAGGCATATACTACATTTGTCAATATAATACTTTTTGGGAAAAGTATAAATGGCAGCCGTACCCCAGAGAAAAAAAACCCAATATGGCACCTAAGGACTTCTTCTTCCTACCTTCTTCTTCTCTGCAGTGGCTCGAAAAGTTTCCACCCTTGTGAACTCTCCTGCCAATGCCAATTTCAAATCTCGCTGGCGGGGATCCTTAGCCCCAATGAGAACTAATTCCTGGGCTCTGGAGCTGATATCTGGAAGAACTTGCCAATAAACCGGTGGCCTGCCATTTATCTAAGCCCTACCATCTCCCCTTTAGTTCTCTATAAGCACACAGCTTTTTGCAATAAAATTGGAATTCTCCTGGCAAAGTGTCTTTGCAAGGGGAATTCTTTCATTCTAGTGCCTCGTGTCAGGATACCAGTGAGCTCTTTCCAACAAGAGCCCCATCCCCTGCTCTGCCAAAACACTCTGCCCTGGTCCACTCTTTTCAGATGCCGGCTTCCTGCACTCACCACCCATCTGGCTTAGGTAAGCTTCCCTTGACCCCAGCTCGCAAACTTCCTTTGGGCTAACACTGGAACTGTGACCATGATCATCTGCACACTCCAGACACCCGGTGAGGGGAGGGAATTCACCCCACTAAGACCTTTACTGGTTGCAGTGAACCCTCTGGTGATCCCTTTCCCTTTGGGCTGTGAGGATTCTGAGTTTAAAGGAGAGGCTCTGTGGGTTTTTTTTCCTCCTCCCTAGAGTTGCTGTTTCCTACGGGGCTGCTGTGTCTGGCTGAAGCTGCCTTTCTGCTCAGGGAAAACTGAACTCCTGGCCTGAAACTGCATTCTGCTGGAGCCGGAGTTTTGTTTTCATTACTGACTTTTTCCACTGGGGTCGAAAACTTTCCTGATGTCAGGTTGCCCGTGGTTCCGACCCCATTGGGTCTCACAGATCGCACTTCACTGGTGACGACTGGGTAGTGCCCTCTGTAGTTCCTGGCAACAGCTGGTCATTTTGGGGACGCCCACCTGACCTCCCTTTGCCGTAAGCTTCCTGGAAGCCGTTCCAGCCCGGGTTTTTTCTTTGTCTCTCTCGCTTACCCTTATTCTTTCTTTCTCTCTCTTCCATCTCTCCCTGTTACTATGGGCACCTCTTCATCTGTCCCTGAAGCCTCACCTCTCAAATGTTTAATAAAAAATCTGGCCACACTCTCTCTCACACCAGACATCAAGCCCAAACTTCTAATCAAATACTGTACCCAAGATTGGCCTACATATCCACTGGATAATGGCAATCATTGGCCTCCAGAAGGCTCCTTAGATCCAAACCTCCTCCAAGACCTGTTTAACTATTGCCAGCATCTGAAAAAGTGGAGGGAAATTCCCTGCATTGAAGGTTTTAGCCTTCTCGCACAGCACCCTGCTCTCTGCTCCTCCTGCTCTCCCTTTCAAGTCCTCCTTGCTTGCAAACCCCTCTCTTCCCCTACTTCTACTCCTGACTTCGCAGATTCTTCCTCATTTGACCCAGCAGATGAACCCCCATATTATCCCCCAGCCCCATCTCCTTCTCTCCCGATATACCCTCCTCTTTCTCCGCTTGATTCCACGGATCCTCAGCCTTTCGTTTCATCCCCTTCCCCTCCGCCATCCTCTGCCTGCTCCACCTCCTCCTCCGCAGAGACTTCCCCTTCCCTTCCCTCTCCTTTCTGTCCGTCGCCTGCCTCTTTCAGTCCTCCTGTTACCAGGTCTAAGGGACTCCTTCCCACCCCCAAGACAATTGCACCCCTTCGTGAGGTAGCTGGTCCCGAGGGTGTCATCAGAGTCCACGTGCCCTTCTTCATGTCGGACATTACTCAGCTAGAGAGGAAGCTAGGATCATTCAGCACTGACCCCACCACTTACATTCGGGAGTTTCAATGGGTCCTGCAAGCATATAGCCTCACTCATCATGACATCTACATGCTCTTGGCCAATACACTTCTCCCCGAGGAAAGGCGATGGGTCTGGGAGCTAGCCCAAGCCCATGCTGATGAAAATCATAGGACCAATCCCAACCACCCCAAGGGCCCTCATGCTGTCCCAGATCAGGATCCCCTATGGGATTACAACACCCGTGAAGGCTTAGAGTCTCCTGACCTTTTTACATCCTGCCTTTTGGCGGGCCTGAAAAAGGCCACCCGCAAGAATTTTAACGTTCAAAAGGTGCAGGAAGTCATTCAAAGAAAGGAAGAAACACTTTCAGAATTCTTGGGTAGACTAACCAAGGCCCTTCAACAGTACACAAACCTCGACACAGAAACGCCTGATGGCCATCATGTCTTAATGACATATTTTCTGGCCCAAAGCTACCCTGACATTAAAGCCAAGCTTAAAAAACTTGAACAGGGCCCTGCTATTCCTCAGACCAAAATCCTCACTGTCGCTTTCAAGGTTTTTCATGGTAGAGAGGATAACAGCGAATGCCTTAGGCAGCGGGCTGAAAGTGCCAAATTTCAAATGTTGGCCCAGGTCATTCAGAGAAGGTCATCACCACGCCGTCCTAATAAGACACCCCCTGGAGCTTGCTTCAAATGTGGTAAGGAGGGACATTGGGCCAAGGATTGTCCTTCGCCGAGGACACTCTCCACCCCCTGCCCAAAATGCCATCAAAGGGATACTGGGGGGCGGACTGCCCAACAAACCGGAAAGGAGGTTGGTCAGCCGCCCGGCAAATTCAGCCTCTCCTGGGCTTGGCAGAGGAGGATTGACGGGGCCCTGGGCCTTCCCTCTTGACTATTACCATCAAGAAGCAAGAGCCTAGGGTCACCTTCCTGGTGGATGGACGCTTCATTACCTTCCTCTTAGATACTGGTGCCGCTTTTTCAGTCTTGAGGGAGTATTGAGGTTCTACCACACCCTCAAAAACTCCTATTGTCGGGGTAGGAAGTAAACAGATTTTCCCTCAAAAAACCCCTCCCTTATCATGTTATATGCAGGAATCCCTTTTGTCCTTCACACACTCCTTTCTCGTTATGAGCCATTGCCCCATTCCCCTTCTGGGAAGGGACATACTCTCACTATTGAAAGTCACCATTCACATATCACCCCACACCTCTCCTACCTCTCATTTCCTCATGATGTTCCTAGGGGCAGAAACACCTCCTTCACACACTCTTCCACAACTTTCTAAACCAGTTAACCCTGAGGTTTGGGACACAACCAAACCCTCTATGGTTAATGCAGTCCTATTCATATTGTCTTGTGAGACCCTTCAAAATATATTAGTCAACCACAGTATCCACTCACAACCACAGCCCTCCTCGGATTAGAACAATTAGAACCCATCATTCAGGATTTATTATAAAAGGGATATCTTAGGCCTACACACTGTCTTTTCAACACCCCCATTCTGGCAGTTAAAAAACCTAATGGATCCTACAGGCTGGTTTAAGACCTTCACCTTGTCAACTACTCTGTGGGCCCCATCCATCCACTAGTGCCCAACTCTTACACCCTCCTCTCTCAGATCCCTGCCACTACTACCCACTTCTCGGTCCTAGATTTGAAAGATGCATTCTTTTCTATTCCCTTGTCCTCAGAATCTCAGGATATCTTTGCTTTTACATGGACAGACCCTCACACCCACCATTCTCATCAGCTTACCTGGACTGTCCTCCCACAGGGATTCAGGGATAGCCCCCATCTCTTTGGCCAAGTTCTTGCCCAGGACCTCACATCCTTTCACCCCACCTGTCCTGACTCTACTCTCCTTCAATATTTTGATGACCTTCTTCTATGTAGTCCCTCTTAGGAACACTCTCAATCCCACACTGACCAGCTTCTTAATTTCCTAGCAGACAAGGGATATAGGGTGTCTCCCCACAAGGCCCAGGTTTCCCAGTCCTCTGTCACCTACCTTGGTTTTTGCCTTACACCCAGGAAAAAGAAAATAACACTGGATAGGAGGCAACTCCTCTCTAATCTTCCAGTGCCCCATATGAAAGCCGAAATACTATCATTCCTAGGACTAGTAGGTTATTTCAGGGCCTGGATCCCAAATTACTCTCTTCTAGCCAAACCCCTGTATGACCTAGCAAAGGGACCCCCTAGTGAATCTCTTGTCTCCTCCCCCAACTACCACTTCCGCAGGCTTCAGCAACTCCTCTTAAAGGCACCCGCCCTTCAACTTCCTGATCTTTCAAGACCATTTCATCTATATGTCCATGAAAAGAGGGGGCAAGCACTTGGGGTCTTAGGTCAAAACTATGGGCCTACATTTGCACCTGTGGCATATTTGTCCAAGCAACTAGACCCTACCATCCGTGGGTGGGCCTCTTGCTTAAGAGCTCTGGTTGCTGGACAAATTTTACACAAAGAAGCCTCTAAGCTGACTTTTGGGGCCCCTTTAACTATCCACTCCCCACATCATTTGAAGGATCTTTTAGCTTATAAGGGCCTTCAAACCCTTCCTCCATCCAGAGTTATGTTACTCCTCACTTCCTTTCTGGAAAACCCTAATATTACATTCCTCCCCTGCTCTGCACTGAACCCTGCCTCACTGCTCCCAATGACTCCCATGTCTGACACACCAACTCATAATTGCTTGGAAATCTTAGATGATTTCCTCCCCTGTCTTCCATTTCTGAGGGACCACTCACCAAGCCTGACCTTATCTGGTTCACTGATGGCAGTTCCTTTAGGCAGAATGGCACTCATTACTCTGGATACGCTATAGTTTCAGCCACTGAGATTATAGAGGCCAAAGCTCTGCCTTCAGGAACTACCAACCAGCAGGCTGAACTCATAGCAGCCACTCGTTCCTGCCTTCTAGCACAAGGCAAATCCCTCACCCTTTATACTGACTCAAAATATGTCTTCCATATTTTATTATCCCATGCTGCAATATGGAAGGAGCAAGGCCTACTAACACCAAAGGTAATGAGATCACTAATTCGGCTCTTATAACCAATCTGATAGAGGCCTCCCACTTACCCACCCAGTTGGGAGTTGTCCATTGTAGATCCCATCAGAAGGATGGCTCTCTTATCACTTAGGGCAACGCCAAGGCTGACCAGGCAGCAAGAATGGCTGCTACCACTTCTAATTATGGCCCCCCTGGGGGACATATAATGGCCACTTTAGACAGCTCATCTGAAGCCCCTACTTCTTCCAGTAAGAACAAGGATCTTTTCGAGTTTCTTCATACTCTATTCCATTCCAACTCTCAATCTTTGACCCTCTTTTTACAGAGCTTCTTTTCCCTCACCCCCTCTGACAAAGCCATGGTACAGAATATAGCCTCTAATTGTCAGATCTGTCAGTGGACCAACCCTCATACTTCTTTAAGGCCTAAACCTTTTCCCTCCCACCAAGCTCGGGGACACACTCCTGCTGCTGACTGGCAGGTAGACTTCACCAACATGCCTACAGTACGGCACACTAAATACCTCCTTGTCTTTGTGGACACTTTCTCTGGTTGGGTTGAGGCATTTCCCACTTCCAATAAAAAGGCTTTCACTGTAACTTCAATCTTACTTACAGACATCATCCCCAGGTTTGGTATTCCCACTTCCTTACAATCTGACAATGGCCCTGAGTTTATTTCTAAGATCACACAAAAGGTCTTTAAAGCCCTCTCCTTCAAGTGGCATTTCCACTGTCCATATCGCCCCAGGCTTCAAGAAAAGTGGAAAAAGTAAATCTTACTCTAAAGAAAGTCCTTACCAAATTGACAAAGTAATTAAACTTAGACTGCGTCAAACTCCTTCCCTTGGCTTTGCTTCAAATCAGAGCTCTCCCTAAGAAACCATCTTTACTGTCTCCCTTTGAGATAATGTATGGAAGACCTCTTATGCCCAATGAGTTGGTCATTTCACAAGGACCTCTCACCCGAAATTTGTCTTTGCCTCTCTTGTTTCATCTCTGCTCAGAACTCTGGAAATATCAGGACTGGCTTCTTCTGGACCCAGTCTCCTCTCCAAACACTCCTCCCTTAACACCTGGGAATCTAGTCTATTATAATACCCCAAAGGTAAAAGGGCCTCTTACCCCAAAATGGGAAGGCCCCTATCCTGTCATTCTCTGTACCCCCACCGCCACCAAACTCTCCTTACCAGACAACCATCTCACTCCCTGGGTTCACATTTCTAGGTTGAAGCTATATCACCAGGAGGCTCCACCTGCTGACGACATAACCACCCCAGAGGAACTCCAAGTATCACCTCCTGAACCTCCTCTTTACTCCTGCTCTCCACATCCATCTCACCCCTTTAAGTTGCGGCTCACACGGTGTTCCCTGCAGCCCAATTCCTCTTAAAGAAGGCACAATGAGCTTTCCCAACACCCCAGTCTTCTCTGTCTGCTTGTTTTTTGTGCTCTGCTTATTTTCTGTGCTCTGTCGGGACCAGTCTTTACCCTCCTCTCCTACCATGTATCTATTCACTCTTCGGGAACGATACTCAGAACATAGCATGCAGAAGGTCCGCGAAGTGGATGCAACTACTTGATTCATCCACAACTGCACCTCTATTTCCCCAAAATTGTCACCTTCAAGGACCTTTGTCCCTGGTAGCTGGAACTGGCCTTTCATTTGCTTCCTTTTTGATCAAACCAAAGGCTATTGCCATTGGTGGCCTGAGATATATAATGGGTGCCCCTATTGGTCATGCAGGTTCCATGATGAACGTGGTAGCTATTCTTACCACTATGGTTACCCTAAAGGGTGGACTTCTAGTTACCTAAAATGGCATAAAGGCTCTTTATCCTATAACAATGCATGGTATACTTTAGATATACCTGACCTCAAGGCCAAACGTTGGGACTATGTTGAGTTTGCTGTTTATGCTCAGACAACCTCAGCCAGACCCACAGGGTGGATGACTGTTGGCCGCACCCTGATTACGCCATCTAAGGCAACCATCCAGGTAGTCGAACACATAATGGAGTCAGAATCAAAACTTTGAGATCTTATCCATAGCCCATCCAAAGAGGATTCAGAGCCTTCAACCCCCTCAGGCCTCCCTCCCACATGGCTCAATTTGCTACACCAAACTCTTCAATTATTAAACTCCACCCCTCTTTCTGTGCCTACTTCTCAGTGCTTTCTCTGTGCTTCACTTAGTCATCCACTTCTAGCAGCAGTCCCATTAGTGGCAGGAAATATTTCGGCAAAAACCTACAATTTCTGTAAAAAAGGACAACCCATACACGTGACCCGTATCCAACTATGGGAAAGTTATTCCACCAATACTTCATTTTCTTTCATCTGTTTCCACCTGCCAACAATGAATTCTTTACCCATTTGTTCCTAGAGCTATAGCACCCCATCGAGCCCTGCGTTTATGCAACCTGGACATTTCCTCTGGTGTAATGGGTCTTTAAGTACCTCAACAATCAATGCCTCTGGCACCTGTTTTTTGGTTACTGTAGTTCCTCAGCTTTCTTTGTATACTCCCACCAAATTCCGACAGTTGGCCCTACCTTCCTGCACCCATAGGGCAGTCTTTGTGCCAGTTCTGGTAAGCCTCACTTCAACAACCTCAGTGGCGAGTCTTGGACTCTTTAGTGGAGCTATAGGTCATGCTTTATGGGCATTCAATTACCTGCAGCAAAAACTGCAGGAAGCACTTGATACCACTGCTGAGTCTCTGGGCTCCTTGCAGCAGCAGGTTACTTCATTGGCACAAGTGGCTTTACAGAATCGAAGGGCGATTGATCTTCTCACTGCAGAAAAAGGGGGTACATGCCTGTTCTTCAGAGAGGAATGTTGCTACTATGTTAATGAGTCTGGGCTAATAGAAAAAAATGTTGTTAAATTACAGGAATTATCGACCCAATTGCTCAAACCAACCTCCTCTAATCCCATAACAGGGTTCTTTCAATCCTCTCTTGCCACGTACTTACTACCTATCTTGGGGCCCCTTATTGGGATACTCCTTTTTTGTGCTTTCTTACCCTGCATAATGAAGTTTCTTCAAACCGAATTGCAAAAAATTTCTAATCAAACTTTCAACCAGCTACTGCTTAGGCACTACCAGCCTCTGATGACCAACGAACCCCCAACATCTCCAAGAGATCAGTTCACTCAGTGCTGAAGCTTTCTACCAGGCACGATGGAATGCAACGGAAATAAGACAGTGGGAGACAAGGAGCTCAGAGAACCTTTTAATCTGCCATTCTGGATTCATGAGTCTTTATGTCCTTTTAAGCCTTCTCATGGCCCTTGGCCTCTTCTCTGTCGGTCCCCCAACATGGAACTTCTGCCAAAAATTGACCTTTGCTTTAATTTTTATCTTCAATCTGCTTTTATTTATTTTTTTAAAGAGAGAGTGAGAGAGGAGAGAGAGAGAGAGAGAGAGAGAGAGAGAATTTTTAATATTTATTTTTTAGTTTTCAGCGGACACAACATCTTTGTTGGTATGTGGTGCTGAGGATCGAACCCAGGCCGCATGCATGCCAGGCGAGCGCGGTACCGCATGAGCCACATCCCCAGCCCTGTTTTAATTTACTCTGATTTTCTTCAGGTGCTGATGATGCCATGTCCAGGCAATGCTTCCAGTATTTTCTAGAGTCTCTGTTACAAGACCAGTGGCTGATACCAACAATCTTCTCCATCCAGGACTGGTTTGATGCCATGGATGACTTGTGGCTTCAGGGAACTTTCATAGACTTCACCCCTACAGAAGTAATTATCTATAGCCACTGGGTTTTATTTCTGGCTGCCATGAAATCCCCAGACCTGCCCCCCAAACATTCCTCCACTTCCCTTTCTAGGCCCCACGGAGCCCCCACACAGCAAGAAGCAGCCGTATCTGACCAACAATGCCCCAATTCCTAAGAAAACAAAAAGGGAGGAATGTTGGGAAAAGTATGAATGGCAGTCGTACCCGAGAGAAAAAAACCCCAACATGGCGCCTAAGGACTTCTTCTTCCTACCTTCTTCTTCTCTGCAGTGGCACCGCGAAAAGTTCCTGCCCTTGTGAATTCTCCCGCCAGCGCCAATTTCAAATCTCGCTGGCAGGGAACCGTAGCCCCAGTGAGAACTAATTCCTGGGCTCTGTAGCTGATATCTGGAAGAACTTGCCAATAAACCGGTGACCTGCTGTTTATCTAAGCCCTACCATCGCCTCTTTAGTTCTCTATAAGCACACAGCTTTTTGCAATAAAATTAGAATTCTCCTGGCAAAGTGTCTTTGTGTGGGGAATTCTTTCATTCTTAGTCTAGGTAATTTTTAAAAGAAGTTTTAAGGTAGCCAGGTGAGATGGTGCACACACGTAATGCCTGCAGCTCAGGAGGCAGAGACAGGAGGATCATTAGTTGAAATCTAGCCACAGCAAAAGCAGGCACTAAACAATTCAGTGCGAGCATGTCTCTGAAATAAAATACAAAATAGGGTTGGGGATGTGGCTCCATGGTAGAATGCCCCTAAATTCAATCCCCAGCACATCCTCCCCCCACCCAAGTATTTTGAAGGCTAAAACACCATGAAATCTAAAGAGTAACCTGGAGTGGGTCTGGCCTATAAATTAACTATTAAGCTATTTTTATTAGTATAAATTAAGCAAATGTCATTATAAAGTTGTTCTGATTAAAATAGTATAATGCAGGTTCAGATGTAGAAATTACATTAAGTACAAAATTACTTTGATGTAACAGCAACCTCCTATCAATTGGACATTTCATTTTGCATGACAACACAGAGGCTCACAAAACAACTCAGCATTCTAGAATCACAGAGTTTTTGAAGAATTTAAAAATTGCCACAGTCTGGCTGGGCACAAATCACCAAGCCACCACAATGCACTTGTATCTTCAAACAGGAAACTTTATTGCCCCAATTCCACCAGCACTCTATGCACACTCCCCAGGAACTCTCTCAGCTCTTCACCTGGCTCTGCCCCCACTCTTTCAGATGGTGAGAACTCCATGGGAACTCCAAAGTAGAGGGTGCCATAGGCAGCAAGAGCAGCCCTATTGCCGGAAAATTAAGGTCTGTATACAATTGAATACACAGCTTAGCATAACCATCATCATCTCAATGGCTCCCTGGATTCACCTCTGAAAGACTGCCTTCCATCAAAATGCCATGTGTCATCCCGACTGGGCTGTGGCCCTCAACAAAAAATGTTCAGTAAAATACAAGAGGAAATTCATTGCAAAATTACACACTAGGGTAGTGTGCAAGAAGAATGCAGAATGGAAGCAATATACAATCTAAATGTCTGAATGTTCTATTCCTCATGACATACCCACTCCTATGCACACATTAGGCTTTCTTGGTAACAGTGTAATAGGTTAGTTGTGAGGACCAGACTGAATGTAAGCAAGGCTTCTAAGCAGAGGGAGTTTTCCGAGAGCCATGCACTCTTGCTCTTTTGGGAGATGCAGCGGGCAACGCTATTGGTCAAAGTCACAATTCTCTCATTTTCTTAATTTTTAATTTGTTTTAATTACTTATAAATGACAGTAGAATGCACCTATATACTTTGATATATCATACGTAGATGGGATATTATTTCTCTTTTTCTGAGTGTACATATTTTAGGATCACATTGGTAATACAGTCACATATATATAAAGTAATAATGTCTGCTTCATTCTACTATCTTTCTTATCCTCATATTCACTGCCTTCCCCTCCTTTCCCTTCCCTCTACCTAAGGTAATGCTATTTTTTTAATACACATATATACCACAATTTTTGTATTTGTGTTTGTATATAAAGTATGTTGACACCCAAATTAAGTCTTAATAAATTACATTTCACCATCCTTGCTAATCTCCTGCCCCCTTCATTTCTCTCCCACCCTTCTACCCTATTTCTCCCATTCTCTTCCTCCCAACCCCACCATGAGTCAAATTTCTTATATCAGAGTAAACATTCAGTATTTGTTTTGGGGGGTATTGACTAACTTCACTTAGCATTATCTTTTCCAGCGCCATCCATTTACATTCAAATGCCATAGAATTGTTCTTTTTTAATGCTGAGTAAAATTCCATTGTGTATATATGCCACATTTTTTTTATCCAATCATCCACTGAAGGACATCAGGTTCTCTCACTTCTATTTCATTCTACTATCTTTCCTATCCCCACATCCCTGCCTTCCCCTCCTTTAGCTATTGTGAATTTTGGTGCTATAAACATTAATGTGGCTGTGTCCCTGTGGTATGCTGTTTTTAAGTCCTTTGGATATAGTCCAAAAAGGGGAATAGCTGGGTCTAATGGTGGTTCCATACCTCCATACTGTTTTCTATATTGGCTGCACCAATTTGCAGTCCCACCAGCAATGTATGAGTGTACCTTTTTGCCCACATCCTCACCAACACTTATTATTGTTTGTCTTCATAATAGTTGGCATTCTGACTGCAGTAAGATGATATCTTAGAGTGGTTTTGATTTGCATTTCTCTGATTGCTAGAGATGATGAGCATTTTTTCTTATATTTATTGATTGACTGTATATCCTCTTCTGAGAAGTGTCTGTTCAGGTCTTTAGCCCATTTGTTGATTGGGTTATTTGTTTTTTCTGTGTTTAGCATTTTGAGTTCTTTATGTACCCTAGAGATTAGTGCACTATCTGACATGTGAGGAGTAAAGATTTGCTCCCAGGATGTAGGCACTCTGTTCACTTCATAGATTGTATTTTTTTTTTTTTGAAAAGAAACTCTTTAGTTTGATTCCATCCCATTTATTGATTCTTGGTTTTAATTCTTGTACACTAAGAGTCTTATTAAGGAAGTTGGGGTCTAATCCCACATGGTGAAGATTAAGTGAGTATAAGTTTTTTAAATTATATGCCCATATTGTTATAGGAAGTTCATGCATTTTTTTGAATGTAAAGATTAGTAGTTTTTACCATATTGCTGAAGTTTGACTTATGGTTCATTGACTTAAGTAGTACTCAATGTTGTGTGATTGTTAATAATATTTTCACAAGGATTAACTTTTCCCATATACCCAAAGCAACTAAGAGACACATTGTCATTTACATGTATAAATAATGCATATAAGAATAATGTAATCAATGCTTGATTATCTCGGGGAAGAAAGATGTCTTAAACTAAAAATGTTTAGAAATTTAAGAATATATTTTCAATAAAACTGATAGAGTTTAAATATAACTAACACATTTGAAAATTAAAAATATGTAAACAAAACCTACAAATTGGTAAGAAAATATAATTAATCTAGTTAAAAATGACCAAAATATATGAGCAGAAATTTTTTTTTCTTTCTTTCTTTCTTTATTTATTTTTTTATTGGTTGTTCAAAACCTTACAAAGCTCTTGACATATCATATTTCAAACATTAGTTTCAAGTGAGTTATGAACTCCCATTTTTACCCCAAATACAGATTGCAGAATCACATCGGTTAAACATTCACATTTTTACATAATGCCATACTAGTGACTGTTGTATTCTGCTTCCTTTCCTATTCTCTACTATTCCCCTCCCCCATCTTCTCTTTCTATCCCATCTACTGTAATTCATTTCTCTCCTTACTTTTCTTCCAATTCCCCTCACAACCTCTTTTATGTAGTTTTTTATAAATGAGGGTCTCTTTCCATTTCCATGCAATTCCCCTTTTCTCTCTCTTTCCCTCCCATCTCGTGCCTCTGTTTAATGTCAATCTCTTCTTCCTGCTCTTCATTGCTGGTGGGACTGCAAATTGGTTCGGCCAATTTGGAAAGCAGTATGGAGATACCTGGGAAAGCTAGGAATGGAACCACCATTTGACCCAGTTATTGCCCTTCTTGGTCTATTTCCTGAAGACCTTAAAAGAGCTTACTACAGGGATACTGCAACATCGATGTTCACAGCAGTACAATTCACAATAGCTAGACTGTGGAACCAACCCAGATGCCCTTCAATGGATGAATGGATTAAAAATGTGGTATTTATACACTATGGAGTATTACGCAGAACTAAAAAATGACAAAATCATGAAATTTGCAGGGAAATGGATGGCACTAGAGAAGATTATGCTTAGTGAAGCTAGCCAATCCCTAAAAAAACAAATACCAAATGTCTTCTTTGATATAATGACCAGAAATTTTACAAAGGAATACAAATGACTATCAAACACAGAAAAGGAATGTAACTTTATCAATGGCAATAAATACAGACCTCATAATGAAATAGCTTCTGAAAGTTTTATTGCCAACAACTAAGAGACCATGATAAAGTGCCTGGACACCTTGAAGGAGACTAGACCAAGGACATCTCACATGTGATCAACACTGTGGCAACTCATGCTGCTTCTAGGAAGAGAGCTGGGTGTGACCCCTGGACTGACCTCTCATATGCCCTGTGACCAGCAGCCACATTCCCAGAACATATACCAGGGACAGTCTCAAACAAGGGAGGCCTGTGCCTAAAGCTCATAGAAATTAGGTTTAGAGCAGCAAAAACCTGGAGACCTCTCAAAAGTGCAAAAGCAATAGAGTGAGCAAGGCAACCAGATAAATCTACAGGCTTGCTCCAGTCAAAACCAGTGAGCACAGTGGGTGAGTTTACGAACCACCACTCTTTGATGGCTATTTTTATGTGTCCAGCTGGCAAGGTTATGGTCCCCAGTTGTTTGGTTAAGCATCAGTCTAGATGTGGAAAAATACTTCTTAGCTGTGATTAACATTAACTTTGAGTAACATAGGCCACCCTTTATAGTGTAGGTTGGCCTCATCTAATAAGTTGACAGCCTTAAGAGTAAGAACTGAGGTTCCTAAAGCAGAAAGAATTCTTCTCAAGGCTGCAAAACAGAAGACTCATCTGAGTTTCCAAGCATCTAACTTATGGAATTGACTTGAGACTGCAGCATCTACTTTTTTCTAAATTTCCAGCCTGCTGACAAGTGCCATGGATTTTAGATTTTCTGCTTCCATAATATAAAACAACACATCAAAACTAATGTCTCTCCCATTCTCTCTCTTCTTACTTCTTCCCAGACTACACAGAATGCAGATACATTCAACAGAATATTTTTGTTAAATTAAAGGATCACTAAAATATTATACATTTATATGCATTTGTACACACACACAAACACATATACATATACATATAATGTTAGAAATACTAACAGCTGCAATACAACTTCAAAAAAAAATTGAGAGAATAAGAACACCTAAAGGTGGAAATAGGCAGGGGAAAGTGTATACTTCCATGAAAGTTTTTACACTTTAATTTTCAAGGTAGGTTTATGAGACATAACTATAAATTTAATAAAAGCAGGCCAGTATGAACAATGTAAGTGTGTTATCAATGTGAGTTATGGGCAATTGAATCTTTGGCATCTGATATCTTTTGAAACATAGGAAAATTAGTAATCAATGTTTCAATGATGTGCTTGGATTTCTGGTGGCAGTGGATGGAGGTGGAAGAGTAAAACATAGGCCCCATGCTGAGGAGAGGCACTTTCCCACACCTATGCTCATTTTTCAGTCATCTTAGCAGAGAATAGAAGGGTGGAATTTTGGCTGTCCCTTGAGTCACCTGGGAAGTTCTTAGTGCCTGGAGCTCACCCCCAGACATCCACATTTATTGGCCTTAGAATGAGTTTATGAAAGGACATATCTGAAGGCTCACCAAGAGGTTCTCATTGCAGGTCTGGGACTCCCTGCGAGACAGGATGCTCTCAGGATGCAGATGTCTGAGCCCTGATTTAAAGTTAGTTTCAAGCAAGTGAAGAGCACAACCAGATATGCTTTGTACAAAGAGTACAGGGCAGAGGGTAGAGGACAGATGAGCAAGAGGACAGGCTGGCAGTCACAAGGCAGTTGGATGCCCATCTTGGTGGCTTTGGAGAAAGGTGAGGCCTTTGGAAACAAATGTGCTGACTTTGGGGTGTGGATGCCAAGAGGAAAAGATGCTGAGGGGTGTCTGGTGGGACTCAGGATTTCAAGTTGGTGATTAGGTAGTTTGTGATAAGTAGTGATGGTGAGCAGATTGCAACCCCTGGCCCTTTGATATGCCAGCTTTGCAGTGCCTGGGAACTCATTGCTGCAGAAAAATATTTGTTAATCATTGGATGGCTTGAGAGAAGGTTAAAAGCAATGAGTGATTATGGGCATGGTGACCTATTCGTGTTATCCCATCAGATCAGGAGGTTGAGGCAGAAGGATCCTGAGTTCAAAGCCAGCCTCAGCAAAAGTGAGATGCTAAGCCACTGAGTGAGACCCTGTCTCTAAATAAAATACAAAAAAGGGCTGGGATGTGGCTCAGTAGTTGAGTGACCACTGAGTTCAATCCCTGGTATACTTACTACAATTTTTTTTTAATAAAAGCAATGAGTGATTTGTGCATTTTCTCCCAGAGGGCTGTTCAGAAAACTTTGCTTCTCATTCTTTGGTTCCTTGTGCCATGTCTGTTGGTGGCACAGCTTTTCTAGAGAGCAGGATTGATGGTTAATATGAAACCTACAGACTTCTCATGAGTTGTTGAATGGGGCCAGTTACAATCACCTCTGTCTTCAGGTTTCCAAAATGCTGGAGTAGTCCCATGAAAATCTTTTTGGTTTTATTTTATCTGTTTTTAAACAAAAAGTGAGTATCTATTGAATTGTCACCTAAAGTCATTAGCAAATAACATTTTTACCCTTAGTTCACAGTGTCACAGCAAACCATCTAAAAGGTATTCATGAGCAGAGTAATTTTAATATTAAAAAACCTAGTGATGATTTAAAAGCAAATTAATAATTTAATATTTTGTTAATTCATGACATAGTTATAGAAAGCCTAGTTATTATGACTTCAATAAAAAGTCTTTTGGAGATTATCACATTTTGTTTGAAAAGAAACTGAAGGGCAAAAGTTTCTAAATCTAACTTGCAGTTCAAATCTTCCAATTTCTTCTCCTTTTCTGGAGGCAGGGTGAGGCTTAAAGACTTTCTTTCACTCTTTTCTGCTTTCTTATTATGGACTTCCCATCTTCTCCTGGCTGATGATTTATTTGAGTTTCTTTGAATGGAGGAGGAATAATCCAGGGGATGGAAAACAACCTTCAAGAGCTGCAGCTTGACTAGACAGCACAAGGACAGGTACCCGGTGAAGGCCTGAAAGTGCTGGGTCCAGGCCGGCCGAAGCCCCAGGCACAAATGTTTGCCAAATTAAGCTCAGAAATACATCAGGATTTTTTAAGGGAGTTGGGAGTAGAGGAAAAGCATCTCTGGTTTGTGAGATCACATGAGTAGAAGATGGTTGCCTGGGCCGCTGCTCTGTCAGGTCACTGGCTTTGGAATAGAGCTCATAACAGAAAAGGTCAGAGCCCAGTCAGAGGTTGCCCGGCCTCTCACCTCCCTGTAACTGTGCTTTGGCAGCCTGCACCTTCTGATGGACTCAGCACCAGTATCTGCAGCTGGTCAGTCTACCAGAAAAGCTGTGTGAAGACAGGTATGTCAGGAGGTGTCAGTAGAAGTAGGGATGAGAGCCTGGGCCTGGCTCCAGCACAGGAGCGAGTCTGAGCCACACCAGGTTGTAGTGACGGCTGCATGGCAGCATGGAAAAATTCAACTGTCCTGACCTCTAAAGGTAATGATGAGCCCACATTGTTTTGGGGACCATGCTACATACCACTTTTAAATATGTTTATAAGAAACTGGCTTCAGAGATATCACCAGGCACTGCTCACAGAGTTTGGTGAGAGGCCAGCACATGTTTCCAGAAGGTAAGACAAAAATATCCAATAGAATAAGACCCCTCACACAGCATCCTCCTCATCCTCTCTCCTGTACAATAAAAGGTGTGAAGGTCGTTACACCTCTCAGCACTGGGCTGGGGACACATGGGTGACTCTGTACCCTGCTTCAATTCTGGCTGATGACATTACTATAACAGTGCATGTCTGAAATGTTAGAGGGGCATTTATGATCATTAGAAATAATCAAGTCCAGACCAAGGAAAAAAGTCTAAGAGAATATTCAATAATTTATAGCTAAATGACTTTGGGACCTTAAGATAAAATATCCAGGTGGTTCTTAAAGGACTCATAAATACTCAATTTAAAGGGGAAATATTAATATGGAGGTTTATGATCAGAGCATTGAAATTACATTGATCATGTCTACTCTGGCTCTAAAAATAAAATTGGAATAATAATCCAGCTATCTAAGTGAGAAGGCTGCAAGCCATGTCTTGCATGGTAAAGCAACATCTGACCTTTTCACAGATCAGGGACCCTGCTCCAGGAGACCTTCCTGGAAACGCCCCCAAAGACTCTCAATAGACCCAGCTTCTAGCCCCAACTCTACCTCTCAGGGGGGAGTGTGCGCATTATTTGATGTTAGATTTTGTTTCTTTGAGGCAAAAAGGACACATATCAGAGTGAGAGAGGTTGATGGAGGCAGCTTCTCAGGAAGAGATCTGCCCATGAGCTGGAATAGGACCTTCCAAAGTTCTGGTTGTCCAGGGACGGGCATGGAGAATGCAAAACAAGAGGTGATCCGAGGGTCTTTGGTGAAGGTTTACAGGACAGAGGGGTGGACCATGATGAGAAACAGAGAAGTATTAGGCCTTCCTAGAGAAGTAAAGTGCCCAGGCCTCTCCTTAGATACCTGCAGCTCCTGAGAGGGTGGAGGAATACCAAGCTGGTTCAGACACCTCCTAGAATGGAAATGACAGAAAAACTCACAATTCCTGCCCTACCTACCCTAGAATCTGTTGGAAAAATGCATCCTAGAAATAGATGAATTCTAGATAGGGCACAGGGGTTGGAAGGAAAGGGAAGGGGCAAGGGTTAGCAAAAATGGTGGAATGTCATGGACATCATTATCCAAAGTACATGTATGAAGACATGAATTGGTGTCAACATGCTTTATATACAACCAGAGATATAAAAAATTATGCTGTATTTGTATAATAAGAATTGTAATGCATTTTGCTGTCATTTATTTTTTTAAAAAAGTCAATAAAAATAAATTTAAAAAATGAGAAGCTAAAAAAAGAGATTAATAATAATAAAATAAAATAAAATAATTATAATAATTTCTCTGAAAAAGAAAGATCATTCTGTAGACTAAAAAGTGCAGTCCAAATGCAAGCTCCACAAAACACACATAAACATTGATTAATTATTTCCTGAATGGACAAAGCCAACAAATGGGTGGTGGTGCAGAGGAGAGAATAATCACTTCCCAGCAACTAAAAAGAATTAATCACTTCCTCTCCTAAGACATTCACTGGCCATATTGGGTGGATTGATACATTAGTTAAGAATACAGACCTGGGGCTCTCACTTGACTTCACACCAAGCTTTCTTACTCTCTGTACCTCAGTTTCCTCATCTACAAAATAAGGAAATTGTGATATTTCCTATTGAATATATTCTGTCATTATATGAGGATGTAAAATACTCCATAAAAGAAAGACTGAGAGGAAAAACAGGGCTAGAAAAAGAATCTGGGGGTAGAGTTATTGTTTTAGACTTGGCATCCAAGGTCAGGAGACTGAACAATGCCTTAGGGAAAGATCTACACACGGAGCTCAAGAATTGAGCCCCAAGGTAAACTGACTTAGGAGGTTAGGAAAACAGCAAAGAAGTTGCCTTTTTCCTAAGATTGCACAGCCATTTGGGTTGGAAAGAAGCAGGACAAGAGTGTCATTCTGAGTTCTTGAATGAGATAAGAGATCTTGAAACTGCTAATGTTATGCCAGATTCATGGAACCCCAATAGACCTCCAGGGGCTGAATCCAATGAAATCACACAAGAGTCTTTATTGCAAGCTCAAGCCTGGACTTACAACCATTCCCAATGCAGGAGTGAGTCCCGGCCCTTTGTTCAGTGAGATTTTATAGGTTTTGGGGGGATACTGTATGCATCACAACATCACACAGCAATCATTTCATACCACGGGAAAGTCAAACAACAACTCAACATTGATTAGCCCATTCAATGGCGGGAACAAGTTGGTAGGGGTGATTGGTTAATACAGAAGAGTGATTTGTTTAAACTTATTGGTTTAGGCCACGAGGGATATATGTGCTATACTACATGCTTTACCAACATGTTATCAACCACCATAAACTACTTGGGGGTCATCTGGCATTCCAGGTATTTTTCCTGTCTCATGCTGATTGAAGGTTGCTAGGGGGGTTGCTATGGGTCCTCACCTAGCCTAACTGAATCAGGAACACCTGGTGCCCCAGACCTCTCCGGTTATTTACAGACAAACAACTCAGCAGGGTGGGTATGTGCTTAGGAGTGTTCTCTGGGTTATTCCAAAGACAAGGGTCACGCCCTCTTCCTTAGGACAGGCTTTGAAGTAGAAGCTGCTGTTATTTATTTATTTTTAAAAATGCAGTTACATTAGTTTTTCACTAAGAGGGGGTCAGGGGCTTGACCCCTCCTTTGTGGTCTTAACACTATCCAATAAATGCCATTCATGGTTTTGATCACATGAGGCCAAAAATTTCCCATTGATTTCACAGCAATGTGGAGGTCATCATTGACTTCAGAGGGCACATTGAAAGGAAGGTGTGTTAAGACTTTAACAGGAAAGTTTTGGAAGTTAAATTGAACAGTTTATTTGAACAAATAACATTCCTGAATATTCCTGAAGCAGGCAGTTCTCAGAACCAGGAGAAGGCTGGAGAGCTCTGCTCTGTAGATGGTGGGCATTTCCAGATCAAGCTGGGAAGTTGAGTACCTACAGGGCTCCCCTGTTGAGACCCAGGAGTTTGCCTTGCCTGGTCATGCATGGTCTGGTGCTAGGCAGCTTGTGATTGGCTGAAGCTCAGCTATGTGTGATTGGCTGAGACTTGGCTGCTTCCTTATACTACTGAGTTTAGTTTTCAGTTTGTTTTTGAAGTACATTGGGTGGCTATTTGTTATACAGGAATTCAAAGCATTACCACAGTCTCTGATAAGGACTCCTATTCATTTAACTTGACAGATGGGGGCAAGAGCTTCACTGAGGAGCATTCCAGATAGAGCTCAGAGAGACAGTCTACAGGTAGAAGAAGAGACTTGGGGAGCTGAGCCACTGATCATGGTTGGTGATGGGTGGGAGACACAAGGGGGGAGCTGAGCCACCAGAGGAAGAGAAGCAGATCCTCATGAGTCTGAGGTCCTGGCAGCTTTGAATCCACAATGTGAGCTTGTTTGGGTCTTTGTTTCCATTTCTGAGGCTGTGTAAGCAGGTCTCCTTCTTGCTTTGACACTGAAATTCTTCAGAAAAATTTCTAGAGGCAAAAATACAAATCGACATGAGAGAAGAACCACATGCACTTGGGAGTGATCCTAGGGCTTCACAAAGTAAGAAATGTGAAAAGACCTGAAAAAACCTGAATCTTGCAGAACTAAACAAACAAGACTAGTGCTGCCTGAAAGCTTCTGGGGTGACCTTCAATGTGCCTTGTGACCATGCTGGCTTCATGTTCATATGGTCTATATACATCAAAATTAGTGGCTTGTTTATGTCTATTGATAGAAAGGATTTTCTATCAAAGGACTTTTCACTGAATGTTCACTGTGCACAAAGAACTTTATAGTAAAGAAGATGTTGAATGGCCTAAATGTGTAAATCTCACAATACCTAAGGGTACACAACAGATTTTTATATGCATCACTTTATTTACTATCAAAGAAACCCTAAGAAATAGGTCTTATAATCCCCTTTTATATAAAAATAAATCAGAAACCCAGTCCAGACAATGTACTTCACAAGTGGCCACATCATTAATGGCTCCCAGGCTACCTTACCCCAGACCCAGGGCTGTTCCCAAATACAGGTCAGTTATCCCTTAGCAGTAGGGCATGTTCTGAGAGATTGCTGTAAGGTGATTTTATTTTTAGGTGAACATAATAAACTGTGCTTACCCAAACTAAGGTATTTGCAACATCAGTAGAAAATATGATTTTGAGATCATTATCATACACCAAGTCCATCAGATGTGGCACATGATTATTCAGCAGAAGTAGCACCCTTTGTGATCACCACATTGCACCCCAAAGGCAAGGCCTGAACTGTGTAAACACAAAGGAGGAGGGAATCAAGGAGTCACCTTGGAGCTCTGTCCAGGATGTTCTCTGAATCCCATAGCTGTGTTCTCTTCTCCTCTCACACAAGGCTTTCATCACTACAGGGATGGTTTCTGGTGCCCCCAGAAGCCTTTGCATTGCCCACTTGGAGCTAATCAAGTTGTGGCTCAATCATACTGACATTTCTGGGCTTTTATTTTCTCACCTGAAAAATTTGAGTTGAGTTTCATCAAAGTTGTTCTTTAACCTCTGAGGCCAGAATCACTTCTTTGAGGGTTTGTGGCTCTGCTCTAGGTAACTGGATAGCTGAAATTTGGATTGTTGTATAAATAAGACATTACCTTATTTCCTTGTAATGAATGTGTTTATAACTAGCCATTCTACTAGGATGTAGAAAAAAAATTTCATCTTACAAGCACCACTCAACAGACTTTGCCTTTACTTGGACAATTTTGTTCTGATCTGTCATTGTGGGAAGAGAAGAAATGCAGTCTTTTCAGGGCAGAAATCACTTTAGTTCTCTAACTCTGCCATCTCCATGTTTTCTCAGTTAATAAATTATATGTCATGTTTATTTTTTGAAGATTCTTTTTTCAGTATATAAAAAAATGAATAAATAAGAGTGAATTAAATTTGCAATTACCAAGGAATAAAGGAGTTCCTGTTTAAAAAAAAATGTTAGCCGGGCCCAGTGGTACATGCCTGTAATCCCAACAGCTCAGGAGGCTGAGTCAGGAGGATCAGGAGTTCAAAGCCAACTTCAGCAAAAGTGAGGCGCTAAGCAACTCAGTGAGATTCTGTCTCTAAATAAAATACAAAATAAGGCTGGGTTTGTAACTCAGTGGTGGAATGCCCCTGAGTTCAAACCTTGGTATGCCAAAATATAGGTTTTAATCTATTGAGGAGATATATCTGTTTTTTCATATAAATGAATTCAAGTAAATATGCTTTACACCAGTCAAGTCATCTTCAAAGTAAAAAAAAGAAAAAAGGAAAATTTTCTTTACCTGAGCAGTCTATCTACCATGATATTTCTATGTACTTGATCATAATTCTTTAAAAATATTGGGGAAATAACTGGAAAATCCAAACCATAAATCAATCACTAAACTTTTCTCTTTTTGAAGGCTTGCAAATAGAATTTATATAACACTTTCTGAGTAAAACCTCAGGTGCATATGATTAAAAAATGCAAGCTTTGACAGTATAAAATATCACTTTTCATAGAGAAATTACAAGACAGTGTCTGATCTCTGTATTTTGAAACAAACAACAACAACAAAAAAAAACACTTTTCTTTACTATTGTTCAGTTTGAAGCAAAAGTTCCAAAATTGTTTTATGAAAAAACTTTCTTTCAACCCAGGGCTGCACTTCTGAGAGTTACACTTCACAATCTTTTCCATTCACATCTGCTGAAAGCAGACTGGCTGCACCATTTTAAATACATACAAAGATCTAATGAAGTTAGGCAGTGGAGCATGACATTGCTTCTCTTATTTATTTTTTTATTTGTTTATTTATTTATTTATTTACTTACTTATAGTTGTTGGCCTTTTTTGATTTATTTGTATGTGGTGCTGAGACTCAAATTCAGTATCTCACACATGCCAGACAAGTGCAATACCACTGAGCCACAGCAACAGCCCCCGCTTCTCTTCTTTTGGCATATTTCTTTCTGGGTCCTCTGAACTTGGAATTTCTGTTTAAAAATGTCCCATTAATTCCTATTAGGGAGTTACTAGTAAGAAAAATTGTATGTTAGCTTCTATAAATCTGTATGAATAAGTGTTAACAATTCTCAGTTAAAAGCCCTCCTTTTAGCCCTACTTATGTGCAAACATCATGCACCTCAGCAAACCATTAGGAAATTAATGGACTTCAGCCTACACAAGCACTTGTTGATGCATATTAGCATTATAGATTTTAATTTAAAATAATATCAGTCTTTTGTGGCCTGCATTGTAGTGCATGTGCTGTCATCTGCTTATAATAATGAATCTGAAAATCCACGTAAATTAATTTGCTACCTCTCTAGCCAGCATAATGGCTTGGATATTGATCCTAATCATAGAGCAGTTGCAGGTATTTCATTCAATACCAACAGGACAGATTGGGCGCTGTGGCTTCTGAAACATAGTTGGAATGACAGTAAAAACTAACGTGCATTTTTCTGTCTCCCGCACCCCTGCACCACCAGGTTCAACTTTTCCCCGCTCAGAGTGGCTTTGGGTTTTATTCTTTCTTAATATTTCACTACAACTAGAAACAGAGTCAACCAATTTAGTGAGCAACAAGACTCAAGCGTAGAACACCTAAAGTTATCCCTACCTGTCTCTCTCCGAGGGATGTCACTCCAGTGACCAGAAGGGCTCTGTGTACCAGCCAAACCCTTGATATCACTGCCCAATATGGTAGCCACCACACATGTTGCCAGTTGTATTTAAAGTAATTAAAAGAAAGTGAACTTAGAAACAAACTTCTCAGGACACAAACAGATATCTGTTCAGTTTTGTGCACATTCAAAAGATGAAACAATCTCACACTTTCAGTGATGGATGAATGGATAAACAAAAAGTGGTATGTATACACAGTGGAATATTATTTGGACTTAATTAACTCTAGTACATTCTGCAAAGTGGAGGAACCTTGAGTACAGTACACTAAGTAAAATAATCTAGTCACAAAGACAAATATTATGTGATTCTCCTTAAATGAGGTTCTCAGAATCATTGTTTAGTCCAAACAAAGTTTTACATTTTCAAGATGGGAAATTTTGGGCTAGGGTTGTAGCTCAGTGGTAGAGTGCTAGCCTAGCACATTCAAGGTGCTGGGTTTGATCCTCAGAACCACATAAAACTTGATAAATATAATAAATGTATTGTATCCAACAATAACTAAACACACACACACACACACACACATATTTTAAACATGGAAAATTCTGGCAATTGATGTTGATTATGGAGGCACAACAATGTCAATGATTTTCATGTCACAGATTTAAATGTGCTTACATAGCAAATTCTACATTATGCATATTTTACTCCAATTTGAACCATAGTTCCTCATTTTTCCAGTAGCCCCATGTGGTCAGGGGTTACCACGCTAGAGAGCACAGGGATGATCACTCCCCTTATCACAGGAAACTCTGCTGATGTCATTGCTTTAGCTTCAGGCTGTTGGGACTCAGGTAGGTGAAGCAAGGAGCTGAGCTATGGTGAGATTTGGTCCCAGTAATAGGTTTGTGCCCTGCACCCTGCACACACCACAAGTGCAGCATAAATGAAAACAGACCACCCTCTTCTGATTGAGACATGACCTGGTTTCTATACCTTTGATTTAAATTGCTTCTATGTTTTTTGAAATGCATTTTCCATTTTCAGAACAACTAACCATGAACATACATGGGGCTATCAGACTCAGGCACTCATCTTTCTATGTTCATGTATTTTTAAGTCAGAAGGGTTAAACGTGGTATCAATCTAAACTGTAAACTAGAGTAATGCTAATAGAAGCCACCTCTGGATTACAAATTCACTAACAGAGAAATCAACCAATTGATCATAGGGTATGGATAAACAATGATGGGCAGGGGGTCGTTACACCATCTTATTTACTCCATTATGATCCCTTAACTTGTAGTGATGTGTGAATGCTGGGTAGCTATTAGAGATCACAATTCAATGTCAGTGTTTGAGAGTCCAAGTCTTTCTGACCCCAAATTTAAGGTACTGCACTACAGTCTACAGGTGTTATTTATGGTTCCATGTATTTATGTTTCACTGATATTTTTAAGAGTAGAGATGTATTTTTTTTCTTTTCACTGATAACATTTATCATGTGGCACTTAATAGTTTTTTAAAAATTCTTTCTGAATAAATGACCAAAGGCACACACTGGGAGTTCCCCCATCCCACTTCTGGCTTTTGTGCGTTTTGAGCCTTCAGACAGTGAGTAGGTGAGATGTATCTTCTTCCCTTCTCTCAAAAGCCCCTAATCATGAAGGAAAAAGTACTTTCTTACCAAACTCTATGTTCACTTTCTTTTAGTTGTCAAAGATAGCTTTCTTATTTTTCATACTAAGCACATTTTTAAATCTTATTCTAATTTAGTAGCAATAATAAAATATATAAAACTGTGTAAACAGAGTGTACCTGAATATGGTCTGTTCCATCATAAGTGGGTTCTGAAACACGTAGCATTTCATTGCTCTGGGAGATCCACTGGTGTTCTTCTTGTTCAGCGTCTCCTTTCACCCATGGAATGGCCTCTAGAAACCAACCATTCCACTCATCAGGGGATGCTTTCATTAACTGCTTAGTTAACTTGGCTTTG
The DNA here is from genome assembly GCF_052094955.1 of Ictidomys tridecemlineatus. Lineage (NCBI taxonomy): Eukaryota > Metazoa > Chordata > Mammalia > Rodentia > Sciuridae > Ictidomys > Ictidomys tridecemlineatus. The sequence continues at coordinate 94,656,068 of NC_135487.1, forward strand.
ACAAACATAATATGAATACTGCTTGCCAATTTCTTTATTCTCAGTAAAATAGAGAGCTTTTCCACTGCACTAAGCCTTTTGAAATTTGAAATTCATTCTTCTTGTAACAAATTAGTTTGAGTCACTGACAAGCCTTGAGTACCTTCTTAATAAAATAATTGTACCGTCGATTTTGCAATTAATGTATCAGTCTGGCTTGGCACAAAATCACGATCCACTCAAGCAGGAACAAACTTTATTTTTGAAACTGCTGCGCCAATGCCCCTTATGCTTGGGGGGGGGACTACTGACCAACACACGAGGTGTTCTCCTGGACCCCAACAGGAAGTCCCTTCTCCTGAATGCCCTCCTACTGCACTTCACCAAACAATGGGAACTCTCCAGGTGTCCCTTAGCAGGCCAAGGTGGACAGCAGGTGTCTAATATCTATAAGAATGCAGATCTTATCATAATCATATCATATCAGTTGCTTTCTGGCTTCACCTATCAACCCAAAATGCCATGCATCATACAACTTAGCTACGGCTCTTAGCAATTAGACTTCAGGTTCAACCACTTCTGTTTTACTTTTGTTATAATTTTAAAAAGACAAATTATTGTAAATGTTAAATCTGTAGTGTGGTTTTATTATAGAAACGAAATCTTTTTATTGTTCTATAATAATTTGAAGCTGAGTATATTTTTGGAAATTTATTTTCATCAGTATAGAAAATTAATTTTTGGAATATTTTTCCACCTAGTTTATTGAATTTTAAATGTCTGCAATACACACACACACACACACACGCACACACATATTACATACATAAAATTATATAGATATATAGATACTATATCTATATATCTATGATATAGACATTGATATATACACATAGACAGTTTTCTAATTACCACCTCATAATCACTTTCGTGCATTTATCTTTACTAATCAGAAGACTGAAAGAAAATCTTTTTAAGTGCATTTGCATTTACTTCATTTGCTACTGCATTTATTGCAATTAATAAAAGTAGTGCAACCAGCTTTTATTGATCATCCTTTTGATTCCAGGCTGCTGAGTACACAAGAAACCAGAATTCTTAGACGTACAAGACAACACTCCTTTTAAGCTGATGTTCCAGTGTTTGAGAAAAACATGTGACTCAGTGAGCAGCAGTGCTTCTAAAGAGGAGAATAAGCCAGGAGAGTGGAGGCTTCCTGAGGGCAGGCAGTGCTCTTCCCGTTTAGCAAGATCTGAGGGGCCCAGGGGCCAGAACTGAAGCCACCAAGCATTCTATGCACAGGGGCTCATACAGACAGACTACTGAAGCAGTCCATAGAAATGCACTCAGGTTAGAAGTTCTGCTGACAGGTGTATGCTGGGGACAGGTGGGTGTGGTTGTGTTCATCTGTATTCTGAGTAGAGGAGGCAGAGTGCTCCAGGTGGGCAGGCTATCTGGCATTTCTGTAGTTGTGCCAGGATATCCCTGTGACTTGAGTCTGGCCTTTGCAGAAGCAGCATGAGTATACATAGTGACTTGTTATCACCAGAATGCTAAGAGGCTTAGGAGATTTGGCCATGGCTAATAGGGAGGACAAAGAGGACATGGGGGCCAGGGCTCAAAAGGAATCAGCAGGAGGCAGAGGGAAGGCAGGTAGAGAGCACAGAGAAGGTGGGGAGAGGATTCAGCTACTACACAGACTAGTCTGAGAAGGTGGAAAGTCAGCAGGAGGTGGGTTAGGATGCAATGGCTGACCCTGAACAAGGACACCTGGGGCGCAGGGCAGTGGGAGTGGCTGGGAAAACTGAAGCAGCAGGCACCATCTCTCTTCTACACGTGGCAGCTGCATATCAGACATGGTCCATCTGTGACTTCCAGGTCTACTTAGTCCTCCTTCCATGTAAATGTGTTCTTTCACTCTCAAACAAACAGATTAAATTTGCCACGAAAAAAGTTCCTCATCTAGAACCAAAACTTCTGCCTTTCAGGCCATGAGGCCATCACTATGTCCCCGCATGTGAGGCCCTAAAGCAAGCGTCCATGCTCTGCACTCACTGAATGGAAGCCCCACCTGGGAGGAACCTGGAGGAGGCAGAGCTGGGCTGATGCAGGACTCTCAGCAGCCCCACCTCTCTGGGACTTGAGGCAAGTGGATCTACATCCAAGTGGCAGCAATGGAGGCTCAGTGGCAAAGTGGCTTTCTGGGTTTGGATGCTGGATGGAGCAACATGATTTTAATTTATTTGGAAATTAACAATCAGCCAACCTTGATTCTATATATGGCATAGTTATATTTGTGTTTTAAGAAACTGGAGAAAATTAAGTTCCCAGATGTTAATGAGGCAGAGTAAATTGGGAGAGGCTTGAGGCAGGGAATGATTAGAAGCGGATTTCTTTATGGGGTCCCCAGGGCTGTGCCAGGAAGGGGCAGAAGTGGTACAGCATCAGAGTAGTGTGGGGGACTATAAAAGAGAAAGACAGAGGACATGGGTGCCTACTGTTCCTAGCATTCGTAGCCAGAAGCATGTCTCATATTTGAAATAGGGAACCCAGAAAAGAAGATGTGGAGGAAAGGAAACTGAAATTTGGTGAAGCTTTAAAGGACCAGCAGCTCAAGAGGCCTGGCAGGCACAGGGAAGAGAAGGTCTCCAGACTCTGATAAACCCAGGTTTGAGGAGATGTGTGCAGGGGACCTCTGTGTGATCTAACTGGTGGAGGTAAGAAATTGAGAGAACTAAAAAAAAGAAAAGTCCCAACTAATGCAGGCATCCAAGGCAAGCATATAAGGAACGTTTAAAAAACAAGCTGCCTGTGAGGATGGAGGCCCATTGATAGGATGACTTCCAACCCAGAGAAGCAATTCTGCCTGAGAGAGGCCATGGCTGGGAACAGACCCTCCCAGGACCAAGGCCCAGCACCTGCAGGGCTGAGGACAGACATCAAGTGAAGCCAGAGGTGAATGCTGCTGGGTCATGTGATCAGACAGCTTCCTGCCAATCAAGATGGAGCTGAAGCAAGGGTCTCCATGTGGAAGGACAAAAATAACTCAGGGACCAGGACCTGGGACTGTGAGGGAGTGAGAAGGGCATTGTAGGTGCTAAGAGAGGCACCTGGTAAGAAGACAGAAGACAGATTTGTGTTGCACTAAAAAGGTGAAAGAAAACCACAGGGGCTTGCTAGAAAGTTCTGAGGTGCACAACATGGTTTTCTATGTAGATGCCTCTCCCTGTACACTGGGGTCACTCCTGTTGCCACACCTGAGGGTGTGGGCACTTTTCACTGAGCTGGGACCAACCACAGAAGCCAGGAAAAGAGAAGACCCTTGTCAGGACACTGCATGGGCTCTGCAAGGGTGACTGGAGAGACTTTCCAGCTGTCCTGACCGGGGCCTCGGGAAGCCATTCATCAGTCAGGGAAGACTTATAAAGGGGAGACTCAAGCATGCTCACACAGCTCTACCCCCAAGTCTTGGAGCTTTGCTGAGAGATAATTTGTTTTATATATTTTACAGATGTATTTGGTAACATAAGAAGTTCCCAATGTTTATTGGGAATATAATCATATGTCCAAGTTAGGTCAGACTTTATCGACTTCTCTCTCCAAATTCAATGTTGACTGGGCTTTGAAAATCAGTGAAATTTTTATGTTAATTTTGCTGCTCTCTAAACTGGAAAGGAGTTGCCCTTCCCTGAGTCACTCCAACATGTGTCTGTGTTAGCTCCTGCCCAGGCCCTTCTGAATGACAGTTGCCACACACGACCCCATCTGCAGGTGTTTCCAGGAAAAAGCATCCCAGCCTCTAGGTTAAAAAGGGTTTCCTTGCTGTTGAATTTAACATCAGACCAAAGATAGACTTTACCACTCAAAGAGAGCAGGGAAAATCCAATCTCCTTCTAAATGCAGTCAAAGCCAGTGCAGCATTTTTCAGGGGGAAGAAGAACGAAGGGAGGCCCACCATGTTGGGCTGTCAGACACAGAAGCTCATGTGCTCAGTGCAGGTGGGAAGCAACATTGGTCATCAGGCATCCCCCTAAAGGATAAGAGAAAGGAGAGACACAGGAGATCTTTCCTGGCAGATATTAAGCTTCTTCCATCTCATTCTAAATACAGAGCTCAAAATACAACTAGTATTTTGAGGGGTGGAAAGACTATCTTGCCATGATCATGCAAAAGAAATGTAGTTATGCAAAGAAGTTGAACCAATTCTTTGCCTTTCCAAGAAAAAGGGATGACTGGTTTTGGTGGCATTTGGTGTCTATTGCTATACCAACTTAGGGATGAACATTCCTGGAGAGATGAGGAGAACCGGCCCTTCCTAGTTTCTTTTGGAGTCCCAATGTCTAACTCTGCAGAGGTTGAATGTACTCCTGGATGTGTAGATAATCATATTGCTTATAAATCAACTTTTTACACCTTAAATTGAGCCATAATTGACTTTGGAGAAAATGTCCTCTCATATTAAATAGCCTTTTGTCTTGGCATCTAGAAACCAGAACTGTGTACTGGGCACTGTAAGTAGGGGCCAGGAGCAAGCAGTCAAGGCCTTGTGCTCCCTGGGGCTGGCTGGGGTGCACACCAGTTGTCAGAGAAGATCCAAAAGTAAAGCCAGTGAGTTGGATGCTCTCACACAGCTGAGTGTGCTGCCAACATAGAGCAGGATGGCACTCAAGAGTGATGAGGCACAGTGGCCCTTAGGGATCCCTGGTGACCAGAGAGGCCCAGGCTGTGCTCTGTGCAGAAGACCCAGCATCAGGCTGCAGATAATGCTTTCCTCTCTCATGTGAAGTGACCGGCTTATAGCAGGGTACATATCCATGAGATGCCATGGACACTCAGGAGGTATAAGCGAAACTGTGAACCTGTTGCTGGGGACCATCCTCTCTGTGCTCTGCCTAATTGCTGGAAACTGAGGTTCAGTGGCTCCTCTTTCTGGGGCTCCATTTCTCCAAGAAAAAAATGAGTGACTGCATGTGCTGATGGCTGAACATTCCTCAGACACCACTCTGCAATTTCTGAATGACATGTCACTATAGCATCAGGCAACACAGTGCAGTGGTGAGTCTCAGACATGCTTCTTAAAGGAAAAATTTGTTTCTTAATTGTTAGCCTAAAGAGACTGTTGTATTTCCAAAAAATAAAAAAATACATAAAACCTCAATAGATGTTAAAGCAAAATACCTTTCATTTATATAGTGAGTCTCAAAAAATTTTACTGTGCAATAGTTCCAACCGGTCGTTTTTAACAAAAGCATTTTCATTACCTCAATTTTATTGCCAAACAATGAAAAAAGGAGGAAATTGTAGATGCATATGAAAAATCCACTTTGAATAATGCTTAGTCGTGTTCCTATATAAAGTACAAGAATTTATAATCAGATTGTACAATCAGAGGGCCAGATATAATTTCTATAGGCCCAATTGTTGCTGATTCTTATTTCAAACACTATGAATATTCTTGGAAATTATTTCCACCCCCTTGAAGGACGTTTAAGCCATTAGCTCATGTAGCATTCAACTACCTGCCAAGCATTTTATTAGTCTCTCCAAGCACACAAAGTAAACCTCAAGGTTCCTGTTGAAAAAATTGCAGGTTCTGAATGATAGAAAATAGTCTTAAGTTGCTTTAAGAGAACGTTCAAGATAAAGCTGTAGAAAGACTGAGAAAGCCTTGGAGAAAACAAGAAAAAAGGAAGAAACCTATTGTCCCCAATATTCTGGGTGAGTGGTATTTTTAAAGTAAGTGAATACTCAGTGCATCCTGGAGCTAGGTAGTGACCAGTGTCCATTTGTCCTATAAGACCACAAAGGCTGGAGGGAATAAGTGAGCTGGGCAGAGCCACCAAACTGGTGAGTAAAGAAACTGGCTTCAGCCTTCCAGGTCTTGCTCCAATGCCTCCACCCACATTCTGTCTGAGTCCTGACCTGTCTTTCCTGGGACCATGTCTATAGAGGCTGCTGCAGCAAAAGCCTCAACATTTGTAGAGTTCACTGTGAAGATTGCAATTCCGCCTTCTCTCTTTGTTCAGATACTTGGCAGTGGATGTTTCTGGCTGTTTCCATTATTCTGGATGAGACACTCTGAAATTAAGCCCTCCTCAATGGCAATACATCCAGTATTGCTGACTGATTCAACTAAGAGAACTTGCCACATGGCGAAGGGCACTGAGAGATCAATTCTGTGACCTTTTTAGCTGTGTGGGAAAAGGGAGTCTTAAACCAACTGAATGCTGTTTGCTCAGGATCACTAGGCAATGCTGGGCCAAAGTGGACCTGGGGCGAGCAGTTTGCACCCCTCAGAACCCACATCGAGCCTGGAGAGGTTGAATTCAGTCTCTCTGTATGCAGTTTCTAGTTGATTGTCTGCATCTCCCTGCCAAGCCATCGTGACTCAGTGCTACAGATGCTCCCATGAAATAGAGAAACAACTCTTCAGTTACTCTGTGGATCTTTTGAGATGATACCAATGAAGCCTTCATAGGCAGCAGGCCCAGGATTGAGACAGGACCTAGCAGAGCTGGACCGGACCCACCCTTCTCATGGAACACCTGGCAAAGGGAACGGTCGGCCGCCCTTCGCAATGAACACCACCATGGCAGAGACCTGACGTCACCAGAAATCAGTGGAGGGGACAGCTTCATTGAAACTGGAGTCTACTGGTGTGTTACCCTCGGGCTCCTCCTCTCCACACAGCAGGGAAATCTCAAGGGCCCCCCACCCAGCTCTCCTGTGAGCATGATTGTTAGACTGAGTGAGTCAGGAGTGGAGCATGATCCCTGGCTACAGCTTCCACCAGCACTGAAAATCAAGGTCTCTGGTGCCAGCTCCCATGGGCATGGCTACCGGAGGGCAGGCAGAATAATCTAACAGTTCCCAGCCCCCACGCTCCAAAATCTTAGGGTCTGGGGGAATGGCAAACAGAGAGATTGTGCCCAGTCATTCAAGAAAATAGGGGTCCTGGGAGTGGCAGACCAGGCGTGTAGCCAGTTTTGTGGTGAACGTCATCAGTGGGAGGGGCCTAGCTGGAGGAAAAGCGGGAACGTGACTGAAGTCCAGGAAAGGCTCTGGGTGCCCAGAATTGGAGAGCTGACCAATGGGGGAGGAGGAGCCAACTCACACGGATTGGTTCCTGTGTATTGAGAGGAGAAGCATGGCCCGGTGGGCACAGCTCCACCTATTAAAAGAGAAGTTAATCAAACTGTAACACTGCATTTTAAATTTTTTTTATTTTTATATTTTTATTTTTATTTTTTCTCTTTTCATTTCTTTTCAATTTCCTTATTCCTCTTTTCTTGAATTCTACCTGTTACTCTCATTATCTTTAGCAACTTCTTCCCTTCCCTTCTAATACCTTTCCTCTCAAGCATTATGATGCTGCTTATAACACGTAATTTACTAAATGTGTATAGGTAAATGTTCTGAGGTGTTATATAGTGCTATCAATTCCCCAGCTACACCCAAATACTCCAGACTTTTCTCCTGTTAATATCCCTCATCAGTAGAGCAATCTTCCAAGGTTGACAAGATAAACCAACCTCTATACCATCATATCACTCGACCTAAACATAAGTCCCAAGACCAAACCGCAGATCACTATATGCCATCAGAATCTATATGCATTTTACAAAACAAATGAATCTTCTTTAAAGTGCAATAAAATTCATCATCTCTAGTCATAGTCTCCCATCACAAAAGAGAGACTCTAGAGATACACAAAACCAAAATAAATTTTTAGGAGTAAACAGTAACTCAGCAGTCAAACTGAACCAGAAGTAACATGAGCAGCATGAAAAACCAATGAAGAAAAGGAGTACAAACAATGCAGGACAGCCTAAATCTACAGGAGAACCTAGAGGCATCAGAAAAATGGTCAAATAAAGAACTCAAGAAATACCTTATACAGATGAAATGGAATCTTATAGAGGACATGAGACAGAAAATTCAAATAATGAAAGAACACATTTAAAATGAATTACATAAACAGATTCAAGAAGCAAATAAACAACTTTCCAGGAGATAGAGATTATTTATAAAATCAAACAATTATCCTACAAATGAAGGAAACTATGAACCAAATTAAAAACTCAAACAAGAGTATCAGTAGCAGAGTGGAGCAAATGGGAAAGAGCAATTTTTTGAACGAAATAATTTTAGAAAACTTTCCAGATATAAAAAAGGAAATGGATGTACAAATTCTAGATGCATACAGGACACCGAGCATACAAAATCACAGTAGACCAACACCAAAACACATTGTTATGAAGATATCCAATATACAGAACAAAGAGAAAATATTAAAAGCTACAAAAGAAAGAAGGCAGTTTACATTCAGGTGTATACCAATAAGGTTAATGGCTGATTTTTCATCACACCACAGACCGCTGAAAGCATGAAGATCCTGGAACAATGTATTTCAAACACTGAAAGACAATGGATGCCAACCAAGAATTTTATATCCAGCAAAATTAAGCTTCAGGTACGACAACAAAATAAAAACCTTTAATGATAAACAAAAGTTAAAAGAATTCACAGCCAGAAAACCAGCATTGCAAAGCATCTTGAGCAAAACACTACATGAGGAATAAATAAAAAACAACAACCAAAACCAACAGTGGGAAGTACCTCAGTAAAACAAGAGTGGGAGAAAAAAAGCTAATCATGGAGAAACAAACCAAATTTTTAAAAAAGATTAATAATCAAACATGACTGGAAGTACAAACCATATATCAATACTAACCCTAAACGTTAATGGCTTAAACTCACCAACAAAGTGACATAGGCTTGTAACCTGGATTAAAAAAAACAGATCCAACAATATGCTGCCTTCAGGAGACACATCTGATTGGAAAAGATATACACAGACTGAAGGTGAAGGTTTGGGAAAAATCATACCACGCACATGGTCCTCAGAAGCAAGCAGGTGTGGCCATCCTCTTATCAAATAAAATCGACTTCAAGACTAAGTTAATTAAAAGGGATAAGGAAGGACATTATATACTGTTAAAAGGAATCATTCACCAACAAGACATAACAATTATCAATATTTATGCACCAAATAATGGTGCTGCAAAGTTCATAAAACAAACTCTCCTCAAGTTCAAGAATCAAATAGACCACATTGACTTCAACACACCTCTCTCACCATTGGACATATCCTCCAAACAAAAGTTGAATAAAGAAACTATAGAACTTAATAACACAATCAATAACCTAGACTTAATCATCATATATAGAATATATCAACCATCATCAAGTGGATACACGTTCTTTTCAGCAGCACATAGATCCTACTCAAAGATAGACCATATATTATGCCATAGGGCAACCCTTAGTAAATATAACAGTGTGGAGATAATACCATGCATCTTATCTGATCATAATGGAATGAAACTAGAAATCAATGATATAAACAGAAGGAAAAATCCTACATCACTTGGAAAATGAACAATATGTTACTGAATGATCAATGGGTTACAGAAGACATAAAGTAGGAAATCCAAAAATTCTTAGAGATAAATGAAAATACAGACAAAATATACCAGAATTGATGGGACACAAGGAAACCAGTTTTAAGAGGGAAATTCATTGCCTGGGGTTCATTCCACAAAACAAGAAAAAAAAAATAAATGAGCTCACACTTCATCTCAAAACCCTAGAAAAGGAAGAGCAGAACAACAGCAAATGTAGCAGAAGGAAAAAAAAAATAATTAAAATCCGAGTGGAAATCAATGAAATTTAAACCAAAAAATCTATTGAAAAAATTGCAAAACCAAAAGTTCGATCTTTGAAAAAATAAATAATATTGAAAGACCCTTAGCCATGCTAATGAAGAGAAGAAGAGAGAGAATTCAAATTACTAATATATAGGATGAAAAAGACAATATCACAACAGACACTACAGAAATACAGAAGATAATTAGAAATTATTTTGAAAACCTATATTCCCATAAAATAGAATATAGTGAAGACATCTATAAATTTTTAAGTCATATGATTTGCCCAGATTGAGTCAGGAGGTTACACACAATTTAAACAGACCAACATCAATGGAGGAAATCGAAGAAGCCATCAAAAGACTACCAACCAAGAAAAGCCCAGGACCGGATGGGTATATAGCGGAGTTTTACAAAACCATTAAAGAAGAATTAATACCAATACTTTTCAAGTTATTTCAGGAAATAGAAAAAGAGGGAACTTTTCCAAATTCATTCTATGAGGCCAACATCACCCTGATTTTGAAACTAGACAAAGACACTTCAAAGTAAAATACAGACCAATATCTCTAATGAACCTAGATGCAAAAATCCTCAATAAAATTCTGGCAAATCAGATACAAAGACATATCAAAAATAATTTGTACCATAATCAAGTAGGATTCATCCCTGGGATGCAGGCTGGTTTAATATATGGAAATCAATAAATATTATTCACCAAATCAATAGACTTAAAGATAAGAACCATATGATCATCTCAATAGAAGCAGAAAAAGCATTCAACAAAGTACAACATCCCTTTATGTTCAAAACACTAAAAAAACTAGGGACAACAGGAACTTACCTCTACATTGTAAAAGCTATCTATGCTAAGCCTCAGGCTAACATCATTCTAAATGGAAAAAAAATTGATGGCATTCCCTGTAGAATCTGAAACAAGACAGGGATGCCTTCTCTCACCATTTCTATTCAATATAGTTCTCAAAATACTGGCCAGAGCAACTAGACAGACAAAAGAAATTAAAGGCATAAAGACAAAAAAAGAAGAACTTAAATTATCACTATTTGCAAATAACATAATCCTATACCTAGCAGACCAAAAAGGTTTTACAAAGAAACTAATAGAGCTAACAAATGAATTCAGCAAAGTAGCAGGATATAAAATCAATACAACAAATCTTCTGAAATGGAAATGGTGACAACCACCCCATTCACAATATCCTCAAAAAAATAAAATATTTGGGAATCAACCTAACAAAAGAAGAGAAAATTTTATGCAATAAAAACTACAGATTCCTAAAGAGAGAAATAGAAGATCTTAGATGATGGGAAAATATACCCCTGTTCATGGATAGGCAGAACTAACATCATCAAAATGGAGATATTACCAAAGGTTCTCTATAGGTTTAATGCAATGCCAATCAAAATCCCAATGACATTTTTTTTTTAGAAATAGACAAAGCAATCATAAAATCCATCTGGAAAAATACAAGACCCAGAATAGAAACAGCAATTCTAAGCAGGAAGAGTGACAAAGGCGATAGAGCGATATCAGACCTCAAACTCAACTACAGAGCAATAGTAAGAAAAACAGCATGGTACTGGTACCAAAACAGGTGGGTGGACCAATGGTACAAAATAGAGGACACAGAGACCAATCCACAAAATTACAACTATCTTATATTTGATAAAGGGGCTAAAAGCATGCAATGGAGAAAGGATAGCATTTTCAATAAATGGTGCTGGGAAAACTGGAAATCCATATGCAACAAAATGAATCTGAATTCCTTTCTCTTGCCATGCACAAAAGTTAACTCAAAATGGATCAAGGAGCTTGATAACAAAACAGAGACTCTTTGTCTGATAGAAGAAAAAGTTGGCTTTAATTCACATATTGTGGGGTCAGGCTCAAAATTCCTTAATAGGACACCTTCAGCACAAGAGTTAAAACAAGAATCAACAAATAGACTTACTCAAACTAAAAAAGTTTTTTCTCAAAAAGAGAAAGAATAAGAGAGGTAAAAATAGAGCCTACATCCTGGGAACAAATTTTTACTTCTCACACTTCACATGGAGCCCTAATATCCAGAATATGCCAAGAACTCAAAAAATTAACCAATAAGGAAATAAATAACCCAATCAACAGATAGGTCAAGGACCTGAACAGACACTTCTCAGAAGAGAACATACAATCAATCAAAAAGTACACGAAAAAATGCTCACCATCTCTAGCAGTGAGAGAAATGTAAATTAAAACCACCCTAAGATACCATCTCACTCCAGTAAGAATGGCAGCCATTATTAAGTCAAACAACAACAAGTGCTGGCGAGGATGTGGGGAAAAGGGTACACTTGTACATTGCTGGTGGAACTGCAAATTGGTTTAGCCAACTTGGAAAACAGTATGGAGATTCTTTGCAATGCTGGGAATGGAACCACCATTTGACCCAGATAATCCCCTTCTCGGACTATTCCCCAAAGACCTTAAAAGTGCGTTCTACAGGGATACAGCTACATCGATGTTCATAGCACAATTCACAATAGCTAGACTGTGGAACCAACCTAGATGCCCTTTGATAGACAAATTGAAAAAAAAAGTGGCATTTATACACCATGGAATATTAATCAGCACTAAAAAATGACAAAAGCATGGCATTTGCAAGGAAATGGATGTCATTAGAGCAGATTATGCTAAGTGAAGCTAGCCAATACCTAAGGAACAAATGACAATTGTCTTCTTTAATATAAAAAGGACAACTCAGAACAGAGCAGGGAAGAAGAGCTTGAGAAGAAGTTTACCATTAAACAGAGACAAGAGGTAGGAGGGAAAGGGAGAGAGAAGAGAAATTGCATGGAAATGGAAGGAGACCCTCATTGTTATACAAAATTACATATAAGAGGAAGTGAGGAGAAAGGGAAAAAAACAAGAGAGAGAAATGAATTACAGTAGATGGGGTAGAGAGAGAAGAAGGGAGGGGAGGGGGATAATAGAGGATAGGAAAGGAAGCAGAATATGACATCAATATGGCAGTAGGTAAAAACGTGGATGTGTAACCGATGTGATTCTGTAATCTGTATACGGGGTAAAAATGGGAGTTCATAACTCACTTGAATCAAATGTATGAAATATGATATGTCAAGAGCTTTGTAATGTTTTGAACAACTAATAATAAAACAAACAAACAAACAAAACAGAAATGAACCTTACTATAATCCCAACTACTCAGGAAGCTGAGACATAAGAATTGCAAGTTTGCCTGGCAATCTAGACAGCTTAGCATAGCAAGACACTGTCCCAAAATAAAGTTTTTAAAAAGGGCTGGGGATAGAGCTCAGTGGTAGAATGTTCCTGGATTACAGTCCCCATACTGGGGAGTGATAAATAAGAAATTGACTTTTGGAGCCATTTCTACATTGTGGATCCACCAGCACTTTTACAGTTTCTCTGCCATCAAAGGAGGCCAGGCACATCACAGCACCATTATATAGCTTCATGTCCTAGGTGACCATCCATGGTGAGGATTCTGCTGATGGTCCTGTAGGCACCTTCCATGTTCCCCTTCTATACCCTCACAGTCCTGGCATTAAACTTCACATGTTCTACCATGACATTGGATTGAAATCTGAATTTTGTAAAAGCCAGCATCCCCAGAACCAAGTCAACCTGAAGAACATTTGCTTGCACTCATGTTTCTGTCAAGAAAACATTTCCTAATGCAGCCTCTTGAAAAACAACTTGGAAATGCCTCAGAGTTAAATATTATACTATGATGGAGGAACTTTCCAAATGTGTCTAATAAAAGTTAATCACTGTATAAGTCTAAACCTATATGTCTATAGTTTATTAAATCATATTAGTTAGTAGAGTGACTGACTGGACTCATCAAAAATTGAGTATTGAAAAAAATCTATTTAACACTCATGTACTTTACTTGAAAATAATAACACATAAATAATTAGCTTAGCCTTATGAAAATCTAAGACTTGGTCAAAATATTTACTCATTTTTTAAAATAATGGTAGAATACACATAACACAACCAAAACCATTTTTAAGTGTACATTTCAGTTCAGTGAGTTAATTACATTCATGCAGTCGTGTGCCCAATCTTCAGAACTCTTTAACTTTATAAACCAAAACTCCATTTCCATTAAGCATCTCCCCATTCCACTATTTAATCCCTGACAACCATCAATCTAACTTTCTGCCTCCATGAATCTTACTACTCTGGGTCAGATTAACTAACATTAAGTAGAATTATATAATATTTGTCCTTAGTTCACATAGCATCATATACTTAAATTTCAAAAATATTGTATCAGGATTCCCTTCCTTTTTAAGGATGAATACTATTCTACTCTGTGTGTGCATGCCAAATTTTGTTTACTTATTTAACCTTTGATGGACACTTAAAATGCCTACACCTTTTGTCTATTGCAAATAATGCTATGAGCATGGGTGTCAAAATATCTGTTAGGTTTTTGTTATCAATTCTTTTGGGTACTTATACCCCAAAGTGGAATTGTTTATTAAGGTTTTTCAGCAACTGCCATACTGTTTTCCATAGTGGCTGTACTATTTTACATTACCCCACCAACAACACAAGAAGGTTCCTATTTTTCCATTTCCTTGTCAACCCTTGTCATTATTAATATTTTTGAATAGTAGCCAAACCTAATGGGTGTGAGGAAGTTCCTACTTGTAGTTTTGATTTTCATTTCCCTAATGAGAAGTGATGCTGTGCATCTTGTGCTTATTGGTCATTTGTGCAACTTCTTTGGAGAAGTCCTTTGGCCCTTTTTTAATCAAATTTTATTGTTGTTGAGTTGAAGGTGATCTTTATTTACTTTGGATCTAAAAATAATTCTTAAATTTTAGTTCTAGTGGACACATACCTTTATTTTACTTACTTATTTTTATTGGTGCAGGGCCTTGCATGTGCTAGGCAAGCACTCTACCACTGAGCCACAACCCAAGCCCATTACTTTGGGTATTTAAAAAAATATATTTTTAGTTGTAGTTAGACATAATAACTTTATTTTATTTATTTTTATATGTGGTGCTGAAAATCAAACCCAGTACCTCACATTTGCTAGGCAAGTGCCCTGCCATTAGGCCACAACCCAGCTCAACTCTGCATATTAAACCCTTATGGAATATGTGATTTGTAAATATTTTCTTCCATTTCATAAGTTGTTATTTCACTATCAACATGTTTTACATATAAATAAAACTCTTGGATTTTTAGAAACTTTAATATCCTCATCACTCTTGAACGCCTTAAAATATTACGCATTTATAGCTTGTACTTTTTCTCCACCCAGTTCTAGCTTTGATGTTACTGCAGTCTTTTTTGAGCTGTGTGATAATTTTAGATTTAGAGCCCTGGGTAAAAAATCTAAACTTTTTCTCTCTTAGGTAATGAGGAAGCCACTTAAGATAGTAAAAAGCCTTGGATCAGTAGGGAGAAAACACAAAGTTTAGACCTGCTCTATCACTTATTACTTTGTAATCCTTGGGTAAGTCATTTATCTTTTGTGACCTTTAGTTACATGTTTACAAAGCAGAATACTAATGACTGGCCTCCTGTGGACCATTCGCCTATGAAAAGTGTGGACAATACTTTCCCATGTGGTCCAGTAGTCATGTTCTCTGGTATTTAATCCAGTGCATTGAAAACATATTAACATAAAACCCTAACTATGCATGTTTATACCATCTTTATTCATAACTTCCCTAACTTGGAAGCAATCAAGATGTCTAATGAAAACAAATAAATTGAAATCTAGATCACAGAATATTATTAAGCACTGAAAAACAAAAACAAAAAGTTAGGAAGCCATGAAAAGCCTTAGAGAAAGCTTAGATGCATATTACTAAGTGAAAGACCAGTCTGAAACGAATCCATACTGTTTCATTCTAACTAAAAGATTTGATTCTGAAAAAAAGAAAAAATATGAAGAAAGTAAAAAGATTAGTGGTTCAGGAGACAGGGAAAATAGGAAACCTACAGAGGATTTTTAGGGCAGTGAAATTATTTAGTATTATACTAGAATGGTGGATACATATCATTATACATTTGTCAAGACTCATAGAATACCTGACACCAAGATTGATTCTTATTGGAAATGATGAATTTTAGGGGACAATGAAGTATCTGTGTGGATTGCTGAATGTAACAAGTATACCACAGTTACAAATGCAGGATGACCATTGTGGCGAAGGCTCTTTGAGTGGGAGCACAGGAGATATATAGAAACTATGTACTTGTTATTAAAATAATTTTTTTTTTTAGAAATGGGGAGAAGTAACACCCTCAGAGAATTTAGTACAGGAAATAAAGAAGTGGGAGGCAAAAGTAGAGAATATGGTTAATGAAACAAAAATATTCAAGTTCCAAGAAATAGTAATAATAGAGTTCTGAGAAAAGCACAAAGGTACAAATGAGAAAATATTGATTAGTTATGTCAACTGGAGATGACTGATGATATTAGCAAAAACAATTTTTGAGTCAAATGGTACAGCAAGACTGAGTAAGGGCTAAAAGGGAGAAAGAGAATGCTTGAGAAATAGAAAATATAGATTATTTTTTCATGAAATTTGGATTAGAATTGCATAGCAAAACAGGGAGAAGGAAATAAGATGTGGTTTGGGTGAAAGCTATAGGAATGGCAGGGAATGGGAGAAACATTAGTTTTTCTGAAATGAGAGCCTAATAGGAAGTTGGTAATGAGGATTAAGTCCATAGGTAGAGGGGTGAGAGAGATGCCTTATATCTCTGGGGCCTTTGATATAAACTGTTTCATGTCCATATTGGACATCCTTAGTCCTATGTTCTACCTATGTCTTTCATCCTCACAATCCACAGGAGAAGATGAAAATGGAAGTCATGGTCACCTATTTTTTTCAGTCCCCAATGTGCTCTCTCTTTTCTCACTCTTCACTTTAGATTTTTAAAAAACTTTCCTGGCCTGGTTTCCATCCTTATGCAATTTGGATTCCATAATTAATTGCTTAAATTTCTTTCCACACTCTTAATCCCTTGCCTTTTGACCCTTCCATCTAGCTATCAACTTCTAAACCTGAATCAATACTACCATCCATTTTCTCCTACAAATAACCTCACTCTGATTCATTCTCGTATTGTAAATTTCTTTCCTCTCATTCTGTCACACCAACTGAAACCTTTGTTCCAGAATTCAACAAACCCTCACATTCTCAGTCTTTTCATTAACCCTCCACTTACTGCCTAACTGAAACCTGGCTACCTCAAGAGAATACCACTGGAATTATGCCCCTGCTGGTAGGAGGTTAATTGTCCACCTCCATCTCCCACAGGTCCAGAGGCAGCACCAGAACTTTGCAGCACCTTGTCACTTGCAGGTTGTCACCCTTCTACTTTCAACCTTAAGACTCAATATCTGAAGGTACAACATGTTTGGTTATGTCATGCTCTTCTCCTAGTTGATACTACAGTTGAAATATCTGTTTTGCAGTCTCTCTCTCTCTTCACCCCAACACCTACAAGCATACTAGCTACCCTAACACTAGACAAATAACCTAACATACTAGGCTCAGCATTCTTTGCCCTACCCAAACCTTCATACCATTTCAGCAACACCCATGCCCTTGACCTTGCCCACTCTACACTGCTTTACTGAAGGAATCTCAGGCTTTAAGAATCCACTCTTGAATCCCTCTCTCTCATACAGCTTAATCAGGCATCACAGCTTTACTGCTTAAATACAAACCTTCTTTGACATCACTGAGGCTTTCATCTTCCAAACATTGTTTACTTTCCAGATCTATTTTCCTGGCCTGGTTTTCCTTCCTTATGCAATTTGGATCCAATAACTGATTTTTCAAATTTCTTTGAACACTCTTAATCCCTTGCCTATTGACCCTTCCAACTAGCTATCAACTTCTAAACATGAATCAAATCTACCATCCATTTTCTCCTACACCTAACCTATGAGCATTTCTGGAGGAAACTATATGAATGTGCATGCTACTGTTAGTAAAATTCATATTTTAAAATTTCAGTGGGACCTTTTGGAGTTGCCTTTGTTCTACTTCCTATTCCATCCCTTACAAAAGCTTTTTTGATATTTTATCATACCTTAGTCTACATTTCTTAATTGCTGAGAAAGTTAAGTTGGTCTGTCAAATAAGAATTGCTCTCAATTTCAGCCTAAAGCCAACCTACCACTTTGTTTAAGTCACTCTTCTGGTTTTGGCTCCCTAAATACAGAATGCACACAAGTCTAGACTCCTTGAAATAACCACTTCCTCTCACTATCTTTCTGTGGTAGCATAAAATACCAGTATCCTCACTGTGCTCTCAACATACCATGTTGCTCAAGCTGCTGTGTATGCTTTTCCTTCTGCCACTCAATTTCCTCCTCCAGTTAGACTTAAAAAACAAACAAACAAAAAAAAAAACTTTGCTAAAGAAATCTCTTCCATGTCTCCTAACTCCACTCAATGAAAAAAGGAAAAAAAAGCACTTGAATACTTCTTACTTTCCTCCTCTTCCTCCTCCTCCTTCTCCTCCTCCTCCTCTTCCTTCTTCTTCTTCTTATTTGTATTACTGCAATTTTTACATGGCATGGTAATTATCCATAAAGGTAATTTGAAGAACAAATTTGGTGTGAAGAGACTGGTAGGAACAAAAATTATAACAACTGAGTGAGAAGTCAAAGTAGGATGGTGAGGGAGGCTCTTCATTCATTAAACAAATAACCAACATATTATCAACATATTTAGTATGTAAACCAAGGGTTGGAGAGAAACAAGTGGGTAGGCTGTAGGTTGGGACAGGTATGGCAATCAAACTGATGAGATATTAAATTATATCTAGATCTTGAAGAAAGGTTGGAATGTGAATCAACTAAAAAAAGCTTGAAGGAGAGGTAGGGAAAAGATAGGTTACCAAGGAAACAAACACATACATATTTGGCTAATATAAGCTGACTCATCCTGGCTAAAAAAAGAAAGGTTTAGGAACACTGGTATTAGGAGACAAAACTGAAAGCTTAAAAACAGACTCTTGGACTTAGAACAGACCTTAGGAGTCACCTAAGTGACCCATCTTCCTAATGAAGAATGTTCTCTCTCTCTCTATCTATCTTTCAATTTTAAGATAGGTTCTTGCTAAGTTACTGAGAGTCTGAGTTGCTGAGGCTGGCCTCAAACTTGTAATCCTCCTGCCTCAGCCAATGTGCTGGGATTACAGGTATGGTGCCTAAGTAAGAATGTTGTCCCTGACAAATGCACAAGGCCATTCAATTGGTAGTAACACTGAGGTATCCTATTCATTATTGTACTCTTCTAAATGTTGAAAATTATTTGTTCTAATATTAACTGTATAGAAACATTAACTTTAATGTCTCCCTACCAGTCCTGGTTCTGTCTTCTGATGTACCCAGCATAACTCTATGTCCTCTTTATGGGCCAGTTTTTCAAATATCTTAGTTATGTGCAGCCTTGAACAAATACTTTTTTGAGGATCAGTTTTCTCATCTCTAAAAAAGAGGTGTACAGAAGCTAATTGTCTCCAGATATCTGCTGTCCACTTCATTTATTATAATTAGATTTTTTTTCTAGGTATATGGAACACAGCAATGATTACATTTTTTATCCTTCCGGACAATTGAAAATGATATTCTGCTTATGTTCTGGTCAATGGACTCTGAGCAGAAGAGACCTCCTTATACCTTTTCCTCATTCCCAAAGGTTGGGGCTAGAATTTGGATGTAGAGTGAGCCAACTTAATTTTTGTGGATGAGCACAATACCTTGAAAACAAGATAATAAGAGACCAGTCTCCTGACAACTTGACAAGGCAAAACTACCATGCCAGTTTGGACTTTATATGAGAGAAATAAACTTCTATTTTGTTTAAGCTACTTGTTATTTTTTAAAAATAAGTGTGTTATAACACAAGAACATATTTTCCAAATTTGTTGGTCTCCTCTAATCTCCGGTCATATGAAAGTTTGGTTCATGTCCTAAGCTAGCTTCTAATACTCAAACTGTTTTTTTGAAATATTTATTTTTTAGTTGTAGATGGACAGAGTATCTTTATTTTATTTTATGTGGTGCTAAAGATCAAATCCAGGACCTCACATGTGCTAGATGAGAGCTCTATCACTGAGCCACAACCCCAGCCCTTAATACTCAAACTATAAAGAAGAAAAGAATTATTGTACAATTGCACCACAGCATGGCACATGTAACATAGGGAACATAACACTTAGAGTTATAGTGGGTAAAAAGAGCACAGGGTCTCCCTCACCACTCCACTCAGAGAGCACAAGCCCCCAGTAAGCATGAAATGGGAGACACCAATTTTAATTTCTTCAGTTACATTGTCCTTAGTTTCCTGGTAACTATTAAAACATGCACATCTTGCTACAAAAATATAATTCTAGAATTTAAAGATATGTACTATTGTGCAATATCATCCTTAAAACATTATCCAACAACTTCATTGTAAATTTATGTATAATACAAACAGAGATATGCATATGCTATATGCATTTACCTTTTTGGTTTTTTGGGTGTTTCTCATTATTTTCAAGGGTAACTTTGACAATCCATGATTCATGTGTGTTGCGTATGTGGGGGAGGTTTACTGGGGATAAAACCCAGGGCTTCATGCTTACAAGACAAGCATTCTACTACTGAGTTACAACCCAACATTTCATGATATTTTTTCTTGACTCTATAACCTTTGACAATCACAATTCAATTATAAGGAAATACAGGAAATAAACAACTAAAAAATACTTCAGATGATACCATATCCTGAAAACTTCAGGTGTAGAAGTGGTCGTAGAGGTCACCTAAATCAAAAAGAATTTGTATCAGTCAGGATAGGGTCCATTATGCTTCAGTTAATATGCAACCCCCAAATTCTAATGGTTCAAAAAACATTGAAGGGTTTGTTTCTGTTTATCTAATGTCTAGTGGAGGTCACCTGAGGTTCTGCCCCATACCATATTCATTTGGTGACAAGGTTGGCCACACATGGACAGCTGTTTGTGGTAAAGAAAAAGAGACACAGCAAATTGCATCATTTCTCTTAAACCTTCTGCCCAGAAATGGCAGATATCACTTTTGCTCACAACTCATTTGTCAGAGCAACTTATATGATCACTTCTGAGTTCCACAGGTATTTAATCTACTGCAGAGAGAAGGGAACAGAATACTTAGCAAACTTGTAAAGATTCTAGGATGGGGTGGTAGCTCAGTGATAGAGCTCTTGCCTCAAATTTGTGAGGCACTGGGTTTGATTCTTGGCACCACATAATAATAAATACATAAAAAGATATTGTGTCCATTTACAACTAAAAAAGTATTTAAAAAAACTTCCAAAGATTCTCTCTTAAACAGTTCCCAAACTGTCATTCAGTCAGTGCTTAGGACTCCACCATCCTCTCAAAGAAACCCATTCAATGATGACTCAGTACAAAGCATTAAGAAGTGCTCCTTTAGGTTGATTACAAACCTAATCCCCGTAAGCTTCCTCCTATTGGTCCCCATTTTGTGTTCTTGTGACAGTAAAGTCAGATCTACTTCTTCTCTTTTTTTTTCTAACTTTATTTTATTTTATTTATTTATACGTGGTGCTTAAGATCAAACCCTGGGCCTTACATGTGCAAGGTAAGGGCTCTACTGCTGAGCCATTACCCCAGCCCCAGATCTACTTATTTTCTATGAGGTAGTTCCTAAACTATCTAGAACTTCAACGATCTCTCACGTAATAGGATGCATCGTCTTTTCTGAATATTTTTCTTTTTCTAACCCCTCATCTGATAATAAATTTTCTTAACATTAAAAAAATTAAAAATGTGTTATGACATATCTCCTAATCCAAGAAGAGTAACAATGGTTTTTTACTTCTGTTAAAGGGGTTTTGTAAAAAAAGCATATGTGTGTGTGTGTGTGTGTGTGTGTGTGTGTGTGTGTGTGTGGATTTTTTTCAATTCTCAGCATTTGAAAACCTTCATCTCTCCCCTACTCTCTTGTAATGAGGAACTGAATTCAGGTGTATGTTACCAGTGAGCCACATTCCATCCCTTATTAAAATTTTGAGTCCTCTCCAAGTAACCCAAACTTGTTTTGAATTTTAGATTCTCCTGGCTTATGTGCATGGCTTACTGATATAATAGTGAATATTAACTTAGTGGCATAAAATGGTATCAGCAAAAGTTTTACAAGGCATGAATACCTAGTAATGAGACTGAATACTGCAAACTTAGAACTAGAAAGCCACAGCTAAAAAATAGAGTATATGCATGAGTATTATGTTTCTTATCTTTTATATACGATTATCTTGAGGCAAATGCAAATGGTCCAGGTCTACTAACCCATTTAGTAGTATCACATATTGGAACCAATTTCCTATAACCAATTTCCTATAACTAACATTCAGGAAAAGTCATACTACATAGACTTATGTATTTGTTTTCTAAAACATAAAGCTGAGAAAGCATACAACCCAAAACGTAAGAATCATTAAAGTCTAGTGATTTAAAATGGACCATGGAGCCTGCCTGACTTCTTGCTTTGCACTTACTAGCTTACTAACTTTCAATATTTCTTTGGGTTTCTGTTTCTTCAGGTATAAAATCAGAGTAATAATAACAACAATGGTAATAATAGCAATAGTAAAGATAAAATAATAGTACTTCCTTGTAGGATTATTTTGAAGAGTAACATAAAGAATTAAAAATATATTAGGAGCTGGCTGAGCTTAGCGCAGCCTGTGGTCGGTATGAGCAAACTCAGGCCACTAGTGCCAACTGCAACACTTGGCTGGCTGGTTCCCAATCCCGCAGCATGCTGCCCAGAACTGGCCAGGGTGCGAGCTTTAGACCAGCCAGGGGGCAGGCTTGAAACAGCTGCCTGCAAAGGTGCTGTTGATATGGCAGTGGAAACCCCGCACCCAAGCCAAGAGAATGGCCATGGTGTTCATGTGTGGCATGGAGTACCTGCTGTTCAGCAGCAGACCCTTCCTGTGGAACCTGACAGTGTACACGCTCTGGAGATGGCCTACAGAGCGGCTGCTGGCTTGCCACCAGGTGCTGCGGACATGTGCAGGCTGCAGATGTGTACCAGATGACAGAGGACAGGCACTGCCAGGTGCACCTTCTGGATGACAGAAGGCTGGAGGTGCTGGTTCAGCCCAAACTTCTGTCAAGAGAGCTTCTGGATCTGATGGCTTCACACTTCAACCTGAAACAAAAGAGTACTTTTTGTTCATAGATGACATTGGTCAGCAGAACTAGCTGCAGTTGGACCACCGGGTTCTGGACCATGACCTGCCCAAGAAGCCAGGCCCAGCCGCCTTGCACCTTGCCATCAGGTTCCGCACATCGAAGACACCACTTGTTTTTCTAGGGCGTTGACCAGAGTAAGGTGAACACAGAGAGCAGAGCAGCTGGCCCTAGCGCCAAGCCTGGGATCCAACTATGCTCAGGCAAAAGCAGGCACCAAGACAGGTCACAAAGAGGTAGGACTGCTTGCTGGAACCCCAAGAGTCAGGGTGGGACTTCAGAGGCCAAGTGAATGCAGAACCTCATTCCGAGGGGGATGAGCCACAAATCAACTAGTGCTGGGCCATCTGTCTTCCTAGACTCTGGAAGACCAGCAAGAGACCAGGTCTCCTGGACAGGCCCTCTGCCTGTGATGTCCTTCCTAACTTGGTCACCTAGTGTGCTTGGCTCACTTGTCCCATCCCTGTGGCTGCATCTGATGGATTTTAGCTGGGCCGCAATGTCCCTCTTGACCCATAAGCTGGGTTGACTGCATCCATCTCCCTGGCCCCACAGCACTGTGTGTACCTCACATTTCACTGAGGTGGTGGCTGCAGGAAGGCCCTGGATATGAACTCGGAGGTCTGACAGACCCCAGTTTGAGTCACAGCTCCATCACTGCCTAGCTGTGTAGCATGGAGAAGTTGACCTGACATCTCTGTGCCCCAGTTTTCTCATGTAGGGTCCATAATTTCTTTTCTACCGCATCTGCTTTTGCTGACAATTAAAGAAAGTGACTCCTGTGGAGCACTTGGCTGCCCCAGCACATAGATACCCTCTGTTAAATAGGTTCTTTGGTCACCTACAGCCACTGCTTGTGACTAACATAAACACAACTTAAAGAAAACTAAACTGATCAGGTTTTGGAAAAGATGAAAAGATGAGATCAGCAGAAACCAGTGGCAGATTTCATTGGGGTGCTGCTGGCCAAACAAATAGACTCTGCCCTCTCTGACTCTTGGTCATACTGTTAGTATCCCACTGTGAGGGAGTCTGGTCTGGCTTGGTGACAGCGCAGCTAGGAGGTGTGCTGAGCAGGTGTGTGCTCTTCTACTCTACTCCCTCACGGGAGCAGCCTCAAGCCACACGCACCAAGTGAGTCCTTAGGCCTCTGCACCTGTGATCTGCAGGCAAGAGCAACCTGACTGAGTCAACCTCACAGTTCCAGAGGAAGGGACTTAAAAAGGAAGCATTGGAGACAGAGAAAATATGCATGAGAAAATCCATGGACCTTGTAGTATTGGTCGGACCCTTCTCTGTTAGAGATCCATGAAGTTCCTGCTGGAGGACAGCATGTACCATGGTGTCTCCTCACTGTCTGCACATCTACTTTCCTTTGTGACCCTTGGTCTTCAGAAAAAGTACATCTGAATTCTCTATGAGGTCAGTGTGATGTAGCTGGACACATTTTTGATCCTAACAAACCATAAGTTAGTTAACCGTTTTGCAAGTAGAGTGGATCATTTGCATTAGAGATTTTCTCTAATTCTTTGTTTTTAAATTATAAAATAGGAACTAAATCAGGTGGAGGATTGCTGTTCCATGCCTATCTCATAGAAGGCTCAAGAGAAAAGCCTGCTGTTACCTTTGCAGTATCAATGTCGTCATTACTATAGATTCCTAACATCCTTCCCAATGTCTGGTGCCTAATAGGTATTCAGAAGGTGTTTAGTGAATGAGCAATTTGTACTTTTATACATGCAAATGATCATATACATATAATTTAATTAAAAAATATATATATATTAGGAAAGTGCTAAAATAAGTGTTAGCTACTAGTAGATTATAGCTATTATAATAATGTGAATTGATGATTCCATTTCCAGTGAGGATAAAAAGAGTTCTTCTTATATATTTATTTATATTAATACATAATTGACACAAAAAAGTTGTGCACTCAATTATATATTTATTTCATAATGTGTTATTACAAGATATACAATGATGTTTTGATATATGTGTACATTGTGAAATGGTTCAATTAAATTAATAATTTCACCAATTTACTTGCTTTTTGTTGTCAGAACATTTATCATCCACTCTTAGTAATTTCTAAATATACATTAACTCTAATAATTATGATATACAATATATCTCTGAGACTTGTTCATTCTAACAGAAATTAGAAATTCCCCATACCTTCCACCTCTCTGCTCTGGAGACCACCATTCCATTCTCTGCTTCCATGAGTTGGCCTTTTTCATGTTACACATATGCACCGTCTATGCCTGGCTTATATCATTTATCATAATGTCCTCCAGTTTCATCCACTTTGTCACAAATGACAGGATTTATTTCTTTTTAAAGATTGGATTTTATTCCATTGGATATACTACATTTTAAATATTCATTCATCTGTTACAGACAGGATGTTTCAGTGTCTTGTCTTTTGTGAATAATGTTGCAATGAACATGGGAGTGCAGACTTCTCTTCAGCATACTAATCTAATATCCTTTGGCCATATACCCAGAAGGCGATTGCTGAAACCATGGTGTAAACAATTATCTGCCATATGGTAAAACAGCATTTTCTAATATTGGTTATTTTTGATATTTAATACTTATTAGTGTTTTTTCCATCAGCAAAACTCAGTTTAATGCAAACGGGTAAACTGGAAGTATAGGTCAAAGGTTTTTAAAGCATGCATGCATTATTAGATATTTCCATTTCTAAGTGTTGATCCTAAATAATTATTCACCAGATTGGGCTACATGGATGCTTATGGTGGTTTATTTATAAAAATATTAATTACAAAGGAAAAAAAGGCTGGGGATGTGGACCAGAGGTAGAGGTCCAATACCCAGCATCTCAAAAAAACAAGAATCTGACTGCTACAAAAAAATGTTGGTACAATAAATCATATAAATTAATAAAATAGAATGATATGCATTGATTTAAAACAGTTTCATTTTTATTAGCACATTATAATTATATATAATAGTGGAGTTCATTCTGATACAATCATACATGACTAGAATGCAATTTGCTTCATTTCAGTCCCAGATACTTCCTTTTTCCCTCTCCTCTTTCCTGTCTCTATTCCCTTCCTCAACTATACTGATCTTCCTCCTATGTATTTATTGTTTTTTAAATTGGTGCTTTATAGGTGCACATAAAGGTGGAATTCATCATGGTACAATCATATATGTTCAGACCATAAATTTGGTCAATTTATTCTGCATCCTCCCCTTTACAGTCCCTCCTCCTTCCCCTTAAATCCTCCTTTTCTACTACTTAGGTCTCCCTTCTATTTACATGGGCCCCCTGCCTTTTCCCTCTTATTTTGCTCTAGCTTCAGCATATGAGAGAAAACATTTTCCATTGATTTTCTGAGTCTTGTTTACTTAACAAATGCCATGATTTTATCCCTCTTTATGGCTAAGTAGAATTCCACTATATATATATTACATTTTCTTTATCTTTTCATCTGTTAATGTGCACCTAGACTGGATCCATTACTCTGCTATTGTGCACTGCACTGGTATAAACATTGGAATGCATGGATCGCTATAGTGTGCTAATTTTAAAGCACTTTAACATTTAATATTTAATGATATAGAAGTAAAAAAACGTATTATGACCTCTTTTAAAAGAATTTGATGATTGTGGAGAGGTTGGGCATATACATCTATGTATGTATGTATATGTGGTGATTGATAGAGTTTCCTGAGTCATACACCAAAATATCAGTAATAGTGTTTATTTCTGGATTGTTCATTTATGGGCAATTTTTGTTATTTTTTTTTTTTTGCTTTTCTAAGTTCTCCACATGAGTCTATATTACTTTTGAAGTATGGAAAAATTAGTAAAAAGAAATAAACAATTCAGTGAATTAAAACCTTGAAAACAGCGAGAAGGCACGGTGGGTAGGAATGATGGTTGAATGAGTTAAACATGATTACCCTAAATACATGTACATAGACACTAACAGTGTGAAATACTTTGTGTAAAATCAATGACTTGAAAAATTGTGCTCTATATGTGTCATATGAAATAAACTGCATTCTGCTATCATGTATACCAAATTATAATAAATAATTTTGTTAAAATAATAGACAAATATTTGTTATACAAGTTAAACAAATAAAATCTTGAAAACATAAAGACAGTCTTTGAAAAAAAAGAGAGAAATATTTTTTGCTTATTTACAAATTAAAAGATGTAATAAACAGAAGTGCTCAATAGCTTCCTGGACATTCCCTGAATACACATGAGTTTTTGCCAGAAACTCATGTGAAATCTGAAAAATTACTTTTCCTATTAGCACCCACCCACTCACACAGGTGAAAAAATAGGAAAAAAATTGGCCTAAAATATGTAGAAAAAATTTCTTCCTTTATTTAAACAGAACAAAATTAAATTTAATTAATGACAGGCTTAATAAAACTTCAAAAGTGATTTAAATGTTTACAAAAGAAGAACTCTAAAAAGATTCAAAAAATATAATATTTTATCTAAGAGATATTTGAAAATATTTTGTTATGCAAGAATTTGGCTTCAGCTGAATAGACCAATATAATTGTACAAGGTATTTTCCAAATGATATAATAATTATGGTTATGAAAAAATTAACCATTTACCCTGACCATTTTAATAACAATTGTAGTTGGATATGGCGGTTCTCCCCTGTAATCCCAATGATTGGGGGCATTGCGGGTAATGGCAGGAGGTTCCCAAGTCCAAAGTCAGACACAGCATTTAGTGAGGCTCTAAGAAACTTAAAAAGACCCTGTTTCAAAATAAAACATAAAAATGCCTGGGGATGAGGCTCAGTGGTTAATCACCCCTGGGTTTAATTCCCAGTACCAAAATCATAATAACAACATTATTCATTACAAATAAATACCTTTTAGTCTTATTTCTTTTTAGAGTCTTCACTGAGCAAACATTCCCTGGAGAAACTGGATCCTTCTAAAATTAATTTTCACTAACAATCACTAAAAGGCCAAAACAGTATAAGGAAGACCTAAATGAGAAATAAGCAGGTTTGTATGGCTCTCATAGACTAGTATTTAAGAAACACATATATCACGATAAATGTGACTTCAACTGTTTATCGGACTCACTGTCACCTCCAAATGTATCATGTTATCATTTTATAAACTTAAGTCTTCATATCTTCTATAACCATATACAATATTCTCCTTAAACAAAACAAAGAATTCTCTGGACTTCGTTATTTCTCTCCTGGCATCAAGGGATCTATCACAGCATTTTCATTTATCAGTCACTCATATGAGAAACTTGAGTTCAGGATCTCATTAGCTCCTGCTTGCATTATTTTAATAGGCTCCTAATTTGTCTCCTCATCTCATCTACTATCACTTGAACTCAAAATCATCAGCCTCCCAGGAAGCTCAAATATCACTTTAATCATACTACAACTCAGTTCAAGAATCCTAACTTGAATTTTATCCTATGAGCAGTGGAAAGCAAACTATAATGGCATTCAAAGGCTTTTTCTAATCTTCTGCTTTTGCTCCATATGAACTCTGTGGAATCAGGATGATCTAGAACCAATTCTATGAGTGTCTTGCTAAAGCTGTCCTCCCACCTCACTTTCTTGTCAATGCAAATTAATCCTCCCAGCATGCTCAGCTTAAATGCAAATACAATTTTCAGTAACTAGTACAGCTGTAAATGAACTCTTTTCCTTTATAATTTCATGCTCACATATTGTCTGACTCATGAACATGGCAGCAAGTCATAGTGTCTCCTACTGACAAATAAGTATAATTATTTTTTTTAACTCGAGGTAATTTTTTGTTGACCCTTTATTTGTTGTACTTCTCACAGTTTCTAATGGCTAGAAACTTGTAAATGCACAATTAATATTTGGTGAAAAATGAAGTATCTTCATGTTTAGGTTTTATACAAAGCCAAGTGTGTGGTGTGTGTGTATGTGTGTGTAAGAGACAGAGAATTTTCTATGTATCTCCAAGACTTTTCTCTAACAACAACAAAAAAATACTATTTCACACTAGTTCATGCAGGGGGGTTTTCAAGACCATCCCTAGGTTTGGTGATTCCTCAGGAAAACTCATAGGACTCAGCATATAGTTGTATTATAGCTACGATTTATTACAGCAACAGGATACAAAGCAGACTCAGGCACAATTTTTTTTAGCATCAAATTGTCACATGTGTTGTCTACTAGGAAAACTTATTAGAGACTCAGTGCTGAAGGTTTTTATTAGGTTGGTTACTTTAGCACTCTTTGCTTAATTTGGACCCAAATGCATGACTATCAGAAGGTGTTTATCAAGAATCACACTTTGTGCAATCTAGGCACATTAAGCAGCTTGTATCATTTAGATGAAGTTTTATATCAGGTATCAAAATATTTAGATCTCAGATTCCCAGACACTAGCCAAGAACAACCTGGTAAACCTTTCTAAAGAGAGCAGTCTTGAGTGTGTTTTATTATATCTTTTACATATTATTGATTACACATTTTTTATGGGAGAAATGTTACAGTGCTTAATGTTTCTGATTTAAAAGAGTCAGACAAATGGATTTTTAAAAATTAAAACCTAGCATTTAATTGTAGTTGCATTCCTAGACTGGCATCCACTGGGTAAGAGTTATGAAATTTTGAAATAATTTACTTACACTGGTATTTCAGGATTTCTTTTTTCCCTTGTAAAATGAGGAATATTTCTTAAATCAACATTTTTGTACTTGTCAGGAAAAAGGAATTAACTATAACATCTAAAGCAAGCAGACCTTTTTGAAAAAGTTTGTCATCTACTCTTTAAGTGCCAACCAAATGCCAAATAACTGTTGGGCACATCTTAGGCACATCAGCTTACTAAATCCTCAAAATTGCCTCAAGTGTTAGTAACAGATTTAATTTTACAGATTTTTAACTTCGAGAGCCTAAGTAACCACATCCAGGTCTACCATGGTGAAACTGGAATTACACTTAAACCTATCTCATTTCAAACTCTTGTTCTTAGCTTTATGCTAACTCTCTCTACCTAACTTCAAAGGCACATAAATGTTATTTTGAATCATTTTCCTAAACCTTTGTTCCTTTGTTTGTTTGTTTGCCGGTATCAAGCACTATTCTTTTTTTCCATAAAAACAAATTTGTAATGAAAAGATCTGAGGAAGAGGGGTGGGGCTGTAGCTCAGTGGCAGAGCACTTACCTAGCCTGTGTGAGGCACTGAGTTCAATCCTTAGCACTGCATAAAAATAAACAAAGGCATTCTGTCCATCTACAACTACAAAAATAAAAAAAAATAAAGAATTGATGATGAAGAGGGGGGATAAATCAAGAATCAGAGTTTTCCCATTCTCTGCTCAGCCTAAAAGATAAAAAAAGGAAAAAAAAAGCAATATGCTTAACTGTGTTTACATTGAATAAAGCCACATTTTAATTGGAAGGGAAAGAGTGAAGGTTATCACAGGATAGTTTTTCATTTCCAAGTCTTGCAGAGGACAAATCAAATGATACCCACTGCACAAAAAAAGTCATTAGGAAACTGCCTATTTAGAAACTCTTCAGCACAGAACACACTTTCCCCCTTTATTTGGCATCACCCTGTTTGAAGTTATACCTGTACCAGAATCTTGGCATTACACATATCATCTGTGGGGATTTTAAATCATTTATTCACAAAATGTGGATCCCTAGGCTTTCTGTGAGAATTAAATAGAATTGTATATTTTGTGAAGATCGTGTGTTCAAAACCAGCCTCAGCAATGATGAGGTGCTAAGCAACTCAGCCAGACCCTGCTATAAATATAAAATACAAAATAGGGCTGGGGATGTGGCTCAGTGGTCCACTACTCCTGAGTTCAAGCCCTGGTAACAAAAAAGAAAAATTATATTCAAAAGGCTTAGTGGACATGTTTGCATGCAATGATTAAATAACTGCCTTAAGATGGTAGCCAGCAAATGTCCTTACCACCAGGTATCACCATTGGGCCAGGAGTACTAACCTAACTGCTCCAGGTAGAGGGGTAGAACCTAGGAGCAAAACAAGACTACCACTTTCACCTACAGTACATTCAAAATTGATATACACTTTTCTGCACCTTGGAAGCTGGTATTATACACACACACTCACATACTCGCACAGACACACACACACACACAGACACACACACACACACACACACACACACATATATATATATATATATATATATATATATATATATATAATTTGCACATTCATTATTCTCTTGCAGGTTAATTTTTAAAATCATCCTCAGTGGACTATTTATTAATTTTGAGAATCAATAGTGCTTTACATATCCTTTGGTTTAGCCAACCAGACATTATTGGGATCCCATAGACTTCAATATTGCCACAGTGGACAATTTTTGGACTCCAATTCCACAATCCAATGACATTATTTCCTTTACAATTTTAAAGGGATGATAGATAAAATGAAAGTACAGTATTTTAGTGTAAAAATAAAGTTTGTGACCACTATATGTGGATTAAACAAAGATTATTAACCCTTCTCCTTGACCTCAAGAACTCCAAAATTCAGTTATAAACTTTTTTTTCCTATTTTTTTTGAAAAGAATAAAAACACCCTAGGGCAAATCTGTCAGTCTGAATAATCCTGAAATTACTCAAGAAACATTGCCACACCTGGCTGCATTCTGTAACCTACTAATGTCTCTCCCAGAGAGTGCACAGGGTGCACAGAGAGAGGCTCATTCCAAAATAAGCACAGAGTTTGGACTTCCCTCCTGGTTCTAAGTTCCCCACATTGAGACTCACAGTGGTCACTTCAAGACAAGTAATTCGATGAGCATTAGCTTGGAGTTGGAGGTGCAATCTACAGTCTCATCAACTGTTGCCTCATGTGCTAGGAGCACTTGCCTTAAGTTAAGGCCGACCTGGCCTTCCTCAGCCTCAATCTGGTTGTGCAAAACGCCTCCTAGCCCACCAGAAAGAAGAGTGACATCAAGCACAGGCTGTTCATAGTGGTAGTTCTTGGAACTCAGAACATGTGGGAACTTTTTTGTTTTTAACGACAGCTCCAATTCCACTTTGTATTTTACAAATATGGAAATGTCTTAAGGGAAACAAGAAGCATCTTCTCTCCCCCTTTGGCCATGGCTCCCATTCTTAGTGAATTGGGAGGAAAGAGCTGTCATCAGGAACCATTTGGAGCCAGGAATGGAGAAGTCAAGGCCAACCTAGTTAAACCCATTTGTGGAGCACTTTGTGCTGATGGATACATTGCTGACTGGTTTCAGACAGGTCTGTGAAGGACAAGGAGCTCAGGAGGCTGACTGCCTGGCTGGAACGAAGGGGCTAAGGAAAGGGATGCTTTTCACCAACCAGCCGATGTTGCGCAGGTGGGGTTCAGGGGCTCGGGCGGACCCGGATGCAGGGAGGGCATCTTACCTAGAGGACTCTGCAGTGAAGCTGCCGCCATACAGCAGCCACATCTTGCAGAAGAGGACACCATTGATGAAGGGTACTGAGGAGAGCTCCTGGAGCTCAAAGTCCACCTTAAACATTTTCATCATTGTGAAAGCCAGGCGCTGGCAAGCGGCCTGCACGGGCTGCGAGGACAAGGGCCCCCTTAGCTCTGTTGAGCCCCAGATCCGCCCAGACCTATGGCCAGGGCCTCTATCTGAGCTGGGGTAGGGGCAGTGCTAGCCGACAAGGTCGGGACTGGGACCACTGCTTCTGCCTCTCTGGGACCACCGCCTCCCCTTCTCCTGGCAGCCAGGGCAGGAGTGAAGCGGCGGCTGTGGTCTGGACCCTGGCCGCATTTGGCAAGTGGTCGTGCTGCAGCTGACCCAGGGAAAAGGTGCCCTTTAGGTGCACACCTCTCTGCTGTGGCCAACACAATATTTTTTATACGCTGGACTCTATTCAGATCTATTTCTTCCCCAGGACTCCACTCCAAAGTGGCACGCGGTCACACGTACAAGGTACATATGACAATCCAGCCTCAACTCATAGTTAGCATTTTATATCTCTTACTTGCAAATGTTCTCAAATACTCTATGTGGCTTTTAGCATTGCTTACATTTAAACTGAGCATGTTGGTACCTGTCTGTAATCCAGCTATACAAGAGGCTGGAGCAGGATGATGATGAGTTTGAGACTAGTATGGAGAACAAAGTGAGATCCTGTCTCAGCAAAGACATGGCTGGGAACCAGATGTGGTGGGCCATGATTGTAATCCCAGTTGTTTAGGAGGTTGAGGCAGAAAGGATCACAAGTTCAAAGCCAGTCTTAGCAACTTAACAAGGCCATTATCAGCTTAGTGAGACCTTGCCTCAATAAAAATTGAAAAGAACTTGGGATGTGGCTCAGTGTTTAAGTACCCTGAGTTCAAATACCAGTACCAAAAAAAAAAAAAAGAAGATGAAGAATGGGGATGAGAAAGAGGGGTAGAAAGAGAATAAGGAGAAGGAGGAGGAGAAGAGAAAGAAAACAACAACAGCTAAAGGCAAATGGACAACCCTGACCTAAGGCAGACTCCATGTACAAGCTGCCCATTCCCTCTACTGGGCACAATGACATCTGGCTCTAGAACCCAGCAGTAGAAAGTCACTTGATAAGAAAGAGGACACACTGGGACAAGCCTGCCCCCTACTTGCTCTTTTGACACTGATGTTTTGGTGGTTCTTGCTTCAGATTACACTTTTCTGTGATTGGCACTGACTGTGGAGAGTAGCCATGAAAATTAATTCAAAACCAATCACCCCCACTCCCAAAAGTGATTTTCTGTTTGTTTTTGTTATTGGAAGGTGTGTAGGGGCTGGTGGTGTACCTGGGTAGAGGCAACTTGGAGGGCAATGGGGAGACAAAACTAGAAATCTAGACCCTATTTGTTGGTGAATCTAGCTTTCCTGGTGGGTGTTTTTTCTTCCTGGACTAGAGCTCCTGTGACCCCTGGTGCAAGCAGAGCCTGGCTGCATGTGGCCTCTGGAAACCGAGGGACTCAACTCCCCAACTCCCCCAAAGGCAAGTCTTACTACCGTTGCCACTGTAGGTTTCTTTCCTGCCTAGGAGAAGCTTTACTCCTCTTTGTGGTGCAAAAAAGCAACCTCAGGTCAAGTTGCCCAGGGCCACCTCAACGGTCTGCCAAACTGCTCATGGTCACTGAAGTGTACGCAAGTCTTTTTCACCTTTGTGGCAATGAAACTTCTGATAATTTCTCTGTTTCTTGTTAATTCCCTCTAGGGAGTATGATCCTCTCAACAGCTTTCTGGAAATGGAAACAGACCTCAGGCCATGTTCCAACACTGCCCAAGCCTGCCAATTGCCACTAAGCAAGCCTTGCCTGGGTCCACCTCTCCAGCCCCAGCTTTTTGCTCTCCCCTAGATCCACATTATGAGTAGTCTCCTATGTGCCTTCTGTGGGCACCTCCCAGCCAAACATTCTGTTCATCCCCCCACACCTTTGTTCACTCCAGTGGCTTGAGTTATAGGATTATCTCGAGAGTCCTGACAAGGTACCAGAATGAAAGACTTTAGGACAGAAAGGACAGGACTCTTTGGATTTGGAAAAAGCCTTGGACAAACAAAAGCTTTGGAGAAGATTCAGGAAAACCCCTGAGGAAGAAAGTTGAAGTGTGTTCTGGTTGGAATGGCACCTACCTGGAAACCCAGCTAAAACCAGTCATTGTCAGAGGACCTTAGCAACCAGAGAGGGCCTCTGAAAATGCATTTTGGCAATAGCTATCAAGATTTCAAAACATGCTAATTAACAGAATATATATATATATATATATATATATATATATATACACACACACACACACACACACACACACACACACACACACACACAGAGAGAAATATATCCATTTGATGGATTAATCCACTGATTGTATTATAGTTCTTATGATCTGATCATTTCACCTTTTGCATTAACACAGAGGCTTTTGGAGGACAACTTATATCCAAACCATATCAGAGACACTTGCCTTTGACACATATCTTCTGCTCCCCAACTTCCCAAAGAACTCACAGTTCCCACCTCAGTGGATTATGGATACTGAACTCTCATATTTAACATACAACTGGACCCCAACCTGGGTGACTCTCCTGAGGAGACCTATTGAGTTCCTCTTTGGGAAGTTCCTTCAGGTAGGAATAAGGCCCTGTCATTTGTCTATGTTCCCTTAATTATTTTCACCTTTGATGAGCAGGACCACCTCAGGAAGAAGAACAGGATGGGTTTTGAAAGTCTATATTTGTTAAATTCATAATTTTGTTCTGATACACATAGGTTTTTAACAAATAACCTAAAAGGCTTTTGTTTGGCTGTTTTGTGTAGGGGCACTAAGGTACTCTCTGTCTACATGTACTGTCATGTCTATATATATTTAGTATTAAAAATTGATATATGAGCTCAGAAATTAAAATTCAAAAAATGGACACAAACACTTTTGCTTCATATGATGTAAAAAGTTCAATTGAAATTGGGTTAATACATAAAAGTCAAAATGTCTTTAAAGTTACTAATGCAGAGTTTTGTTTCTAGGTGATCAAACATTTAATAAAATTGTAATGTCTATAAAGTGTCTAACATCCATTGTCTCTAGGATTTGTCTTCAATGGGAAAAAATATAAATGCTATTCAATGCACTAGTCTTACACCTTTTTAAAAAAATGTAAATTTGATCTGACCAATATAAAATTAATCATGGATGTGTTTGTTGGAGACATCTGATTTGTTTACAAAGTTTAAATGTTAACTATTAAATGTAATACCAAATAATCAAACTTTTTAAATTCCATAAGGTTAAATATTTAAACATTTTTGGTGTTTTCATATTTTGGTAGATTTAAAAAAATTCAATTTACTTTACATTATATGCAAATTTTTGAGTGGTTTCAACTGCATTTCAATTAGAGTACTATAAATATATTTCCTCTTATTAAAATGGATTATTTATCTAAATTCAGAAATTGATAATGTTCATTTTAAGGTATAAACAAAAGAGGAATCCCTGGATCAACAATTATTAAAAGCTTCTAAATATAAAAATATATTTAGTAAAAAACATGTTTCCAGGTAAAAAAGTCTTTTGTGGTAAAACATAACTATAATACATCTAAGTAAACAAGAGTTTCTAAGTAAGTAATGTAAACATTTATAAATAAAGGAGAAATATTAAAATGTTTTTTTTATAACTATGTTGTTTATAAATGGAATACAACTAGATAAAAGTATTCAAGGTTATTCCCTAAGAGCAAATATTAATGTACTGATATAAACCAAAGTTTCATTTACTTATTAAAATGACAAACACTTCTTAAAATATTAGTTACATTGTGTCTGTTAAGTTTTATTCTCTACAGCTACTAACTGGACAAATGAAGGTTTGTATACCTCTGGTGAAATAGCAAATGTTATTTTAGAGTATTGTTCCACATTACAGAGTCTAAAACTTGCTTGAAATAAAAAAATCAATAAAATTATAGTACACTACTCTTCTTTACATATTAAGTGTGCTTGCTTACCCTGGCTTTACCCCCAAATCGCGCTTTTGTGGGTTTTTTGGCTTAAATATGACGCATAACTGAAGGTGGTATGTTACTCTGAACATCTTGTATTTAGAGAGTAGAGTGTCTGCTGCTGGCCAGCAATAAAGGCTTAATTGAAATGGCAATGTGTGGTCTGAGAGTTATTTCAGGGTCTCGGTATCCATATAACATTCATCTAGAGGAATTTTGCAGTCTGAGGATATAATTCTCCTTTTAGTTATGGCACTTGCTCTCAGGTGCAATGTAATCTCTTGAGGGTTTTAAATGCTCTATGGCCAGATACTGAGGTGCACACTTACAGTCCCAATAACTTGGGAGGCTGCGGCAGGAGAATCAGAAATTCCAAGCCAGCCTGGTAAACATAGTCAGACCCTGTCTCAAATAAAAATATAGAAAGTGTTTGGGGGTGTAGCTCAGTAGTAAACTGCCCCAGGTATATAGTCCCCGGTACTACACACACACACACACACACACACACACACAAATGCCCAGCAGCTTCATGCATGCCAAGTGATTGCCATCAGATTCAGACAACTCAAGGGAGCCAAGACTCACCATGTAGTGGCTTAGAATATTCTGTGGTCACAGTGTTCCAGCTGATGATGCTACTGTGAAAGATTGCAGAATGAAAATGAAATTTATGTACTAAATCCTCACAAAAGTGGATGGCAGGGGACCATGCAGGAGAAGGTCCTTGAGCTTGATAGTTTGATAATAGACTTTCAGGAGGACTCTGCCAAAACCACAACATGTCACCAAAAAATGGCTTCTAAACTCCTAACTTTCCAAAGAAGATCACAGGATTTTTATCATTGGCTCTCAAGAGATTAATAAAACACAGAATGGGACCTGCAACTTTCAAGAAGCTCCAGGAGAGCCTTTCCTCTGCACTTCAGAGGATTCTATTATGGTTTCTTCTCAAGCACATTTTGAAACTGGTGGGCAATGATTCCGAAGAAAATTAAAAACAGTAATGGCTTTCACGTGGAATGTTCCAGTTGAACATCTCTCAAAAAGCTGCTCTTTTAAGCAAGGTGAGGTGGGCCATGCCTGTAATTCCAGATTCTGAGGAGCCTGAGGAAGGAGGATGGCAAAATTCAGGCCAGACTTGGTCGTTTGGCAAGCCTGTTTCAAAATAAACCAAAAAGAACTGGGCAGTTGGCTTCTGGTACAATGCTCAGCACTGGAGGAGGGGAGAGTAAGATTTTAGGCTTCAAGTTGGTTTTATCAAGTTCTCTGATTACATGGGAAAAGTAACAACTAAATCATGTCTGTTAAAAGTTGAAGTATTATTTCATAGGACGTAACTTTCTGTATTGACTTTAAATATCTTTCATCACTTTGGTTAAATGACTTATCTTTTATAATGATTTGGGACCCCAGGTTTCATTAAGTGCTTTAAACCTTTTGAGATTATTGACTAACTTTCTATGATCAAAGTCTACATTGTCATTTGACCTTGAGCTAACATTGGGATGTTCTAGAGAACTCCTTATTTGCTCAAGGGATTTCTAGAAGAGAGACATTAAGGCAATTAGCCTAATTTGATATGAGGGGAAGTCCTGACAAATATAACATAATTTATTCACGTTATATTTATTTATATATTTTATTAATATTGGATTTAAAATGGCAAAAATTCATAAAGAATCTCATGTTTTTAGACATAATTCTGGACACTATATTAAAATGTATGCCAATCAAATCACCTTGTTAATAACTTGCTATCATAAATTCCCAACAGATTTTTAACCATGACAATTCTAAATGTTTAGCATCAAGAGTTATCATTTGGGTGGGGATGTGGCTCATGTGGTAGCATGCTCACCTGGCATGCACGCAGCCCTGGGTTCAATCCTCAACATCACATACATATAAAGATGTTGTGTCCGCCAAAAAATAAAAATAAATAAATATTAAATCTCTCTCTCTCTCTCTCTCTCTCTCTCTCTCTCTCTCTCTCTCTCTCAACAAAAGGAGTTATCATTTGGGATTATTGCCCTGAACATAACTAAAATCAGATTAATTGAATAAGAAGACAAAAACCACTAACAAGTTTACTTGAACACAGATCTATCATCTATCTATCAATCTATGTATTTATTTATTAATTTCTTTATTTATTGTTACTAGGGTTCAAACTCAGGGCCTCATGCATGCTAGGCAAATGCTCTATCTTTTCTTAATTGGAATTCAAAACAGGGTGTAGTGGTGAACACTTTTAATCCCATCTGCTGTTTTATGAAGTGATAAATAAAATCCATACCTTTGTCAGTTATGTGTTCCAGATTAGTAAAAAATACAGATGATAGATATAAAAACTTGATGAGTGAGATAAGACAATTATAAAGCAAGAACTCTCATAGGCAGGCCTGAGATTCCATTTTACTACCTCCTATGAAAGACTGTTATAAGAATGTTTCTGAGAAACTCAAATGGCAGCTGTTTTCTTATTTTAAAAAATTAAACTTCTGTACTTTGTACTCCACAAATTGTACCCTACTCAGGATGTACTGGTGGACATGGAGAGCTATATTCTGGATTTGATGCTATTGTGGGTCTAAATGACTGAAGTAGATTCTCATCCCTATGACCCCCACCCAAATTCAGAATGTGACTGTCGAGCACCTGCTTGAAACCAGGACCTTGCTCAACTGAAATGCAAAGCTAATGTGCTGGCTCACTGACTGGAAAATTTTGATCCCACATAGAGCCCAGAGGCCCCACTTATTAATATTTTAATTTCTATGATTAGCTAGCTTTACATAAGGATAAGGAAGTCACTGAGTTATGGATATTGGGCTTATAGTGTCTTTAGATAGATCAGGAAGCTGCTGTCCTCTCACAGAGCTTGAAACTCTGTGGTGGGTGACAGTCCCTAGTCAGGTAAGTAAAGCTATCTTTTGATTTGAAATTCAGACTTAGAGTTCTTTCTGGA
Source organism: Ictidomys tridecemlineatus (assembly GCF_052094955.1). Taxonomy (NCBI): domain Eukaryota; kingdom Metazoa; phylum Chordata; class Mammalia; order Rodentia; family Sciuridae; genus Ictidomys; species Ictidomys tridecemlineatus. Next base: position 94,695,504 of record NC_135487.1, read on the forward strand.
GGGCCCCCCCATAACACCATATATTCAGCAGGCTAAGACAGAAGGATCTCAAATTCAAGGCCTGTCTCAGTAATTTTGTGAGAACCTGTCTCAAAAAAAAAAAAAAAAAGAAAGAAAGAAAAAGACTTTAAAAAATGGACTCTGGATGTGGCTCAGTGGTGTAGATCCCCTGGGTTCAAACCTTGGTACTGAAAATGAATTTATGAAAAATTTAATTAACTAAATAATTAATGAATAAAAATTTAAAAAAAATCTGAGGATGCAGCTCAGTGGTAAAGCTCTCCTGGGTTTAATGCCCAGTGTCAAAAAATAAAAAATAAAAATACATAAATTCAGGGCATAAATATTTTTTAAAAATGATCACCTGTACTCATAAAATTTCTGCAAAAGTCTAACTCTTCATAGAACTGTAAAGGCCAGAGCTTGGAGATGACATACCCAAGGCCTAATGAATAGGCAAAATTGAATTTAAAAGTGATTTCCTGGTGGAGGGACTCTGAGAACCACTTTCTCCAATCCCACCTTGTTGTTCAAATGTGGCTTAATGAGTTTCAACATTGATTCCTAGTCATCTATTAACTCCCACCAATGGGGGACTGGACCAACCAGAAAAAGTGTATCCTGGCACTGAGATAGAATCAAACCCTAACCATTATGTGATACATCCAGAGAAAAAATCTTCATCCCATGGGGGAAACATAAATGGTGCTCAAATCAAAAGGAAGTCACAGTGTCAAATCCTGATGAAGGGCAAGCAGGGTGCTGCGAAGGGAAGGTTCCTGGGCCGCCCTACCTGATGGCAGGAACTATCACAAACCAGTCAGCCCCAACCTCAGCTGTGCATAAAATCCACCCAAACCCTCAACCCTCATGACTTCTAAGAGGACACCTGGCCAGACACCACCTAACGTCCTTGAACTCAGGTCACCCTTGGTACTGAATCTGTGGAGCCATTGATAATTGATTCAAAGCTGCTTTTGACACCCTGTCTCTCTTTGTCCCCAGGATGGGGATCTGACTCATATTTCTTTGAGGGTGCTGCATTCCTGCCCTATTATGTTTGACCACATTTGTCTTTTGGAGAGCCACTGTCTGTTGCGACTTAGGTTGATTGTCATTTTGACCTGCATTGTGCACCAAGTCAGGGGTAATAAGAGAAGTCAGGGCTGTGGCATGAAGTCACCCTTTTAGCTGGTGACACACAGACAAATTTCAAAGAAACTTAAAATTAAATCAGAGAGTAGATTTCAAATATTGTAGAGCATAAAAACCAGAGACAGTGTTTGTTGTAGCCTTAATCCTATATAGCTGCACACACACATGAAATTAAATGTGTTTCATTTGTGGCAAGGTATTATGTGAAACAGGAACCAAATATAACCTTAGCCAATTGTAATTATCCAACTAACATATGATTATGTGATGTGAGCAGGGATATTTTCCAACAAGATACCCCAAAAGACCATCAGAGTTTAGATGCTGTGTCTCCCAACAGCTCACATGTGACAATGTTTTTGAAGGAGAAATGATTGGTTTACAGTCTTAAACTAGCCAGTGAATTAATCCCTAGTGGGATTAACTGGGTGATAATTGGGGCAGGTGGGCTGTGGCTTGAGAAAGCTGATCTCTGGGGTGTGAATATGGGTGTAGAGTTTGTATCTGCAAGTGTCCATTTCTCTCTCTCTCTCTCTCTCTCTCTCTCTCTCTCTCTCTCTCTCTGCTTTCTGGTAATGTGAGCTTCTTCCCTCTGCCACACACTTCTGCCATGAGATTCAGTCTCAACTTGGAGGTGCTGTCTCTGGATTGAGGCCACTAAAACCAAGCCACCTAAATAAACATTTCCTCCTCTGTAGTTGTTGTCCTTGGGTCTTTTTGTTACAACACCATAAAGCTAACTAAAACAAAGACAGAATGAAAAAACAGAAATTCAATTGTCTGACCACCACCCATCAAACCATCCCTTCTACATGTTTCCTGGTAGTGCTCACCTCACATGGCTCATCCAAGCATTCCATCTCTTTCTGTATCTCCTTCCTCAATTTTAGAATTTTATTTTACTCAGTCTCTTGAAATTTTCTTTTGCTTCTGTTCTACTCCCAGGCTAAAAGCCTTGGAAAGTGCCTGGGGCAAAGGTTTTCTGGGAGATGTGCCCTGGGGCAGTCCCTGATTCTGAAGGAAGTCTCTGTAATTGGTGACTTTCCTGAAGTCAAGGACACCTGTTGTCCAACCCTGTGTCTTTCTCTCAGATATCCCAAGTTGCCTGCCACTTCCACCCTCAGTGGCTTTAAGAGGTTCCCAAGTCTGATTGGGCATAGTGGCCTGTGCCTGTAATCAAAGCAATCAGGAGACTTGAGGAAGGGGCATGGCAAGTTTGAGGCCAGCCTCAGCAACTGAGGGAGGACCTAAGCAATTTAGTGAGACTCTGCATCCAAATAGAATTAAAAAAATAAAAAGGGATGGGGCTGTGGCTCACTGGAAGAGAGCCAATGGGTTTCATCCGAAGTACAAAGAGACAGAAGAAATATTGCCCTAAGTCTAGAAGACTGATTCTATCTTCCTTTGTGCTCTACCTAACTTATTGTGCTCATATTTGTTGCAAGTTAACCTGATACTTGTGTGACTGTGGGAAACACGGTTTCCATTCTATAATCATTGTGGATGACACTACTGTCTTCAAAAAGATGTTTTCTCTCTGGAATTTTCAAACTATTTTTGAAAATTATTTTTTTTTCAAATAATTTTGATATGGCAAAGATCCCTGTAGAAAGGTATTTTTCAGTAATGTTTTTCTTACATCAGGGATTAAATACTTTTAAGTCTCACAGTAGAAACAGGAGAGTCACATATGGACAAAATTGAGTCCATGGTGGGGAGTGCATAAACAAAGTCATCTCTAACTCTCACATCTTTCGATTCTGCACTCTTGCATGACCATCAGATTCAACGAACTAATGCAAGGAAGAAAATCCCAGCATTATTAAGTGGGTGGAGATTTTGGAAGGTGATCACATACTGCTTTCTGATTGGATGCTAATCAATCAGATGGAGGTGGGGGCATGGCCAGAGAGGTCCATAAAAGCTTCTGCAGAGCCAGAAGTGAAGCACAAGAGTCTTGCAGCCTAAGGAGACACATCCTGACCTGCTGAAGTTCAGAGCACCTGTAAACCTGGCCAGATCCTGTAAGTCCCTCACTGTCCTAAGAAACGGTGCCTTCCCTTCTCACCTGTGTGGATTTCGGAACAATTTTGTTTCTGTCTTTTCTCATGAACCAACTTAGGCCTTCGATTTTGCCTCTCAGTTTGGTTTTGCCTTTATGCTTAATATTAGGATTTCCATTTTGTTTTATGTCACTTTCAAATTTATTTTTTTTTTTGTACCAGGTATTGAACTCAGAAGTACCGGGTATTGAACTCAGGAGCACTCTACCACTGAGCCACATCCCCAGCCCTGTTTTGTATTTTATTTAGAGACAGGGTCTCACTGAGTTGCTTAGCACCTGCTCTTGCTGAGGCTGAATTTGATCCCTTGATCCTCCTGTGTCAGTCTCCAGAGCCCCTGGGATTATAGGTCTAGGCTCACATGCCCAACTTTTATTGATTTGTTTAATTTTTGTTTTTTAAGGTATATATGAGCAATATAATTTAATTATTTATTCATTTATTTATTTTGTGGTATGGTGATTGAACCCAGGGCCTTGTACTTGTGAGGCAAGCACTCTAATAATAAAGGTATATCCCCAGGTCACTATTTATTAATTTTTATGTGCTGCTGAGGATCAAGCCCAGTTCGGGCCCCAGCCACTTCCTTCACCAAGGACATTGGATTCCTATTTAATTCTAATTGATTGCAATTCTATTTTCTGATGATGGAAATATTTATATTGTGTGCCTATAAATTATACTCTTTTGCTGGGTGTGGTGGCACACACCAATAATCCCACCGACTCAAGAGGTTGAGCAGGCAGGATTATTAGAGTACAATGCCAGCCTCAGAACACGAAATGCTACACAAAACAATAAGTCCTTGTCTCCATCTCAAATACAAAATAGAGTTAGGGAAGTGGCTCAATGGTTGAGTGTCCTAAATTCAGTCTCCAATATCGGCCCCTAAAAGAGTATACTGTATGGCCTGGGTGGTTTTGTACTTTTATAATTTGTTTAAAAAAAATTAAAACAAAAGCTTCAAATAATCTAATGGAACAGTTCACAGACTCTGTTCTGATCTGTTTGTTCTTTTCAACATCCCCCTAAGATGGCAGAATCTCACATATGTAACAGATATCCATGAGACTCGGTTGTAATTTCCAAGTGTTTTATAATATAGGCACATGGTTTATAAATGCTCATTTAAAAAAAAATTAAAAGGAATGTCATCCATATGAAGGCTAGTCTATTTCTACCTATATAGTTGTTTAATCTAGGAGCCTACTGTTTAGGTCACATGACACTCCAATTCCCCCTTTTAAAATAACAAATTAATAATCCAGAGCTTTCCCCCATAAGGGTGAGATGTGCTTTTATACTTCCCAGTACCCCCTTCCAAGAGGCTGGAAATGGATGGGATAGTGACCTTTTCCCTGGGCCATTTTCCAGGATTTTTCTTCATTCAGACTCCCCAGGATGAACATCCATTCCCCACCCACGCTGCTGGAGCTGGCAGGGCACAGCCTCCTGAGCCACAAGTCCAGGGCTGTGCTGGATCTGGAGGACTTGCCCATAGAGCTTTTCCCACCACTCTTTGTGGAGGCATTCAGCAGGGGACACACTGATGTCCTGAAAAAAATGGTGCAGGCCTGGCCCTTCACCCGCCTTTCCCTGGGGGCACTGAATAGGAAGCCACAGTTTGAGATGATCTAAGTGGCCCTAGATGGCCTGGAAATGCTGTTTGCCCAGCAGGATCACCCCAGGTGAGGGGGACCTAGGTGGCCTGGAAGGGAGCACCCTGGGTGCAAGGGAAGGGATGGGTATAGGCAGAGAGGAGTGGGTGCTGAATTGTGCACCACAGGCTTCCTGTGCTGCCAGCAAGAAGAGGCCTTGGCCACATCAATGATTATAGCAGCACAATTCACAATAGCTAGACTGTGGAACCAACCTAGATGCCCTTCAATAGACGAGTGGATAAAAAAATTGTGGCAGCTATACACAATGGAGTATTATGCAGCACTAAGAAACGACAAAATCATAGAATTTGCAGGGAAATGGATGGCATTAGAGCAGATTATGCTAAGTGAAGCTAGCCAAGCCCTAAAAAACAAATGTCAAATGTCTTCTTTGATATAAAGAGAGCCACTAAGAATAGAACAGGAAGGAAGAGCATGAGGAAAAGACTACCAGTAAACTAAGACGAATGGGGGGAGAGAAAGGAAGAGAGAAGGGAAAACATATGGAAATGGTAGGAGACCTTCAGTGATACACAAAATTATAAGAGGTTATGAGGGGAAAGGGGGTGGGGGGAAAAAGGGGAGAGAACTGAACAACAGCAGAGGAGGTAGAGAGGGAAGATGGGAGGGGAGGGGAGGGGAGGGGGGATAGTAGGGGATAGGAAAGGTAGCAGAATACAACAGTCACTAATATGCCATTATGTAAAAACGTGAGTATGTAACAGAAGTGAGTCTGTATTATGTATTTGGGGAGTTCAAATCTCAATTGAGTCGAATGTATGAAAGATGATATGTCTTGAGCTCTGTAATGTTTTGAACAATCAATAAAAAAAAAAAAAACTAAAAAAAAAAAAAAAAAAAAAAAGAAGAGGCCTTGGCCATGTTGAGGCCTATCTGGGAAAGGCTTCCAGATGTTGAGGTGCTTGTGGCAGCTGTAGTGACCCATGAAGGAGGCTGTACCTGACCCTGCCTCAGTCTGTACAAGTAGGGGCACCAGGCTGGATGGGAGGGAAGTGGATAAAGAAAAGGGAGACAGAACCAAGAGGGGGAGGTCGGAGCAGCAGCTAAGAGGTGAACAAGGGGCCTTAGTTGTGAGACTCTACTGTTGTTCCAGCAGGAGGTGGAAACTGCAGGTGCTAGATTTGTGGAATGTTCCCCAGAACTTCTGGAGGATGTGGTCTGGAGTCCTGGTTGATGCCTGCTCACCAGTTGACATTAAGAAGAATTTAATATTGAAACTTGGTCCAGCAATGGCAGCTAAGCCACCCTTCAAGGTAGTCATAGACTTGAGCCTCAGAAAAAGACCCCTGGATAAATTTCTGACCCACTTGTTCCTGTGGGTAAGACAGAGAAGGGACAGGCTGACTGTGTTGCAATAGGCTGAAGATCTTTGGGAAACCCACCAGCTACACCAGGAAGGTCCTGAGACTGCTGCAGCTGGACTCTGTCCAGAAGGTGGAAGTGCATTGTGCCTGGGCGCCCTCCACCTTGGCTGCTTGTGCTCTATTTTTCAGCCAGATGAGGAACCTGAGTAAGCTGCTTGTCTCCCAGGTCTATGTGCTTGCCTACACCTCCCAAGAGGAGCAGGAGCAGCTGCTTGCCCAGCTCACCTCGCCGTTACTCAGGATGGACTTCCTGCAGAAGTTCTGTGCCAATGCTGTCTTCCTCCTTGAGGACCACCTGAAACAGGTGCTTAGGTGAGTAAGAGGGGGTGAATATCCTCTGAAGACCAGTTACAGGAAATTGGCACCTACTAGCCACTGACACTCTCATGGTTAATAAGGCACTGGAAGGTAAATAACTCATCCTTTAGTTCCTATTGGATCCTGAAGCTAGTTTGCATAACATGAGTTGGAGCAGACTTCTAAATGAGGGTCCAGAGTCTAGGACGTGCCACCTTGCTGGGAATCCAGTTGGGAGGGACAAAAGCTAGAAATGGGATTGATGTTCCCTCCATGGGAGGCCTGTCCAGCAAAGGTGGTGGAAAGCAGGTAGAGAAGAGTGCTTGGAAGAAGGGAAGCCCCAACCCTGACACCTGTCAACAGGGTAGGTCTGTGCTCCCCAGCTGGGAGCAGAGGACCTGCCTTTATACCCACCTGGGGAAGGCTGTTCTGAACTCCAGGTAGTGATCCTGGGTGTAAGGGTCAGGAGCAGGGGTAGAAATCTTGCTGAGGGTATAGGGTGTGTGCCTCTCAGAGGGTTAACCCCAGTGGATTTTGATATATCCTGCCCAAATTTGTCCTTCATACATGACTCCCCATGACCTCCTGTGGTCAGACCTGTAAGTTAGGAGAAGACACAGATATGTGGACTCATCTGTTCACAGGAGATGTATTGAAAGGCTCACCCTTACATGGGGTGAAGTGAATGACCAGATTTTGCAAAAGGCAGCATCATAATTGTGGACCATTGTCGGATCACCAGGGTGACTTTGGTTTTGGGCCAATTTGTCTTCTCCCTCCTTGACATTGCTCCTCACAACTAACTGTCTGGTTTTTCATTAGGCACCTGAAGACCCCCCAGGAGACCCTCTCAATAACCAACTGCCCACAGTTAGATTCTGACTGGAATTACCTTTCTCGATATCCAAAGCCAGACAGCTCAGACACCTGGAACTGAGGGGCATCAAACTGACCGATTTCAGTCTGGAGCCCCTCCAAATCCTGCTGGACAGCACTGCAACCACCCTGAACATCCTGGACTTGGCAGCTTGTGGGATCACTGATTCTCAGCTCCAAGCCCTCTTGCCTGCCCTGAGCCGCTGCTCCCAGCTTGTGATCTTGAGCATCCATGGGATACGCCTTTCTATGTCAACCCTGGGGGACCTGCTGCTTCACACTGCCAGGCTGAGCCAGTTGAGCATAGAGCTCTACCCTGCCCCTCTGGAGAGCTATGATGCCTGGGGTACCATCCACCCCGGGAGATGTTCCCAACTCTGTGCTGAGCTGACAGCAATAGTGAGGGATTTTAGGCAGCCAAACATCCTTGTGTTCTGTACTGTCTTCTGTCGTCATTGTTGCTCCAAGTTCCTGTATAACAAGGGCCTCATTCACTGCTCCTGTCCAACAGCTGCCAAGTTGAGTGTGTTTCAAAAGTGTACTTCTAGGCAATTGTAGATATAACCAGGATGTAAGGTCACCTTAGAGGGAACACAGAAGCCATTTCAGGCATTGCCTAAAGAGTGGATGGGAAAAAGAAAGTACAGCAGGGGGCTCCATTGGAGAAAAGCCCCCCTAGGATAGGACCTTCAGGACATTTTTCTCTATAGAGACATACATAGGGACCTGGATTTCTAGAATGGGATTCAGGCATGATGGGCACAGAAAGATGCTACTTTCTTTCATGGCTGGTCCATAAATCATCATAAAAGGAACAGAATCTCAAGGTTAGTCTTCTGTCATCCTCTGCACTGGATTTACGTGGCTTTCTAATGAAACCTTTGGATTCTCCAGGTGCTGATGGAGAAAGAAGGCATGGGGTACTTGGTGAACAATGAGGTTCATCCCCAGGAAGTAAAGGTATCAAACTGAAATCTGGTTATGATGTGTGGCTACTCTGTGGCTTAACACATGCATGTTCACACAGGTGGATTGGAACATTCTATGTAGGCATTGAACATGAGCCATTGAAAGAAAACCTCTTCTCAGTGGACCTCAGTGCCACCCAGACATTCAATGCTGGTTCTTCCTCATGGGTCTCCATTTAGACCCGGAAAACTCAGGTCTTGTTCTCTGGGTGTGCTGGGCAAGGGCATCTGTGCATAAGAAAGGCCACATTGTCTCACTCCCACTGCTGCAGGAGGTGTCCATGTTGCACATTGACCAGAGCCTCTGTGCCTAACTAAACCTTACCTGTCATCCACCTAGGTAGTCTGTCCACAGTTAAACCTTTGGTGCCCGTTGAAGGTACCCAAATTCGCTTTCAGCAAAATAGTAGAATCATATATGTAGATAACACTTGAAAATATTTCAAAATGAAACTGAATCAATTAAAAGCTCTGGTGGGGGGGCGCGTTTAGCACATAACTGAGAGATCTTACTCTAACAATTCCCTCCACTGAGAACTGGGCTGATGGGGTTGTGCAGTGACCTTAGCCTTTGTTTCTAATCCAAGAATGAGAACAATGTCCACCCAGTCTTCATTTGAGGTATTCTAAAGCTGCCTGTGGACATGTTTTAATTATGGCTTCAATAATTCTCCACACATAGTGAACTGGAACACACTTTGATGTGTAAGCAGACTGCAGCTCACTCTTGGAACTGGTAGCAGAGTCTGGGCGAAGCACAGCCAGCCTCTCTGTCACCCACAGAGGGATCTTTGTGCCTTGCTCCCTCTTTGTGGCACTTACTTTACTCCAGCTCTAAGTCTAGCTTGCACATGTGAGGCAGGTGGAAGGTTTTGAATGGCATTCATTTTGTTGGATTCAAGGATCAAATAAAGTCAAGGAATATCTGCATAATGAGATCTGTCATCATGTGTTCTTTTAAGAGTTATCACGGCTAAAAAGGGACTTGAAGATACTCTGGTTCCTCCAGACCCCTTGAACTCTGGAAGGATTGTGAGGGCACTTTGTTTTCTCAGATGTCTGGGGATAAAACACTCACCTCTCTTTGAGTTTCTCATCTTTTGACTCTAGGTTAATTTGTGCTGTGAGCAAGCACACAACTGTTGGATGTCATAACAAACACGACCTGGTTTGTAAGGGTGGCCGGGTCAAGAAGTGGGGACTGGGTTTCACTCCTTGGCCACTGAAAGATGCACAGTCCTTTCTACACCTGTATCCAAAAACTCTACAGCCCCTTCTGGAACACTTGCCAATTTTACCTCCACAATTTAGAAAACCCAGAAAACATGCTATTCTAGAGAAATGAGTTAACTTCATCAAAGCTAACTCAGAGAGCTGGGGACATTTCTCTGTGGTGGAGCACTTGCTAGCATGTGGAAGGGCCTGGGTTCCATCCAAGGCATCACAGAGATAAGTAAACAAATAAATAAATCCAAAAATGATGTGACCACATTGGGAAGGTTTAATTGAAATAGAGCTGTCTATCTGTTAGAAACATTCAAAAGGAAAAAACCACAACCCACATGAAAACAATGGAATGCATTCTTTAATTGGTCTGGATAGGTGGGTCAAATTGATGTCCTTAAAGATTCTCTTCCACAAACAATTGGAAAAGCTGGCTTGGTGGTTCTCAGCTGCAGTTCCAGCAGCTCAGAATGTGAGGCAGGAGGATGGTGAGTTCAAAGGGAGCCTAAGCATCTTAGAGAGGATGTAAGCAAGTTTGTGAGACCCTGTGTTAAAAACCTACCTTGGGATGGGGCTCACTGGTGTGGCATCCTTGGGTTCACTGTCTGATCCCCAAAACAATAACAATTAAGTATGAAAAGCCAGTTGCAGTGGCACATGCCTGGCATCCCAGGTACTCTAGAAGCTTTATGATTTTATTCCTTCTCCCAAATTTACTAACTGGGGCATGACACATCCTTATTTTTTTTCAGTACCTTGAGATGCAATATTCGGCCATTTATTCGAGATCTATTTTCCTCATGAAGCTATTTCTTGCTGAGGACTTCCCAGTTAGAATTGCTTTTGCTGTATCCCCAGGTTTGAATATCTTGTGTGGCCCTTTTCATTGGTCTGCAGGCATTTTACACTTTCTTTTTTTTATTTATTTTTCTTATTTATTACATAGATGACAATGTTTTGATTTCTTCAATGACCCATTGGTTGTTGGGGAACATGCTGAAGAATTCCCATGCTTTGTAACTGTCCAGGTGTTCCCCTGCTATGGATTCCATTCTTATTAAATTTATGGAGATTTATTGAGAATACATGGAGAATATGTTGTGTGCTGTTGAGAAGGATGTTTGCTCTGCAGTAGTTGGGTGGGATGGTCTTTAAATGTCTACCCTGTGCAGACATGATTTGTCCAGTGCTGAAAAGGGGAGTTGACTGGGCTGGGCATGTGGCTCAAGCAGTAGTGTGCTTGCCTGGCATGTGTGGGGTCCGGATTCCATCCTCAGCACCACATAAAAACAAAGATTGTGTCCACAGAAAAAACTAAATAATAAATCTCTCTCTCTCTCTCTCTCTCTCTCTCTCTCTCTCTCTCTCTCTCTCTCAAAAAAAGGGGGGGATTTGAAGCCCCCACTGTTCTTAGTGTGTTGTAGTCAACTTCTTTTACATTCCAGTAATATCTGTTTTGCACATGTGGGTGCTTGGGTGTCGGGCACATGTGTGTGTACAATTTCTGTCTCATGTTGCTGAATTGACCCCTTTATCATAGTGTGATCACCTTGTCTCTTTTTATTGTGTTTTAATCTGTAGTGTATTTTATCTGACAGGAGTCTAGCCATTCCTGCTTTAGGTTGGTTTTCTTCGTGTGGAATATCTTTTACATTCCTTCTCTGGTACTCTGCGTGTGTCCTGAGGTGAAATGACTTTCTTGTAGATAGCAGGCGACTGAGTCCATTAAAAGAAGAAAATCTATTAAGTCACTTTACATCTTAAAAGAGGGAAGTTTATTTCCTTTACATTCAAGGTTTTTGATTGAAAGATGCATAATTATTTCAGACTGGTCTTATTTGTTTTTAGTTTCTTTTTCAGATTTCTCTTTAGATCTTTTTCTCTGTTTTCCTCTCTTACTCTCTAGTCTGTTTCTGTGGGTTGGTGTTTTCTTCTGGGATAAATTTGGATTTCCTTCTTTGTCATTTGTGAACATGGTGTCATTTTTGTTTTTTGTCTGGGCTTCCTTTGGGATTTAGAAAATTTTTACAGTTTCCAAAGAGCGTTTTAAGCTGAACAGAACCTCTGTATGTTCTGATACCAGTACTCTCTTTAAAAAAAATCAAGTAAAAATATAACAACCTATTCCTCTTATAGGCAGAATAACAGCCTTTAAAACTCCACACCCTAAAATTTTATTCAGCAACAGAACAAGGTACCCAAGTCACTTTTTCTTCTTCTCCTCCTTTTTCCCCCCTTTGGTACCAGGAGTAGAACTCAAGGACACTAAACCACTGAGCAAGAGTTCTAGCATTTTTTTTTAATTCAGTAAATACAGAGTAGTGGGGAATTGCTCCTCCAGGAAGGAGGCCCCTCGCACATGGGTGTCAGAGGGAGATCTTATACCACTGTAGCCATGGTAGAGGGTACTTTCTCCTTCAGGTGTGTGACCCCTTCCACCTGGATGGCTGGGGAGTTCATATACCACTGCTGGCGGGGTAGAGGGAACTCTCCCCTCCAGATGGGAGACCCCTTCTATCTGGGTGTCCTGGGTAGAGGGGACTCGCAGCTCCAGGAGGAAGACCGTTCCACCAGGGTGTCAGGGAGAGTTCTTGTGCTGCTGCAGGCAGGGTAGAGAGGACATGCCCTTCCAGACGGGAGACCTCTCCCACCTGGGTGTCTGGGTGAGCTCCTATACCTCTGCAGCCAGGGTAGAGAGGACAGGCCCCTCCAATCGGTAGACCCCTCCCACCTGGGTGTTCAGGGGAGCTTGATTACTTCAGCATCCAGGGAAGAGGGGACTCGCTCCTACAGGCCGGATCCCCACCCAGCTGGCTGTCAGTGGGAGCTCCAATACTGTGACAGCAGGGTAGAGGGAACATGCCCCTGCAGGCAGAAGACCCCTCCCACCTGTGTGTTCTAGGAGCTCTTATATGGCAAAAGGTAAAGTAGAGAGAACTCGCACTTCCAGTTGAGATACCTCTCCAACCTGGGTGTCAGGGAAGCTTGTATACCTTAAAAGCCAGGGTAGAGGGGACTCTCCTGTCCATACAAAAGACCACTCCCACCTGTGTGTCTTGAAGAGCTTTTATACATCCACAGCCAGGGTAGAAAGGACTCATTGCTCCAGGAGGGAGACCCCTCTCACCTGGCTATGGGGGGGCCTCCTATACCCTCTCAGCCAGTGTAGAGGGGACTCGACTCTCTAGTCAGGAGACACCATAACCTGGGTATCAGGGGGAGCTCCTATACCACCAGAGTCAGAGTAGAGTGGACACGCACCTCCAGTTGAAAGACTGCTCCCAGCTGGGTGTTAGGGGAAACTCATATACTGTTGCACCCAGGGTAAAGTGAACATGCTCCTTCAGGCAAAAGACACCTCCCATCTTGGTGCCAGGGCAAGGTTGTATTCCTCCTTGACAAGAGTAGAGGGGACTCGCCCCTTCAGGTGGGAGACCCCCTTTCCAATAGTTGTCGGGGGAGCTCTTATACTGCTGCAGCCATTGTAGAGGGAACTTGCCCCTCAAGGCAAGAGACCACGTTCCCCTGGATTTGAGAAGGAGCTCATGTATCTCCAGAGCCAGGGTGGAGGGGACGCCCCCATTCCAGTGGGAGATATCTCCCATATTGGTATGGGGGAGAGCTCCTAAACCACAGCACCAAGAATAGAGGGGACTCGCCCCTCCAAGCAGAAGACGCCTCGAACCTTTGTCTTGGGAAAGCTTGTAAACCCCTGCAGCAAGGGAAGGGAAAAATCAACTCTTTTAGGCCAGAGACCCCTCCTACCAGGGTGTCAGTGGGAGCTCATATACAGCCACAGTCAGTCTAGAGGGGACTCGCCCCTTCATGCGGGAGACACTTCTTACCTATGTGTCAGTGGGATCTCATATATCACCACAGCCAGGGTAAAGAGGACTGTTCCTTCCAGGCAGGAGACCCCTCCTACCAGTGTGTGTGTTGGATATCCTATACCACCACAGCCAGGGAGGGGATTTGCTCCTCCAGGCGGGAGATCCCTCCCACCTGGGTGTGGTGGGTGGAGCTCCTAAAACCCCTGAAGCCAAGGTAGTGGGGACTCGCCCCTCCAGGCATTAGACCACTCCCACCTTGGTGTCAGGGCGAGCTGTTACACTACCACAGCCAAGGTAGAGGGTACTTTCCCCTTCTGGCGGGAGACCCCTCTCACCTGAGTGTCAGGGGGAGCTTGTATACCCCCCCAGCCATGTAGAGGGGACTCACCCCTCCAGGTGGGAGACCCCCATAACCTGGGTGTGGGGGGGAACTTTTATGCAGCAAGAGCCAGGGGAGAGCGGGAAAGTCAGCACTATTCAGATGACCTCCTTGGCCATGGAGGACCTCCAGAGTGTCACAGCTGGAACTCCCATTAAGGCTGGGGTGCTAAAGCTCTGACAAGAGGATAACCGAAAGATGGGGCCTTCCCCCATCTCCAGAGGGGGATGAGACTGGGCAGAGCACAACACACGGCTGCAGGAGCATCAAATCCAGGACTGGAAGGGTGCCTTGGATGCCAGCACTTTGGGCTGGCATAACGCTCCGTGGCAAGGTGCTGAGAGGGGCCTGTCTGGGGCTTCGGGGCCTGGGTATGGCGGGCCAAGGCAATGTGGCTAGGTGTGGTGGATTCACATTTGCTGGACATTCCCAGGGTCATGTGGTGCCTGGAGGCAGACTGGATGGTGTCGGAGTGGCCAGCGAGGACCTTGCTAGCAGAGTGTCACACCCCACCCTCACCTCCACTCATACCCCCACTTTACCAGAAGCTACTGAAGCCCTGGCACCAGGGCTCCGCAGGAAGGCGGAGGCCCCATGAACTGGGTTGAGGGGGAGAATTTTTTTCTATTTGCAACAATGTAGATAAACCTGGAGGATATTATGCCAAGTGAAATAACCCAGATACAGACACATACTGCTTGGTCTCACTTATATAGGGTCTAAAAGTCAAACTCATTGAAGAAAGTAAATTCATCAATTCCACACTTTCTAGAAAGAACAATAAAGACGCAGAAGACACAATAAAAAAAATGAAAGAAAAATTGCAGGATTAATCCAAGGAAAGACCTCATAATGAAATTTTGAGAAAACACACCCAATCTAGAAAACCAAACAAAACACCCCAATTTCAATAAGATCAAAAATCCTGCGTGTCCAGAGCCACAGTTTAGTCAAATGACTTCTGGTATTTTGCCAGAGGAAATGATTGAAAGGTGACCCTGCCCCGAAAATAGGGCTGCTCTAAGGCTCTGGGATAAGGGCAGATCCTGCTGCCTCTGGCGCCCTCTACTTTGGAATTCCCCTGGAGTTTTCTTGGTTCCAGAAGAATTTGCACAAGGAACCCAGTGGAGGGAGTGTGTTCCTAGGAAGTGTGTGTAGAGTGCTGGTGAGAGTTCCAAAATAAAGAGTTGCTATTTGTGGCGGCTCGGTTATTTTGTGCCCAGCCAGACTTCAGCACCTTCAAGGACATAGGAAGTTAAAATCAGTTTATGAACTGTGACCTAGTGAAAAAGGTAAAACTAAAAAAAAAGTGAAAGAAACTGGGGTTGGAGTAGAGAAAGGAAGACAAGATGGTACATAGTGGATTTTTAGGGCAATGGAACTATTCTACCTGGCACTACATAGTCGTACTGGATGGTGAATACATTCTGCATGGTACTGTAAGATGGATACATCTCATCACACTTGTTAAAAGAGTTGGGAATGCAGCTTTGTGAATAAAGGACATCTAAGCATGAGATTCAATCCCAGTCTTGCAATTATAAAAAAATAGAGAAAGCAACAAGGGAATAGGAAAGCAGAAGTTGATGTGAACTGTGGTGTCTATACCTAGTCCAAACTATGCCTTTCAGAAGAAGGTAAAAATGTTTCTTTGAGATGCATAAAACTAACATCTTTCTGAATAAGACAAAGAAATGTACAATAAGATGAAAAAAACAAATAAAAATGTCTTAAAAATTAAGAAAAACTGAGGTTATCTTTTATTTAAAAAGTGCTGTATATTTGAACAAAAAGTCTTTTTGCCCTTCGTGAAAATTCTAAAAACAAAGGTGAAAATAACAGCTGTGAACACTTTCTATAGGCACATATTTTATAATTTTATGGGCAGTTTCCTCAAGAAACTTTTGGCTCTTAGTGTATATACCACTGTGTTAACTGAGGCATTGCTTGCAATAGCCATGATACAGAAATAACCTGTGTCCTCACACAGATGAAGGGATTCTTTAAAAAGTGATATGGTGGTATACATCCACAATGAAATACAATTCACCCTATGGAAACAGGAAATTCTCCATTTATAACAATATGGATGAGAGTATGTTAAGTGAGGAGATTATGTTAAGTGAAGTAAGCCAAGTAGTGGGAGAAAAAAACCTATGCTCTCACTTAACACGTGGAATCTAAGAGTCAAAATCATAGAAGTGGAGCGTACAATGGTGTTTACCAAGTCTCATTTGTGTGGCAGTGAAACAGGAGGCAGCCAGGAGGATAATTGGGGAAAACGGGAGAGTTTGGTGAACAGGCATGAGTTTAAGTTACATAAAAGGAGGGCTATAATTGGCAATAATGTGTTTTTCAAAATAGCTAAGAAAGAATTTTTAAATGCTCTCATCACAAAGAAATGACAAATACTGAGGTGATGCATATGCTAATTTATCTGAAAGATCACATGGTACCCCATAAACCTATGTGAGAAGTTTCTTATTAAAAATAAAACTATAAGAAGGAATATTTACTGTTTTTATAGATACACATAAAGCATTACATAAACCACAAAATGTAAAATGTCATGATTTTAGACTTCACTCCAAAGCTTTTCTTATGTCCCTTCTTAACATATTTCTTTTGTTCTGCTAAACTCCTGGAGTCTACTACATGTAGTTCTGTAGTAGTTGCAGTGTAAAGAAAAGATACAGGAGCAAGGGATAAGAGTTTAATGTAATTTTGAAATGTATTATGAAAGTATTTTGCTGGTATTACCACAAAAGTTCTTACAAAAGAGAAATACATAATTCTAGAGGGGTAAAATGTATGGGGGTTTTCTGTAACAGGAATATTAAGCAGTGGAGTGAGAAAAGCCTGTATAGGCAACCAGGACATTCTTGGAGAGACAGTTAAGAAGAAGAATGAAAAATGTTTATATTATTGAGATTAAAATGAAACAGTAAATATGAAACAGTTGGAGCATGAAAAAACAGAACAAAAAATGCTGCAAACTTTAGTATGAAGCTCCATTCTGGCTGTCTGGGTTATCCTTACAATAATGATATCACAAACATACAAACTCCTGCAGCTGAAGTAAATTACCATCAAAGAAACAGCAACACTACTAGCTAGCTTTACTTTGAAGGAAGGTCTGGGGAGGAACCTGGAAGGGCTGTATCTACACATCTGTAAAAGGATGAGATTCCATGGAGGCTGTATATAAAAGGCCTGTACTGAGCATACATGCTGGGGTATTTCTTTAGTGAAATAGTTTTTCTTTTCTTTTTTGTTTCATGAATTTTATTTTCAATATTATTATTGGTGTATCATAGTTATACACATTGATGGGATTTTTGTTACATATTAATACATGCACACATTATAAGAATATAATTTGGCCAATACCATTCTTTAGCACTGTTCCTTCATTCCCTTTCTCCCACTCCCTTGTCCCTTTCCTCTTTTTGACCTCCCACTGATCTTTAGGAGATCCACCCCAACTTTTGTTTCCCTTTTTTTCTCTAGCCTCTACATATCAGAGAAAAACATAACAACACTTGATCTTCTTACTTTGGTTTATTTTGCTTAACATAATAGTCTCTGTTTCCATTCATTTTCTTTCAAATGACATAATTTTATTTCTATTTATGGCTCAATAAAGTTTCATCATGTATGTAGACCACATTTTTTAAATCCATTTATCTGTCAATGGACACAGAGGCTACTTTCATAGATTGGTTATTGTGAATTGTTTTGCTATGAACATGTATATATATGTAACCTTATAATATGATGACTTTAATTCTTTAGGATAAACACTGAGGATTGGTATAGCTGAGTCATATGGTGGTTCCATTTAAGGAACCTCCATACTGATTTCTGTAGTGCTTATACTAATGTACAATCCAACCAACAGTGTAAAAGTGTCCCTTTCTCTCCACATCCTCTTCAGCATTTATTATTAGTAGTATTCTTAATGACTGCCATTTTGACTGTTGTGAGATTTGCATTTCCCTAATTGCTAATGATGTTGAACATTTTTTCATATATTGGTGGCCATTTGTATTTTTTCTTTTAAGAAGTGTCTGTTTAATACATTAGTATGTTTATATTTATTAATTGGGTCATTTGATTTTTTTGAGTTCTTTATATATTATAGATATGAATCCTCTCTCAATACAGTAGCTAGGCAAAGATTTTCTCCCATTCTTTAGGTTCTCTCTTTCCATTTTTAATTATTGCCTTTGCTGTGCAGAAGCCTTTTAATTTGGTGCCATTTCATTTATTAACTTTTAGCATTATTTCTTGAGCTTTTGGGGTCCTATTGAGAAAGTCATTTTCTATACTTGTATGCTGGAATGTTGATCCTATATTTTCTTCTTCGTGTTGTATTGTTTCTGGTGCAATGATGGCACAGTTTTACTGTGGAATTTTCTGCTGATAATGATCACAATTGGTACAGATAAGCTCCATATTTATGCATGACATTGCATTACTTTACCTGTCTGATACCGCCTCTCACATCTAGAAAACCTAGAATGAACAGGTAGCTGAGTTAGAGAAACTGCAAAAAAAAAAATTAAAACATCTTAATTATTTTGAATGCTAAACATATGTTTCTTTGAAGGTAATATAATACAGCAGAGAGTTATATAGCAGCTAGGTTTTATACAAGTTAGAGTACCAAAAAGAGTTTAAAAATTCATTTTGACTTGTAATCAGCTGATATATTAGTTTCCTCAAATGAGGAAATGCTAAGTGCTAATGTTGCAGTTATTAATGAGTTCCCGGTTGCTGAAGGAAGCCTGGCACTTTATTATTATAATGAATTTACAATTCTTAACTTATTTAATTGCAAATACATATTATCTGTATTATTAGCCTGATGATTATTTTTCAATTAGTAGAAATTGTAAGTGTCATTTATAGTGGCTCATTTACAGTTGCTTATAAAAGATTCTATATTAATTTAGTCTAAAGCAAAATTTCAGGACCAATTACCTTCTTTTTCAAGCTCTATGAACAATCTTTTGTATGGAAAATAAAATGGCTCTGGCACTTTGTGGATACATTGGGTGGTGTTAGAGCTGCTGTCTTTATTTGAGAAGAACAGTCCAAGAAAGATAGTCAGGTGAACTTGCTAGAAGTCATTTATTAACAATAAGGAATGACCAAAATGCACAGAGGAGACATAAAGGTGATATTTTAAAAATAGAAAACATACTGGGAACCATAACAGGTCAAAAAAGATTAACAATAGAAGATAAAATGTTAATAATTTGTTTAGACATCAGCACTAGAGAATTCCCAGAAACTGCTATTGAAATGTGGTTGCAGTCGGTGGACAAGGAAATACATAAAATTTTATATAATTCTGTATATTTTTATATATTTAAATATATAAAAATATATAAAATTTCAGAGAGGATGTTACTAAATGAGGTTATTCTAATGCTATGCTACTATGACACATATGAAACAAAAACAAACATGCAAAGTCTAAAATCAACATTATGTGTAGTTCCTCATTTCATTAGGCTAAAATAGGTCTTGAGTGTTGGTCAGATTCTAAGCCACAATGCATGGAAATACCAAATGATTATGAGGAGTCTGAAAGTTTCTTCTGAAAATAACTACCAGGATTAAGACAAAAAAGAAAAAAAATGTAAAACAACAGATGGACTTCCAAACTTTAGTTTGTTTTTAATACTTGCATCCATATTTTCTCTCTCTTTTATTTTAGTTATTAATAGTCTTTTATTTATTTATTTATATGCGATACTGAGAATCAAACCCAGTGCCTCACACATTCCAGGCAAGTGTGCTACCACTGAGACACAATCCCAACCCCCTATTTTCTCTTATGCTATACCTTGGCCCAAAAAATATTCCGGTCTCTATCTTCAAAAATAAAAACATTAAATAAAAATGCTACTTGTTCTTTTTTTCCCCCTTTTACTTCATTCCATTTTTTTCCTTCTCTTTATCAACAAACCTCCCAAAAATACAGTTACACTCCATGCTTCTGAGCTTCACCACTTGCTCACTCACTTAGTCCTGAAAACCTGGTTTTTGCTCCTAGGACTCAGTGAAAGGTCTCCTTCAGAGCTCTATAATATATTGTCAAATAAAGGCAGCAGCTCTAACCCCACCACATGTATCCACACAGTGCCAGAGCCATTTTATTTTTCATATATTTATTCGTGTATCATGCCCCTCGTTTTCCTTAAACAGGTCTCTTTCTACCAAAATTCTATCCTCTGGTCCTTGGGTATTGTTTTATTTGCTATCCCTCAACCATCTACATACCTTCATACACCTTACTTGCACCTTACATTCAGAGATCCAAAAGAAATATGTATAAAAATAAAGGCAGTAAATTGTAGGCAATAGGGATATCTAAAACGAACAATCCTTAATTACACTGCAATCCTGAAAGAATATTATGTATGGCACTATTAAAATAACATATGCTAAAGTTCTTAACAATATGGAAAATGCTTATTTTATAATGTCAGTTTTAAACCAAACAAGTTAAAATATGTGTATGCAATTTAGTTTCAACTATGTAAAGAAATGAATCAGAAGAAACTAGAAAGCTATGCTCCGAAATGTTAATAGTGATAACCACTGATGGGTAACATTTTTCCTTCTTGGTAATTTTATCCATTTTCCAAATTTTCTATACTGATCTTGTTATACTTTTAGACTCAGTAAAAAAGTGAGTTCAACATCTTATTGCTGGGATGGGATTATGGCTCAATGGTTAGAGTGCTTGCCTAGCATGTGTAAGGCACTGGGTTAGGATCCTCAGCACAACATATAAATAAATAAATTAAATTAAGGTATTGTGTCCATCTACATCTAAAAAAAATTTAAAAGTTCATACTGGCAACAGAAGTTGAAAGGAAAGTGACCACAACACTCAGAGCAACCAAGAGATCTTTATTACAGCAGTGCAACAGAGGAGGAAAGAGAGAAGAAGAAGAGAGAGAGAGAAAGAGAGAGAGAGAGAGTGTGTGTGTGTGTGTGTGAGAGAGAGAGAGAGAGAGAGAGAGAGAGAGAGAGAGAGAGAGAGAGAGAGAACACAAGAGAGAGACAGAGAAAGAAAGAGAGAGCATGAGAGGGGGGGGCGGCAGTAGGGAGTTTTTATAGCCAGAATCTAATAAGGTGTCTGGGTCTGCAATCTGCCTTGTTGGCACAAGGGGGTTAAGTGTTTGGCCTTGAGTGACAGGCTGAGTGTTCATCCTTGCGCAAGGGGGCGAAGTGCAGGGGGGCGAAGTGCTCAGCCTTGAGCTGGGGCTTGGGCATTTGGGCTTGAAGCAAACAGGTGAAAAATAACCAGAGAGAGGGTTTGAGAGACAAGGTCATTCTGCAGCTAACTTTGTTTGGCATGCCCTGCAGACAGCTTACTCAGCCTGTCCTGCACTTAAAATTCCTCCCTTTTTGCTTTTCTAACTTACATGGGGAATGGTGTAAAGTCCTCTGGCTATTTTCTGTTTAATGGTGGGTGGAGTTGGGCCTAGAAGGCAAAGTGGAGGAATGTTGGGGGCAGGGACAGGTCTGAGAACACCAGGACAACCAAAAATTGCTGGAGTCTGGCTGGGCACAAATCACAAGGTACTCAAGCAGGAACAAACTTTATTTATTTTCCGAACTCCTGAGAACAGAATGCCACCCACGCGGCCATTCTAGGCACATCACACACCAACCAGAATTCCCACCACCAGAACTTTACCAACCAAGGTGAACTCCCCAGAAATCCTCTGGAGAACTTCAAAGTAGCAGGCTTCCCAGGCAGACAGCAGGGGTCTATATACAATTGAATACACAACCTGTTTCAATCCAGCATCATCTTAATGGCTTGCCTCTCAACCAATAATTCTGGCAAAATGCCAGGAGCCATTCTGACTGGCTGTGGCTCTCAACAAAAAATAACAGTGGCTATAGTCAACTACTTTGTAGGGGTAAAGTCCATAAAAGTTCTTTGAAGCCATAGGTTGTCAATGGCATCAAACCATTTCTGATGGGAGGAGATCTTTGGTATCAGTCATTGGTCTTGTTGTAGAGTTTCTAGGAAGTATTGAAGTGGCTTGATTGAATTCAGTAATGTTAATGGTGACAGCCTGATTGCAGCTAGTGGAAAAGTAATTGCCTTGACCCATAAAGTGAGAGTGGGTTGTGTCATCCTGGTGGCTTGGTTGTAGAAGCAGCATCTGTGGTTTGAGATAAAAACTTGAGAGAGAATAATGATTAGTAAAAGAAGAAGAGGGTTGGTGAGAAATTTTGAGTTTGGTGGGTATGGTGGAAGTCCAGGACTGGACATTTTTAACAGGTGCCTTTTAAGGTGGGAGACATGGTACCAGGGGGAGTGGCCCAAAAGCTTGGTCACCATTGGGGTAGTAAGTGTGACTGTATAGGGTCCCATCCATTAAGGCTCCAATGATTGAGAATGCAGTTCCTGAAGTAAGACTGAGTCACCCAGTTGAAGAGGGTCCAATTCAGTTTGTGGTTGTGTTGGGATTGAGGCAATGAATGACACAGAAAGGCACTGGTCTGCATCTTCCCTTAGGAGTTTTCATAGAAGTGTGAGATAGGACATGTAGGACACAAATGGAGGAGGAGTGATTGGAAAGCTTTGAGTGGTTAAGAAAGGGCACCCATATAGTTGCTCAAAGGGGCTAAGGCCTGAGGGGGCTCTTGGGGCTATCTGAATTCAGGTGAGGGTTAACAGTAGGAAATTGGGCCAGAAGAGCCTGAGTTCAAGCAAGTTTAGTGAGATGATCCTTGAGAATGCTGTTAGGCCTCTCAACCTTACCCAAGGACTGGGGTTGGTGGGGGATGTGGAGCCTCTAAGTAATGTTGAGGCCTTTGGAGACTAGTTGAAAAACCTAAGAAATGATGGCGGGACTGTTGTCTGACTGGATGGAGGTGGGAAGTCTTAACCTGGAAATGATTTCCTTAATGAGAATGGAGGCAAGTGTCAGCAATTTCCCTGGATGTAGGTAGAGAAGGCATCTATCCAACCTGAAAAAGTATCAACCAAAGTAAGTAGGTAGTGAAGCTATTTGTGCCTAGGCATGTGAGTGAAGTTGATCTACCAGTCTTTTCATGGCTAGTGGCTCCTCACTGACGTGTGGGGAGTTTAGTTTTGTTGCTTCCTTGTGGGGATACTGTAGAGCAGACTGAACAAGCAGAGTGGACCTGCTGGACAGTAGTTCTCATTCCTAGGACGTGAAAGAGGGGTTGTGAAAACTGAAAAAAGGGGTTAGAGAAAGTTTTAGATAGGCACAGAGTCTCTGGAGTTAGAGGAGTTGGTCATGAGTCCCAGGTCTCTGTCTTGGGCATCAGGGGCTGGTAGTTGATTGACTGACTGGTTGGTGAATTTATGTATCTGATCTTGCAGGAACTTTTG
Source organism: Ictidomys tridecemlineatus (assembly GCF_052094955.1). Taxonomy (NCBI): domain Eukaryota; kingdom Metazoa; phylum Chordata; class Mammalia; order Rodentia; family Sciuridae; genus Ictidomys; species Ictidomys tridecemlineatus. The sequence continues at coordinate 94,718,742 of NC_135487.1, forward strand.
TAGACAATTCAATAGTCATGGTGCTATTAGGAGAAACATAAAGAGAACTAATAGGGTCCTGCGAGGGGGAGGAGCTAATGCAATATTTGACTGAACATTCCCCATGGAGACTGTTGACCTGGTTCCTGCCTCCTCTTTTCTAGCTGTTCTTGTCTTTCTTTACTCCTAGGAATGTCTGGGTTTTGGCTTAACTGTTTGGTAGGTGTTTAAAAGCAAGCTGGACAAAATTGACTTTATTTCTATTTATCGTGAAGAGTCAGCTGAGTTCTCATAGGGGTGACTCATGGGGGAACTTGAGAACAGCTTTTTAGTTCTGCTAGTGCCATTTGTGAGAGGATGGGTCCAGGTCTTGCTTGACCATGTGGCTTCCCTTGCAAGCATCAAGGATGTCTCTTGTCTCTAATGAACCTCCTCTTCATAGCAAATGCACTGATTGGCTTTTCATTCTCCAGTGGTCTCAATAGTCTCTCTGATCAGGAGGTTATGTGACCTAGAGTTGCAAAGCACTTTAGAAAAATTCCCTGTTCCCTAGATTTCAGACTGACTCAGAGGGCAAGAGCCAAATATTGTTTTTTTTGGCCATTTTAATTTAAGTTTGAGTCTTGATCATAAACATCCAGCAATGTTAGTTTCACCTTAAATTAAGAGTATTGGGCTTTAGCTGAAGTTTGGCCTACTTGGGAGTCATTCTGACATGTAGTAAGATGGAAGGCATAGCCTTAACTCAGGTAATTCAGGGCTTTTTAAAAATCTTAGGTAAAGTGTTCTAGTATTGAAGTTGATCTTTTTTTAAATATACTATTTTATAAAGTTTATATATATTGTTGCTTGATGTCACATGAATATTAGCTAACACAATATGATATTACATTTAAATTGCACCCAGTGTATAGAACTTTATATTAATCTTATTCATAATAGGTCCAGTTATAATACATCTCCAATATGTTATTTTTATAAGCCTAATATTACCATTCAATCTTTTGTAGAACATCAGCTTGATATAATTTTTTTAAAGCTCCTATCTGAAAGACTTTTATACCTGGAAAATATGAAAACATTTAATATACAAAGAAGAGTAATATTACCACAATTACATTGATGTTTTCATATTAATCAAGTTTAGCTCTTAAAGCAATAATGTATTACAATATTGCAAAATAACAGTTGTTGTTTAACCATAGTTGTATAACCCTGAATTCCTTCAAGATTACTTGCTCAAAAAACTTACATACATAACCAATGTACATAGACCTTCTTTATCACTTGCTTAAACTTATATATCCAATGTACACAGACCTTCTTTATCATTTGCCTAAACCCTCTTATTTACCTAATAGACTCTCTTATCCAGAAACACATTTTTCTTCTATTAAATTTATACGTAGAACCTTTTAATTTCTCTTTCCCATCTGTTAACTATTTCTTTATTCACACTTTGAAATAATCCTTGTAAATTTCTGAATTTGGGGAAATTATTCCAATTTAATAAGAGATATTTTGTTATTTGTAGTACACAATTAATCAAATCTGTTTAACATTTCATGAAAACATAAACAATGTTTAAATGTATATAATTATATTGTTCAAGGGATGAACAAGGCAAGGCACCTAAGATAGCAGTAAAGATAGGAAAACAGGTTTATTTGGTTGCAGCCAGATTCAGAGGGCACAGCTTCTACTGTAATCAAGTAATCCCCTAAACTCCAAGTTTAGGTAGTTTCAGAATTTTGCACCCAGCATGTAAGGGAAGGAGCTCCGAAGGCCGGTGGTGGATGTAGTTCTGGTGTTGGAGAAAATGGGTTCAGGCTGTCCAGTGAGTGGCACTTCAGAAGGAAGAGGGACCCAAAAGTGGGTTTTAACTCTCTCCTGGGATTTAACACCAATGAAAGGAAAGTGACCACAACACTCAGATCAACCAAAAGTTCTTTATTACAGCAGTACAACAGAGGAGAAAAGAAAGAGAGAGAGAGAGAGAGAGAGAGAGAGAGAGAGAGAGAGAGAGAGAGAGAGAAGAGAGAGAGAGAGAGAGAGAGAGAGACAGAGAGATAGCAAGAGACAGAGAGGGGCCCAGCAGGAGGGAGTTTTTATAGCCCAAATCTAATGGGGTCTCTGGGTCTGCAAGCTGCCTTGTTGGCACAAGGGGGTTAAGTGTTCGGCCTTGAGTGGTGGGCTGAGTGTTCAGCCTTGAGAAGGGGGGCAAAGTGCTCAGCCTTGAGCTGGGGCTTGGGCATTTGGGCTTAAAGCAAACAGGTGATAAAGAACCAGACAGAGGGTTTGAGAGGCCAGGTCATCCTGCAGCTAACTTTGTTTGACATGCCCTGCAGACAGCTTACTCAGCCTGTCCTGCACCTAACAGAAGTAAGCCCAATTTTTATGTTGGCATCCACACAAAATCTAATACTCAATACACTTTGCATTCTTGTCCCTCACTATATCCTAAAACATTCTCTGCTCTCTTGCTGGACACTATGTTTTCAACATTCTTTCATGGTTCTGTCCATGTCTTAGCAAATCTGCCAAAAGTGGGAAATGTCAAACTTGAAGAACTTTGTTTCCTAAACTCTAAGACAGAGGCTGGAGGAAAATATTTAGAATCACCTAAGAAAAAAGAAATTATTTTATTCAATTCATAATGGATATATTGGTAGGAATAATAAACATAAAACTCACATTCTAACATGACACATGATAAAATTTGCTCTTCAGTATAAACTGCCATACAAGTTAAAAATTTCTAATAGAATTTAGATACATAATCTAATCCTAAAAAAACTAAACTTAATAAAAATAACAGCCACTATACAGATTATGGAAATCAAGATAAATCAGAATACTAAAATATTTATACATTGTACAGATAAGAGAATAAACACCAAGAAAAATAATTTCATAGTATTAAAAAAAGCAAAAAAATAACAAGTAGTTTAATTCCTGAAATAGTATCTAGTAGATATTGAACAGGTATTTGTTAAATAAAAAAATGTACTTGTCCAAGGAATTAGATTGTGCCTGATGGGAATTAATCAGTAAACACTTGTTTTTTAAAACAAGTTTTTAAATATAATTCACATAATATTCAATTTATCTATTTAAAAGATGTTTTTAATGGTTTTTAGTATACTCAGTATGTGAAATCACCATAATCAATTTTAGAACATTTTTGTTACCTCCAAAAGAAAGCTTGCACTCATTAGTAGTCATTCTGTACCTCCCTCTCTCCCACCCCTCAGACTCAAGTGACAACAATTTATCTACCATTTGCTTCTAAAATTTTGCTTTTTTTATTTTTAGACTTAAATACTTTAATATGCAATGAAGAAAAGAGAATGCAAGTTACAATAAATAAAATGCTAGAGTACTTAAGAACACAACTTCCCTCACATTTTCTATTAGCATATAAAAGCTATTAATATGCAAAAACCATACTTTAGTCCTTTGAATTGCCCTGAAGCTATGTTCTGAAGGGTTTGTAACACTTAAGAACTGGCATTAAAAAGGCAAAAAGCATTATAACTCATAAACAGCACAAAAATCTTACTTAATCTCTAAAAATAATAGAAATGCAAATGTTTTATTCGCCATAGAGATAAAAAGGGAAACATCAGTGAAATGAATTGGACAACGTGATTCACTCTTCATTACAAGCCCTTTTCCCAAATTCACAACTTTCACATTTGGTAATCTTAAAAAAAGCAGTTAAAAAAGAAAGGAAAGAAACTTTCACTTGATGTAAATAGGCCAAGTCATTTAATGTCTCCACATGTTTAAATTGACTACACTTTTCTAGCTGGGAATGTATTTTCCTTATTTTAGTGAGCTTAAATAATGTACCCATGGTAATGAATAAGGCCTGGCTTTAGGTCCAGAAACCTTCTCTATCCGTCTGTTTCATAATTACTCCAATATTATGGAACACAATAAGACGTTTTCTTGGTTCAGTTTTAATAGTAATAAGAATTTTTAAAATCCATGCTACTTCGCAGTTTTTCAGAGTTTTTTCTCCTAAATGTGGATTTTGAAATTCTTAGGTATGCTATATAATTATATAAAGTCCATTTCCATGTGTTCATAAACTTTAGCACCCAATAAAAGTATTAGGAATTGGGCTATATAAACTACTTCCTCATCTCCACCCCTTAATTACCAGTAATGAGTTTCATTTAGGGAACAATGAGGAACAAGTACCATAACCTACAGGCATCTAGCAATGGAGGGAATTCAGACACAGAAATTAAGGCTCTGGAAAGGTTAAGTCATAGTGGAAACTTCTGGAGTGGAGCTGAATTCTTATACCCTTTTCCCAGCTGCAGACTTAGATAAATGTGTGAGGTGTTTAGTTTTTGCATGGGACCCACCATAAACTGACATTTTATCCATTTTTTTTCTCCATGAAAGAAAAGAAATGGAAATACAAGTGCTTGTTACCACATGCTTTTAAGGCTTAAAAGCCTATCAGTAAGCATGTTGTATCTGTGATTGAGGAGATCACTTTATAAATTGCCAGAAGAATCTCCTCTAATGGAGACTGAAGTCACTCTCTCTCCCCAAGAGCCATGAGAGAAAAGAGAGAGAGTCCCCTACTTGCACATGAAATCTCCCTTTCTCCTCCGACCTCCCTATTCCTCTCCCAAACAGGCCAAGCTGCCTTGGGAGGTGGCTGGGAGAAAAAGAAACGCTCAGTCCCCCATGGCAAAGTCTTTGGTCTTTTCCTCCTGGTCCCCCATTTTGTAGCGCAGCAGAAAGAGCAGGTGAAGAGGGTTGTCCTGGGAGCGAAGCAGCATGATCTCTGCTGAAATGTTCCTGCCTTGCTCCACTTGTACCGTCTCCTTTAGGTAGAGGAGTGCCTGCTTCAAGCGTGTGGCCTGGTGAAAAGGCGAGATAGACAGCACCAGCGGTTTCTCCGAATCTTCCCCAGGGAAGGTCCCCTGGAACCAAAAGGCCAAACCATGCATGGGCGCCCATTCATAACAGCTGTAGAGAAATCGCCCACTCACCTTGCCTCCAGCTCCAGCTCCAGGACAGCGCAGGCCAGCTGGAGCTGAGCAAAGTGTTGCAGCCAGGCCAACACATCCTGGCTGGACAGACCCTGAACCAAGATCTCTGAGTGGCTCATAAGGCAGCTTGTGGTGAAACTCTAGGCAACTCATGTCCATGCCTTAGTGCTGCTTCACCTTGCTCCAAGAGCCTAGGCGCCACTCCAGCATCTGGTTGCTGATGGGGGCTACAAAGAACTCAGTGAAAACTAGTAGGAGAATACTGACCTCTCTCAGCCACTGGGTGTGCAGGTGCAGCAGAGAGCTCAGCATAGACTCATGCAAAAATCCATAGCCCATTCACTCGCTCAAGATGGCATCCACTTGCTCTGGCAACTCCACCATCTCCACCGGACCCTGCAGGACATGCACTTGGTCCTCAAGCCTGTTGAGCCGCCCTACCTCTCGGGCCTCTTGCCAAATGGCACTATCAGCCTAGGCACAGAATATGCTCAAAATGCCAGTGCCTGCGCCCACCTCCAACAAGGTCTTGCCTTGCAGACCTGCCCAGTTCCGCAGGATGCCAAGGCGGTAGGCATTGGTGAGGACGAAGTTGGAGATTCTCTCCTTCCCGACATGTCCCTGTAGCACTCCTAGTACAGGTGGTCCTGCTTGCTTGCTCTTAGTCCTCTGGGGTCTGGATCATGGCAAGTCCACCTCCTGCTCCCCGTCCTCTTCTTCTTCAGTTCTCTCCCCTCCTTTGCTGCCGCCCCCCTACGACTCTCCAGATATTTCATACAAATGGAATCATACAATATTTTGTCTTTTGTGATTGGCTTCTTAACATGATGTTTTCAGGTTTCACCTACAGTGCAGCATGTATCAGTACTTCATTTATTTTTATTGCCAAATATTCCCTTTTATGGATGCACCACATTTTATTCAGTTGACAGATCATGGCGTCATTTACATATTTTTGGCTCTTATGAATAATGCCATATGAAATTCATGTGCAAGTTTCTATGTGAACATTTTATTTTCAATTCTCTAGCATACATACCTTTGGGACTTACTGGGGCATATGCTCTTTTCCATTACTGGTTAAGTGTAAGTTCAAAAAAAATGGAACTGTTAATTCTGGCTGAGAAATTAGAAAAGACTACTTAGTAAAAGTGGTATGTGAGCTAAGTATTGAAATAGGAGTGATAGGATTCAACCAGAAAAGGGAAAATGCGATGACAGAAAGTCAGACATTTTGACTTGAATAACATTTGACTTATGTTTGCATATCATTATCCACAGTACATGTATGAAAACACAAATTGGTGTAAATATATTTTATATACAACAAGAGATATGAAAGCTGTGCTTTGTAAGTGTAATATGAATTGTAATGTATTCCGCTGTCATATAAAAAAATCAATTAAAAAATGGCATTTTAAGGAGTGGTATATCAGCAGTAAATCTTCATCAACAAAGCATATGTTTTTACTTCTGAATGTTTTATTAGTATATTATAGCTACACATAATAGTGGGGCTCATTTTGACATAATTATATATCATGGAATAAAATTTTCTCCACTTCAGTCCCCAGTACTTCCTCTTTTCATCTCCTTCCCCCTTCTCCTATTTCATTTCTACTCTAATGGTCTTCCTTCTATTTATTTATAATTTTAAAATTTAGTTCTTTATATATAAAAATAAAGGTCAAATTCACTGTGGTGCATTCACATGTACATAGCATAATTTGGTCAATTTTAATCCATTATTCCTCTCCTTTCCCATTCCTCCTCCCTCTCCATCCATTGCTCCACTGATCTCCCTTCTATTTTCACAGGATTCCTCCCCCACTTTTTCCCCTTTCTTTGGTCAAGCTTTTTTCTATGAGAGAAAACATTCAACCTTGACTTTCTGAATCAGACTTATTTAATATATATATATATATATATATATATATATATATATATATATTAGTATAATACTCACAAAATTTAATATTTAACTAGAACTCTACAGTTTCATGGCATTGAGTACATTCACATTTGTACAACCATCACCAACATCCATCTTCAAAACATTTCCATCTTGGCAAATTGCAAATTTTCACCCTTAATAAAGATAACTCCCAGTCCCTGGCAACCTCCACTTTACTCCTAGAGTACTTTTGGACTGTTTCTTTTTCACTTAGTAAGAGAGGTCCACCACTGACTATATTTACAGGCCTTGCTGCACAAACATGATTGAGTGTATTGTAAGGACAAGTAACAGAAAATAGGAAAAAAAAAAGGTGGAGACAAAAACTAAACATATGGATCTCTATCCACAGGCTTAAGCAGCCCTGCCACAGATCTGCCTGATTATTTTACATCAAGAAATTGACCTTCCATCTGGTGCTGTGGTGCATACCTGTAATCCCACCAGCCTGGGAGGCTGAGGCAGGAGGATTGCAAATTCAAATCCAGCCTTAGCAAAAGCAAGGGGCTAAGCAACTCAGTGAGACACTCTCTCTAAATAAGATACAAAAAAAGAAGGCTGGGGATGAGACTTTGTGGTTGAGTATACCTGAGTTCAATCCCGAGTACTAAAAAAAACAAAACAAAACAAAACAAAAAACATAAAAAGAAAAAAAAAAGAAATTGACCTTTGCTTTGACCTTCCTATAATCCCAACTACTCAGGAAGCTGAGGCATGAGGATTGCAAATTTGAGGGCAACCTGGGAAGCTTAGCAAGACCCTGTCTCAAAATAAAGTTTGTAAAATGCGCAGGGGATGCAGTTCAGAGGTAGAATGCTCCTGGTTTCCAGTCCCCGGATTTTTGAAGCCATTTTCACTTTGCAGATTCACCAGCAGTTTCACACTTTCCCAATTTCCCTGCCTTCACAGGAGGCTAGGCACATCACAGCCCCACTATACCTTCATGTCCTCAGGGTCCATCCATGGTGAGGATTCTGCTGAGGGTCCTATAGGCACTTCAATGTTCCCCTCTTGTACCATCACAGTCCTGGCATTGAACTTTACATGTTTTACCATGACCTTGAAATCTAAATGTTGTAGAACCCTGAGTCCCCAGAACACAGCTAACCTGAAGCACACTTGCTTGCACTGATGCTTTCTGTCAAGAAAGCATTTCCTAGTGCATCCTCTTGAAAAACAACTTGGCAATGCCTCAGAGTTCAACAGTTATACTATGATGGAGGAAATTTCCAAAAGTGTCAAATAAAAATTAATCACTGTATAATCCTAAGCTACATGTCTACTAAATCATATTAGTTAGTAGAGTGACTGACTGGACTCATCAAAAATTGAGTATTAAAGAAAATTATTTTTAACACTCGTTTATTTTACTTGAATATAATAACACATAAGTAATTAGCTTAGCCTTATAAAAATATGGAGCTTGGTCAAAATATTTACATATTTATTAAATTAATGGTAGACTACACATACCACTTACCATCACAACCATTTTTAAATGTACATTTCAGATCAGTGGCTTAATTACATTCACACGGTTGTGTGCCCAAACTTCAGAACTCTTTATCTTACAAAACCAAAACTCCATTTCCATTTAGCAACTCCATATTCCACTATTCGTTCCCAGGAAATCACCAATCTAACTTTCTTTCTCTATGAATCTTACTACTCTGGGTCAGATTAACTAATTTTAAGTAGAATTATACAGTATTTGTTTTTAGTTCACATAGCATCATATCCTTAAATATCATTAATGATGTATCAAAATTCCCTTCCTTTTTAAGGATGAATACTATTCTACTCTATATGTCTATGCCAAATTTAGTTTATCCATTTAACCTTTGATGAACATTTAAAATGCTTACTCCTTTGGCTACTGCAAATAATGCTATGAGCATGGGTGTCAAAATATCCGTTTGGTTTTTGTTATCAATTCTTTTGGGGACTTATATCCCAAAGTGGAATTGCTTATTAAGTTCTTCAGCAACTGCCATACTGTTTTCCATAGTAGCTGCACTATTTTTGATTACCCAACCAACAACACAAGAGGGTTCCTATTTTTCCATTCCCTTGTCAACACTTGTTATTATTATTATTATTTTTGAATAGTAGCCAATCATAATGGGTGTGAGGCAGTTCCTAATTGTAGTTTTGATTTTCATTTCCCTAATGATAAATGATTCTGTACATCTTGTGCTTATTGGTCATTTGGGCAACTTATTTGGAGAAATCCTTTGCCCATTTTTTAATCAAATTTTATTGTTGTTGAGTTGAAGGAGTTCTTTATTTACTTTGGATTTTTTTTAAAAAAATATTTTTTTAGTTGTAGTTTGACACATACCTTAATTTTACTTATTTATTTTTATATGATGAAGGTGAATGGTTCACTGGAGGCCAATAATTAACATTCTGCTTTGTAAACATGTAACTTAAGGTCACACATGCTAGGCAAGCACTCTACTGCCAAGCTACAATTCCAGCCCTTTACTTTGGGTATTTTTTCAAAAATATTTTTAGTTATAATTGGACATAATAACTTTATTTTATTTATTTTTCTATGTGGTTCTGAAAATGGAACCCAGTGCCTCACACATGCTAGGCAAGTGCCCTACCACTGAGCCACAAATCCAGCCAGACTCTGGATATTAAACCCTATGGGATATGAGATTTGTAAGTATTTTCATCCCTCGTATAAGTTGCTATTTCACTATCGACTTAACAAGTTTTAAATATAAATAAAACTCTTGGGTTTATTTGAAACTTCAATATCACTCTTGAAGGTCTTAAAATATTATACTTTTCTAGCTTGTACCTTTTCCCCACCCAGTTCTAGGTATGACATTACTGCAGTCTTTTTTGAGCTTTGTGGTAATTTTAGACTTAGACCTCTGGATAAGAAATCTAAACTTTTTCTCTGTCATGTAATGAGTAAGTCACATAAGACAGTAAAAACTCTTGGACCAGTAGGGGGAAAACCCAAAGTTTAGACTTGCTCTATCATTTATTGCTAGTGTAATACTTGAGTAAGTCATTTAACTTTTTTTGACCTTAAGTTACATGTTTACAAAGCAGAATGTTAATTATTGGCCTCCAGTGAACCATTCACCTTTATACAGCATGGCATTTTCACCATGTGGTCCAGCAGTCATGTTCTCTGGTATTTAATCCAGTGAATTGAAAACATATCCATATAAAACCCTAACTATGCATGTTTATAGCTTCTTTATTAATAACTGCCCAAACTTGGAAGCAATCAAGATGTTCTGATGAAAACAAATGAATTGAATTCTAAATAACAGAATATTATTAAGCATTAAGAAAAAGTTAGGAAGCCATGAAAAGACATGGAGGAAGCTTAGATGCACATTACTAAGCAGAAGATACCAGTCTGAAAGGGCTCCAAACTGTTCAATTCCAACTACATAATATTCTGAAAAAAAATTAAAAATTTTTAAAAGAATTGAGGAAGAATGGGGGAATAAATAAAAAATCAGACTTTTCTCATTCTCTGCTCAGCCTAAAAGGAAAAAAAAGAAAAAAAAAGCAAGCAATATGCTTACCTGTGTTTACCATGATTAAAGCCAGATGTTAGTTGCAAGAGAAAGGGTGAAGCTCATCACAGGATAGTTTTTCATTTCCAAGTCTTGCAGAGGACAAATCAAATGATACCCACTGCACCTTAATACCATTAGGAAGCTGCCTATTTAGAAACTCCTCAGCACATAACACACTTTCCCCTTTATCTGGCATCACCCTGTTTGAAGTTACACCTGTATCAGGATCTCGGCATTACATATATCATCTGTGGGGACTTTGAATAATTTTTTTCACAAAATGTGGATCCCTAGGCTTTCTGTGAGAATTAAATAGGATAGTATATTTCAGAAGGATCGTGAGTTAAAAGCCAGTCTCAGAAATGATGAGGTGCTAAGCAATACAGCCAGACCCTGTCTATAAATATAAAATACAAAATAGGGCTGGGGATGTGGCTCACTGGTCCAGTACTTTTGAGTTCAAGCCCTGGTACAAAAAAAATTATATTCAAAATGCCTAGTGGACTAGTTTGCCTGCAATGACTAAATAACTGACTTGAGAAGGCAGCCCAAAAGTGTCCTAACCACCAGGTGTCACCATTGGGGCAGGAGTATTCACCCAACTGCTCCAAGCAGGGGGTAGAACCTAGCAACAAAACAAGACTGTCACTTTTACATACAGTACATTCAGAATTGATATAGGCTTTTCCCTACCTTGGAAGCTGGTATTACACAAACACACACACACACACACACACACACACACACACACACATATTATTTGAAGTATTATAATATTTCAGTATTCTCTTATACGTGTGCTAAACATTATGTACTAAAATTAATTAGCTAAATATCCTCAGATTTGTTACCAAAATTTAATTTTTAAAATTATCCTCAGTGGACTATTTATTAATTTTGAGAATCAATAGTGCTTTACACATCCTTTGGTTTATCAAACCAGACATTATCGGTTTCCCATAGACTTCAACATTGACACAATGGACAATTTTCTGGCTCCAATTCCACAATCCATTGACATTATTTCCTTTACAATTTTAATGAGCTGACAGATAAAAAAAGAAAGTACAATAGTTTTAGTGTAAAAATAAAGTTTGTGACAACTAAATGTGGGTTAAAACAAGATTATTAACCTTTCTCCTTGACCTCAAGAACTCAAAAACTCAGTTATAAACTATTTTGTTTGTTTTTTTTTCTATTTTATTGAAAAGAAAAAACACCCTAGGGCAAATCTATCAATCTGTGAATAACCCTGAAATTACTCAAAGAACATTGCCACACCTGGCTGCATTCTGGGACCTACTAATGTCTCTCCTAGAGAGTGCACAGGGCACACAGGGAGAGGCTCATTTCAAAATGAGCACAGAGTTTGGGCTTCCCTCCTGCCACACTGAGACTCACAGTGGGTCACTTCAAGAGAGGTAATTCGATGAGCATTAGCTTGGAGCTGGAGGTGCAATCTACAGTCTCATGGACTCTTGCCTCATCTGCTAGGAACACTTGCCTTAAATTAAGGCTGACCTTGCCTACCTCAGCCTCAATCTGGGCATGCAAAATCCCGCCTAGCCCACCAGAAAGAAGAGTGACACCAAACACAGGCTGTTCAGAGCACATTTTTAGGACTCCAGCAGCTGGAGTAATTAAAAAAAAAAAAAAACAGCTTCAATTCCACTTTGTAAGAAGCACTTAATGCTTCTTAAGGAAAACAAGAAGCATCCTCTCTCCCTTTGGTCATCTCTCTCATTCCTAGAGAATTGGGAGGAGCTGTCACTAGGAACCATTTTGAGCCAGGAATGCAGAAGCCAAGGCCAGCCTAGATAAACCCATTTGTGAAGCACTTTGTGCTGATGGATACATTCCTGACTGGTTTCAGACCATTCCCTGGAGGACAGCGAGCTCAGGAGGTTGGCTGCCTGGCTGGAATGAAGGGGCCAAGGGAAGGGATGCTGTCCAGGAACCAGCCAAGGCTGCACAGGGGGTGTGACAGCTCAGGAGGAGCAGGAAGCCCGGAGGGCGCCTTACCTGGAGGACTATGGGGTGAAGCTGCTGCTGTCCAGCAGCCCCATCTTGCAGAAGAGGACCCCATTGACGTAGGGTACAGAAGAGAGCTTCTCCAGCTCAAAGTCCACCTTAAACTTACAGTTCTTTAACATTGTGAGAGCCAGGCGCCAGCAAGCGGGCAGTACAGGCGGGTGCGCCTCCTTAGCTCCGCTAAGCCCCAGATCCGCCCAGATCCAGGGCTGGGGCCTCCAGCTGAGCGCAGGGGTGAGGCAGGGGCTCCAGGAGCTGTGGCGGCAATGCCTCCGCTCTCTCTCGCGGTAGCCCAGGCCCAGCGCGGTTGTGGCACCAACCTCGGCTGACCTCCTCTAGCGGTTGTGCTGCAGCTGGCCCAGGGAAGGGCACCTTTAGGTGAGCACCTCGCCCTTGTCGCCATCCTTCAGAGATCTGTGAGAAGGGGAGCTCAGAGTATGGTCGCTGTCTCCACCTCAGGGACTGGGGCTGGGGCGCCCCCAGTGGGACTGGGGCTGGGGCGCCCCCAGTGGCCGCGATCTGCAGCGCACTACTGGGCGGAAGCGGGAGGCACGGGGAGGACGGGGAGATTCATGGCGGGCTGACGCCTCGCGGGGGAAACTAAACCTCAATGGCAGTTAGCGCCATCACGCCTCTCTGGGGTTAAAAACAACAATAACAACATCAACAACAACAACAACAACAGCAGCAGCAGCAAAAAAAGTTTCTTTCTACAACTGTCTGGGCGCCTTTGGTTTCAGTTTTCGCACCGCCTCTTTTCTCCCTCTCCCCTTCTAGCTATTTCTTTCCCTTGGGTTTCAGAGTTAATAGGGACTGTCAGAATATGACGTTGTTTTAGTCAAATCGAAATCCAAAAACTAAAACTTCTTTTAAATACTCAATATTCGCGAACCTCCAAATATGAAATAAAAAAGAGGAAAAAGGAAAGGGATTAAAATGTGTTGAGGGTCTACCAAGTGCCCAGCCGTGTACTGATACAGGCATTTTTTCCCCCTTTTATCTAATGCCTGTCACCCAGGGTAAAAAAGAGCATAGAAGGAGTTAAAATCACACCTTCCCTTTTAAAATTTGCCCATACTCGGAACTGAAAATGCTTAAGATCAAAGTCTGCAGGGTAAGCTTAAAATAAAAAAGAAAAACTTGCTACATGCATAGCAATTACCTGTCTTGTATAAGCACATGCAATATCTTGTTAAAGTGTATGTTCTCTTGGTTACATAAAGTTCAGGTCTTTTAACTTGAGATTTTTATCCTTTAATCTCAAGGACTCTCTCTCAGTAACCTCTGAAAGGGTGTAATTGAAAAGATTCTCTTTTCCAGTTAATTCATTTATTCATTCATTTATATAAAATATTTTAATTGCATAAAATGTCAATCACAAGCTAGTCCCAATGATTTTAATAAAAAAGAAAAAAACTAAGAATTTTACCCTTTACTGATGCAAAGCTGTTTAGATCCAACATTAAAAGACATGGCATCAAGCTAGGTGCCTAGGAGTCTACTTGGCTCAGCTACCCATCAAGCCCAGCGGCTCTGAGGCTAAGGCAGGAGGATCACTAGTGGCAGCCCAGCCTGAGAAACCAAAACCCTGGCTCAAAATTTTAACAAGTGTGTGGGATTTATAGCTCAGTGGTAGAGTGAATAAATAGCATTTGTGCAAGGTCCTGAGTACAAACGCCTGAACTGCAAAAACAAACAAACAAACAAATTCCACAAGCAGAAAAACATAGAATTGATTTAGGTAGAAGTTGAAGGAAGAAGCAATGAATTGAAATTGACCAGTTTTCTGAATTTCAAATAATGCAAAAGATTTGAGATAAAGTGAGGGGAAAGTGTTCTTGGTAAAAGAAATAGGAAAAATAAAGACCCAGAAACAGAGTGTAAAATGTGAGAATGGGTAAAACTTGTTGCCCAGCAGGACAGAGGGGGAAAAAAATCAGTGGGAAGAGTTGGAGGACTTTGAAGTTTTTCACTTGGACAACTGGGTGAACTGAGTACTGGAAGCAGGAGGAGGACAGGTTGGGAATGGAGAAATAATGAGACTTTATCTGAAATGCTTGCAGGAAGAGAGGGCCAGCCTTAGATCATGTGAAAGGTTAAGACTTAACATATGCTTTTGAGGATTGTGGTATTTACTGATGGCTGAAGTTCAAAAGGCAGATAAAAATGAGTTGTTCTGAAGAATAATTAATGGGTAGACAGAGGAGGAGTCAATTGTGAAGTCTTTCACAAACAAGGAGCCAGAGAAAGAGGAAAATCAAGAAAGAGAGATGATCTGGAAGCCAAGAGAGAGTTTTAACCATTCAACATTTGTAGTTACTAAGACCTACTGTGTGCCAGGCTATTATGCTGGGATCTAGATACAAAGGAATAAGACACACAGGGGCTTACAAATGAATGGAAGAAAACAGAAAATCAACAGATCAATGAGAGACAGAAAGAGACAGAGACACGCAGAAAGCGGGAAAGACTCATTTCTTGTCCTAGGACTCTACATTGTTCAAGATCTTACAGTCTTGGAGGACACAAGTAAGTAGGCAGTCCTAGTACAAAGTAATAGTGAATACTCTCTCTGTATAATGGTATATAAAGACTGCAGAGGGAGAGTTTGTACCATCTCAGGGAAGCTTCTGAGGGTAAGTGACTTTTTGATGAGAGTCGGGGTGAGGAGCAGTTTCTAGCCTACTCTGCATGTGTAGTGGCTCAGAGAAAGAGAACACATTTCAGAGGAAACTGAAATTAATTCTGCCTGGCTGCAGTTTACAGTGGGGCTGTGGTGATGGGTAGAGATGGGAGCCACTAATGTTTTAAGGCAGAAGAAGTGCATCTTAGAAAGATCTCTAGGTGTAGTAAAACTGGAAGATGAGAGATGGTCTGTTACTCATTTTTAGACTTATAGTCAAAAAACTTTGCTTATTAAACACCTACTATGGGTCAGGGTCGAAACAGACATCATACTCAAAACGTTTAGATGGGGGAAATTTAATGAAAGGATCCTACAGAGTTGGGGGCATGATTAAGAACTCACAGTTTTGCGGGGAGTTGAAAGGAGGCAGAGATAAATATCTGATCTGTCTCAACTCCTGTTTTTTCATCTCCTACTGGAGTCTCCCATGATCTGCCCCAACCAAAGCCAGAAGGTAAAGGAGCCTGGAATATGCAGTTCATACAGGACAGCCTTAGGAGGCAGAGATGATAATGACAGGTAGTAGTAAAATGATATAAAGCTACCAGTACAAATCCGATTCATCCAGGATTTACTGTAGGAATCCACAACCACTCTAGATATTTCAAAACACAAAGGAATTTTATCTGGCATTTTAGTGCTTCTGAGGTCCTTGGAAGAGATGGAGGAGTAGAAATTCCCAGACCAGTGAGTCCAAAGTTACATCAGTTAAGATGAACATTACTAGTCTAGTCCTATTTCACTTCCTTTTTAAAAAAATATTTATTCTTTTAAGCTATACATGACAGTAGAGTGTATTTTGAGGTATTATACATGCATGGAGTATAACTTCCCATTCTTGTGGTTGTATATGATGTGGTATTACACTGGTTGTATATTCATATATGAACATAGGAAAATGATATCCGATTCATTCTATTGTCTTTCCTATTCTCATTTTCCCTCCCCTCCCTTCATTCCCTTTTGTCTAATCTAATGAACTTCTCTTTTTTTCCCTTCACCCCCCTCCTTATAGTGTGTTAGCGTCTGGATATCAGAACTTTGATTTTGAGGGATTGACTTGTTTCACTTAGCATGATTGTCTACACTCCCATGCATTTACTGGCAAATGCCATAATTTCATTCTTCTTTATGGCTGAGTCCATTATTATGTATACCACATTTTCTTTATCCATTCATCTTTTGAAAGGCACATAGTTTGGTTCCATAGTTTAGCTATTGTGAATTGAGCTGTTATAAACATTGATGTGGCTGTTGTCACTATAATATGCTGATTTTAAGTCTCTTGGGAATGTGCCCAGGAATGGGATAACTGGGTAAAATGGTGGTTTCATTCCAAGTTTTCTGAGGAATCCCTTATTGCTTTTCTTAGTACTTGCACCAATTTGCAGTCCCATCAGCAATGTATGAGTGTACCTTTTCTCCCATATTTTCACCACATTTACACCACATTTACTGTTATTTGTATTCTTGATAATTGGCATTCTGACTAGAGTGAGATGAAATCTCAATATACTTTTAATTTGCATTTTTCTAATTGATAGAGATGTTGAACATTTTTTGTATATTTATTAACCAATTGTATTTCTTCTGCAATGTGTACATTCAATTTCTTTGCCCATTTATTGATTGGGTTATTTATTTGGTTTTGGGTGTTAAGTATTTTTTTTGGGGGGGGGTCCTGTGATTGAACTCAGAAAACTTGACCACTTAGCCTCATCCCCACCCCTATTTTGTTTTTTTATTTTGAGGCAGGGTCTCACTGAGTTGCTATGTGCCTCAAAGTTGCTGAGGCTGGCTTTGAACTCACAATTCTCCTGTCTCAGCCTCCCAAACTAATGGGATTATAGGTATGCAGCACCATATCCAGCTGGTGTTAAGTTTTTTTAGTTCTTTACATATCCTGGAGACTACTGCTCTATCTGAGGTCCAGGTAATAAGGATTTTCCCCCCATTCTGTAGGCTCTCTCTTCACATTATTGCTTCCTTTTGTGTGACTCCTGTACTTCCAAATATGGAAGCTTACATTTCTAGGTCCACATGTAGATAGGACAATTGACTAATTCTAGCCAATTATATCTGAGAGGAAGTAATGTGTCACTTCCAGAATGACACTATCACAAACTTGTGAGCACTCTCTAGACTGTCTCTTCCATGCCACTAAAGTCATTGAAGTGACCCTGGAGTAACATAGTAGGTACAAAGTTGAAGCATTCTAGATTCTAAGAACATGGAGAGAAACTGTCCACATCTGCAGTAAACATTTTGGTGTAAGAAAGAAACTTTTACTGCATTAGGCCACTGAGATTTGGGGAATCATTTGGGTTTTTTTTTCATTTTTTAATTTATTTTAAATATTTAATTATAATTAAACACAGTACCTTTTATTTTATATATTTATTTATTTATTTTTATGTTGTGCAGAGAATTGAACCCAGGGCCTTGCAAGTACTAGAGGAGTGCTCTACCACTGAGCCATAACCGCCCCCCCCCAATCATTTGTTACAAATAAGCCTGGCTTATTCTGACTAGAATGTACCTAGGATTAGAAACTGCTATTGCTGCTGTCAGCACTGACTCTCACACCATGAAGACAACAAGGGGAGTGTGAATGTCACATACATGTCATAACACCTCACAAGTGACCTGCAAATGCAGGAAGGTAACCTTCATTTACTTGTACATTTTTTTTTAAGTATATCTCTTTGGCAGACCTTATTTGTACCTAGAACTCAAGTGGGAAGGGATTCTGAGAAATGTCATTTTTAGCTTTTCAACTTCTTCAAACAGGAGGGTGGAGTGGAAGTTTGAAAGGGTACCAGTAATGTACCCATAATGCAAGTTTTTCAAAGGCAGGGGTGGTTTTGCTAATTATCTTTGTATATTTTGTATCCAGTCTGGGACATGACATTAGTGGTTGTCAAAAAATATTTCTTGAAATAATCTAAGTTTATAGACCAATACTAAGTTTTTATCTTTCAGGTGAAATAATAGAGATGTAAAATAAGTGCTAAAACTACTCCCTGCTAAAGATTTGAGAGTTCTGAAAGTACTCCTAGACTATAAGAAGGAAATAGCAGAAGTCATCAATACAAAGGAGTGGAGGTGGGCAGAAGGGAAAATAGCAATACCAAACAATTAGATAATACCTTGTAAGTTACATTAGATTCAACTGCAAATAAAACTTAAAACTGCATTGACTTAAATGTCATAGGAGCTCATTGTTTCCTTAAAGACAGTGGGTAAACCACCTGAAGCTCTGCCATGGGAGCTCCTTGACCCTAAGGAACTCATGCACTGTTATGCCATCCTCTATAATGTGTGGTTCTTACCAGAAGGTTGATGATAGCTGCTTGTGCTCCAGCCACCATTTCTCAGTTTCAGTCAGCAAGGAGATGGTAGGAAGAAAAGTATGCTCCCTCAATTCAAGAACACTTCCTAGTAGATGCACACTCCTCTTTTATTTAAATCTCATATAAATGAATGTGGACTGTGAACAGAAGTGATGATACCAATTGAGGCCTGGTCCATAGAGACTGCCCTTATGTGATCCTCTTCATTTCTGGCATCTTCTGGTCAGATTTTTGCCATCAAGGGAAACATTGTATATCACATATTGGATGACAGAGCCTCTACTAACCTGGATCCCTAGGTGATTATGAATCAAAGTGTTACTCCCCTCACGCCCCCCCCTTGGCCAGGAAATGCTTACACTGAACTGTTAAGTGAGCAAGAAACAAAAATGTATTGTGACCCTTTGAGGTATATTTGCCACAACAACTATCATTGACTTCATACAAAAATTTTTAAAGAAGCAAGATGCTATTTTAAAAATCTCAAAATTATCAGGCTGTAGACAGCAAGAAAACTTACCAGAGACTGCAAAATGGAAATCCATGGCAAAATGTCTTGTATTTTTTCTCCTATTAAAAACATAACACCACAATTTGGATAGGTTACAATGAAGAGTGGTTTATTTTGGCTGATATTTATGCTTCATGGTCAAAGAGCTGCATCTGGTGATGGCCTTCTTGCTGGCAGAGTCCTAAAGTGGTGCAAGGCATCACAAGGCAGGTGATAAGGACCATGAGAACTGCCTTTTGTAGCAAACCCACTCTCAATCCATTATTCTATTAATGTGTTAATCTATCAATCACATAAATGAGGTAATCCATTCATGGGAGAAGAGCTCTAAACACCTGCTAAATGTTCTTTCTCTTACTGTCCAATATGGATTTAGTTTCAGTAAAAGTTTTGGGTATTGAAACAATAATACAAGACATTTGGTAAGAATTGACTGCAGTAAATTAAAAGGACAATTAGATGCCTCTAAATCCCATAGCTGTAGAAGAGGTTGGAAAATGAATTGCTGGTAGGCTATATTCACTGGCTGTACTTAACACGATATTGGAAAAATAAGATGAGCTCCTAGAATAATTAAAAGGTTTTCAAACATGATGATAAAGGAATACAGAGAGTTCAGAACTTTGGAGCCTTGAGAGGTTGAAAAAGCTGACTATTCTATACTTCAAAGATCAGGACATAAATCTGAAAAGGCATTTGAGCAACAAATTTCAGTTATGCAGCAAAAATTAGATTTAGGGTGTGGCCTCACATTGAAGGTCTCTAGGTAGCTCCCTCAAATTCAGAGGAAAAGAGGCATAGGAATGAAGAAGTAAAGAAGAAGGATCAAGAATTATCTCTAGGAAACTTTCATGTTTACTGGCTTATGGAACTGACAGAGAAGAAAATGGATCAAAAGTCTTTTCAATGTTTGAGAAATTGTACTGCTAAGAAAATCACTTAAGAGCTTATTTTAAAAGCTGTACTCTTTCTACAGAAGTCATGCTTCTCAATACCAATTTCAAATGCAGGCTTAGAGGAAGAACTTCCAGAACACAGACCCAGTGACTACAGAGGACCAAGCACAAAAGGGTTTCCTACTGAGAGTGGTGCCAGGGTCTAGTGAAGGAACTTCCCGTTCAGGTCCATCACAGTGCCTCCTAGCAGAATCTAATCCTTGCATAGGCCAGTGTCTTCCATTCCCTGCTTTCCTGCCTGGACATGTTGATTGCAGAAAATTTTCTGCATTGTTTCATACTGGGTGCAGGTTGCAACAGATATCAGTTCATGGGTTGCAGTAGAGTTTCTCACCTCAGCACTACTGATATGTTAGACAGGAAAGTTATTTTTTGGGGGCTGTCTTGTGTATTTTATAATGTTCAGCAGCCTTCCTGGCCTCTGCACACTAGTTGCTAATAGTATCCACCTCACTCCCCCAATTGTGTCAGTCAAAACGTTTCCAGACATTCCACAAAAACCACCTTTGGTTTAGAATTATTGGTCCACAGGATAATATGAAGAGATATCACGGTCAGATGGATCATCCTGTGCGTTACCTGGGAATCCTGTATTTTGAATTTAATGCAGTGGCTTGGTGGGATTTTACGTTATCTTACTTGGTGAGGGAATGAGCATATTATTTGTTTGCTAAAAATAAAGGATGAAATGGTGATTTAGTGACCAAATGGATGGACTATAGCATAGAGTTCAAGGTTATCACCAAACCTGCTTTCTCATAATTCATGATAGCTAAGATCCAAACTGGGATTAGATAGCCCACTCTGCTTAGCCCTAAATATAAACATTCAACAAACAAGAATGTCTTCCAGAGTACTACTAGAAATGGCCTAAATCTCAAAGGACTTGGCAGAGCTTTACATCCCTCTAGAGGAGCCTGTTCTATAATTAATAAACCCTGATATACCTCACCACATTTAGCATTTATCAGCCTATATACTGACATCTTCAGCAAATCCTAACAAGTTCTTATAGTAAGCAAGAGAATTTTACATTAATATGTTAGGTAAAGGTGTAGCCCATAAGGTGGAAAGTAATGAACTACATTTTCTACTTCTTAGAACAAATCTTCATGACAGCTTTTATGAAACTTAAAAGCCCAAGTCAGATTTAGTAGTAAGTTAAGAATAGAGAGCTTAGCTGAATTTGGCAATAAAGTATGCACACACCACCCATCACCCTCTTCAAATATAATTACACAAAACCTGATACATAATCCACTTGATTAGACTGTATGAGAAGAGATAAATCATAACAAGGTAGACATACTGGAAAGTGTGTTTGGAATAATCAAAATGTAGCTTATTCACTAAATCACCTGGCCTGCACCCGGGAGATTTCATCCTCTATGAACATTTTGAACTAATGCTAGCCCACAATCACTTACCACTAAAATGTGATTAATTTTAATAAATAAAACATTTATCTTAAATAAAAGTAGAGGAGATAGAAATTATTACCAGGAGCTATAGAGAAAGCACCATAAGGAAAGATGAAAAAAAAATTTATAGTGTAAAAAAGCAAAGACTAAAACTTCTACCTTTTGCATAATGATTTAACCAGAAAACCATTGACAAGAAGAATTTAAGCCAAGCACCCCAAAACCAGATGAGCTCTTATGAGCAGCTAATAAGAGCTCATCTGTCTATGTTGCAAAACAGGGAAATGACTTATAAGTAGAGGTGAAAAGCCTAGGCAGCTTGGTAATAATTGGATGTCCAGATTAGAAATTTAGATCTACTTTAAACTTACCTGAAGCACAAGCAAGCCAAATGTAATTTTAAATGTCAATCTAAAGAGGGACAGCTGTTTAGAATCAAGGAAAAACCTTAATTATGGAGTAAATCTGCTAATTTCCATAGTTGGCCTAAAAGCAGTCTTCAATTGAAAAAGCATTAAAGCTTAACCTTATCATAAAAACTTAATAACTAACTCTCAATAACCTCCTAAACCAACACTGGAGTAATCTATTTTTCTTATAGAAGAAATTAGGTTAAAATGAGTAACAAGAAGATAGTTCTACCTGCATAAGTTTATATCAGACCGAATAATTCACTGATAGTTAACACTGATAGTTAATCTTTGACATCATCAATTATACTATATATTGTTGCTCCTACCCTAGCCCTAACCCTGGCATTTACCATGTGAATCCCCCTACCCATACCCCAACCCCTGACCAACATAAATATAGACGTACTATTCATTCTCCCTACCTCAAGCCTAGCTCTATATGCAATCCTGTGTCAGGCTGAGCCTCCAACTCTAAATACGCTTTAATTGGAGCATTATGAGTCATAACACAAACAATCTCATATGAAGTAACCCTAGACATTATTCTCCTCTCTGTATTACTAATAAATGGCTCCTTTACTATATCTACCCTTATTACTACTCAACAGTTCACATGACTACTACTACTGACATGACCCCTAGCAATAAAGTGATTCATCTCAACAATAGCAGAGACCAACCAAACTCCATTTGACTTAACAGAAGGAGAATCAGAACTTGCATCAGGCTTCAACGTCGAATATGCACTTTTACCTTATTTTTTATAGCTGAATACACAAATATTATTATAATAAATGCCCCAACAGCAACCTTCTTTATAGGGACATTACTCAACCCTTCCCTTCCCAAAACTTTTACACTCAGTTTCACCCTAAAAACCATCATTTTAACTTCTATGAATTTTAGCATCCTATACACGATTTCGTTATGATCAACGTATGCATCTTTTATGAAAAAGCTTCCTACGTCTCACTCTGGTCCTATGCATATGACATATCTCCCTTCCCATTATCACTGCATGTATACCACCCCTAATCTAAAAAATATCTCTGGTAAAAGAGTTACTTTGATTGAGTAAATAATAGAGGTTTAAATCCTTTTATTTTTAGAACCATAAAACTTGAACCTAATCCTAATAATTCAAAATTCTTCATGCTACCTTTACACTGTGTCCTAAAAAGTAAGGTCAGCTAAATAAGCTATCAGGCCCATACCCCAAAAATGTTGGTTTATATCCTTCCTGTATTAACTAATTTCATAAACTCCTTCACAATCTACTTTACTTTATTTTCTGGAACAATAATTACACTATTCAGCTTCTGCTGACTACTTATTTGATTAGGCTTAGAAATAAGTATGCTGGCAATTATTCTCATGCTAATGGAATAATTCCAGAGAAGCTGCATGCAAATATTTCCTAATTCAAGCCACTGCATCAATAATCTTAATAATACGAACAATTATGAATTTTACAAACTTAGGCCAATGGACCCTATCCAATTCATAAAATCACACCTCATCATTTATATTCACAATAGCACACTCAATAAAAATGAGACTTGCTCCATTTCACCTTTGTGTACCAGAGGTCACTCAAGGAATTGCACTTAAATCAGGACTAATTTTACTAACATGACAAAAAATTGCCCCAATCTCCATGCATATCAAATTGCATCTTCCATAAACTACACCCTTATATTACTTATGAGAATCCTGTCTATTATGTTAAGAGGATGAGAAGGACTCAACAAAACTAAACTATGAAAAATCTTAGCATATTTATCAATCACGAATATAGGATGAATAATAGCAATTATTACATATAATCCAACTTTGACAATATTTAACTTAATCATTTATATTACACTTACCATTAATATATTTATACTTCTCCAATACAACAAAAAACTTCTACCTTCTCCTTATCAAATTTATAAAATAAATTCCTCCTACTAACTTCATCAATTCTAATCATACTAATATCACTAGGAGGATTGTTTTCTCTAACCGGATTTGCCCCCAAATTAATTATTATTAAAGAACTTATTTCAAACAACAATATTATCTTCTCTATACTAATAGCAATACTAGCCCTCCTAAATTTATATTTCTACACATGACTTATTTATTCTACATCCCTAACTCTATTTCTATCATTTAACAACACTAAAATAAAGTGACAATTTAAAAATACAAAACTAACTCCCCTTCTACCAAATTTTATTATTATCTCTACCCTCTCCCTACCACTCACACCTCTCCTATCATCTCTGAGCTAGGAGTTTAGGTTAACCCAGACCAAGGGCCTTTGAAGCCCTAAGTAAGTGTCCAACACTTAATTCCTGAGTTAAGAAATGCAAGACTCTACCCTACATCAACTGAATGCAAATCAATTAATTAAGCTAAGCCCTTTCCATGGGATTTAAACCCATAAAACTTAAGTTAACAGCTAAATGCCTAATTCAACTGGCTTAAATCTACTTCTCCTGTGGTAAGTAAAAAGGCCAGAGAAGCCATGGCAGAGTTGAAGCTGCTCCTTTGAATTTGCAATTCAATGTGATTATTCACCTCTGGGCTTGGTAAAAAGAGAGCTCAACCTCTACCTTTAGATTAATAGTCTAATACTTACTTGGCCATTTTACCATCTACCTATGTTCATCAACCATTGATTCTTCTCAACTAATCACAAAGATATCAGAACACTTTACCTCCTTTTTGGCACTTGAAGGAACAGCACTTAGTCTATTAATTTGGGCTGAATTAGGCCAACCCCTGGAGCCCTGTTAGATGATGATCAGATCTATAATGTTATTGTAAATACACACGCATTTGTTATAAATTTCTTTATAGTCATGGAAATTATGATTGATGGATTTGGGAACTGAATAGTACCCCTTATAATCAGAGCCCCTGATATACCATTTCCCCATATAAATAACATGAGCTTCTGGCTCCTTTCCACCTTCTTCCTCCTCTTGCTTGCTTCTTCTATAGTCAAAGCAGGTGCGGGAAAAGGTTGAACAGTATATCCCCCACTAGCTGGAAATCTTGCCCATGCAGGAGCCTCAGTAGAATTAACCATCTTCTGCCTTCACTTAGCAGAATTATCATCAATTCTAAAAGCAATTAATTTTATTACTACAATTATTAACATAAAACCCACTGCTATATTCCAATATCAAACCCCTCTGTTCCTATGATCCATACTAATCACAGCAGTATTACTTATTTTATCTCTTCCAGTCTTTGCAGCAGGGATTACAACACTTCTAACATATCAAAATCTAAATACTATATTTTTGACCCTGTGGGAGGTGGAGATCCTACTCTCTATCAACAATTATTCTGATTCTTTGGGCACCCTGAGATCTATATTCTTATTCTACCAACGGTTGGTATTATCTCTCATATTGTAAAATATAGTCAGGTAAAAGAAACCATTCGGTTATATAGGAATAGTATGAGCTATAATATCTATTGATTTTCTCGGATTCATTGTATGAGTGCACCACATGTTCACTGTTGGGATAGATGTTGATGATACCCGAGCTTACTTCAAATCTTCAAGGATAATTATTGCTATTCCAAGAGGGGTAAAGTTTTCAATTGACTAAGCAACCTTACATGGAGGTAATATTAAATGGTCACCAGCATTACAATGAGCCCTCGGCTTCATTTTCTTATTCACCATTGGAGGTTAGCAGATTCCTGATAACAGAAATCATTCTGGCTAACTCTTCATTAGATATTGTTTTACATGTTACATATTATATTGTAGCTCACTTTCACTATGTCATATGTATACGAGCCATATTTGCCATAATAGGAGGTTCATTCACTGATTTCCCCTTTTTTCCCTGGTATATGCTAAATAATATATGAGCTAAAATCTACTTTAGTGTAATGTTTGTAGGGGTAAATTTAACTTTCTTCCCTAACACTTCTTGGGATTATCAGGAATACCATGTCGATACTCCCACTACCCAGATGCATACACGGCATGAAACACTGTATCTTTAATGGGCTCATTTATTTCTCTCACAGCTATCATAATTATAATTTATATAATTTGAGAGGTATTCGCATCAAAACTAGAAGTTCTTACCATAGAGTTAACACCCAGTAACTAAGAATGACTACACGGGTTCCCTCCACCTTATCACACATTTGAAGAACCGACTTTTATTAAAGCCTGGACCAAGAAAGAGAAGAATTGAACTTCCTAAAACTAGTTTTAAGCCAGCCCCATTACCATTGTGACTTTCTTCATGAGATATTAATAAAATAATTACATAACTTTGTAAAAGTTAACTTATAGGTTTAACTCCTTTATATCTCTATGGGATACTCCCTTGAATTAGGATTTCAAGATGCCACATCACCTATTATAAAAGAGTTTCTACACTTCCATGACCACACTCTTATAATTGTCTTCTTAATTAGCTCTTTTGTCCTCTACATTATCTTATTGATATTAACTACAAAACTAACCCATACAAGTATCATAGATGCCCAAAAAGTAGAAACTATCTGAAATATTTTTCCTGCTATTATTCTCATCTTAATTGCCCTTCCCTCACTCTGTATTCTATAAATAATAGACAAAATTAACGACCCATCTCTAATGGTAAAAACTATAGGCCATCAGTGATATTGACGTTATGAATATACAGACTATGAAGATCTTAGTTTTGACTCCTATATGACTCCAACTCCGATCTGGCTGCAGGAGATCCTCAATTTCTGGAATTAGATAACTGAGTAGTACTTTCAATAGAGTTACCTGTGTGAATACTAATTTCATCTGAAGCTACAGCAGCATCAACCTTTTAAGTTGAAGATTAGGAGCCAAAATCTCCTCATAATGAGATGCCCTAATTAGACACATCAGCATGATTTTTTACAATTTTGTCAATGATCCTAGCCCTATTTTTCATATTTCAACTTAAAATTTTAAACCATCTGTACCTGTCTAACCGTTCCCCCAAAGACATTAGTTTAACTGAACAGAAAACCATATGAGAAGAAAGATGAACAGAAATTTACTTGCCTCTTTCATTATCCCTACAATGATAGGACTCCTATTGTTATCTTTATTATTATGTTCCCCAACATCATCTTTCCCTCACCAAACCAACTTATCAACAACCACCTAGTGTCATTCCAACAGTGATTAATCCAACTTGTACTAAAACAATTAATGGCCATACATAACCCAAAATGATCAACCTGATCCCTAATACTAATTTCACTGATTATATTCATGGGCTCTACAAATCTACTATGTCTACTCTCTCACTACTTTATACCAACAACCCAGCTGTCAATGAACTTAGGAATGGCCATTCCCCTATGAGCAGGTGCAGTAATTACTGGTTTCCACCACAAGACTAAAGAATACCTCGCCCATCTTCTTTTTCAAGGAACTCCTATTCCGCTTATCCCAATATTAATTATTATCAAAACAATTAGCCTGGGGCTGGGGATGTGGCTCAAGCAGTAGCGTGATCACTTGGCATGCGTGCGGCCCGGGTTCGATCCTCAGCACCACATACAAAGATGTTGTGTCCGCCGAAAACTAAAATATAAATATTAAAAAATTCTCTCTCTCTCTCCCTCTCTCTCTCATTCTCTCTTAAAAAAAAACAGCCTTTTTATTCAACTCATAGCACTAGCCAAACGACTAACAGCTAATATTACAGCTGGCCACTTTATTATACACTTAATTGGAGAATTCACCCTAGTATTAACATCGATTAGCCATCCCACAGCTATCCTAACTTTTATCATTCTAGTATATTAACAATACTTGAATTTGCTGTAGCACTAATTCAAGCCTATGTCTTTACCCTCCTAGTAAGTTTATATTTACATGATAATACTTAATGACTCACCAAACCCATGCCTATCATATAGTTAATATTAGCCCCCGATCTTTAACATGAGCCCTTTCTCCCCTACTCTTAACTTCCGGTCTAGTAAAATGATTCCACTTTAATTCCTCTTTTCTCCTCATGTTAGGCCTAATAGCCATCATCCTTACAATATACTAATGATGATGAGATATTGTACATGAAGGTACATTCCAAGGCCACTATATAACAATTGTTCAAAAAGGTTTATGATATAGGATAGTCCTACTCATCATTTCAAAAGTATTCTTCTTCGCTGAATTTTTCTGAGCATTTTATCACTCCAGCCTAGATCCCAATCCAGAATTAGGAAGCTGATGACCTCCAATGAGAATTAACCCACTTAATCCCCTAGAAGTTCCACTACTCAACACCTCCATGTTTTTAGCTTCAGAGGTCTCAATTACTGGGCCCATCACAGTCTAACTGAAGGGGACCGAAAACACATAGTTTAAGCATTATCCATCATGATTGCACTAGGATTATATTTAACCTTACTTCAAGCCTTAGAATATTTAGAAACATCTTTCACAATCTCAGATGGTGTATATGGCTCAACATTTTTTATGGCTACAGGCTTTCATGGTCTCCACCTTATTATTGGGTCAACCTTGCTCTTAGTATGCCTTATTCGTCAATTATATTTCCACTTTACATCTAATTACCATTTTTGATTTGAAGCAGCCTCATGATACTGACATTTTATAGATGCTGTATGACTATTCCTTCATGTAACTATTTATTGATGAGGCTCATACTCCCTTAGTATTAATCAGTACAGTTGACGTCCAATCAATAATCCTTGGTAAAACCCAGGAGAGGGTAATAAACCTTATAATCTCCCTACTTATCAATTCTTCTATTGCACAATTACTAATCTCAGTGACATTTTGATTATCCCAGATAAATGTATACACCTAAAAAGTAAGTACCTATAAATGTGTTTTGATCCCAAAGGATCTACCCACTTACCATTCTCAATAAAATTTTTCTTGTTGCAATTACATTCTTTTTATTTGACTTAGAAATTTCTATACTTCTCCCCCTTCCCTGAGCCTCTCAAACAATCTCAATCTTATACTAACTATAACTTTTTTCTAGTTCTAATCCTCATCCTTTGGTTAGCCTATGAATGAGTACAAAAAGGCTTAGAATGAATTGAATATGATAATTAGTTCAAGATAAAACAAGTGTTTTCAACTCACTAGATTATGGGTTACCATAATTATCAAAATGCCTATTATCATACTTAACATCCTTCTAGCTTACACAACATCTTTACTTGTCTCATTTAATATCATCATTCCTATGCTTAGAAGGAATAATATTATCTATATTTGTTTTATGCTGCCTCCTAATTCTTAACTTTAACTTTTCCTTATCATTTTTAATCCCTATTGTCTTACTAGTGTTGGCAGCCTGTGAAGTGTCCTTAGGGCTAGCTCTCCTTGTAATAGTGTCTATCAGATATGGAGTAGACTATGTTCAGAACCTAAATATCCTTCAATGTTAAAAATTATTATACCTACAATTCTACTCTCCCCCTTATATGATTCTCAAACCCCTCAATAATTTGAATCAACCCCTCGATCCA
Organism: Ictidomys tridecemlineatus; assembly: GCF_052094955.1. NCBI lineage: Eukaryota > Metazoa > Chordata > Mammalia > Rodentia > Sciuridae > Ictidomys > Ictidomys tridecemlineatus. The sequence goes on from NC_135487.1 coordinate 94,748,124, forward strand.
TAATCAGCTTAATGGTGCTCCTTACATTAAATCAAACAGCAAACAAAGATCTAATTTTCTCACTAACTTTCTTCTCAGATCCGCTATCTTCCCCTTTACCGATTTAACACCATTACTCCTTCCACTATAATTCTAGCAAGCCAAAACCACTTAGCCAGAGAGCCACTGATATTAAAAAAAAAACAACAACTTTATATTCTTATACTAATTTCCTTTCAGTCATTTTTTAGAGAGAGACAGAGAGACAGAGAGAGAGAGAGAGAGAGAGAGAGAGAGAGAGAGAGAGAGTTTTGAAATATTTATTTTTTAGTTTTCTGCAGACACAACATCTTTATTTGTATGTGGTGCGAGGATGGAACCCAGCATTGCATGCGCATGCCAGGTGAGCACGCTACCACTTGAGCCACATCCCCAGCCCAGTCACTTTTTTTTTTTTTTTTTTACTTTATTGTTGGTCATTCAAAACATTACACAGTTCTTAATACATCATCTTTCACAGTTTGATTCAAGTGGGTTATGAACTCCCAACTTTACCCCGTATACAAATTGCTGTATCACATCAGTTACCCTTCCATTGATTGACATATTGCCTTTCTAGTGTCTGATGTATTCTGCTGTCTGTCCTATTCTCTACTATCCCCCCTCCCCTCCCCTCCCCTCCCCTCCCCTTCCCTTTTCTCATCCCTGTTTAATGTAAATCTTCTTCTCAAGCTCTTCGTCCTTACCCTGTCTTTATTAACTCCCCTTATATCAAAGGGGTCATTTGGTATTTGTTTTTTAACGATTGACTAGCTTCACTTAGCATAATCTGCTCTAATGCCATCCATTTCCCTCCAAATTCTATGATTTTGTCGTTCCTTAATGCAGAGTAATACTCCATTGTGTATAAATGCCACATTTTTTTTATCCATTCATCTATTGAAGGGCATCTAGGTTGATTCCATAATCTTGCTATAGTGAATTGTGCTGCTATGAACATCGATGTAGCAGTGTCTCTGTAACATGCTCTTATTAGGTCTTTAGGGAATAGACCCAGAAGGGGAATAGCTGGGTCGAATGGTGGTTCCATTCCCAGCTTTCCAAGAAATCTCCATACTGCTTTCCAAATTGGCTGCACCAATTTGCAGTCCCACCAGCAATGAACAAGAGTGCCCTTTTCCCCGCATCCTCTCCAGCACTTATTGTTGTTTGACTTCCTAATGGCTGCCAATCTTACTGGAGTGAGGTGGTATCTTAGGGTAGTTTTGATTTGCATTTCTCTAACTGCTAGCGATGGTGAGCATTTTTTCATGTACTTATTGATTGATTGTATGTCCTCCTCTGAGAACTGTCTGTTCAGGTCCTTGGCCCATTTATTGATTGGGTTATTTGTTATCTTATTGTCTAATTTTTTGAGTTCTCTGTATATTCTGGTTATTAGGGCTCTATCTGAAGTGTGTGGATTAAAGATTTGTTCCCAGGATGTAGGCTCCCTGTTTATCTCTCTTATTGTTTCTTTTGCTGAGAAAAAACTTTTTAGTTTGAGTAAGTCCCATTTGTTGATTCTAGTTGTTAACTCTTGCGCTATGGGTGTCCTATTGAGGAATTTGGGGCCCGATCCCACAGTATGTAGATCATAACCAACTTTTTCTTCTATCAGATGTAGAGTCTCTGATTTAATATCAAGCTCCTTGATCCATTTTGAGTTAACTTTTGTGCATGGCGAGAGATAGGGATTCAGATTCATTTTGATGCAAATGGATTTCCAGTTTTCCCAGCACCATTTGTTGAAGATGCTATCCTTCCTCCATTGCATGCTTTTAGCCCCTTTATCAAATATAAGATAGTTGTAGTTTTGTGGATTGGTTTCTGTGTCCTCTATTCTGTACCATTGGTCCACCCGCCTGTTTTGGTACCAGTACCATGCTGTTTTTGTTACTATTGCTCTGTAGTATAGTTTGAAGTCTGGTATCGCTATACCACCTGATTCACACTTCCTGCTTAGCATTGTTTTTGCTATTCTGGGTCTTTTATTATTCCATATGAATTTCATGATTCTTTTATCTATTTCTACAAGAAATTCCATTGGGATTTTGATTGGCATTGCATTGAACTTATAGAGAACTTTTGGTAATATCGCCATTTTGATGATGTTAGTTCTACCTATCCATGAGCAGGGTATATTTTTCCATCTTCTAAGGTCTTCTTCTATATCTTTCTTTAGGGTTCTATAATTTTCATTATATAAATCTTTCACCTCTTTTGTTAGGTTGATTCCCAAGTATTTTATTTTTTGGGTGGATATTGTGAATGGAGTAGTTGTCCTCATTTCTGTTTCAGAGGATTTGTCACTGATATACAGGAATGCCTTTGATTTATGCGTGTTGATCTTATATCCTGCCACTTTGCTGAATTCATTTATTAGTTCTAATAGCTTCTTTGTAGACCCTTTTGGGTCTGCTAGGTATAGGATCATATCGTCTGCAAATAGTGATAATTTAAGTTCTTCTTTTCCTATTTTTATGCCTTTAATTTCTTTCGTCTGTCTAATTGCTCTGGCCAGTGTTTCGAGGACTATGTTGAACAGAAGTGGTGAGAGAGGGCATCCCTGTCTTGTACCAGATCTTAGAGGGAATGCCTTCAATTTTTCTCCATTCAGAATGATGCTGGCCTGTGGCTTATCGTAGATTGCTTTTACAATGTTGAGGTATGTTCCAGTTATCCCTAATTTTTCTAGAGTTTTGAACATAAAGGGATGCTGTACTTTGTCGAATGCTTTTTCTGCATCTATCGAGATGATCATATGGTTCTTATTTTTAAGTCTATTGATGTGGTGAATAACATTTATTGATTTCCGTATATTGAACCAGCCTTGCATCCCAGGGATGAATCCTACTTGATCATGATGTATAATTTTTTTGATATGTATTTGAATCCGATTCGCCAGAATTTTATTGAGGATTTTTGCGTCAAGGTTCATTAGAGATATTGGTCTGTAGTTTTCTTTCTTTGAAGTGTCTTTGTCTGGTTTCGGAATCAGGGTGATGTTGGCCTCGTAGAATGAATTTGGAAGTTCTCCCTCTTTTTCTATTTCCTGAAATAGCTTGAAAAGTATTGGTATTAGTTCCTCTTTAAAAGTTTTGTAAAACTCTGCTGTATACCCATCCGGTCCTGGGCTTTTCTTAGTTGGTAATCTTTTGATGGTTTCTTCTATTTCCTCTATTGTTATTGGTCTGTTTAGGTTGTCTATATCCTCCTGACTCAATCTGGGCAGGTCATAAGACTTAAGGAATTTATCTATGCCTTCACTATCTTCTATTTTATTGGAGTATAAGGATTCAAAATAATTTCTGATTATCTTCTGTATTTCTGAAGTGTCTGTTGTGATATTACCTTTTTCATCCGGTATGTTAGTAATTTGAGTTCTCTCTCTTCTTCTCTTCGTTAGCATGGCTAAGGGTCTGTCAATTTTATTTATTTTTTCAAAGAACCAACTTTTAGTCTTGTCAATTTTTTCAATTGTTTCTTTAGTTTCAATTTCATTTATTTCAGCTCTGATTTTAATTATTTCTTGCCTTCTACTTCTTTTGCTGTTGTTTTGCTCTTCTTTTTCTAGGATTTTGAGATGAAGTATGAGATCATTTATTTGTTGGTTTTTTCTTTTTTTGAGGAATGAACTCCAAGCAATGAATTTTCCTCTTAGAACTGCTTTCAATGTGTCCCATAGATTCCGATATGTTGTGTCTGTGTTTTCATTTAACTCTAGGAATTTTTTAATTTCCTCCTTGATGTCTTCTAAAACCCATTGATCATTCAGCAACCTATTGTTCATTCTCCAAGTGATGCTTGATTTTTCCTTCCTTCTTTTGTCATTGATTTTCAGTTTTATTCCATTATGATCAGATAAGATGCATGGTATTATCTCTACCCCTTTATATTGTCTAAGAGTTGCCCTGTGACATAATATATGGTCTATTTTTGAGAAGGTTCCATGTGCTGCTGAGAAAAAAGTGTAACTACTTGATTTTGGGTGGTATAGTCTATATATGTCAATTAAGTCTAGGTTGTTAATTGTGTTATTGAGTTCTATATTTTCTTTATTTAACTTTTGTTTGTAAGATCTGTCTAGTGGTGAGAGAGGTGTGTTGAAGTCTCCCATGATTATTGTATGGTGGTCTATTAGACTCTTGAACTTGAGGAGAGTTTGCTTGATGAACACAGCCGCACCATTATTTGGTGCATATATATTTATGATTGTTATGTCTTGTTGGTGTATGGTTCCCTTGAGCAGTATGAAGTGTCCTTCTTTATCCCTTTTGATTAACTTTGGCTTGAAATCTATTTTATTAGATATGAGTATGGACACTCCTGCTTGTTTCCGCATTCCATATGAGTGGTATGATTTTTCCCAACCTTTCACCTTCAGTCTATGAATATCTTTTTCTATCAGATGTGTCTCCTGTAGGCAGCATATTGTTGGGTCTTCTTTTGTGATCCATTCTACTAGCCTGTGTCTCTTAATTGGTGAATTTAAGCCATTAACATTTAGGGTTATTATTGAGATATGATTTGTTCTTCTAGCCATATTTGTTTATTGATGTTTCTAAACCTGATTTGTTGTCCTCTTTGACTATTTTCCCCCCTTTACTGTCCTATCTCCCATTGTTGGTTTTCAATGTTATTTTCCATTTCCTCTTCCTGAAATGTTTTGCCAAGGATTTTTTGAAGAGATGGTTTTCTAGCTGCGAATTCTTTTAGCTTTTGTTTATCATGGAAGGTTTTAATTTCATCTTCTATCCTGAAGCTTAATTTCGCCGGATACACGATTCTTGGTTGGAACCCATTTTCTTTCAGTGTTTGAAATATGTTATTCCAGGATCTTCTAGCTTTCAGGGTCTGTGTTGAGAGATCAGCTGTTATCCTGATTGGTTTGCCCCTAAATGTAATCTGCTTTCTTTCTCTTGCAGCTTTTAAAATTCTCTCCTTATTCTGTACATTGGGCATCTTTATTATAATGTGTCTAGGTGTGGATCTCTTATGATTTTGCACATTCGGCGTCCTGTAGGCCTCTAGGATTTGTGATTCTGTCTCATTCTTCAAGTCTGGGAAGTTTTCTTGTATAATCTCACTGAATAGTCTGTTTATTCCTTTAGTTTGGAGCTCTGTGCCTTCCTGTATCCCAATGACTCTTAAATTTGGTCTTTTGATATTGTCCCATAATTCTTGGATGTTCTGCTCATGGTTTCTTAGCAGTCTTGCTGAGCTGTCTATGTTCTTTTCCAGTTGAAATACTTTGTCTTCATTGTCTGATGTTCTCTCTTCTAAGTGATCTAATCTGCTGGTAGTATTCTCAATTGAGTTTTTAAGTTGGTTTAATGATTCCTGCATTTCTAGGATTTCAATTTGTTTGTTTTTTATTACCTCTATCTCCCTGTGAAATTGATCCTTTACTTCCTGGATTTGTTTGTCAATGTGATCTTTCATTGTCTGATTTTGCTGTCTCATGTCTTCCTTGAGACTCCAGATCATCTGAAGCATATATATCCTGAGCTCTTTATCAGACATTCCATCTGTTGCAGCTATTACCTCTTCGAAAGTTGAGTTGACCTGCATTGCTTGTGGTCCTTTCTTTCCTTGTCTTTTCATGCTGCTCACGTTTCTTTCTGCTTGGTGAAGCTGTTGTGATTATGAGTTTTTCCCCCTGATTATTTATATTGCTCCTGTATAGTTGAAAAATCTCCCTTGTAGGGCGGGTAGTAGCTGTGCTCCTTCTCTAGTTGGGGTGATCTCAATGCCGCGCTGGCAGGTCGCTAGGCCTGCTCTGCCGTTTGTTCGCAGGTCTGCCCACCCTGCGGGAGCGGGTGGCGGCTCTGCTCTGTCCCCCCTCCAATTGTGGCGATATGACTATCACCCCCTCGCGTCGTTGGGCCTGATCCGGATGCGGGCGGCTGCTCTGCTCTGCCCCCCTACTCCAAATGGAGTGGCGTATCTACCATGCTGACAGGCCTCTAGGCCTGTTCCGTTGGTGGGTCTCAGGTCTGCCTGACTCTGGCAGTAAGGGGAGCTGGGTGTCGAGAGTCCTTTGGTCCTTGTGGTCACGCCCACAGAAAGATTTTGAAGTTTCCCGGTTGTTCGCCAGGTGTGTGGGGCTATTAGCAGAGCCCGGAGGGCATGGCCATGTACGGGGCCATGCGGGGATCCTTCTAGCTGAGTCGGGCCACCGGGAGCCACGTGAAGAGCGGGGTATCTGTGTCTGCGTTGTTAAGATCCGGGCAGGTGGTTTGGCTGTTCGCCGAGCGAGAGCAGGGCCTCCCAGGAGAGCCGATATGGCGGAGGCGTCTGCCGGTTTGGGCTGCCACTCCGCTCCGGGCCGCCGCCGCTTTCAGAAGCTGCTGGTGGTTGCGGGATTGGACCTCTGGGCCCGCCGGAGGGGCCACCTGTAGCGCCAGGAAGCTTCGACCGCGTGGTTAGGAACCGGGTGGGTGATGGGACTGCTCCCAGAGCAAGCCCTGGGCCTCCCAGGGGGAGCCCGAATGGCGGCGGCCGAATTCCGGTTCGGGCGGGGCGGACCAAGCCGCACCGGGTGATCACCGCTTGCAAAAAATGGCTGCTGTTTACATAAGATGATTTCTGCACCCGCCGCGGGGCCACCTGTCTATTCGAGTAGCTGTCGCCGCGTGGTTAGGAACCAGGTGGGTGATGGGACTGCTCCCAGAGCGAGCCCTGGGCCTCCCAGGTGGAGCCTGAATGGCGGCAGCCGAATTCCGGTTCGGGCGGGGCGGGCCAAGCCGCTCCGGGTGACCGCCGCTTGCAAAAAAACGGCTGCTGTTTACATAAGATGATTTCTGCACCCGCCGCGGGGCCTCCTGTCTATTCGAGTAGCTGTGGCCGCGTGGTTAGGAACCGGGTGGGTGATGCGGCTCCTCCCAGAGCGAGGGCTGAACCTCCCGGGGGAGCCGCTTGCGGGAGCAGCTGATGTCTGTGGGACTAGATTTCTGTGCCCGCGTGGCCGTCCAAAATCCACTTCTCTGGGACAAACTGTCACTTCCAATAAACCTACCAGTTCACGGCAGCTCTCTTCTTCAGGGAATTATGCTAGAAGTTCCTCCGTAGGTAGGCTGCCGCTGTTCCGATGGGTCTTTCTTATCCGGTTAAAGTGGAGACGATAGAATCGCTGCTTCCTCGCCGGCCGCCATGTTCCTCCCCCGCCCAGTCACTTTTAATTATAACTTTTCCAGCCACCAAACTAATCATATTGTATATTCTATTCAAAACCACCCTAATACCCACATTAGTTATTATTACTCGATGAGGAAAGCAAAGTGAGCATCTAAATGCAGTACTGTACTTTCTATTTTATGCTCTGGTAGGCTTCCTTCCCCTTCTAGTAGCATTAGTCTGTTCAAAAGTCCACTGGGTCCATAAACTTTATTATCTGTATACACCAGTCATCTGTACTGTCTTCTTCCTGAACTAGTGATATCTTGTGACTGGCATGTATTATAGCCTTTATAGTAAAAATACCCTTATATGGTCTCCACCTTTGACTCTCCAAAGCCCATATTGAAGCCTCTGTTGGTGGCTCCATAATCCTGGCAGCTATTCTACTCAAATTTGGCAGAAACGGAATAATCCAAATTTCAGCTCTACTCAACCCTATTGCAAGTAATATGGCATATCCCTTTATTATGTTATTGCTATGGGATATAATTATAACAAGCTCAATCTGCTTACAACAAAAAGACCTAAAATCCTCATCACCTACTCATCAGTAAGTAATTAGTATTAGTTATTTTAGCAATTGTAATTCAAACACCCTGAAGCTTCATAGGAACCACAGCGCTAATAATTGACCATGGATTAACATTCTCCATACTTTTGTCTCACAAACACTAATTATGAGTAAATTCATAGTCGAACTATAAGGCTAGCCCAAGGCTTACAATCCATTCTTCCCCTTATGGCAACATGATGATTAATATATTAACTGGCGTTAATATATTAATCACTGCCCTTTACTCAATATATATATATATATATATATATATATATATATATATATTGATCATAACACAACTGGGAAAATTTTCATACCACACATCTAACATTAATCCTTCTTTCACGTGAGAAAACACACTCATGTTACTTCACCTCTTCCCACTTATCATTCTATCAGCAAATCCTACTATCATCCTGGGACTTTTATACTGTAAATATAGTTTAAATAAAACTTTACCTTGTGAATCAAACAATAGAGAATCATAATTCCTTATTTACCAAGAAAGTATGCAAGAACTGCTAATTCCTGCTCTCCATGGTTACATCCATGATTTTCTTATATAGGATAGAAGTAATCCATTGGTCTTAGAAGCAAAAAAATGCTCCAAATAAAAGTAATTAATATATTTTCTTCACTCATCCTTATGTCACTTGTTACACTAACTTTCCCCATTCTCCTTACTATAACCAACTCCTATAAAAACAGAAACTACTCAAACTATGTAAAAACATCTATTATCTATGCATATTCATTTTGTATAATTCCAACACTAATATTTATCAATTCAAATTATGAACTTGTTATTTCACTGACACTGAATGACAATTCAAACTTTTCCTCTCTCCATAAGCTTCAAATTAGATTACTTCTCTATGCTATTCACGCCCATAGCACTATTTGTTAAATGATCAATCATAGAATTCTCGATATATACACTCAGACTTCTTTATCAACTGCTTCTTCAAATATCTACTAATATTTCTCATTACCATGATAACCTTAGTCACATCCAACAACCTATTCCAACTGTTCATTGGCTGAGAGGGAGTAGGCATTATATCATTCTTATGTATTGGTTGATGACATGATCTCACAGATGCTAATACAGCAGCTCTCCAAGCTATTGTATACAACCGAATTGGTGACATTGGATTTTTTTCAGCCATAGCATGATTTCTACTCAACTCAAACTCATGATAATTAAATATCTCTTCATAATAGATGTATCTCTACTTCTCCTCCTAGGCTTACTCTTAACAATAACAGAAAAATCCGCCCAATTTGGCCTACACCCCTGATTGCCCTCTGCCATGGAAGGCCCTACTCCCTAATCACCCCTACTCCACTCCAGCACTAGAGTAGTAGCAGAAGTACTTCTTCTTATTTGTTTTTATCCCCTAAAATAACATAGTAAGACTATCCAAACACTTACTCTCTGCCTGGGAGCCATTACCACTTTATTCACTGCCATCTGTGCCCTCACCAAAAATGATATTAAGAAAATTACCAAATTTTCTCCCTCAAGCCAACTAGGATTAATAATAGTCACTATTGGAATTAACCAACTCCACTTAGCATTTCTCCACATCTGCACTCATGCATTCTTCAAAGCCATACTATTTATATGTTTTTGGTCAATCAATTTAGAAACCTAAATGATGAACAAGATATTCAAAAAATAGGAGGCCTATTCAAAGCCCTTCCATTCACCCCATTCTCACTTATTATTGGAAGCCTAGAACTAGCAGGGACCCTTTATCTAACTGGATTTTATTTCAAAGCCCTAATTATTGAGTCTGCAAACACACCATATACCACCAATGCCTGAGCCCTTACTATCACACTTCTTGCCACTTCTTTAACTCCTGTATATAGTACACGAATTATCTTCTATGCTCTTAAAAGACAGCTTCGCTTTTCAACACTAAACTCTAGCAATGAAAAAACCCCCAGCTACTTAATTCAATTAAATGCTTTCTAATCAGCAGTATCTTTACAGAATTTATCCTTTCCTACCACATCCTGCCTATAAATGTTCCAGTTCTAGCCATTGCCTATGTATCTAAAAATCTCAGCACTACTAATCACCATTCTAGAATTTATAATTGCTCTGGAACTAAATTTAATAACCCTTTGTCTTAAAACTAAAATGTACTCAAGCACATCAAAGTTTTCCAAAGTATTAGGCTATTTCCCTACTATTATTCACTGCTCAGTTCCCTACCTTTACCTCGTTATGAGTCAAAAACTCTCATCAACCCTGCTAGACCTAGTCTGATTAGAAAAAGCCATGCTCAAACTCATGGCAAACCTTCACTCAACGGCCTCTGTTAAAACCTCAAACCAAAAGGGTCTCATCAAATTGTATTTCCTATCCTTCCTAATCTCAATACTACTAGCAATTATGACTGTACTCTATTTCTATGTGTAATTTCAATTACAATAAAAATACTAACAAATAATGATCAACCTGCTACAACCATCAATCAACTCCCATAATTATACATAGCTGCCACCCCCATTAAATCCTCAGGAATCAACCCTAAGTCATCCCCCCTCAAACATCATTCAATTCTCAGAATTCTTAAATTCAATTACAATCTCTATCTCATCATACAATACCATAAATATAACAATCAAAAACTCCATTAAAAATCGTAACAACAGTACACCCCAAATTACTACACTTCCATTGCTATAGCTGTAGTATAACCAAATACCACTAACATATCTCCTAAATAAATTAAAAATACTATCAAACCTAAAAAAGACCCTCCAAAATATAATACAACCTAACACCCAATTTCTCCACTAACAATTAACAGTAATCTACCATAAATAGGAGACGGCTTTGAGGAAAATCCTACAAAACCTAAAACAAAAAGTATGCTTAATAAATATGTAACATATGTCATTATTTTTACATGGAATGTAATTATGAACAATGACATGAAAAATCATCATTGTTATTGAACTATAAAAACATTAATGATAACATCTGCAAAACTCATCCCTTAATTAAAATTGTCAACCACTCCTTTATCTACTTACCTGCACCCTCTAATATTTCCACATGATCAAACTTTGGTTCCCTTTTAGGCCTCTGCCTAGCTATCCAAATTCTTACTGGGCTATTTCTAGCAACACACTACACATCAGACACTGTAACAGCCTTCTCATCTGTCACTCACATTTGTGGAGACATTAATTATGGCTGAATCATTTGTTACATGCATGCTAAGGGCGCCTCATATTCTTTATCTGTCTCTTCCTTCACATAGGCCAAGGGTTGTATTACGGGTCCTACACCTACTTTGAAGCATGAAACATGAGTTAATCTTGTCATCGCTGTAATAGCCACAGCATTTATAGGCTATGTTCTTCCCTGAGTCCAAAATCTCTCTGAGAGGCAGCCGTTATTACAAATCTTCTATCTGCTATCCTGTGCATTGGAACCACCCTTGTCGAATAAATTTGAGGAGGATTCTCAGTTGACATAGCTACTTTAACACGATTCTTTGCATTTCACTTTGTACTACCATTTATTATCGAAGCACTAGTAATAATCACCTTCTTTTTCTCCACGAGACAGGGTCAAACAATACCTCTGGCCTCATCTCTAACTCAAATAATATCCCTTTTCACACATACTGTACTATCAAAGACATCCTTGGTGTCCTTCTCCTTATCCTAGTGCTAACAGTACTTGTCTTATTCTCACCAGACTTCCTAGGAGACCCTGATTTATATGCATCTGCTAACCCTTTAAACAACCCCTCGAATTAAATCAGAATGATACTTTCTATTTGCCTATGCTATCCTCTGATCTATTCCTAATAAACTAGGAGGCATATTGGCCTTAGTTTTCTCTATCCTAATTCTTATACTCTTTCCTATACTCCATATATTTAAACAAAGTAGCATGATGTTCCTACCATTGAGTCAGTGTATATTCTGAATCCTGGTAGCTGACCTATTTACACTAACCCATTCATTATTATTGGTCAATGAGCATCAGTCTTATACTTCACCATCATCCTACTTATCCTACCAACTGCCAGATTAATTGAAAACAAACTCCTCAAATGAAGAGCTCTAATAGTATAAATATTACCTTGGTCTTGTAAAAAATAAATGAAGCTATAAACTTTTTTGAGCAAACACTTTCAACTCCCAAAACTGATATTTCTTACTTAAACTATTTCTAGTAATTAGATGTAGCTGCAAGAAAATTTCAGTCAACAAAATGTGTGCAACTTCCAAGCCTGGTTCATGAAGAAGTCCTGGGTGTGATCCTGTCAATCTTCTTCCCATCTGATGGCTGCATATTAATATCAAGAATGACCTTTTAAGCCAGGTGTTGTAGATGGAAAAGGCTCTATCAGCCTGTTTCCATATTGGAAGTCTATAAAATTTGTGTGGGGGGGGATGAGAGAGAGAGAGAGAGAGAGAGAGAGAGAGAGAGAGAGAGAGAGAGAGAGAGAGAGAGAGATTTAAAAAAAACATAGAACCTCAAAATAATTACATTACTAGCCAACAAAAAGTTTTGATTTGTTTTCTTTTGTTTTAATTCCCTTCCTGGGTTGGAGTTTTTGATCAGTGTTAGAGTTCTTTCCTAGCATGTGTGAGGCACTGGGTTCAATTCTTAGCACTGTATATAAATAAATGAATAAAATAAAGGTCCATGAACATCTAAAAAAAGTTTTTAAAAAGTTCACTTCTGAAGAAATGTGGTGGTAAACACACATTTTTCTTTGGTATTGTGGTTGAATAGATATTATTGATCCATAAGAACTGATACATAATCATCTTTAATACTAGTTTACCTGATTGAAGAATAGAGGCTTTCAAATATAGAACCTTTCTGAATTATCTTTTTATGCTAAAACTTGATGTCTTTCATCACTATTTCTTTTTGTTTGACCCGTGTACAAATTTCTATGGAAAGATGAAAAATTGCCTTTGTAGCTTTTAAAAACAAATATTAGATTGTAGAATTTTCTATGAAAAACTATAATGTTTAGCGAGATGTGGCAGAGCACACCTGTAATCCCAGCAACTTAGAAGGCTGAGGCAGGAGGATCACATGTTAGAGGCCAGCCTGGAAAACTTAGTAAGGCCCTAAGCAACTTAGGAGATCAAAATAAAAAACTAAAAAAGGGTTCGGGATATAGCTCCATGGTGAAGTGCCTCTGGGTTCAATTTCTAGAAGAAAAAGAAAAACAAAATACCATGAATTTGTTGGGATGAACTCAATGACTGTGTATAAGTAGAAAGCTCAAATGAAAAAATGAAGAGAGAAAAAAAACGAGAATGCTTTTCAAAAACTTTTTTCTAGTTAGGACATAACTTAGTGGATCAAGAGTGATCTTCAGCTTATCAACTGTGAGAGCTCTAAGTCCTCTCTAGAAGATAGCCTGAAGGGGATCTCCAAATTCTTACTTGGTCATTTTTTACCTAGCCTTCTTGATAGTCCACTGTTAGGGAAGCCAGATGAATGATCAGGAACAATGGCTTTGTCACTGTTATAGTTAACGCTTTGTCCCAGGGTTTCATAAACTGACTTCCAGACCACTCATGAATAATTTAATCTAGCCTTTATTGAGGCACACCAATGGAGGCTGACCAGAACATAAAGCTGTTTACCTGATCATCCCCGAACAATTGCAAGGGCACTCCTTATAAGCCTAAAAACAACAAAAGACATGTTCAGGGGGTCTAGCCAATTCATGCAAGCCAGGTTACAGAAGCAGGACAGTGCAGTCAAGCGGAGGGAAGCCTAATTAATCACAGTTAGCCCAGTCACCCCAGTTACAGAAACAGAGCCCCCTTACCTCAGTTACAGAAACAATGCCCCATTAGTTAGTTCCGTGTTCTTAAAGGTTTCTATAGCAAAAGGAAAAAAAACATTTTGCCAAAGTTATGACTCTTCTACTTGGCATGGTTGTTTTACAGGATGAAGTCATAAAACAAAATGGAGTCACATTTGCTCCGACTATCACATCACCTCTTTATAATTATTCTGGTCCTATCAGGCTGAACTGGATTTCTCTTTTTCCAGAGAACAATAAACACTAATTTCATAAACAAAGATATCATGGAATTTGTAGAAAATGAGACTTTTTCTCTAAAAGCATTGAAATAAACACTGATGCTCCCTATTAAAGCAGAAAAAAAATCTTTTCAAATTCAAACCAACTTTGAATTTCAAGTCATAACAAACTGTATTCATTTGTTGTTTAAGATCCAGTTAATTTTTACAAATAAGTAAATCTAGGACTGCATTAAAAGAAACCAAAATAAAAGGCACCCTTTAAAATCAGAGCATATTCTATAAATCAATTTTTCTAATTAAATTGGCACAAACCCATAATATTTTAATATTTTTTTGCTAAACACATTGAAAGCATTTTGAAATTTAGCATCATTTTTTTCCTTCTACACCAGAAGTACAGAACTCCTAGATACATTTTGTACCTGCTGTATATTTTTTATAAAATATGTAAATTGATAATTAAAATACAAATAACTTCTATAGCAATCATAAGACAAAGACCATGTTTCATATAATATCACTGGAACTCTAAGTTAAGGTTACACATAATTGGAATTCTGCAATGAATCATCTATAACTTAACAACAATGGATTTGATTTTGGAGTTTCTAGTTTTACTGCCAGTTCTCCTCCTAATAGCTTGTTTTTGTGCAAGTGACAACTTCCTTAAGCTCATTCAGTTCTGCAATTTTGGGGAAATAGTCTAGAACAGCATTGGCTAATAGAACTTTCTACAATGAAGGGATTGTTCTCTGCTTATGTGGTAGTCACTAGCCACATATGATGACAGACACTTGAAATGAGGCTAGTGTGACAAATTATAAATTTTAAATGTTATTTATTTCTAATTAATTAAATATCCTCATGTAGCTAATGGCTGCTTATTGGACAACAGAGGGGTACATGCACTCTCACACCATCACTCAAAAAGCTTTTGAGTGCCTACAATCCACCCAGCAACAGGTTAACAGGTGAGGTGAAGGCAAGGACACTGGTCATTGTAATGTCTTTGCCCTCAAGGAAGGAGAAAAACTAAATGATTTTGCTAATACAGATTCAAAACAACTATGTACTCATAAAAGGAGAGAAATAACTGGAATCATCTCTAAGGTCCTCTTTGGCTCTAAAATTGCATGAACTAAACATAGCAAGTATTTACTGTTATCTGTGGTGCTCTTTATTGGCTTTCTTTCTTAATACAGAGATAGTAGGAACCAAGCTGTTTATTGGCTCTATTTCTTAATATGGGGATAGAAGGAAACAAGTACTATGTATATGCTCATTTCATTCTTTGATTATGTGGCTGATTAATTAATTAACTTATTCATTAATTCAATATTTTATGAGGTATTGTTTTGTTTTGTTATAATATCAAGACTTTGCTAGGCACACATATGAAAAAACAAACAAAACAAAAGAAGAATAAATCTGATGATGGCTTAAGGTTATCTAAAAAGTTCATAGTGAAACAAAGACTTTATTTTTCAGAAAATGGTTACTACCAGGTGCTGTGTTCACTCGGGACATATTTAGAATTGATGGTGTTTCATATGTTATTTGAACAAGCTAGGGCCAAATCAGGAGTGCTGCTTCATCCTAATAATAAAGAAAGTAGAATAGTTCTGCATATCTCTCTGTTAGGCAGTAGCTAGTGATGAGTAGTGAAATGCATGGCAATGTCACAAGTGTTCTTTAAAGTACTTCCAAAGTAGATGAGAAAGCAAATTATGGTAGTTCATTTGTAGAAAATAAATAGAATCAAAGATGCTAATGAGAACACACATCAAGAGAAAAGGATTAATGGGACTAACTCTTGACAGGGCCCATTAAGACTGGTGTGAGGCTAGGAATTATGGCTACAGGGGTTTCCATCTGTGTGGGAAAGAAGGCTCCTTTAGTAGCTCAGGTGCACTAAGGTAACTTCTAACTGGCTATTGACTCCAGTACCCACATTAACATAAGATTGACTTGTAGATGACTGCCCCCCACTTCCTAAAAGGATGGCCACCAAGACAGCTCCTGAGAGGACAGTTAAGGTCAAAGCTCCACTGCCTGAGGTGAAGGAGGGGTTGAACAACTGATTGGCAAAGAGTGCAGAAGGTGGTCCCCAGTTCTCCTGGTATACAACACACAGTAATGAACCTGGAGACAGCATTGTCTCCTTTGTCATTATCTGCTGGGAGACAGCCCATTCTCTCTCTTGACAGTGCTCTCTGCTTAAGCCTCAATAGGATTTTACTTTACTTTAACCTCACTTTCTCTTTACATTTCCTTATAATCAAGTTCTCTTACATGGCTTTCGTTGTCTGACTTTAAATTTTCTTTTATAAGAATTCAAGAACAGAGGTTTGGAGTTTTAGCTCCCTTCTTTCATGTGAAATATCCATTAAAAATTTCGCAAAAAGGCTGGGGTAGTGGCTCAGTGGGAGAGTGCTAGCCTAGCACATGTGAGGCACTGGGTTCAATCCTCAGCAACACAAAAAAGTAAATAAATAGAGAAAAGTATTCTGTACAGCTACAACTAAAAATGTTTTTAAAAAACTATGCACATAATCTGGGCGCAGTGCTGGGTTTGTAATGCAGTGGTAGAGCGCTCACCTCATACTTGGAAGGTCTTGGGTTCCAACCTCAGCTCCACATAAAAATAAATAAATAAATGTATTATGTCCATCTACAACTAAAAAAAAAACAACAACAACAACAAAAAAAAACACAGCTGTGTTTTGTGGTACACACCTGTAATCCCAGCAGCTTGGGAGGCAGAGACAGGAGGATCAAAGCTACACTCAGCAACAGAGAGATGTTAATCAACTCCATAAAACTTCTGTCTTTAAATAAAAAAATATAAAAAACAGGACTGGGTATGTGGCTCAGTGGTCGATGGTAGATAATAGTCATATTCTGGTTTTAAATGCTAGAGAGGGAAATCTAGATTTTGTTTTGTAGTTTGTAAGACATTTGAGAAGGTAATTAAACATCATAGTTGTGTATTAAAAGATAGATTTGACAGAATTAATTGCCTTGAGATAATGAGAGGCTAAATGCACGGACAAATTGTAGGAGTAGTTATCACAACAGGGAAGGCAATTTTTCAACTTAGGGGGATTGAAGAGGAGGGCACTCTAGAGGTTATTGCAAAGCTAGAACCAATAGAACCTGGCAACTGAGTGCATATGGTGATGAAATAGGAGAAGAATTTTAAAAAATGACTTTAGTATTAAAAGTCTCCCTAATAAATAGGATGGTAGTACTTCAGGAAAATTTAAGAAATGCAGAAGGAAAATCAGATTTAGGTTAACATTAGAAAATATGATCTTGTAAGGAAGAAACATATTCAAACTACATTTTAGAAAAAAAATACATAATTTTTATGCATCTATATTTATATATTTATCTATGCATCTCTCTCTCTCTCTCTCTCTCTCTCTCTATATATATATATATATATATATATATATATATATATATATATATATATATATATATATGACTTTAACTGATGCCAATGATGAAAATGAGAAAGGCACTGGAGACATCTTGAATTTTTGCACTGAGGTAATGAGTGTCCAGGTTACTTGTATTTAATACTATTTCCTTTATTACTTAAGTGTATTTATTCTCTCAGACTGAGGGTTGAAAAAATGCTTCTTGTAACTTTAAGCTGACCTTCATGGTTAGCCAAGTGTCTGAGGTCTATAGATTTTCTTACTGCATTCAAAACTTTTAGCCAAGGCAATTCTTAAAATAGCACAAAAGATCTTTATTTTACCAACAACAAAAAGTGTCCATCCTTGGAAAGACTTGATTTAAGCTTTTAGCTCACATGCTCTGTGAACACTTAAAATGAAGGACTTTCTAGATTAAATCTAATATGCTTAACAAATTTAAAATAAATAGCCCATAGACAATTGCTGTCATGAAATGAAATACAATTTCTCAGTTGGCAATCTCTCTGAGAAAGAGTGTTCAGATTTCCAAATTGGTGTTAAGAAATAACATAAACTCTGCAGGCTAGACCCTGAAGCTACTTTTTGCTGGTATAACAGTCATCTGGCTGCAGCTAACTGCAAGTGAGATCAGGAAATGAAGGTCAGTTGTATGAGGAAAGTGGAAATATTTTGGCAAATAGTTACAATTTAGTATTATAACCTGTGATAGAAGCTATAGATTAAAATAAAATGTTCAAATGAAAATAACAGGGTGGGCGAAGGGAGAGATTTTAGAAAATTTTTTTTTATGAGGTAACAACAACAACAAAAAAACTCTTGGTCTTAATGCATACCTGGGATCATGTTTAAGAGGCCTAAAAACTAAGAAATCAAGAAGCAGTGGGAGAGGTGAATAAGGTGGCTCAGGCCTATAATCCTAGCAGTGGGGGAAGCTAAGGCAGGAGGATAACAATTTCAAGGTTAGCCTCAGCATCTTAGTGAGATCCTGTCTCAAAATAAAAGAAAATAAAATAAGAAGAACTGAGGATGTAGCTCAGTGTTAGAGTGCCCCTGGTTTTAAACCCCAGTACTTAGAGGGGGGGACTTTTAAAAAAGTTCTCTAAAAGGAAGTTCCCTTTCTAACCCATTACCCCACTATTTTGCAGAATTGGGGGAGCGGTGGGTAATTAGGTGATAATAGGGGTTTTCTTTCAAGAAGCAAGAATGATATTAAGGACAATCAATCCTTGAGTAATATCATTGTCAGATAAAAACTGGAACGATATTAATAATTCTAAATTGAATGTCATATTTTATACATTCTCCCAATTATTATTTTACTTATATTGTATCTTTTGATGCTGGGGACTAATTCTAGGGCCTTATACATTCTAATCATGCACTCTAACGACATGTTACTCTCGAAACACCCACTTCCAAAATGTAATTGTTAAATGTCTTATAAACTTAATAAACTACATAATAAATTTACCTGTGTTGACTGTAATATAGCCTTCAGGCCTTTGTTCTCAAAAGTTCACACATAAATGCACAGGTAAATTTTTTGGGCCCTGTTATCTTAAACACCTTAAATGGCTTTTCTACCACACACCCCACCCCTTACCTCTTCTTTTCATTTTCTTTTTGAGACAGGGTCCCACTAAGTTTCTGAGGTTTGTTTCCAACTTGCTATACTCCTGCCTCAGCCTCTCTAGTCACTGGGATTACAGGCATGTGGCACCAAAGGCCAGTTTGCATTGGCACTTACCTATGTTGTAGTCAATTGATCTTCATAACCAGGGCAACATACGCATTCCCATGCTAAAGGTCTGCTGTGGAGATACAGGAACCTTTTGTTATTTTTTTTTGCCTTCCTGCCTTGGATAAAATCAGGGGTAGAGACCAGAATTTCATTTTGCTTGCAGTCTGGACAAAACTGTGTTTATTATCCCTCCCAGCCGGCTAGGGTTTGGAAGAGCATTTGCATCAGATGCCAAGGCTGACCCAGGAATAAGCAGCAGAAGCCACTTTTAGTCTTAGCCCTTGAGTTGTATAGAAACTATATAAGTGACTCAAAGAACTCTTTGTAGGCCTGCCTATTGTTTCTTCATCAAAATTTCCTCCCTGTTCTCTTTCTGGACATGGCTTGACAAGGAGAGGCTGGGCCCTCTAGGGCTCTGTTAGCATGGGGAGAATCTGGCTGCTCCCTGAGTCCTTGAAGTCCAGCCACACCATTCACCAAGGTTGGGTCCTCATCTTGGCTTAATGACTACAGTATTCGTGGTGTAGAAAACACTATTTTAGATAAGACCAATAAGGGTCTTGCTGCCTAGTGACAGGTGTTTGGCTTGGCATGTTACACTTGCATTTGGCCAAGCCAACCACGTGATCCAGAGGGAGAAAAATAAGATTAAATGCTAAAATATTGGACCAGTTCTTCAGCAGCTGACAGGTGAATAAGAGAAGAGGCCCTGATGTTCATATAGTGACTATGTTGTTAATAGAGGAACATTTTGAAATCCTTGCAGGTTGATATCAAGAAGTTAAAATGCTTAAAACCAAATGTTTCATGTTATTTTATTTTATTAGTGAGCAGCTGGTACTACTTTGAAAATTTCCAAATCTAGCATCATCTCAGTTGTGATGGTACTTTGGGGTTCTAGTGTATATTTTTGTTTGTGCTAGACTGAACCAAGAACTATTTATTATTTTTCTTTTTTAAAATTGATTTTCTTTAATTTTCATCAAGGTAAAAATAAAATACTATGGAGAGTTTTTATAGAAAAATAAGTGTTTTTCCTCATTTTTAGTCTCACTTGCCACCGGCAAATATTCTCCCGTTTTGGGCAGGTTAAAAAGACTAAAAGCTTTAATACTGATTTTTATTCCTGTATTCCTTTCAACTGATCCCTGAAAAGTTACATCTGCAAGTAATCTTGTGCATATCTTTCAAGAATTCATTTCTCAGCTCATCACAAACATACATAAGTTCATGCATTGCCTATGTTTGGGCTATGTTCCGAAAAATGTATCTTTAGGAAATTTGTCATTGTATGAACACCACAGTATATACTTATACAAACTGGAACAATTACCATGTCAAAAACCACTATATATCATTTTATAGGACAACCATTGTGTTTGTGGACTGCTGTGTTATTCAGCACATGACTGTACATATGTAGAAACAGCAGCCACTTTTTAATTGCCAATACTGCAAAAAAAAATTTATTTATTTTCTTAGTATTTTGGTAATGACCTTCAGACATTCAATTATATGCTTTTGCTGATATTTCTTTATTTCTTAATTTAAAAGTTATTGTTTTCTGAGTACAGTGGCTCATACCTGTAATCCCATCTATTCAGGATGTTGATACAGGAGGATTGCATGTTTGGGACCAAACTGGCTAATGTAGGGATACCCTGTCTCAAAATAAAAATAGATAAGGGCTAGGGGTATAGCTCAGTGGTAAAGTACTTGCCTAGCATGCAGGAGGCCCTAGGTTCTATCCCTAGAAACACAAAACAAAACCATGAAAGATACTATCTATTCACTTTCTGCATTCAATGTGAATATCTTTGGAAAAAATTTACAGACAAGGGCAACAGCAAAAGCCTCAAAGCAGGAGTGTGAGATGGTGGAGGGCCACATGGATCAATTTAGGGATTTTTTTTTTAACTCTAAGTTCAATGGGAAACCACTGCAAGGTTTTGAGCAGAGAAGTGACATGGTCTGACCTGTGTTTAGAAGGCTGTGTGTGTCTTCTCTGTTGATAGGTGCAGAAAGACATTGGTGGAGGCAGGGGACTAAACATGCAGCTCTTAAATAACCCAGAAAGATGAGGTTTCTTCTGAGTAGGCAGTAGGCTTTTGGAGTTAGTGAAGTAGCCCATTCTGGATATACTTTTTTTGTAAGGTATATTTTTGTATATTTAGTTGCTATTTTGAAATTTTAATATATTTTTTTGTTAATCACTTGTTTAAAAACTGAAACACATGTAAATATAAAGCAAATTTTGAAAATACTTAATGTTCGAGTGTGTGCTTTTCAATTCAGAGTAGTTGCCTGGGTAGCAAGACTTGGAAATACAAAGGGCAAGGTTCTGCTCAAGCAGAGAAGGTAGGTGCTGATGCCTTTAGCCACTCTGTAACAGACCATAGTGTGAGAATTCTAGGCTTCAAATGGAGATTACAGTGGAAGTTTAGGCGTTACCAATTACCTAAGCTTCAATTATACAGGCACATGTTGACAGTCTCCAACTGTGAACTCAGAGTGGCCTGAAGTAGCAGTACTGGTCTTTTTCCCTGTTCAGCCCACATGACCCCAAGGATTCACCCCCAAACAAACCCTGTTGCTATATATCCCAGACCTGAAAGTATTTGTCTTGAAGAGATAAAGTGTTGGTCTAAAGTCCTCTAAGCCACTGCTACTCCTCACTTCTCACTAGGACATCTGTAGCTTAGCTTCAGTCCCATGGCTTCAGGAAAACTTGTTGTGAGGCCATCTAGAACCATGTAGTTTAATCTGGACAAGGTCATCCATTCTTTACCATGTGCCTGAAGACCTACATTTATTCTGAGCCACTGGCCCCTATGAATAACTTGTTTTGTCTCTTATTCCTTCACTGCCCATTGCATTACTATTATTTTTCTCATGCTGTTGGAATTCACAAAATCCCCTTGAATTTCCCATCTGCATGCACATTATCCAGCTCTGTATCTCTGACTTAAAAACTCAGCTACCTATTTGACAGTCCAAAATTAAGCATAGGTGCCCTTAATGCCCTCATCTCCCAACACCCAGCCACCTCCTACCACTTACCAGCAACCCTTCTCCATATATTTTTCTCTGCACCATAGCCCCAGCCCACTTGCTGCTTCTACTATGGGTAAGATAAGGTAAGACACTCAGGCCACTAGATGGAAAGTAGATTAGGACAACCACTGAGAGCAGACAGGGTGTTGGCCATGGTGACCACCCTGAGTGCACCTTATAGGCTAAAGGTCATGAGAAGGTAGGAAGCTTTAATTAGGATTTGCACATCTGCAGGGATACCTTGGAGGTCTACAAGTGGAGAGAAAACAGCATCTAGGGCTTGAGTTCAAGGTCCATGTCTGGATGGGGTGCTGCCTTGAGAAGATCCAGGATTGTGCTGATGACTTGAGGAGATCCAGGATTGTGTCGGAGAACTGACACCATCTTTCATCAGAAAAGAAGCTGGCAAAGATAAAAATATCCCAAAAGGCAGGAAAGCAAGAGGAGCCTGCTAAGAACTGACACAGCTAAGATCCTGAAATAACCATTAGATTTGTAACTTGAGGTTCACTGGTGGCCTATCAAGAACACTCTCATGGAATGACAGGGTGGGCTGAACACAAGGTAGAAAATGAGGAAAAACAGCTTCTCAAGAGAGGAGCAGTGGATTGGAGGAAGGCCAGTGAGACATTCACAGCTCATGCTCTGGGTCCAGAAGAATCTGGGCTTGATTCCAGTTCTGCCCATTTGTAGCTGTGTGACTTTGGGTATATTTGCACTTCTGGGCTTCAATTTTCTTCTAGGCTAGACTGTAGGAATAGCCAGGGCTGAAAAGACTGCCCATGTGGAGCACTGTCATAACCTCATGTGCTCCATGAGATGAAAGTTCTCGGGAATAATCTGCCCAGTGGAGCAGGAAAGTCAAGGGCACAGGAGCTGAGAAATCCCTACCTCTAGTCCCAGTACAAGTGGGTACATGGTGATGGTGTTTTGGGAAGCAAGGAGAAAGTGCAGCCAACAAGCAGACAACTGAGAGTGGAAGGCCTAGAGATGAGTGGCTGCAATAATGGTGGACTGCCATCCCAGCAACATCCCTTTACTCTGCTGCAGGATTCCCCAGCCCAGCTGGACCTACCCTCTAGATGTGTCAAGGCACATGCATAAAGGTACGTGTTCCTCAGGGAAAAGGCTATGGGATGCCCTGCATGCAGCTGGCTCTCTGCTACCATCACACAGCCAACACCCAATATACTCACCCCTCTCTTCCACCACAGAAAGAAACTGAGCTACATGTAGAGATCACAGAACAGGGAAGACCTTAAGATCTTCCTTCTGGTTATAAGGCTGCTTTATACCAGGCCTTTTCTTGCCTTCAACTGTGAGTTCCACATTACTTGGTACATTAGATATAAAAGCTGCACTGTCTCCAAGGAGAATGCTTCTTAACTTATTCTGCACAGCAGAAAGAAAAGGTCCAGCCCTTAGCAAGACACTCAAGTAGCCTGAAACCTATGAGCATGAGAGGCTCCCAGATTTCATCAGCAGACATTTCAAATTTTCCTTTGCTACTCAGCCTGAAAGGATACTCTCTACATGGCTCCTGGAAGAGCTGTCAATTCCAGAGGCTCTTTGGAGTCACACTGCCAGGCTCTGCTTTTTCCACTAGCTCACCCACTTTGGTCAGGTCATTATGCCCCTTACCTTAGGGAATTCTTCCAGCAGTTTTCTCTTTTCATATGGATCTTCCCATGATTTAGAGAAATAACAGAAGAGTGCCCTTCTAAAAGTTGCTTTTTCAGTTTCAGGAACAGAATTAACCCACCCAATTAAGTTTGCAGATGCTTAAAATAAACCATTTTTCAATATGTACACACAAAAGCTAAATGCAAACCAGATTAATGCACAGGTGATCTCTAAGGCTGTACTGAGAAAACAGTGACTAGATTATCACACACAGAAGCCTGTCCTACACACATCTAGTTAAATCAGGATTCACAACCACAGCCAACTCAAGGCAGGACAGCTCTTCCAAGATGTCTGCAGTGAGTTATGCTGAGATTTCCAAAAACACCACAGGTGTAACAGTGCTACTCTGAAGGGCAACTTAAACACAGCAATCCTCATGCTGCCAGAACATGGTCAACTCGTTTTTTAATGCTTCTTTCCTTACTGGTGTTAGATTAGACTGATTTTTTTTAAGGATTTATCTTGATGACTTAGAAAAATACATTTCATTTCTCAACTTGATTCAGATAGTACACGATCATAAAACTGAGTAAGTCTTTTAAAAAACAAAACTCCACAGACCCCATTGTAGAAATTTCAGAATACACTCCCAGGTAACAATCAGAGAATCTTCAACAGTTCCAGGAGTGCTCCAACAGCTCCAAATAACCCTCATGTTATGAAAAAAGTGCTTTCAACTGTCTCTTGGACCAATAATCCAAAGCATATGCCAAAGCTGCATGGCAATGGTGTTAATTCTCAAAAAATTTTTAACAAATACCACCTGGTTAATGTTCTCGAAGCTACAGCCCAGCCTGAGAATCCAAACCTCTCATAATCTTCTTCATAAATATCTCACACTAGTTTATCCACTTTGGTGCTACCTCCACAAGATACCATTTAAAGAGCTTCTTCAAAAGTGGTACAGTCAGTAAGAAGACAGCAGAGACCAAAAATATCTCCTCCTCTAAGACTTGTGCCTGTGACCCTCTTGTAATTATCTTTGGAGTACACTGCTAAAATGCTAACCCCTGAGCCAATGTTCACCAGAAGCAGAGGATGTGGGTTTTTCAACTCAAATGGTAACTTCTGACATTTTTCAGAATCAGTAGGATTTTCAAAGTAATAGCACTGTGGTAGTCCATTGAAACCAACTAAGTCAATACATAAAATTTCTTGGATTAAGCAGTCTAGTTCATGCAGTTTGCAAAGCTGAAGACCACCTATCTTTGCATCCACACAGAGTCAGGGCCTTCAGCTCCAGGTGCAAGTCCCTAATGCCCCTGGACCCATAAGCCACATTGGAGGTCAAGTACTTTCAAATGCTTTGAAGACTCTCCACTTCTTCCTCTTCTTCTTCAGCAGTGATGTCTTTGGGTTCAAAATAAACAAGCCTGACAAGGGTTCCACCAATATCCAAGCCAAACCATGGAAAAAGTGGCTGCTTTTTCTGGAGG
The DNA here is from genome assembly GCF_052094955.1 of Ictidomys tridecemlineatus. NCBI lineage: Eukaryota > Metazoa > Chordata > Mammalia > Rodentia > Sciuridae > Ictidomys > Ictidomys tridecemlineatus. The sequence goes on from NC_135487.1 coordinate 94,773,304, forward strand.
CTTTCGACCTCTGAGCCAGAGACCCAGGTAGGGCTGCTATAGGAGTTGAGCCCATGGGGCCTCACACCATATGTTGATGCCCAACAGCAGGCACTGACAGGCTGCTCGCCAGAGGCCACAGTGACCCCTGCCTCTGCCCTTCAGAGCCTGTGGGCACTGGCTTCCCAGCCCAAGAGGGTGAGGTGGAGGCTGCCCTGCCATGGCGCTCCAGGGGCAAGCAGATCTGGCCGGCCCCCATTGGCAGCTCCCACCGCTTCCCCCCAACCAGCCAGCCCCCCTAGAACTGCAATCCTCCTGCCTGCTCAGAGGCAGTCCTGCCGGAGCCTCTGGATATGCTTTGATGAGGCAATTGGACCTTTTCTCCTTTCTTCCATCTTCCACATGCTTGTACCTGAACCCTCACATATTCTGTCAGCTGTATTTTTGTTTTTGCATTTCAAAGTCAATGCCAAATTCATTCTTTACCTGAGACCCATCTTTCATATGTTGCTTATAGGTTGATCCTCAAAATTGAAAATTAGTGCTTTCCCTAATTTATATTATTGTGTCTTTTTAACTATCATTTACTGCATAGTCAAATAATGTCCAACAATTACATTTCTTTTTATGGATTTAAGGTTATGATCTCTAGAATCCTTGGAGAAGAATGTTTTAGTGCCCAAATTAAATAAATTTTCTTTTATCATTTCAGAAATAAGTTAAGATGATGCTGTAATTTAATGGGATTTATTTTTCTATCATGACTTATTTTACACAATTTTTGTTGTTTGTGTTTCCTGAAATTTCTATTTGTCGTTCTTTTACTTTTAATGAGAGAACATTTCTTTACTACATCATGGATATCACACATTTCCATAATTATTCTATCTTTAATGTAGACCACATTTCATTTTTGTTCTTGAAGACATTGTATTTGGGAACCAACTGGCTTTCTATTCTGATTTAGATTGTTTAGCAAACTCCATGCACAACTCTCAACCTGGAATTTTTTTTTTTTATTAATCTTCACTCCTAGTTCCACTCCCTCATATTCTACATCATTATTGGTTTGTACCTCACTTCTCTGGAATATATCCAAAAGCATATTGAACAGAAACAAACAAACACATAGAAGGGAGATGAAATTTCTGAGCACTTGCAATTTTGAAAATGTCTTTCATATGCCTTTATGTTGATTTATAGTTTTGTAGAGCACAATGTTGAGAGTCACAACCAAGCCAAGATGGCACCTGGCACTTTGCCAGGGGGAGTGGTTTGAGAAGTAATGCCAGCAAGCCATTAAGATGATGCAGATTTCTTAATGACTGACTGCTGTATCTAATGATGTTAATTAAGTTAAGCTGTGTAAAATCATTAATATGATGAGGATTCCTTATTAGTTGACTGCTGTATCTAGTTTACATTAATTAAGGAAATCTGTGTGCAATTAGTTGGGTATATATACTTCTCTGACTCATAATAAAGTGGCTCCCATTGTATCAACCTTCACAAGTTTTTTGTAATCATCCACCCGCCACCCCACCCCCGTTATTTTGCCCAGCCAGACTTTGACAGATGGTGGCCTCTATGGGGAGCCCCCAGACACTCGCGGGTAAGTGAAAAGGAAAAGCTGCCCATCTCTAGAGATAGGACGGGAGCAAATCTGCTCATCCCTAGAAGTAGATAGGACAAGAAGAAGGATGGACCTTTTGAGAAAATGGAGAGGATTAATACAGTATGTTTGTGTCTCGTTTTGTCTTGGTTTGTTGTATTGTCTTTGTTACGAAAATCTGGAAGGGATGTTAAGTAAATTGCTAAAGGAAGGAGTCACCCTAGTGGAACCAAGAACAGTTAGGGCAGCAAAAAATTGTGTATTCAAAGTTTTTTCTTCCTCAGAATGGTGAAGATATTGTTTCATTCTCTTCTAGCACAGAGTGTTCCTAATAAGAAGTTTAATGCCAGTTTATTATTGTTTCTTGGTAACTGACCTCTTTTTCCTTTTTTTCTCTAGAGACTTTTAAAAAAATCTACTTTTCCTATGTTTATTGAAGCACTGTGCACAATAGCCTAGATATGAAATCAACCTAAATGTCCATCAGGGGGTGAATGGATCAAGAAAATGTGGTATGTACACAATGGAAATTCTATTCAGCCATAAAAAAAGAAGAAAATTCTGCCATTTGCAACAACAGAGATGAGCTTATAGGGCATTATGCTCACTGAAATGAGTTTATGACAGAAGGACATATTCTGCAATATTCCACTTCCAAGAGATTCCTAAAATAGTCAAATTTGTAAAAGCAGAAATATAATGGTGGCTGCCAGTGGCTACTGGGGGAGGGGGAATGGGCAGTTTCTGTTCCATGCTAGAAAGTTTCAGTGAACCAGGATAAGTAAGTTCTAGAGATCTGCTGTTCAACACTGTGCTTGCAGTAAACACACTGTCCCACAAACTTAAAATGTAATAAAAAAGGTAGACCTCATTTTATATGTTCTTACTACAGTAAAATATAAAAATAAAAATAAAATCTTTTCCCTAATCATTTGGTGTTCTAAAATTTCATGGTAACATGACATGGTCTTTTTTTTCCCCCTTGGTACACATTTATTACCTTTATTATGAATAGTGATGTCCTTAACTTTTGAGGAGATCTCTTTATAATTTTTACCATTTTATTCTTCCTTATTTTTATTTTTTCTCTATTCTTTTAAATTTTTTAAAGTATTGATTATTTTTTATTTGTATTCGGACACATTATCTTTATTTCATTCTTATGTGGTGCTGAGGATCCAATCCAGGGCCTCACACATGCACCTCAGACATGCTAGGCGAGCGCTCTACTGCTGAGCCACAACACCAGGCCCAACATTTTGTGTGTGTGTGTGTGTGTGTGTGTGTGTGTGTGTGTGTGTGTGTGTGTGTATGTGTGAATCTGGAGATTGAAGCCAGGGCCTTGTGCATGTGAGGCAAGCACTCTAACAACTGAGCTATATCCCCAGCTATTTTTCTTCTCTATTCTATTTGCTGGATGTTGGAACTTAAGGATTTATTTTCTTTGTTTCACCTTGTCTGAGGCTCTCTTTTTCTAATCTTTTGATTTATGTTCTAGAAGGCATCCTAGTCTTTGTCTTTCAACACTTCAATTTTATTTGGGGGGTTACTGGGGATTGCACCTAGGGGTACTTTACCACTAAATTACCTACCAAGTCCTATTTATGTTTTTATTTTAAGACATGGTCTTACTAAGTTGCTGGAGCTGGTCTGAAACTTGTGATCCTCCTGTATGAGCCTCCTGAGTCCCTGGAATTACAGGTATGTGTCACAAAAACTGGCACACTGACCCATGAACTTTCAATGGATTTTTTAAATTTTAGCAATCATATGCTTAGTTTACAAGACTTTCCTTTTGTATTTTATTTTGATCTGTGTGTGGGGGGCACGGTGAGGAGTAGGATTATCTAGGGCTAATTTTGTGGAAGTAATTAATATATTTTCAAATTTCTCTAAAAATACAAATTCAAATATTTTAGTTTTTTTTTCTATTTTATAAGCCTACAAACTCTGTTTTCTTTCTGGATTAGTAAATCTTGGATTTGTTTGTTTATTCTGCTTATTTTCTTTGTCTTTCAACACTTCAATTTTATTCACGGAGTTACTAGGGATTTAACCGAGGGGCACTTTACCACTAAAGTGGATCTTTCAGTTGTCCATCATATTTAAGAACGGGACTGTCCTAGATAGCTTTTTGGACTTTTTTACTATTGAATATATAGGTCTTTCCTCCTACAAGTTAAGTGTCTGTGCTGCCAGCTTTCTGTACATGGGAAGGATAATTAATTATGGTAATGCTGGTTACCAAAATAAGCCTCAAAACTTCATTGGTTTTCTATGATATTTGCTTGTTTTTCAACTGCAGCATAGTTCAGATGTTCCTGATTCATGGGTGGCTTTTCCTCATGTAGTGACTCAGAGACCCAGGCTCTTTCAACTAATGCTACAGCCATCTTTGACCTTCATGGCTTCTGCTTCTGGCTGGCACAGGGTGAGTGAGAATGTGAAAAGACACTTTTTCTTTTTTTATTCCTTCCTTTCTTTCCCACTTTCTCCCCACCACCCCATCATCCACTGGGTAAAGAACCCATGGCCTCACAAATGTTTGGCATGTGCTGTACCATTGTGCTACATCCCAGCTCCACAATTTCTTTCTTAAAAGCCCTGGCCTGAATGTGACACACACCACTTCTACTCACATTCCATGTAGTTAAATAGCTACATTTGGATATAAGGGAGGCCAGAAAATGAAATGCCCAGTCTGGTAGTCCCTTCCCAGAAAAGCATCAGGTTAAGGAATGAGGAAGTCAAGTTCTTGTTACATAGCTAAACACAGCTTTTTAATATATATATATATATATATTTAAATTGTGGATGGACAAATACCTTTATTTAATTAATTAATTTGTTGATTTTTATGTGGTACTGAGGATCAAACCTAGTGCCTCACACATGCCTAACAAGTGCGCTACCACTGGGCCATAACTCTAGCCCCAGCTAACCACAGTGACAATAAACAGATTTACCCCTAGTTGCCTTAATCTTGGAGTTAGAATGTTGATGACTTTTAGTTTTGCAGGGAGAGGTTTGAAACTCCAATAAAGAAGGCAGAGGGCTTTACTGAGGACATTGATGTCCATCCTCAGCATACCTAATTCTCCTCAGTTTATTCTGTTTTTCAGAAAAAGAAAACTTATTTTATTTTTCCCAGAGGTGAAATGCTAGTTGGTATTTCATGTATTTAAAAATGACAGAGGAAGGCAGGAAGTATATGCAGATAACGGGTGCCACATATGCTAGACCTACTTTCAAACAATTTTTCCAATTTAGCCTCTTAGCTCTCTTCCCTTAAAGGCACCTGAAAACTGAGCCTGAAGCTTCTTTGGGTTTCTGCCATTGAGACTTATCTCTCCTACACTAAAATCACTTCCTGCATATTCCATCCTGCACTGGCAATTCTCCTCCTGCTTTCCTTGGTGTTCTGAATTAATTTCCATTTATCATTAGGCCTTAGAAAGGTAGGGAAAAAGAAGTCTGGTGCTGGGTCTTGAAATGCCAGAAGTTTCCTTGCAGGAATGTTTCATGTATTCAACCAAAGTTTGATTTGGGTATATTATCTTTAAAAGGTCACTTCTCTGTCTGCTCAATTGTTTTAAAACATGTTCAGAACTAGCAGCTCAGACTACTAATTTTGGGTTTTCTTCAGGGAGCATGGCTCCTAGAGTCTCTCATCCTCTGCCTACCAAAAGGCCAGAAGGAGGGTGATATTTGAAGGGTGTTTAGAGGACATTTGTTTCAATTCTTTAACCTCTATTCTTCAAATAAATTGGAACAATCATTGGCCTACTCTTATCCATAACTACCTTGAATGAGTAGTGTTTAACTTTATGACATTCATTTTAACAAAACAAAATAGTACACTTATTAAGGCTGTTATTGTGATTATTTTAGGAATTTTTAAGAGACATTATCTGCTATCTCTATCTTTCAGAAAGATTTTTTTTCAAACAACTCTTTGCTACAAAAACTTGACTTTTTTCAAAACCCAGATGCATTCCCTCTTTTCTGATAATGAGAATTGTACAATTCATTGTAGAGTCATGTGCTGAATGCAGATGCTTTGATCAACAAGACAAACCATATATGTGGTAGCTAGAAGATACAGCTTAGTGTGTAGTGGTGCATTGCCACCTAGGATTCTGTATGTGCACTCTGGTGTTCACTCAATAACATTGTCTAATGATTTGTTTTTTAAAATATATCCATGTCATTAAGCAACATGATGGCATTTCCTTTTATCATCTTTTTAAAGTTCTTTAGTCTTGATTTTATTCTCTGAAAACTCTAAAAATGTCTCTAAGATCATGTGAATTCAGGGCTGTGGTTGTAGCTCAGTGGTAGAGAACTTGCCTGGCACATGTGAGGCACTGGGTTTGATCCTCAGCACCACATAAAAATAAATAAATAAATAAATAAATAAATAAAGGTGTTGTGTCCACCTACAATTAAAAAAAAAGGAAAAAAGAAGAAGATAATATAAATTGAGGTAGAACTGGATTGGTAATTGGTTTCATACTTTACCTGGCTGCAATTCTCAAATGGGGACAGGTAAAGGTGTGAAGGGTGAAGAGTGCTCTGTGATTATTTAAAACTTTTTAAATTTAATATATGGTACAATTTTAACATAATTTCTTTCTTATACATTTTATAAATGTAAACATAAATTAAAATACACATTAACTGGAAATCTACTTGAGAAATTTGTAGGTTTTTTTAACCTTGCAATAATGTGACCATAATTCTTACATAATAGAACTTTTTGGACTCTACTTACAGTAAGATTTTACTATATCTTCCTTTACTTATTAATTCTACAGGGTTAATAAAATGTACACACTATTTGTTGACAATGATCAGCATACATTTATGTTATACAAATTTTATATTGAATGGGTTATTTTATAATATACTTCAAAACTCCTGTACAAGATAACATAAATAACATAAATATAAAAATAAATTAAAAAATTTAGTTGAGTACATTTTGGTATGTATCTATTTTGAATATAATATTTTTGGTACTCATTTCCATAGAGAAAAATACTTTTCTTCCTTTTAAAGAATTCTTTTAAGACATACAAAATAGCCTTACTATTTGTAGTGCATTGAAGAAGGAATCTGCAAAATTCATGTCCATTGGAACCTCAGAATATGATCTTGTTTAGAAATAAGGTCTTTGCAACTGTAATTAGTTAAGATGAGGCCATAGAGGATTAGGATGGGCCCCCCAATCCAATGATTAGTGATCTCATAAGAAGGTCATGGGAAGACACAGAGACACCTATAGGGTGAATACCTCTTATGACAAAGGCAGGGATTAAAGTGACGCAGCTAAAAGTTAAAGAAAACCAAGGATTGCTGGCAACCACCAGAAGTTAGAAAAGGGGCTAGAAACAGTATCTTCTCTGAGCCTTTAGAAGCAACTCACTCTGTCAACACCTTTATTTTGATCTTCTGCCTCCTGAATTAGGACAGAGTAATTTTCTATTGTATTAAGTCATAAGGTTTCTGGTAATTTGTTACAGAAATCCTAGGAAACTGCCCTAGCTCAAATTTAACACATCTCCTCCTGTGAATACTTATAAGTTTAGCATTTACAGGAGCTCCACAAATAACTGCTAGCTTATAACTTTCCGAATGAGAGTTAGCCTACTCACTGGTACCTAGAGGAGCATTTCCACAGTAATCTTAAAGAAAACATTATGACGAAGAAAAGCCATTTGACTCCTTCATTTTCATAGAAAACACACTGAGGATTAATATAAAATGCTTTAGTGTAATTTCAAAAGCTTTGATCACATGAATATTTTTATATTAATTATAGTCAAAGGAGATGACATAAATGAAGGTTGTCACATTTTATGTTGCAAAGAGATGCTACTCACAAGTAATTTGAAGAAATTTTTTTAACCCACAGCTGGTGCCCATATTGTGTTTTATTAATTAATCTTGGGAAGATACCAATAAGAAAAAAGTGATCTACAATATTTATGAGAAAAAAAAATTAAATGTATTTTCTTGAATTTTCATGATTTTATAACATGAAGAAAAAATATAAAAAATGTTAAATGCCACAGGAATAAATTAAAATAATTATTTTTAAATAATATTTTTTAGTTGTCAATGAACTTTTATTTTATTTATTTATATGTGGTGATGAGAGTTGAACCAGATGTCTCATACCTGCTAGGCAAGTGCTCTACCACTGAACTACAACCCCAGCCCCACAAAATTGTTATTTTTGTCAATTCATGAGGGATTTTATTCAGAATGAGTTTGCACAATTTGTATATTCATAGTTAAATGTGTCATTGAGTCTGGGGAGAAAAAAAAACCACTTGGTTGAATAAATTACTTTTATAGAAAAAGGCCTACAACATGGTCCACAGAGGCTTATTCAAGCTGTCATTTTGATGTTCTGTTGCCCTCTACTGCTCAGAAGGACAAATTACAGTTAGCCCTTTTCTCTACCGAAGTTGATTTATTTTTTACGGGTAAGAAGAAAATAATGATAATAAAAAAAAAATTGTTCATTTGCTTAATCAACTACTTAAGTTCAGAAATAAATAGATAATACTGGGAATTAGAATACATAAATTCATCTGTTTATGTCTCTGTAAACTCCTCAACGGTAGGGACTCCTTGTTTTATCTTCATATTCCTGGCAGCCAAAATACTGTTTAGCATGGTATTGTACTCAATAAATGTTAGGTAAAGAAAATGCTGAGGCAATATGTGCAATTATTCATGTATTCATTTATCATTTTTATGAAATTGCTTATTATAAATATCATTACCCTATATTTATAAAATTAGTAAAATTGTTTCTAATATATTAATTCTATAAAGAATTAGTTATTTTAACATCAATATTACTCACCATTTCAAACCCTTGATTTGTAGATACTTTGACTGCTTTTACATGGGTACTTTTGTGGCTATGTTATTCTTTTTAGTTAATTGGAGATTTTTTTGCTGGTTAGTTAGGATCAACTGTGGGAGGCAGAAAACATGAAAATACTAGTGACTTAAGATCTGAGTTTGTTTCTGTTACACACAAATCTATGTATATCAGGTCTGACATGAAGTTTCCATTGTCCACAGGATCCTGACTCCTTCTGTCTTATAGCTCTGTCATGTATCAGCCATGTGTACTAAGTGTTATGAAGAGACACAGAGCCTCTGTGAAAGTGCATTAGGACGTCTGTATGCCACATCAGAGTGGAGATTGGCATATGGGTATTCTGACAGAAGATGTGACGTAATGGTCCATTACAACTGTATAAGATTGGTGTGCCCAATGCTTTTTTATTTTTTTATTTATAGACAGAGTCTTCATAATTTGCTTTAGGACCTCACTATGCAGAGTCTAGCTTTGAACTTGTGATTCTTCTGCTTCAGCCTCCCAAGCTGCTGGGATTATAGGCATGTGTCAAGGCTGGTGTGCTCAATTCTGAGCTACATGATGCCCCAATAAATTTCAGAAATTGATATCCTATAAATTCATAGCTCCAAATTGGTACTCATAGGGCCCAAATATCTTGTTATTTTTTGTTGTTGTTGTTACATAGCCTTCTCATTCTTCACAGTAATGATCTTGAATCTCTTATTTCCTCAAATTTCTGGTCCTCACATTCTGTTTTTCTGATACTTTCTGCTTCACATTCTTTCATCCTCATTTTTGCCATAGTTCTTCATTTTTCATTTAAGAAATGAAAGCTACTGAATGGGCCCTTTCTCCGCAAGATCATCTTTTTTTTTTTTCTACTGTCATATCTCCAAACTCTCAATAGAGTTTGCAGCTATTTTGTTTTCTTTTATTGCATTGAAGGAGGAGTATCTACAGCTGAAGTCAGCTACAGGTGTGAATACAGAGAATTGGATTTTCTCAAGAACAGGGTTTTGAAATGAGTAAAAAAAATGAATTATAGAGCAGGGAATAAAGGTATATGTAAGATACTGATAAAATGATGGATCTTGGAATCTAAGTGGGACTAAAGAGAGAAATGAGGACATGATGAAGTGAGGACTGTGACAATATGGAAACATTAATAGATTGTAGGTCCCGTGAGGTCTTTTTATTTGACTATTATTTGTCTTCTTATTGATTTATAGAATTCCTTGTGTGTTCTGAGCACCATCTTTTGTTGTTTGTAAGGTTTGTATTTTCATTCTATCTGGGGATTTTCCAAGAAAATTTATGATATATTTTGATGCACAGATGTTTTAAACTTTACCAAATTTATATTTTATGATTTGTTTTTTATGTTTGAATTTAGAACTCCTTTTTCCATACTCAGGTTTTAAAGGTTTAATTTAAATCTAGGAGATTAAAATTCTCCTAGAATTTACAGGTTCACCTTTTTACATTTAGATCTTCACCTGAAATGTATTTTTATTTCTAGTCCTTAATGCTCATTTACTGATTTCTGCCCCATCAATTAATCAAAGATGCTTAAAAAAAATGCTGATGCTTTTTTTTTGCCAAATTCAGAAGACACAATTGAGGAAGAGCTCCAAATTTCCTTGGTTAGCTACTCTGAATGTGTGAACATATATTTATATATAATATATTTGAATTTGTCAATTCATGTTACATATCAGATGCACACACACATGCACACACACACACACACACAAAGATTTTGTTTATATACATACACATGCATATATATTCATATATATGTAATACACATGCACACACACACACACACACACACACACACACACACACACACACACACACCAAAGCAGAAAACAACATTAGGACTTATTTGGTATTATATGTACATATATATGTCTCCCTTGGCCCAGGAGGACCACATGGAAGCTTATCTACAGCAACCTTGATTTTGAGCACAACTGAAAAAAACAACCACCTCATAAACACAACCACTCAGCCAGTTTAGAGGCTGAATCAAAATTGTGTGGGACTCTCCAGCCAAACACAACTAGGGTGAACAATGTGGTCCTCAGCTGAGACCTGAGTGGCTTCAGGATGGGCAGGGCCACAGCCTCCTGACCCCTGTGTTCTGCTGGCGGTTGCAGCGCTGCGGAGGCCCCCTGATGCCTGCTACCCAGCTAAAGGGCTGCGGCTCTCATTCCTTTTCGGGCTCTTTGGCACTTTGCCACCATGCCGCGCGATGGTGTGGGGCTTTCTGCTGCCCCTGGTGGCCAGGCTTGACTAAGACGAAACCTACCTAGTTTTTGAAGAGCTCTTCCTGCAGCTGGAAGGTCACGGGTATGGGATGGTGGAGATCGAGGAACTGCCAAAAGTCCTGGAAACCACGTGCATCCCTCTGATGGAGAACAGCAAGGTGAGGCGTGGTGGCGTCTGGATGGCAGGGGGCTGGGGTAGGCCGCTCAAGGCCTCTCCATCATTCCTAGCTCTCCTCAGGGCCTCATACGTTCTTTTTCAGTGAGTAGCTTTTTGTCAATGATGGGGCTCTGGGAACACTTAGTTCAAGTTCATGTTCTATTAGTGAGCTTCTCTGTGAAATGCACAGGAAACCTTACTGTTCTGCCTGAGGGGCAAGCACCACCCAAATACATAGAAGGCAACAAGAACAAACTAAGTCAGTCGAGGGTCCCTCCTGGTGGCTGATGATGGATCATCCAAGTGCTCTCCTCAAGGGCATCCCAGCTTGGAAACTGGGGCCTGCCCCACTGCAGAGGAGTTACAACCAAGGTCCCATCCCTGGGCAAGTGCTCAACAGAAAGGAGGAGCATGTCTTGGGGCTTTCTAATGTGCAGTTGCCTTTTGGCTGATGCAGAGAGGGGACAGTAATTACTACCACAGATTTTCAGTTCAACCATATACTAAAGACATATCTATACTATAATACTGTACACTATAGTATAGAATTGTCTTAAACAAATGACAGTATAAATACTATTGTATTTTCAGAGTCTCTTAATTTCTATAGCTGTGCATTTAACCAGTTGACACAATAAAGTAAAAACAAAAACAAAAACAAAAACAGACTTTGTATTACTTTAAGGTTCTGTAAGAGACTACATGGCCCAATGGGCAGTGTGGGAGAGGTTGTGGGGATGCAAATATGTTTAAAATAGGACTGTGACCCCAGATTTTGTAGAAATATTGTTTCAAGATAAGAAACATAATTAAATTCAGAAAGAGAAAAGAAATAATGTTTAATAAATTTCTCTCTCAAAGACTTGAATTAAATGATGGATGTGAAGGCAAGGGTCTCTGAATCCAGAAAAAAAAGCATGTTAGCATAGTAACAGTCAACATTAACTGTATCATTCTTAGGATTTACAAAGTGCATGCTAGAGAAAATGAGATAACTATGTAGTATGAATAATGCTATATCACATTTTACTTATGGAAATTGATGGTTTGTTCCCTAAGGCCTATCAAACCACAGAGATGGCAGTGTTAATAATAGTATGCATTGGTTATACTGGATTCTGGAAGGCCACGTTTTCTTTCTAGTTTTTCTGCATTCACCTTTCATTATACAAATCAAAACAAACAGATAACAACAGCAACACCCTCCCCAGTGGTTATATCATTCTTCCGGACTGAATTTAGCCCTAGAAACTAATAATAACATTTATCTTTTCAGCAAGAGCTGGATACTCTCCTCTTCTTCATCAGGCTGTCTAAAGTTAGTGCTGTCTTCTGTACCTCTACCTCAGGGATGACTTGGTTCCCCAGGGATATTGGCATTGTTTTTGAACATTTTTAAGATCCTGACTGTGTGTGTGTACATGCACAGGTTTGTGCAAAGGGCCAGGAATATTGCTGAACATTTCATAGTTCACAAGACAACAGAGAATTACTAGAACCCAAATGTCAATAGTATTGACATTGAGGTACCCTGACTTATTTCAACTGCAAATTTTTAGTACACCTTGCTCTTTCCTTCCAATAGATGAACATACCAATTACTTCACTGGCTACATGGAGGTGGCCTGAACAAACCTCTTCAGACTTTTGGTACTCTCATAGTTTACTCAGTTGTAAAATGGGGATAATAATGGTGCTTACCTCTTAGGATTATTTTGATGGTTAATGAGCAAACATATGGAAAATGCTTAAAATTGCTTGCTGAGATTTAAGCAGTTAATTAGCCTATATATTAAATATGTCAAGTATTAGCTTATCTTTATTTATGCCTGTGCTTGCTTTCTTTTCTTTAGTCTCAGGGAGGGAAGTGTTTCTTCTGCTTTTCAACTTTGGTACTTCTTGGCCTCATGTCCACTTATCTCCTTTAAAAGAGGAAAGGTAAAACTTTCTTTTGTTTTTCAATGCTTTTGGTGTGTTTTTGTTTTTTTCAACAGTGCTGAGTATTATACCTAGGGGCTCTGTACCTCTGAAATACATTCCCAGTACTTTTCATTTTTTTCTTTTTTTCTTTTTTTGAGAGAGGGTCTTGCTAGGTTGTCCAGGCTGACCTCAAACTTCTGATTTTCCTGCATCAGTCTCCTGAGTTGCTGAGATTATAGGAATGTTCCATGGTCTCTAGCCAACTTTTTTTTCTTTATCCTATATTTTCAAATTCTTCCTGTCTCATAACAATGATTCTCTCTTGACTCTGGCTCTCCTATCTTTCCCTTTTCCCCTCTCTGATCCACTTTCAGTCAAGGTCTTTGACAGAGAAAGGTCTACACTTTCTGTCTCATTTCCCTTACTCCATTTGTCTGTTTCCTTGGTCCCAGGCTTGATCACCACCAGGTTCTGACTCAAACTGTGCACGCTTTGCATTTCATCACACTAGAAGCACATCAGAGTAGGTACCCTGAGTGCACTGCTTACACCAGACATCCTAATTCTCTGTACCTTTCTTGTGCACACCCCAGCCCACAGGACACCTTGTATGGGGGGTGCACAGGTACCATTAGACTAGAACGTGCCAAGTGGGAAAGTTCATTCTCGGTCAGTCAAAGCAGCACAAGATAATTTCTCAACTATTGGCTTTGGGCATGGCTGACTACAGTCATAGCATCTCCCAACGCCATTTTCATGCCTGGTAAAGGTCCCTGGAGGACAGCTGCTGCAAACTCACAGGCTTTTGTTGGTACAATGCTCAGAGACATAGGTTCCTACTGGACACTTGTCACAGGTAAGTACCTGGCCAGTGGCACAGTCAACCTGGTGGTATTTGCCAGTGAGACTTGGAGACTTGGGTTCTGGCTGAGCCATGGTGGTGGTGCTAATGAATCTAGGTAGGAGAAAAGAGCCAGTGATCATAGTGGCTCCAATTCCACATGCAATGCAATGCGATGCGGCTGCATTAGGCGAGGGTGGTGCTGCTGCTAGCAGAGGTACCCAAGGCTGGGAGGAGGGTCGTTCTCAGGGATGCCCGGGGCGGGGCTTGTGGCTCTATGGTAGCTTGAATCCGTGGCTGCTATTGCCCAGCACCATATCCACCGCCACCTCCTGAGACGGCAGCCCATCTACCTCCAACACCCATGATGCACTGCGGCAGCCAGGCAGCCAAGCAGAGCAGGAAGGTGGCAAGGGAGGCACTCAGCACCTGCCAAGTGGTGTGGCTGCCCGGGCTGGGAGAAACAGCCTCGGCTACAGCATGGGCCTCCAGGTGCACTTCTCAGACAGCGGCTGAGGAGAACCAGGGAAGAGGGCTGGCCCAGAGAGAGCAAAGGGACAACTTCCCATAGCAAAGCCTCCAGCCACTACCAAACACCATCCTCCGCTGCCCAGACCCGCAGGCGAGGGACTGTCCTTTTTTTTTTTAAGTTAAATATTTCTGGTATTTTGTCACTTTGAACGGAAGCTAATTAACACAATATTTTTATAATCACTTTAGATTTAAGGTTCTGTTTTACTTTCTTAATCTTCATTAGCATCAATTCTATTCTTGGTTCTTTGCTCTTATTATCTTATATATTTTCATAAATTCTATATAAATTTTAGAACCAGCCTATTTAGTTACATACACATAAGCATACACACACATATACTCCCTTTTTGCATTTTTATTATAATTTGTTAAATGTGTAGCTTGGTTTGCTGGTGAATTGGCAAATTTATAATATTAAATTTTCTCTTATAAACATTACATCTTCATTTATTTAGATCTTTTTTTTTTAACATGAGCACTTATTTATTGTAGAAGAAAAAAGCAATGACAGTTCCAGGGGATGAGTGGCTACCATCCTCCTAGCACACAGCAGCAAAGTCACAAGGGCATCAGACTCTTGTATTCTGGACACATGGAGGTGCACCAGGGACAGCCGAGGCAAACCACTTTCTAGATGTTCACCGGATCTTATACTTGTCCCACTTCTTTTCATGGTCATAGGGCTCCAAGCAGATGGCAGGGAAAATGTGCTTTTTCTTCTCATACGAGCTCCTCAGCACCACCTTTCCTGAATGAGACTCATACTTTTCCACAGTGGCATCGCTGAGTATCCACCCATCATCATGAAGATCAAAGTTAAATAGCGGCCAATTCTTCCCACTTACCTTGGTAATGATGAAGTCACAGAAACTGTGATGATGGGGAATGATTAGTCCTCCTTGATGTACATGAACTGCTCAACCCCTGCTGACCTGAGCTCACTGGAGTCTTCACGCAGGATCTCAAGTGCCTTCTGGAGGAACTGCTGCATTGTATTGCAAATTTTCATTTTGGCTGTCTGCTGGTGTCTGCAGCCAGCCCAGTAATTGAAGGTGATTTCAATCTCTTCACTGTTAATCTTCTCCTGCTTGGCTTCCCACTCCTGCTACAGCTCTTCCCAGAGACAATTTTCCACCTCCTCCCTGTCTTGGTCAGGCAAGAAGCCGGTGTCCACATATGGGTTCTTCCACAATGTCTTTCTCTTTTTGGTGATCTCTTCCCTTTCCAGCTTCTCCTCATGCATGGTCACCTCCTCCTCCTATTCACCTCACTCCTCTTCTTCCTCCAAGGTGAAGGGCAGGCTAGAGATCTTCTTCTTGGTCTCCTTCTTGTGCTATTTTCTCGCAGCTTCTCCAGCTTTAGCTTTAGCTCCTTTGACTGCTCCCTCTTGGGGAGCTGCTTTTCCTGCTGCTTCACCAGTGCTTCCTGTTAGGCTTTCATGTCATTCAAGGTCACAAGGCTGAAGGTGCTGGACTTGAGCTCTGCCTTCACAGCATCATAGTGTGCAGAGAACTTCTTGTCAATGTTGGATTTCATTATGTTGTTTTCTGTGACCCGCTGCTTTCTTTGCTCCATTTGTTCCTGCTGCTCTTCCCATTTCTTCATCAGATTTTTGGCGTGTGCTGCCTTGCTTGGATCCCCTTGTAAACTTGACGGTGGCAGAGGTGTGAGCAGTGGCAACAACTGTGACAGCAGCCCTGCTAAATCCTAGATTTTTTTTTAACAGAAGGAAATCAATTCTGAAAAATGTCAATTGGGAGATTTCTCAGTTAAAGCAGTTTCAGCAGTGTGACAAAGGGCTACATCAGACTGCAGAGGGCTATTAAATGAAAGGGAGGTGAGAAGATGAGGTCTGTTATTGTGTTTTATTGATTGAGAAATATTGAGATAAATAAAAAGAACAAATGAGGAAGTCTAAATATTATTTATTTTTTAAGGATAGGTGAGCTTTGAGGAAGAATATCTGTCAGAGAAGGACATGTTGCACATGATGCAGAGAGAGGGGGTGGCTTATAGCCAACTGGGAGGGCTTGAAATGAACATCTCAAGATGTGTGTGTGTGTGTGTGTGTGTGTGTGTGTGTGTGTTGAGGTGGAAACTACAGTTTACACAGGGTAAATAGAAAAGACCTTGAAGATGACATTTGAGTTCGTCTGAAGGAAGTGACATGGAAAACTCGATGAATTCTGGGGGAGAGCTTTCCAGACAAAGAAAATAGGAGAGATTGGTGCTGAAGGGGGTTTGTAATAGAGTTAATGAGAAAGAGGATGCTAGGAGGTGTGTGATTGAAGAGGTAACAGGCCATATCACATGAAGACTTGCAAAAAATTGTTAGGACTTGGACTTTTACTGATATATTATTGAATGGTTTTAAACAAGTGTGTGACATGATCTAACTTAAGTTGTAACACCCTCACTCTGCTGGTGTACTGAGAGTAGCTAGTGTAAGGATGAAATCAAGGAAAGCAATTAGGATAGTTTTACAGCACAGACAAAATTTGAGGGTGGCTTGTACTAGGATGGAAGAAGTAAGAAGTGTTTGTATTATTGATATATTTTGAAATGGTAACAGGATTTACTTCTGGGTCATGTGTATGATACAAAAGAAGGTAGTCAGAAGTTTTGATATGAGCCCTTAGAAGACTGGGGCTGCCATGTAGTGGGATGGACAAGATTGTGAGAGAAACTGGGTTAAGACAGAGTGAATATCAGAATATAGTTTTGTTTTTGTTAAGTTTCAGATGCTAATCTGACATCAAAATAAAAATGTCAAGTAGGAAACTTGAACTAGTAATCTGGAGTTGAAGAAACACCCTAGCTATAGATTTGTGAGTTGTTACTTTCAGAAAGTCTTTAAAGCCATGAGACTGGGAGAGATGACCAGGGAGAGAATACAGTATACTGAGTCCTAATATTTTCCAATGTTAAGAGACAGAGGAGATTGGCAGAATCAGACAAAGTGACCCAGATAGAGCAACTAGAGAGAAAAGGGGAAACCAGTAGAACACTCCTTTCTGGAAGCCAAATACATATGAAAGTTTGGGAAGAGATAGTTCTTTCTGTCAAATGACTTTGAGAAGCTAAGACAAAGACAGGGGATAGACCACTGGATTTAGCCCTATGGAATCCATTGGTGGAGTAATGGTGGTAAGATTTTAGTGGGTTCAAAAATGGCAAGGAGAGATTGGAGACAAGGTAGATAACTATTGATGAAGTGTTGCTGCAAGGGCAGAGACAGTAACAGAGTGATAGTGGGGAAGGTGGGGACAAGAGTCTTTCTGTTTTTATTTATTTATGATTAAACTGCTTTAGCACTCATGTTTTGGAAAGAATTGGGATGACTTTGGGCCTGAGAATGAGTGTTAGGAATTGAAATAGTGGCTTGAGGAGATGCTATATGATTAGCAATAATCTCTGAAAAAAATGAGGACAGAAGTTGGCTGAGAAGAAAATTTGAAACCAAAATTAGTAAAGCAATGTATCTTGCTGTCTTTTTTCAAATTCTTAATTTCATTTAGTAATTTAAGAAATTATTTGATGAAATTTTTTTTTCTTCTGAGGTACAGATGATTGAACCTAGGTGTGCTTAAACATTGAACTATATTTTCAGCCATTTTTTTTTGTTTTATTTAGAGACAAGGACTCTCTGAGGCTGGCTTTGAACTGGAGATCCCTCTGCCTCAGCCTTCCAATCCACTGGGATTATAGGCTTGTGCCATTATGCTGGCTCTGATGGCAATTTTTAAAATTCATAAAATGGGCTTGAACAGTATCATCTCAATGGGAATTATAATTACATTACTATTCATATTTTTTGACATTTTGGATATTAGATATTTCAGATCAATAAAAATGGAAATTGTCTTTTAATATCTACAACCACAAAGGGTATTTGTCAGCATGACTCTATTTCTAGAGAGATTATCAATGAAAAGAAGTTATAAAATTCCAGTTCCCGGAACTGCTCTGGCCCAGGGCTAAAAAACTTGTGGAAACTGCTTCTTGGAGCCTGCTCCTATCAGCACATATACCAAGCCCGGAGCAGCCAAATTTTGGCTCCCGGAACTGCTCTGGCCCAGGGCCAAAGAACCCGTGGAAATTGCTTCTCAGTCTGGATCCTGCTGAATTCTGTGGAGGTAAATACCAACCAAGCCTTCATAGGCAGTTGCAACAGGATTGAGATGAGGCTTATTAGGGCCGGTCAGGACTCACCCGTTGATTTGGTTACCCGGCAAAGGGAACAAAATGCTACCATTTGCATGGGATACCAACATGACAGAGATCTGAGGTCATCAGAAAGTGGCAGAGGAGATAACTTCATCGATACCAGCAGCGACAGAAACAGTTGGTCTCCTGGTAAAGAAAGTGAGACATATACCCAAGTCTCTCTCACTTTGTCATCAGGCCAGAGAGGCAGAGCAGAGCCGCTTCCCGCCCCCAGAACAGGCCAAGCGACCCAAAGGCATGATGGTCACATCACCCCAATTGGAGTAGGGGCAGAGCAGAGCGGCCACCCGCGAACACAAGGTAAACAGACCTGCCACCGACCAGCAGAACAGGCCCAGCCGTCCTCGTGCGTGGTAGACATGTCACACCAATTGGAGGAGGGGCAGAGCAGAGCCACTGCCCATGCCAGCAAGGTAGGCAGAGCTACGACCAACCGGCGGATCAGGCCCACCGGCCTGCCAGCGTGGTAGACACGTCACCCCAATTGGAGTAAGGGAAGACCAGAGCCGCCGCCCGCGCCTGTAAGGTAAGCACACCTGCAACCGACCTGCAGAACAGGCCCAGGGGTCCACGAACGCCGTAGACACGTCACACAAATTGGAGGAGGGGCAGAGCAGAGCCACTGCCCGCGATTGCAAGGTAGGCTGACCTGCGATCAACCAGCAGAATAGACACAGCGGCCTGCCAGTGTGGTAGACAGATCACCCCAATTGGAGAAGGAGCACAGCCATCTCCCACCCCTGCAAGGGAGACTTATCAATTATACAAATGCAATATAAATATATAGGGAGAAAATTTCAAAAACACAAAAGTTCTACCTAGCAGAAAGAAACGCGAGAAGTATGAAAAGACAAGGAAAGAAATGACCACAAGCAATGCAGGTCAACTCGACTTTAGAAGAGGTAATAGCTGCAGCAGATGAAATGTCAGATAAAGAATTCAGGATATACATGCTTCAGATAATCTGGAGTCTCAAAGAAGACATTAGACAGCAAAATCAGAAAATGAAAAATCACTTCGACAATGAATTACATCAACAAATCCAAGAAGCAAAAGATTAACTATACAGGGAGATAGAGGTAATGACAAACAAACAAACAGAAAACCTATAAATGCAGGAAGCAATAAAACTTAAAAACTCAATTGAGAATACTACCAGAAGAGTAGAACACTTAGAAGATAGAGTATCAGACAACAAAGACCAAGTATTTAAACTTGAAAAGAACATAGACAGCTCAGCAAGACTGTTAAGAAACCATGAGCAGAACACCCAAGAAATATGGGATAACATAAAGAGACCAAACTTAAGAGTCATTGGGATACAGGAAGGTAGAGCTCCAAACCAAAGAACTGAGCAATCTATCCAATGAAATAATACGAGAAAACTTCCCAGATTTGAAGAATGAGACAGAATCTCAAATCCTGGAAGCCTACAGGATGCCGAATGTGCAAAATCAAAAGAGATCCACACCTAGACACATTATAATAAAGATGCCCAACATAGAGAATAAGGAGAGAATTTTAAAAGCTACAAGAGAAAGTAAGCAGATTACATTTAGGGGTAAAACAATCAGGATAACAGCTAATCTTTCAACACAGACTCTGAAAGTTACAAGACCCTGGAATAATATATTTCAAACACTGAAAAAAAAAATGGGTTCCAACCAAGAATCGTGTATCCAGCGAAATTAAGCTTCAGGATGGAAGATGAAATTAAAACCTTCCACGATAAACAAAAGTTAAAACAATTTGCAGCTAGAAAACCATCTCTTCAAAACATCCTTGGCAAAACATTACAGAAAGAGGAAATGAAAAATAACAATGAAAACCAACAGTGGGAGGTAGGACAGTAAAGGGGGGAAATAATCAAAGAGGAAAACAAACCATGTTTAGTAACATAAATAAACAAATATGGCTGAAAGAACAAACTATATCTCAATAATATTCCTAAATGTTAATGGCTTATACTCACCAATTAAGAGACACAGGCTAGTAGAATGGATCACAAAACAAGACCCAACAATATGCTGCCTACAGGAGACACATTCAATAGGAAGAGACATACATAGACTGAAGGTGAAAGGTTGGGAAAAATCATATCACTCATATAGACTTCAGAAACAAGCAGGAGTGTCCATACTCATATCAAATAAAATAGATTTCAAACCAAAGTTAATCAAAAGGGATAAAAAGGGACACTATATACTGCTCAAGGGAACCATACACCAACAAGACATAACAATCATAAATATATATGTCCCAAACAATGGTGCAGCTATGTTCATCAAGCAAACTCTTCTCAAGTTCAAGAGTTTAATAGACCACCATACAATAATTATGGGAGACTTTAAAACACCTCTCTCACCACTAGACAGATCTTGAAAACAAAAGTTGAATAAGAAAACTATAGAACTCAATAATACAATAATAAGCTAGACTTAATTGACATATATAGAATATACCACCCAACATCAAGCAGTTACACTTTTTTCTCAGCAGCACATGGATCCTTCTCAAAAATAGATCATATATTATGTCACAGGGCCACTCTTAGACAATATATAGGACTAGAGATAATAACATGCATCTTATCTGATCATAATGGAATGAAACTGAAAATCAAGGATAAAAGAAGGAAGAAAAAATTATGCATCACTTGGAGAATGAACTATAGGTTACTGAATGATCAATGGGTTATAAAAGACATCAAGGAGGAAATTAAAAAATTCTTAGAGATAAATGAAAACACAGACACAACATATCGGAATCTATGGGACACATTGAAAGCAGTTCTAAGAGGAAAATTTATTGCTTGGATTTCATTCCTTAAAAAAAGAAAAAACCAACAAATAAATGATCTCATACTTCATCTCAAAATCGTAGAAAAAGGAGAGCAAAACAACAAAAAAGTAAAAGGCAAAAAGTAATTAAAATCAGAGCTGAAATTAATAAAATCGAAACTAAAAAAAACAATTGAAAAAATTGACAAAACTAAAAGTTGGTTCTTTGAAAAAATAAATAAAATCGACAGACCCTTAGCCATGGTAATGAAGAGAAAAAGAGAGAGAACTCAAATTACTAGCATACGGGATGAAAAAGGCAATATCACAACAGACACTTCAGAAATACAGAAGATAACCAGAAATTATTTTGAATCCTTATACTCCAAGAAAATAGAAGATAGTGAAGGCATAGATAAATTTCTTAATTCATATGATCTGCCAAGATTGAGTCAGGAGGATATAGACAACTTAAACAGACCAATATCAATTGAGGAAATAGAGAGAACCATCAAAAGACTACCAACTAAGAAAAGCCCAAGACCAGATGGGTATACAGCACAGTTTTACAAAACCTTTAAAGAGGAACTAATACAAATACTTTTCAAGCTATTTCAGGAAATAGAAAAAGAGGGAGAACGTCCAAATTCATTCTAAGAGGCCAACATAACCCTGAGTCCTAAACCAGACAAAGACACTTCAAAGAAAGAAAACTACAGACCAATATCTCTAATGAACCTAGATATAAAAATTCTCAATAAAATTCTGGCAAATTGGATTAAAAAACATATCAAAAAAATTTTGCACCAAGATCAAGTAGGATTCATCCCTGAGATACAAGGCTGGTTCAATATACGGAAATCAATAAATGTTATTCACCACATCAATAGACTTGAAAATAAGAACCATATGATCATCTAGATAGATGCAGAAAAAGCATTTGACAAAGTACAGCATGCCTTTATGTTCAAAACTCTAGAAAAACTATGGATAACAAGAACATACCTCAATATTGTAAAACCAATCTTTGATAAGCTTCAGGCTAGCATCATTCTGAATGGAGAAAAATTGAAGGCATTCCCTCTAAAATCTGGAACACGACAGGGATGTCCTCTCTCACCACTTCTGTTCAACACAGTTCTCAAAACACTGGCCAGAGCAATTAGATGAAAGAAATTAAAGGCATATAAATAAGAAAAGAAGAACTTAAATTATCTCTATTTGCAGATGACATTATTCTATACCTAGCAGACTCAAAAGGGTCTACAAAGAAACTATTAGAGCTAATGAATGAATTCCGCAAAGTGGCAGGATATAAAATCAACATGCATAAATCAAAGGCATTCCTGTATATCAGTGACAAATACTTTGAAATGATAATGAGGACAACCACTCCATTCACAATATTCTTAAAAAAAAAATAAAACACTTGGGAATCAACCTAACAAAAGGGGTGAAAGACTTATACAATGAAAACTACAGAACTCTAAAGAGAGAAATAGAAGAAGATCTTAGAAGTTGGAAAAATATACCCGGTTCATGGATAGGCAGAACTAACATCATCAAAATGGCAATATTACCAAAAGTTCTCTATAGGTTTAATGCAATGCCAATCAAAATCCCAATGGCATTTCTTGTAGAAATATAGAAAGTAATCATGAAATTCATATGGAAAAATAAAAGACTCAGAATAGCAAAAACAATGCTAAGTAGGAAATGTGAATCAGGCAGTATACTTGAGAGCAATAGTAACAAAAACAGCATGGTACTGGTACCAAAACAGGCGGGTGGACCAATGATACAGAATAGATGACACAGAGGCCAATCTACAAAACTACAACTATCTATATTTGATAAAGGGGCTAGAAGCATGCAATGCAGGAAGGATAGCATCTTCAACAAATGATGCTGGGAAAACTGGAAATCCATATGCAACAAAATGAAACTGAATCCCTTTCTCTCGCCATACACAAAAATTAACTCAAAATGGAACAAGGAGCTTGATAACAAATCAGAGAAACGGAATCTGATAGAAGAAAAAGTTGGCTACCATCTACATACTGTGGGTTCTGGCTCCAAATTTCTCAATAGGACACCCATAGCACATGAGTTAATAACTAGAATCAACAAATGGGACTTACTCAAACTAAAAAAAAAAAAATTTCTCAGCAAAAGAAACAATAAGAGAGGTAAATAGGGAGTCTACATCCTGGGAAAAAATCTTTACTCCTCACACTTCACATAGAGCCCTAATATCCAGAGTATACAAAAAACTCAAAAAATCAGACAATAACATAACAAATAACCCAATCAACAAATGGGCCAAGCACCTAAATAGACACTTCTCAGAGGAGGACATACAATCAATCAAGAAGTACATGAAAACATGCTCAACATCTCTAGCAGTCAGAGAAATGCAAATCAAAACCACCCTAAGATACCATCTCACTCCAGTAAGTTTGGCAGCCATTAGGAAGTCAAACAACAAGTGCTGGCGAGAATGTGGGGAAAAGAGTACACTTCTACATTGCTGGTGGGACTCCATATTGGTGCGGCCAATTGGGAAAGCAGTATGGAGATTCCTTGGAAAGCTGGGAATGGAACCACCATTTGACCCAGTTATTCCCCTTCCTGCTCTATTCCCTAAAGACCTAAAAAGAGCATGCTACAGGGACACTGCTACATCGATGTTCATAGCAGCACAATTCACAATAGCAAGACTGTGGAACCAACCTAGAAGCCCTTTAATACACGAATGGATAAAAACAAGGTGGCGTTTATACACAATGGAGTATTACTCTGCATTAAAAAATGAGAACATCATAGAATTTGCAGGGAAATGGATGGCATTAGAGCAGATTATGCTAAGTGAAGCTAGCCAATCCCTAAAAAACAAATGCCAAATGTCTTCTTTGATATAAAATGGCAACTCAGAACAGAGTAGAGAAGAAGAGCATGAGAAGAAGATTAACATTAAACAGGGATGAGAGGTGGGAGGAAAAAGGAGATTGAAGGGAAATTGCATGGAAATGGAAGGTGTCTCTCAGGGTTATACAAAATTACATACAAGAAGAAGTGAGGGGAAAGGGAAAAATAATACAAGGAGAAGAAATGAATTATAGTAGAGGGGGAAGAGAGAGAAGATGGGAGGGGAGCAGAGGGCAGGGAGGATAGTAGAGGATAGGAAAGGCAGCAGAATACAACAGACACTAGAATGGCAAAATGTAAATCAATGGAAGTGTAACTGATGTGATTCTACAATTTGTATATGGGGTAAAAATGGGAGTTCATAACCCAATTTAGACAAAGTGTGAAATATGATATATCAAGAACTATGTAATGTTTTGAACAACCAATAATAAAAAAAAGTTAAAAAAAATGATTTTATAAACAATAAAAAAGAAGTTATAAAATGAGGTTATAAGCAGAAAGAAGGAGAAATGTTGAAGAAATAGCACTAGCAGATTGGGATGTAATAATACAGACTTAAAGTTCTGCAGTTCTTTATAATTATGGTGACAATGTATATATCATCTCATTTAATACTCTGAATAGTTCCTTATTGTAGAAATTATTCTCACATAAATTGGAGTTCAGTACTGTTAGGTGGCCTCCATATCACAACAGTAACAATGGACAGAGCTCTACTATAATCCAGATTTTCTGACTTGATGTCATTTTTTTGTTTTTGAAACTTATGAATCACAATTTTTATTTGAGGACATTTCTATTTTCTTAAAAAAATGTACAGCACAGTTCTTGATGGGTCAATGACAGTGGACTGGGATGAATGGAAGAAGCATTTCCTATTGAAACCTGTCAGAAATGTTGAGGAAATTGTTTATTACTGGAATCATTTTACCGTAACTAATCTCTTTTTACTATTTGTTTATTTAACTTCATGGACATAAAAATGTTACACAGTCTTAAAATTATGTGTCAATGTGACCTATGCCTTAGGTCATTGTGTGGATTGAAGTAATTAATAAATGAAAAGCATTTAGAATAACAATTGACATGTTAAGCACCATACTTTTTTAGCTATTATGATTACCAGTAGAAAGTTAAGGACTTTGAACTGAAACTGGTATTACAAAGCTGTGATGTCTGTCGTTTCTTTGTGAAATTTACCTTTTTTTTCTTCAACACTTAATTTTCTCTTAACATTCTGTATTATGGCTGGGTGCTGTGGTGTACCTGTAATTGGGAGACTGAGGCAGGGGAAGCACAAGTTCTAGTACCGCCTGGAATTACAGGTGTTCACCACTGCACCTTTCTTCTCATTTATAATCATACAAAGAAGGTATTAGTATTGTTTCTTTTTTAAATTTGAGAAAACCGAGGCCCCGATGAGTTATTTAATTAGGATTAGGGAGGTCAGGATTTGATTTCATCTGATTCCTGGGCCCAGGTTTTGTCCCCTCCAAAATTCCAAGTTATGATACATGTATAACAGTACTTATTTTCTGCTTCAGGCATTATGTGGAAATGATAAGACTTTCACCATTTCCACTATAGGTCAAGATGTAAAACAAAACTCTTTTAAATATGTTTTATATATTTTATATTTTTTTGTTTAAGTATAGTTTGACTGAAGATAACTTAGCCATCCACTAGATCTTGAACTCTAATGAGACTCTGAAATTATTGCCAATTAAATAGCTTCTAGCTCACTAGTAGTTTGTTTGATGTGAATTTGCCATAGCTAAAAATATTTATTAGAATTTGAAAAAATATTCTTTTTGCATTCAATATTAGATAAATAATTTTCAATTGAAAATATGGTATATTTAAAAATTGGTAATGTAAAGATTGTCATAAACATGATAATCTAGTTATTTTTTATTTATAATTGACAATATAATGAGATATTTAAAATTGTATTGTTTGGTAGAGAACAATATATGAGGAAAGTCTGATGCTGATTTACTAAATGCTGATTTACTATGCAGCTGAGATATGTACAACATTCCTTAGATCTTATGAGGAGATAGAACTTTCATTTGAGATCATCTAGTTGCTATTTATTTTCTTTTAACAGGGAATTGATTTAGCCAAAAGATAAACTTTTCAGGATATCATTGATGAAGAAAGAAGACCTGGCCAGTTGTGGAAATACCTGTTTGCCTGGGGCATAGCTGTTACCTGTGCTTGAACATGCACAGCACCATTGGAACGTCTAAAAATCCTGATGCAAGTGTGTTGCATGGCTCATGTGTATGTTTATGAGTAACATGAATAATATGTGATGCTTTTCAAAGAGAAGATTTTAGACAGGTAAATACTATTTTTTTAATACTCTCATGTGCAAACTACTTTATTGCTAGTGATCTGGATTCTTATATTCAGTAGCTTCCAGGTGTTGAACTCATGTTGAGGTTACAAAAACCTAATGATATACTGTTTTTTTTAAAATCCATACACAATTTTTATGGATGGAAATTGATATGTTGACAAATTATTAAACAGTGTCTAATAATCTACCACTAGTGTTCTAGGGTGGGGCAAAATTAGAGAAGTCTCTCCCTTCTTTTGGAGATGGGTGATAAGCATATTGTATACATTGATTCATAGAGAGAATCAAAATTGTGTCATGAAGAGACAGAGACTGGTCCAGGAGTTACACTCCCTCTTTATTCCCTACCATAATAAAGAACCTGTAATTGGTTGTGGTCCCTTTGAAGTAGGCCATACCATAAATTGTTTGCCTGTTCCTTGGGGCCAAGTTTCTATGGTTCTGGTAATATAACTGTGACAAGGGGAGTGAAAGAGTTTCCACTCTTTCCATGTTGTACTTAAGGCAGAAATTATGGGCTTCTAGCAACAATCACTATCTAATTTTACATTTTTGAGCCACAGAAGAACACATTTCTTTCTAATTTTTACAGAAATAAAGATGAAGCAAGTGTGCTATGTTGCAAATTTTATGAATTCAAAGAAGGGGAAAGAGACACAAGTCTTATTTTTTCAGTGTGCATATTTTTTTCATTCCTGTGCCTCATTGAATGAAAGAAGGGGGTGATTGATTTATAATGGGAATTGGCTCATGTGATTATAGAGGGTAAAAAGTTCTGTGATGTACTTTCTGCAAACTGGAGAACCATGATACCAGCTAGTGTCCAAATCCACAGGCCTGGGGACCATGGTTCAACTCTCAATATAAGGTCAAAGACTTGAGAACTGGGGTGAAGGTTGAGTCTACTGGTATAAGTCTTTGAGTCCTGAAAGTCTAAGATCATGAACAAAAAGTTATGTCCCAGCTCAAGAAAATAGAATGAATTTGCTTTCCTCTACCTTAATGTTCTATGATGACAGTCAAATGATTGGATGATTCCCACCTATGGTGGCGAGAGTAGATCTATGCCTTCAAAGCTAATCTCTTCTAGAAATACCCTCATAGAGACACATGTAAAACCAACTACAGGGCATCACTTAGCCCAGTCAAGTAGGCACATAAAATTAAACATCACACTTTCTATGCATTTTATTTTTTTAAATATTTTGTATTATAATGTCATTTTACTCAAAATTTTTTGGAAATTTCCTCAAAAATATATTTTAACTCTTCTGTCAAACTTATTATTTTAACAATCAATACTTTGATGGTTCCTATTTTGTTTTTTGTTTTTTGGGTTTTTTTTTTTTTTTTTTGGTACTTGCCATTGAACAAGTTCTTAACCACTGAACCACATCCCTATCCTTTTTTATTTAATTTTTAAATTTTTGAGACAGGGTCTCAAAAAGTGAGGCAGGTCTCACTAAGTTTCTTAGGATCTCACTAAGTTGCTGAGGGGGTTGAATTTTTGAACTTGCATTCTTCCTGCTTTAGCCTCATGACCTTCTGGGATTACCAGTGTGTGCCACCACACCTGGCTTTTATACTTATACTATCTTTCTTTTCTTCTTCTTCTTCTTCTTCTTCTTCTTCTTCTTCTTCTTCTTCTTCTTCTTCTTCTTCTTCTTCTTCTTCTTCTTCTTTTTAATTGAGAGGGGATTTTGCTTTGTTGCGCAGACTGGTCTTGAACTGAACTCAAATGTTCTTCCTACTAAAGCAATCACATAATT
Source organism: Ictidomys tridecemlineatus (assembly GCF_052094955.1). Taxonomy (NCBI): domain Eukaryota; kingdom Metazoa; phylum Chordata; class Mammalia; order Rodentia; family Sciuridae; genus Ictidomys; species Ictidomys tridecemlineatus. The sequence goes on from NC_135487.1 coordinate 94,801,578, forward strand.
TCTAGTAAAATTTTCCAAGACCTGCTGTATTTATTGGCAAAACAAAGTATTTTGTTCTATGAGTAGTAAGTAAATGTATCTGTTAGTTGTTTTAAGCACTTACCCTACTCCATTTTAACTCTGAGTTGTTTTTCCTTCCTCCACACTTAATTATATCTTTTTGGACACTGTCAGATCTGTTTCCTGAAACACTGTTCCAATCATATTTAATTATTGAACAATGGTACTAATATTTACTGAGCAACATTCACCTTTCACAAAAGTTCTAGGACATATGCAGAATGTTATTTTATACTGTCTTGCCTTCCAGATTTTTTTGTATTTAAGGTTTATTTCCCAAATTTTCTTTCCTTGAAAGAAAACTTTATCTTAAGTTTGTTTATTTCTCAGAATATGCCATATACACAGTTCATAGATTCATTAAATTCTAACTAAATTTAGTTGATATCACTGAAACCAAAATAACATTTTTAATAAGGTGGAAATTACTAATTTTTAATTTTTATTTTTATTGGTTCTTTTTAGTTATACATGACAGCAGAGTATATTTGATATAATTATATAAGCAGGGAATGTATTTTATTCTAATTAGGACATCATTCTTATGAATGTACACCTTGGTGGAATTCACAGTGGGGTATTCATACATGTACATAAAAAAATATGTAAGATTAATTCCACTGCCTTTTCTTTTTTTATTCCCCCTCCCTTTCCTCCATTCCCCTTTATCTAATCTGAACTTCTGTTTTCTCACCACCCTGCCTTATTGTGGGTTAGCTTCCACATATCAGTGAAAACTTTTGAGTTTTGAGAATTGGCTTATTTCCCTTAGCATGATAGTCTTGAGGTCCATCATTTACTGGCAAATGTCATAAAGGCTGAGTAAAACTTTATTGTGTATATATACCACATTTTTTTTTATCCATTCATCTTTTGAAGCGCACTGAGATTTCATTTCACTCTAGTGAGAATGGCAATTATCAAGAATCCAAGTAACAATAATAAATTTTGGGAAAGATATAGGGAAAAAGGTACACTTATACATTGTTGGTGGGACTACTAATTGGTGCAACCACTCTGGAATACAGTATGGAGGGAGATTTCTTAGAAAACTAGGAAAGTAAACACCATGTGACCCAGCTGTTCCACTCCTTAGCATATATCCAGAAAATTTGAAATCACATAATACAGTCATGGAAGGCATATTATAGCAGAATAATTCACAGTAGCTAAGCTATTATTATCTTGTTGAATGATATAAGAAATGCAATTGTTCTTTCATTGAAATAACAGACTCATCTATGTACACATAGACATTCTAATGCATCTAGTTGAGAATTTTGCCTAATAATCAATAATTTTGCCTAATTGAGAATTTGCCTAATATCTCACTTTGATAATTTGCTTAATTTGAAGTGCCTCCTCAGAGTCTCTCTAATGCAAGCTTTACTCTTCTTATCACCATATGTATTTTTGCTTTCTTTAAGACCAGTTTTGTGATTTTCTTAAATCTTGCCTGAATAATAACAAATCTACCACTTTTTAACATGGAAAGATACAGGATTATCAATTGTTTTTTCTTCTTTATGACTTAAGGCAAAAATAAAAATGCCAATTGACTTTGAATATTATAACATTAAAAAAAAAAAGTAGACAAGTGCCAGAAGTTATAACTTTGGGGAAGCTTTGTATGAATTGTTGCAGTAGTCTCATTCAACACACCTTTGCATCCTGGTTCCAGTCCATATGGCCACACTTTCCTCCTGCTAAGCTGAGTGCCATAGTAGGACTAAGTGGCCATTTTGTCTGCTTCTCTGTTTTTGTCAAATCATCAAGGACTAGCCATAATTCAACTATGGGTATATTTTGACTCTACCAGTAATGCAGCATGGCATATCTGAATTTTCAGGGCTAATGTCCCTATTGGCAGAAAAGAGACCAAAGTATGACTTGGGGCATCCTTTTTGTTAAAATTTGAGATCTTGAGATAGGATGATCAATTATGTCAGTGGCCGGCTTATTTCACGATCAGGAAATATTGCTGAAGTAAGTATTAAATAAGTAAGCAGTGTTCTAGTACAAAATAAGCAAAGGCACCATAATAATTATATATTCATATAATATTTACTTGTTTTTCTCCCTTTTTGTGTTTCTAGTTCTAATACATGGAAATTTGATTCATGAATTATTGGATAGCACAGTTTCATGTTATGATTTATCTCTTAAAATATGCATAGCCTGTGAACACACCAAATTAACTTTTTAAATTACTTTTACAACAGGTTGGTAAATGGTTGCAGGCTATGTTCTTCTCTTTGAAGCAGATCCCACGATACCTTATCCCACGTTACTTTGATGCTATATTAATTGGTGCATACACCACTCTTCCCATGGAAGCAGATGTCAAGGTATATCCAACAAATCTTACATAAATAGGTGTGTTTGCATAGAAACTATACACAGAGTCACTTTACACATGCACTTAAAAGACCAAAACATGAATTTTGGAGACTCAGAGCTGGGATATTTTTTAAGTGTAGAGTAAATTTATTAACATCATTTAGTCTGAAACACACAAAAACAAACCCATACAAATTCTGTTCTATATAAAATATGTTTGGGGAAAATAACTTGTTTTATGTTATTTGTTTCTCTTTATTTATTCATTGATTTGTTAAATTTAATAGATATAATATTTAGAATATGTACATATAGTTCTTTTTCTAATTTTCATCAATTAAAAGAAAAATATTCTGGTACTATTATGACTGAAATCTACCTTTTACAATGGAATTTTCTAAAATGAAACTACAAATGGATATAAACTATGAGAGCCAGCAAGTTGATTTGGGAATGTTTTCAGATATTTCAGAAAGAAAAAGCACTTCAATTCTGCCATTTGTGTTACAACAAGGCCTGGACTAAAGCTGGCTAAAATAATGGATGCCATGAAAGCAGTTTTGAAATCTAATCAAATTAAACATTTTTTCCTACTATATTACTATTTATATACATTTGTGTGAAAAAATCATTTGAGGGGGTTAAAACAGAATAAAACTGCTAAAAAGTTTTATATTATTACAGATTATATTTTAAACCCTATCAATTTTATTACAGCTTTGTTCAGAATGGTTCAAGCTTTGTGAAACACCTTTCACTGGGTTCAGTCCAAGTGTGTGGAGTAGGAAAATTCCCTACTCTGCCACTTCTTTCACCTTCCCTTCTGGATGTACTATATAGGTTTAATGAGATCAGAAAGGAAAAGCAGCAGTGTTGTTCTTCTTTAACTGCAGGTAAGGAATTTTGTAGAAGGTTAAAATATATAAGTCAATAGTATTCAAAAAGAAAACTTACAGGAAAAAGACTTTTTTAAAAAATTCATGAAGTTATCCAAGACTATATGTTATTGCTTAGTAAAATTTCTGAGATACTCATAAAATACTAACCACGGTATTACTTATTATGGTATTATAATTGTGTATGAGGCATTTATGTGTGTTTATATTGTGTTGGTTAATTCTTTTCTTCTAACTCATTGTATTACTTCAAATAATATTTAAAATATATGTTATGAATCATTATTTTACTACCCATTTTCCTATATCTATTTACATTTTTTAAAATAAACTTATCTAAAGATCATTTACAGGTGTCCTATAAGTTACAAAACACAAAACTGATATTAAATAATTATTATTGGGGATATTTCATGGTGGAATGCTTGCCTAGCATGTGTGAGACACTGAATTCAATTATCAGCATTACATATAAATAAATGAATAAAATAAAGTCCATCAACATCTAATAAAAGTTTTTTTAAATATCTTTTCAGTTGTTGATATACCTTTATTTTATCTATTTGTACGTGATGCTGAGAATCTAACCCAGTGCCTCACAAATGTCAGGCAAGTGCACTCCCACTGAGCCATAGCACCAGCCATAAGTAATAAATGTTTTAAGAAATTATTATTATTATGCATCCAGATGCTGTAAATTAAACATAAAATACTTTCAGCCATGTTTATTGGTATCTGTTCCTGAAAGTAGATTAAAAAATTCAATTAAATAACAAGTATGAGTAAGCAAAATAGGTAAAGAACAGGCTTTCCTTTTAAATAAATTTCCATCATATTTCTAGAAAATATTTAATACTTGAGGTCACTGAAGTTGAGAATTCTCAGAACTAACCTGAAATATGTGAAATTGTAGAAAGTATTATATATCTTCATGGCTCTCTCTGTTAAATTTTTATTTCTTTAAATTTGTATCTGCTCAGATCAAATGAAAAGGCTTCATGGTACCTAACAACTATAATAAAAATTACCTTTTCATTTAGAATTATCATAAAAAAATCATAAAACTCTTTTTTGGGAGTGGAGATGTAGTTTAAGTATGTGTGAGGCCCTAGGATCAATCCCTATCACCACAGAAATAAAAAAAAAAAACAATTTTATAAAAGAATGAAATTAAAACTCTGCTTTAGTTTTATAATTATTTCATATTTTCACTTGACTGTTTGATCTTCTATTACCTGTCATTTCCCAATGAATCCATGCAAATACTCATGAAACTGAACTGAGCCATTGTGGGAAAAAAACATGCTTATATGAAGAATTTTAGGTTTTAACCTATTTTATATAAGCCTATTATATCAAGTAGTAATCTCAGTCTTTTGATTATATGCTGCTGCTGTTAAATACCCCTAATACATGCATTTATTTATAAATTGTATACCAATATATATTAATAGTACCTGATACACTTACCTACCAAGTATAGTATAGTAAGTAAATAGAAATTCTGGTATTTTCTTCTAGCATGGAATGTTTTGCCTAGTGCTTCCTGGCAAAATTAGAATAAACTCAGATTTGCAGGTAGATTTTTCGAAGGTGCATTTTAAATGGCTGGAAATTCATTTCTTTGATGATAGTATTTCAAAACATGTTATAATTATAAACTTTTATAATAATTGATAAAGCAGAAATTATTCCAAAGATGTATGATCTATAAGTTGTATACTTTCAGAGATGAAAAGGTTAATATGGGTGTTTGGGGAGGGAAGAATAGAAGTTTGTTAATTGGATTAGACAAAGGGGAGTGAACAGAAGCAGGGATGGGAATAGCCCATAGAATGAATTGGGCAGTAACTTTCATGTGTACATTGTGAACACATGACCAGTGTGTTATATGGAAAGTTATATTCCATGTATGTATAATATTTCCAAATATACTCTACTCTCACATATATATATATATATATATATATATATAAACGAACAAATAAAAAAGTTAATTAAATATTTCCACATATCAGTGATACAGATTTTATAGCCTTTCCTTTTTAACAAAGAAAGACTGTATATATTTTAGGATATACAAATTTAAAGTCACCTTTAAATCTCTCTATCCAGGTTTCATACAAAATGTTGAATGGGTTAAACTATAGGAATGCTGTCTGACACAGTCTGCTACATATATGTTAGCTGCTGTCATTGTCATCATCATCAAAGTTTGTAGCCATCAATCATGTATATCAACCATTATTAAAAAATATACAGTGTGGGCTGGGAATGTTCCTAGCAAGAGTGAGGAACTGGGTTCAATTCTCAGCACCACATGTAAATAAACAAAGTCCATTCACAAGTAAAAAACATATTTAAAAAACACACAGTGTGTTTAGGGAAACTCTGTACCATCATTTTGGAGGTAGCATAGAAAAAATGTCTAATGTTGCCTTTTGATCTAATATTTCTTTTTTTCTATTTCTCTTTCTCTCTCTCTCTCTCTCTCTCTCTCTCTCTCTCTCTCTCTCTCTCTCTCTCTCTTGGCACTGGGGATTGAACCTAGGGTGCTTAACCACTGAGCCACATCTCCACCCCTTTTTAATTTTTGCTTTGAGACAGGGTCTCACTAAATTGCTTAGGGCCTCACTAAGTTGCTGAGGCTGGCTTCTAACTTGTGCTCCTTCTGCCTCTATTGCCTGAATTGCTGGGATTATAGGCCTGTGCCACTGTACCTGGCTGCTTCACTGTTTTTTGACAATTTTTTTTTAGTACCAAAAACAGATAACAATCATATTTCTTCAAATATTTTATAAAAAACCAACTGGACTGGGAGTGTAAACCAGTGATAGAGCACTTGCTTAACATGTACAAGGACCTTTCTTAGATCCCCTGAATCACAGGGGGAAAAAAAAAAGAAAAAAAAAGAAACTCAAATCAGTCTACAAGTAAAATTTTAGATTTTTGTCTATTACATTTCCTATTTTTATCTTATAATAAAAGTTGTAATTACCAGAAATATTCATTGTTTAGCATACAAAATCCCATTTTCATCTGCAAAAATTTTTATGAAAGTATAACACTTTTTAAAAATTCATTTATTTTTACTTTTCATCTTTTGAGGGGACAGGTCTGAAGGTTGAAATTAAGATTGCTTTATAACTGAGCTACATCCTAGCCCTCTTTTATTTTACTTTATTTTTTTATTTTGAGCCAAGATCTCAGTAAGTTGCTTAAGGTTTTGCTACATTGTTGAGAATGGCTCAAATTTGTGAACTTCATGCTTCAGCCTTCCAGAGTGTTAGGATTACAGGCTTGTGCCACAACACCCAGCCAAAATATATTTATTTTTAGGTGACAAACATTATATTTATTCATTGTATACAAAGTGTAATAGTATTAATTTATTTTAAATTAATAGGAAATTTGGTAATATGTTTAACTTTAGAATAATAGAGTAATATACGTATTTAATTTGTTATCATTCAGGTAATCATTTCATATTTAGATTTATTTATTATCCTTAAAGGAAGTGTAGAATCTTTAAAGCATATATTTATCATATTATATTACTTTATTTGTTAAATATTTGATTTTTTTCTTTTAATTCATTAAAATAAAGTTTTTTTGTCTGTTTAAAGATATCTTAAAATCAATTGTCCAGCACTTGTTCTTGGAGCAGAAGATGTAACTCAGTAGTAAAGTGCTGGCCTAGAATACAGGAGTTCCTGGGTACTATCACCATAACCTCAAAAAAAAAAAATCTAGCACTGTTTTCTAATCTCCTTTGGGTCTTTTAAAAATCTGGTAAATCAGATGTGGTGGTACACACTACATTCCGAGCATCGGAAGCTGAAACTGGAGAATGCCTGCACAACACAGAAAGAATCTATCTCCAACACACAAGCAAAATAAATAAATAAATAAATAACCTAATAAGAATATAGAATTGTGGCTGGGGTTGTGGCTCAGTAGTAGAGCACTTGCCTGCTGTGTGCGGGGCCCTGGGTTTGATCCTCAGCACCACATATAAATCAATAAAATAAAGGTATGTGTCCAACTACAACAAAAACTAAATATTAAAAAAAGAAGAATTACTCTGGGTGTTGTCGCACATGCCTATAATCCTATTGACTCAGGAGGTGGAGGAAGGAGGATCATGAGTTTAAAATTAACCTCAGGAATTAAGGCATGACCCTAATAAATGTAGCCTTACCCTGTCTCGAAAAAAAAAAAAAAAAGCTTGGAAATTTGGCTCAGTGGTTAAGTACCTCTGGGTTCAATCCCCAATACAAAAAACAATATATATATATATATATATATATATATATATATATATATATATATATATATATATATATATAAATTTCAATAAAAGTTGACATAACAGACATCCATTTTGCAGATAAATTTTAGACAGTTTGCAGATACATTGTAACTTACTCTTCTACCCCATGTTTAGAATAACTATTGTGTGATAATATAATTCATGGATTTCTATTTTTTTTTATGATTGACATATATGATTTTTATGATTGACATATGTGATCATCATATATTTATATTGACATGTATTTATTTCTTCTGTTAGGCTTACCTCATTTTTTTTCTGGACTTTTCTGCTCCTGGGGAAGGGATACTTTTATTGCACTTAAAGGTTTACTGCTGGTTACTGGAACATATTTAGAAGCCAGGTAAGAGATTGTCTAAAGATTTATAATGTAAGTTTATGTCTTAATGTTTTCTATATGTTCTTCAAACATTTCTTCTTATCCATCTAGTCTCAACATTTGAGAGGTATGTTTTCCATAAATTTTTCAATGATATTTTTATAAATGTTCATTAAAAACTATAATAAAAATTTAAAGGAAGGAAAAATCGTTTAATATACCAAGTTCTACTCATTCATATTATAGGTTAGGTTATGTTCAGAATTTGTAAGTTTATTTTTATAAGATAAAATTTTTGATCATTTTATGTCTTCTATAATGAAGTTATTGCTGACTTGTTGAGTCTTACAGAAAAAAAAAGATAGCAAGTTTTCTTCTGTTTGTTTCAAGCTTGCAAGCTCCAGTTTCCAGATTCAAATTGATCTGTTCTTCTGTCTCACAATAATATAAATGAATTTATTGGAGGTTGAAAAGAAAGTTCTGCAGCAGTGTGATTCAGAATGTTCCACATACCAGTACTAACTTCATCATTTGAGAACTTGTTAGAAATACCTATTCTTTGTGCCTATGGCAGACCCCTTGAATCTTAACTTGGAGATAGAGAGGGCAAGTTTGGTAGGAGAAACTGTATTCACAACATTTAGGTAGCAATCACCAACTGGAAGTCTGGATAGGAAATGCAAAATGGAACAACTATTTTGACTATCTATACCAAAGAAGTGGTTTTCCTTTCTCCCTTTGTAGAGGTATTCATGGATCAGAAATCTTTTTATTCAGTTTTCATGTGTTTGACATTTTTCTGGATGGTCAAGATTGCTAGAATTCTCACCTTTTATTAATTGGGAACGTCATTTGCCTTTTGAATTTTAGAAAACAAAACTTTCCTATTGTACTATTACTGGACAAACATTAAACTAAAACATAAAATTAATAAAATTTCTGAATGCTTTAGTTAAAAATGCATTAAAATCTAGATATTGTTAAATGACTTATTCCAAGGTCATATAGGTGGCAAAGCTAGGATTTATAACTCAGCCATCTTATTTCTTAATTTTATGATCTTTCCAGGACACAACTGCATCTTACAAATGAGATACACCAAATATTACCTCTCATTTGGTGTATGAGAGTAGAATTCTATTTTTAAATTTTAAATACCAATTTTTAAAGTTGAGTGTTTTATTTAAAGTCAGCTTTTAGTCATCAGTTTTCTTATATATTTGCTTTGCCTTTGGTATGTTATATAATAAAATTTTATGCCTAATAATTACTTAGATTTTGAAATACTATGGATTTCAAAATAGAATCTAGAGCTACAAGAAACTTTAAAAATTACCCAGCCCAATTCCTGACTGCACAGATGAAAAACTCTTCCAAAAAGAGAAAGTCACAAATTGTTAGAGAAAAAACCAGAGCTTCAGCCAAAATCTCTTACTTTTAATTCACTTCTTGTTTATCATATTATGACTGCTTTCTAAAAATATATACAAAAATAAATAAGGACAGGTGAGAAAATACTTCCATGACACAGTCACCAAAAGTGACCATGTTTATCTTCAGTTTTTAAGAGTATGTTTTCACTTAAAATGATCCACTCAATTGTGTTCTTTAGGAATATTATTTTAGCATTTGCTGATACCCTGAGGCATGGTCTCATTCCTCATCTTCTCAGTGAAGGAATTTATGCCAGATACAATTGCCTGGGATGCTGTGTGGTGGTGGCTGCAGTGTATTCAAGATTACTGTAAAATGGTTCTAAATGGTGTAGACATTCTCAAGTGCCCAGTTTCCAGAATGTATCCAACAGATGATTCTGCTCCTTTGCCTGCTGGCACACTGGTAAAGAGAATTTATTAAAACTTATTTGCTAATACACAGTCAACATAAAAGTGATCCTTGCTTAAAGAGCTTGTAACATGGTAGAAGAGATGGTATGTCCACATAAACATGGTCATTGCAAAGATGTACAAGTAGTACTATGCAATCTCATACAAGGGAGAGAGGAGTAGTAGGTGGGACTCAGGGAGAAGGACTTATAAAGTAACTAAAATTTCACCTAAATGCACTCTGAAAATGTGAGTAGGATTTTAGGACAGTTTGTGGGGGAATATGGGAAAACTTGAAAGATGAAAGGAAGAGTGAAGCATATTGAGTTAAAGCACAGTTTAGGAATACTGCTCAGCCTAGTATTAATTTCTGTGTAGAACACCCTAGAATGGTGAGAGAATATCAGAAGGGTGAACCAGTTGTAGAAGGCCTTGGCAACCAATCCAGGTAGTTCAGAGTTCATCTTATGAACAATGTTGAACTGGTAAACATTTTTGAGTGTTTTTCCCCAATAGGGAATGTACAATAATATTATATTTTTGTCACTTCTGATCTGCTTTTGTTATCATGTGTTCAGTATAAGACTTCAGGGTTGGTGAAAACTGCTTCACGGCTAGCATGTTTGTGTCCCCAAGATGTTTATATTTATCATGAAATACTCAAAAAACATATGTCAAAAATAATTTTTTTCTATGTTCCATTGTCCTACATGGGTTAATGTTATCAAGTAGGTATTTATTTTAGCCCTATTTATTTTCTCACAATTTGGTAAATGTTGCACAATATTTTTATGTGCTTCATACATTTTATAACTATATCAAGAATTTTTATATGATAGATTAAGATTTATTCACAGGATTTTTAAAAAATAAAGTATAATCAAATATATAAGACTCTAAGTTTTATTTTTAGTTTACATGCTTCACTTATTTTTAAAAACATACAATTATATATCTCTCTATATGTCATCCTAAGTATTACTTTATAATTAATATGGACAAAGAAAATTATCTGTGGACTCTTTACATTCATGGGAGATATTTCTTGAAGTAATCATAGATTCTCATGTTTGAGAGTACCACTTTTGCACATAATTTAATCACTATTACCTATGTATGCAGAGGAGTAAGAATATTTAGGTGCTAAATGACAAGCTAAACTCATTTATTGTTTATTGTTCTGATAGAAACTATTCAAGCTCATCATTTCACCTATCTGCAACATTACAAATTATTTTGTCACAGGCCTGAATAGTTAAAACTACTAATGTTAAATATTCATATGACAGATTGTATTATCTTGTGTAGTAGGAGCTGCTGCTTTTCCCTGGGCCTACTCCAATCCTTATTTCTCCCTTCAAAGAAATGTATGTGTTTTCACATTACTTAAGTTGTGGGATTTAGGAGAAGATCAGAACTACATCAGAAGATGTAGTTTCTAATAAAGATCATATCCATTCTGTCTCAAACAGGATCAACCATTGTTAGAAGTAATACAGGAAGCCATGCAAAGACACATTCAGGGCATGCAGTTCTGAGAAAGGAATGCTGGACCACTGATAGATCGAAACATGAAGGATGAAGGTATGGAACTTTAACTCCATAGTGAATATTCACTGATGCAGAGGAATTAAACTTTGTAATCATTCAATCACTTTGCAGTAATGGATATAATACCTAAGATATAACAATAAGAAAGATAACACTGTTTCTGATCTCATCAAATTTTTGGTTTCTAGAGAAAATATGAAATTTCATATCATTCTAGTCAGCCAATATTAATGATAATATTGATGGTTACAATTTATAATGATAACATCAATATTAATTGCCATGAATTGATTCATTTTCTGGTAGGCATTGTGCTAACTACTTAACCTATGTTGTTCCAATTTAATGCTCCGAAGAACATTTGGAACAAGTTATTTTGTTTTCATTTTTTCTAAATGAGAAAATTTTTTAAAGTAGCCTTCCCAGAACTAAAGCGCTACTAAATGGCAAACTAGGATTTTTTTCCCTGGTCTCTCTCTTTGGCTTAGACTGCTGCGAAACAGTTTTTACAAAAAATATATATGTATATCAAGTTAGAAGTGATAAACTTTTAACTTCTTATTTCTTATTTTATGGCACACAATCATTATCAGACAATGCAAGGCTAATTGTTTCATTTTTTCCTATTTCTCATTAGAATCATTCTAATGCATTTATTGTATATTTAGGTTTTCATAAAGCATGTATCATTTTATTTATATGGCATTTTAATGTTTTATTAGTGCATTATAATTATATATATATTTTTGGGTTCATTTTGAGATAATCACACAAGCATTTGCTCCACTTCAGTCCCTAGTACTTCTTGTTTACTTCCCCTCTTTCCCCCACCCATGTTCACCTCACAATATTCCCTTTCCTCTACTCTACTGGTCTTTTATTTACTTATACATTTTTAATTTTAAACACCATCTTAATTGGTGTTTAATAGATGCACATAAATGTGAAAATCACCGTGGTATATTCATCTGTATACATAGCATAATTTGGTCAATTGCATTTTATCCTTTCTCTCATTTCCCATTCTGTCTCCCTCCTTCTCTTCTCCACTGATTTACATGGGATCTATACCCCTTTCTTTTTTCCTTGTTTCTGGCTTCTGGATATGAAAGAAAACAGTATACCCTTGACTTTCTGGATCTCTCTTATTTCACTTAGATGCTGTTTCACAGTTCTATTCATCTAATAGCAAATGCCATGCATATCAATTTTTTAACTTTATAGTTTAGAAAGAATTTGAGATTCATAAAAGTTTGCAAAAACGTGATACATGAAGAACCATGAACCATTAACCAACTTTCCCTCAGCTTCTCCCAATGGGGGTGTCGTCTTCATGCTCTCAGAATCTCAGGACTCAAAGACTTATGCCAGTAGACTCACCCTTCACCCCAATTTTCATGTCTTTGATCTTGGACTGAGAGTTGAACAATGGTACTCAGGCCTATGGATTTGGACACTAGCAGGTATCCTGGTTCTCCAGTTTGCAGAAAGTACATCACAGAAATTCTTACCCTCTATAATCACAGGAGGCAATTCCCATTATAAATCAATTACCCCCTTTTTCATTCAATGAGGCACAGGACTGAACACAGGTGAAAAAATAGGCACACTGAAAAAAGTCTTGTGCCCCTTTCCCCTTCTTTGAATTCAGAATATCTGCAACCAAGCACACTTGCTTCATCTCTATTTCTGTAAAAATTAGGAAAAAAATGTGTTCTTCCATGGCTCAGAAAGGTAAAAGTAGATAGAGATTGTTGCTAGAGCCCCATAATTTCTGCCTTAAGAACAAAATGGAAAGAGTGGAAACCCTTCCTCTCCCCTTGTCACAGTTATATCACCAGACCCATAGAAACTTGGCCCCAAGGCACAGGCAAACAATTTAAGGTATGGCCTACTTCAAAGGGACCGAAAGCAATTACAGGTTCTTTCATATGGTAGGGAATAAAGTGTGAGTGTAACTCCTGGACCAGTCTCTGTCTCTTCATGACACAATTTTGATTCTCTCCATGAATCAAAGTACACTCTATGTTTATCACCCATCTCCAAAAGAAATGAGAGAATTCTTCAATTTTGCCCCACCCTAGAACACTAGATCATAATATTGATAATTATAAATTAAAAATAACCAGATTATCATGTTTATGACAATCTTTACATTACCAATTTTTAAATCTATCATATTTTTAATTGAAAACTATTTATGTAATATGTACTACAAAAAAATATTCTTTCAAATTCTAATAAATATTTTTAGCTATGGCAAAACTCAAATCAAACAAACTACTAGTGAGCTAGTAGCTATTTAATTGGAAATAATGTCAAAGTCTCATTAGAGTTTAAGATCTAGTGGATGGCTATGTTATCTTCAGTCAGAATATACTTTAACAAAAAATATATATAAAATATATAAAACATATTTAAAAGAGTTTTCTTGACCTATAGTGGAAGTGGTGAAAGTCTGATCATTTCCACATAATACCTAAAGCAGAAAATAAGTTCTGTTATACATTTATCATAGCTTGGGATTTTTGAGGGGACAGAACCTGGACCCAGGAATCAGATGGAATAAAATCCTGACCTCCCTAATTCTAACTGAAAATCTCTTCTGGGCCTCAGTTACCTCAAATGTGAAGTAGAAACAATAATAATACCTTCTTTGTAAGAATATAAATGAAAAGACAGGTGCAGTGGTTCACACCTGTAATCCCAGGCTGTAGTAGAACTTGTGCTTCTCCTGCCTCAGTCTCCCAATTACAGGTACACCACAGCACCCAGCCATAACACAGAATGTTAAGAGAAAATTAAGTGTTGAAGAAAAAAAAGGTAAATTTCACAAAGAAACAACAGACATCACAGCTTTGAAATACCAGTTTCAGTTCAAAGTCCTTTACTTTGGAAGTAAAGTAAAGGACTTTACTTTACTTTGGAAGGCTGAGGCAGAGGGATTGCTAGTTCAAAGCCAGACACAGAGAGACCTTGTCTCTAAATAAAAGATAAAGAATAGCTAGAAATATAGTTCAATGGTTAAGCACCCCTAGGTTCAATCATCAGTACCTCAGTAGAAAAAATATTCATATCAAAGAATTTTTTAAATAACTAAATAAAATTAAGAATTTGAAGAAAGATACATTGCTTTACTAATTTTGGTTTCAAATTCTTGTCTCAGCCAACTTCTGTCCTAATTTTTTTTCAGGGATTATTGCTAATCCTAAAGCATCTCCTCAAGCCACCAGTTCAATTCCTAACACTCATTCTCAGGCCCCAAGTCATCCTAATTCTTCCCAAAACATGAGTGCTCAAGCAGTTTCATCATAAATAAATAAAAACAAAGAGACTCTTGTCTCCACCTTCCCCACTATCACTCTGTTTCTGTCTCTGTCCTTGCAACAACTCTTCCCCAACAGTTACCTCTCTTGTCTCCAATCTCTCCTTGCCATTTTTAATTTCACTATGATCTTACCACCATAACTCCACCAATGGCTTCCACAGGGCTAAATCCAGTGGTCTATCCTCTGTCCTTCACTTAGCTTATCTGAGTCTTTTGACAGAAAGAACTCTCTTTCCAAACTGTCATCTGTATTTGGCTTCCAGAACAGAGTATTCTACTGTTTTTCCCTTTTCTCTCTAGTTGCTCCTTCTGGGTCACTTTGTCTGATTCTGCCCATCTGCCCTGTGCCACAGTCCAGCTGCAGCAAAATAACTGGGGGGAGGGGTGACTTGTGTACATTGATACAGCAGGAGTAGAAGCCATTTATTGTAGCACAGAAGGGGTATATATACATTACACACAGCTTATCTTAATTAACATAAACTAGATACAGCAGTCAATCAATAAGGAATCTCCACACTTAATGCCTCCCTGGGGTTACTTCACAAACCACTCCCTCTGGCAAAATGCCAGGCACTATCCTGACCTGTTTACAGACTCTAACATTTTTCCCTTTTGTTTAATTTAAATAATGACCATAGTGGTTTTTACCCAAACACCATAAATAATCTGCTACAAGCAGAAGGGGAGGATACAAAATGCCACAATACCAAGCCAATTGATGGCTCCATGCAAGAAGCAATTGGAAAAATTATAGCAGCAAGGACACCGTTAGCAAAGATACTGAGTTACAATTTGTTGTAGATTACAGTTTGTTTTCTCAGTCCAGGTAAAGCAGTGTCTCAATAGATTAACTCACAGTCCAGGTACATCACAGTCAAGGTAAGTTCTAAAGGCAGCTAGCTTAAATCACAGTCCAGGTAAGTTCTGCAGGCAGCAAGCCTAAGCTGTATCAGCAGATAAAGCAACAGTTCAGAAGTCTCGTCTGTTTCTCAGCTGAAGTTTTGTCTGGTTTTCAGTAACACTGGAAATTTTTCTACCCTCGTCGTAACCAGCATTGGGATGAAGGCAGAAACTCTGGAAATGATGCTAAAGAAAATCCTGTAGTATTCCACTAAGAAAACAACCTTCTGAACAATTTAGTACATTATCTCAAGGTTTTTTTACATTTGAAATAATCCTTAATAGTGCTCATTACTCATTAGCTTCCAGGTGTGGGAGAACCATTGTAGTTACTGGCCTTGGAAATGATCAAACTTCAGGGATGCCGGCTGTCTTCCACCTGCA
Organism: Ictidomys tridecemlineatus; assembly: GCF_052094955.1. Lineage (NCBI taxonomy): Eukaryota > Metazoa > Chordata > Mammalia > Rodentia > Sciuridae > Ictidomys > Ictidomys tridecemlineatus. The sequence continues at coordinate 94,817,521 of NC_135487.1, forward strand.
GCATCTCGGCAGCCACAGATGGCCCTGGGGAGAGTCTGGGGAGTGTTCCAGACTCAAACTGTCACTGGGCACAGGGAGCAAGAGCCTGCGAGACTGTGCCTTCGGGTCAGGTTTCTCTCTGGGCTCTCGCAGTGGCATCCCGTTCCCCAGGCAGGGGGCAGGGAAGAGCCGCTGCCACCTCTTGGAAAGTCCTTGCTCTGCCATGACCACCTCGCGCACGTGACAGCTGCCACACAGATTCACGCACCCTCCAGTCATGAAAAGTATTCAGTAATAGCCTTTTGCTGCAACTTTTTTTCTGATAATCTTTCCTCCTCTGAACTTTCTTCTTTCTGACTAGAGTTCCTGGGCTTTCATCAACACATGCCCTAACTATTCTTGGTTCCACTGGGGTGCCTTCTTCCCTTAGTAATTTACTTAACACCCCTTCCATATTTTTGTCACAAAGATAATACAATACACTGAGACAAAACAAGACACAAACACACTGTATCAATCTCCATTTTCTCAAAATGACCATTTTTCTTCTCGCCCTATCTGCCTAGGGACAAGCAGATTTGCTCCCATCCTATCTATGGACGGGTAACTTTTGTTTTAATCACTTACATCCAAATGTCCCGGGGCACCCCGTATGGGACACCATCTGCCACAGCATGGCTGCAGCAAAATAACTGGGGGGGGGGGAACATTGATACAGCAGGAGTGGGAGCCATTTATTGTAGCACAGGAGGGGTATATATACATGACACATAGCTTATATCAATTAACATAAACTAGATACAGCAGTCAACCAATAAGGAATCTTCACACTTAATGGCTCGATGGTGTTACTTCACAATCCACTCCCTCTGGCAAAATTTCAGGCGCCATTTTGACTTGTTTACACACTCTCATGCCAGGTGCCATCCTGACTTGTTTACAGACTCTAACATCCCTGTCTCTTAACATTGGAAAATATTAGGACTCAGTATACTGTATTTTCTCTCCCTGGTCATCTCTCCCAGTCTCATGGCTTTAAAGACTTTCTGAAACCTGGTGGTTCCAACCCCTCCCCGTCAGCTATAAGCCACCTCCTCTCTCTAGCTAGGGTGTTTCTTTGAACTTCAGATGACAAGTTGCCTAATTGACATTTTTACTTAGATGTCAGATTAGCATCTGAAACTTAAAAAAAAAATAGATTCTGATATTCACTCTTTCCTAACCCAGTTTCTCTCACAATCTTGTCCATCCCACTACATGGCAGCCCTAGTCTTCTAAGTGCTCATATCAAAACTCCTGACTACCCTATTTTGTATCATACACATGACCCAGAAGAAAATCCTGTCACCATTTCAAAATATATCAATAATCCAAACAGTTCTTACTTCTTCCATCCTAGTACAAGCCACCCTCAAATTTTGTCTGTGCTGTAAAACTATCCTAATTGCTCTCCTTGATTTCATCCTTACCCTAGCTACTCTCAATACACCACCAAGAGTGAGGGTGTTACAACTTAAGTTATATTATGTCACACACTTGTTTAAAACCATCCAATAATATATCAGTAAAAGCCCAAGTCCTTACAATTTCCTGCAGGACTTCATGTGATCTGGCCTGTTACCTCTTTAATCACACACCTCCTGGCAACCTCTTTCTCATTCACTCTATTCCAAACTCCCTTCAGCCCCTACCTCTTCCTATTTTTTTTCTAGAAAGCCCCCCCCATGATTCATCAAATCTTCCATGTCATTTCCTTAAGATCTACTCAAATGTCACCTTCAAGGTAATCTCTATTTACCATGGGCAAACTGTAGTTTCCACCTCAACACACACACACACACACACACACACACAGACACACACACACACACACACACACACACAGACACACACACACACACACACACACACAAACACACACATTTTGAGCTGTTGGTTCCAACCCCTCCCTGTCGGCTATAAGCCACCTCCTCTCTCTACATCATGTGCAACATGTCCTTCTCTGACAGATATTCTTTCACAAAGCTCACCTATCCTTAAAAAAAAATAACATTTAGACTTTCTCATTTGTTCTCTTTATCTCAATATTTCTAAATCAATAAACCACAATAACAGACCTCACCTCCTCGACCACCACTTCATTCAATAGCCCTCTGCAGTCTGATGTAGCCCTTTGTCACATTGCTGAAACTGCTTTCACTGAGAAATCTCCGAATGGACATTTTTCAGCATTAATCCCTTCTGTTAAAAAAAAAAAATCTAGGATGCGCCAAAAATCTGATGAAAAAATGGGAAGAGCAGCAGGAGCAGATGAAGCAGAGGAAGCAGCAGATCGCAGAAGAGAATGTAATAAAATACAACATTGACAAGAAGTTCTCTGCACACTAGGATGCTGTGAAGGCAGAGCTCAAGTCCAGCACCGTCTTGTGACCCTGAATGAGATGCAAGCCTAACAGGAAGCACTGGTGAAGCAGCAGGAAAAGCAGCTGGCCAAGAGGGAGCAGTCAAAGGAGCTACAGCTAAAGCTGGAGAAGGTGCGAGAAAATAGCACAAGAAGGAGACCAAGAAGAAGATCTCTAGCCTGCCCTTTACCTTGGAGGAAGAAGAGGAGTGAGGTGAAAAGGAGGAGGAGGTGACCATGCATGAGGAGAAGCTGGAAAGGGAAGAGATCACCACAAAGAGAAAGAAATTGGGGAAGAACCCAGATGTGGACACCGGCTTCTTGCCTGACCAAGACAGGGAGCAGGTGGAAAATTGTCTCCGGGAAGAGATGTAGCAGGAGTGGAAAGCCAAGCAGGAGAAGATTAAGAGTGAAGAGATTGAAATCACCTTCAATTACTGGGCTGGCTGCAGACACCAGCAGACAGTCAAAATGAAAAAGGGCAATACAATGCAGCAGTTCCTCTAGAAGGCACTTGAGATCCTGCGTGAGGACTCTAGTGAGCTCAGGTCAGCAGGGGTTGAGCAGTTCATGTACATCAAAGAGGACTAATCATTCCCCATCATCACAGTTTCTGTGACTTCATCATTACCAAGGTAAATGGAAAGACGCTCTTTAACTTTGATCTTCATGATGATGGGTGGATACTCAGCGATGCCACTGTGGAAAAGTATGAGTCTCATGCAGGAAAGGTGGTGCTGAGGAGGTGGTATGAGAAGAAAAACACATCTTCCCTGCCATCTTCTGGAAGCCCTATGACCATGAAAAGAAGTGAGACAAGTATAAGATCCGGTGAACATCTAGAAAGTGGTTTTCCTCGGCTGTCCCTGGTGCACCTCCATGTGTCCAGAATACAAGAGTCTGATTCCCCTGCGATTGTGCTGCTGTGTGCTAGGACAATGGTAGCCACTCATTCCCTGGAACTGTAATTGCTTTTTTCTTTTACAATAAATAAGTGCTCATGTTAAAAAAAAAAAATATCTAAATAAATGAAAATGTAATGTTTATGAGAGAAAATTTAATATTATAAATTTGCCAATTCACCAGCAAACCAAGCTACACATTTAACAAATTATAATAAAAATGCAAAAAGGGAGTATATGTGTGTGTATGCTAATGTGTATGTAACTAAATAAGCTGGTTCTAAAATTTATATAGAATTTATGAAAATATATAAGATAATAAGAGCAAAGGACCAAGAATAGAATTGATGCTAATGAAGATTAAGAAAGTAAAACAGAACCTTAATTCTAAAGTGATTATAAAAATATTGTGTTAATTAGCTTCCGTTCAAAGTGACAAAATACCAGAAATATTTAAATTAAAGAAGAAAGGACAGTCCCTCGCCTGCGGGTCTGGGCAGCGGAGGATGGAGTTTGGTAGTGGCTGGAGGCTTTGCTATGGGAAGTTGTCCCTTTGCTCTCTCTGGGCCAGCCCTCTTCCCTGGTTCTCCTCAGCCGCTGTCTGAGAAGTGCACCTGGAGGCCCAGGCTGTAGCCGAGGCTGTTTCTCCCAGCCCGGGCAGCCACACCACTTGGCAGGTGCTGAGTGCCTCCCTTGCCACCTTCCTGCTCTGCTTGGCTGCCTGGCTGCCGCAGTGCATCATGTTTGTTGGAGGTAGATGGGCTCCCGTCTCAGGAGGTGGCGGTGGATATGGTGCTGGGCAATAGCAGCCACGGATTCAAGCTACCATAGAGCCACAAGCCCCGCCCCGGGCATCCCTGAGAACGACCCTCCTCCCAGCCTTGGGTACCTCTGCTAGCAGCAGCACCACCCTCGCCTAATGCAGCCGCATCGCATTGCATTGCATGTGGAATTGGAGCCACTATGATCACTGGCTCTTTTCTCCTACTTAGATTCATTAGCACCACCACCATGGCTCAGCCAGAACCCAAGGCTCCAAGTCTCACTGGCACATACCACCAGGTTGACTGTGCCACTGGCCAGGTACTTACCTGTGACAAGTGTCCAGTAGGAACCTATGTCTCTGAGCATTGTACCAACACAAGCCTGTGAGTTTGCAGCAGCTGTCCTCCACGGACCTTTTCCAGGCATGAAAATTGCGTGGAGAGATGCTATTACTGTAGTCAGCCATGCCCAAAGCCAATAGTTGAGAAATTATCTTGTGCTGCTTTGATTGACCGAGAATGAACTTTCCCACTTGGCACGTTCTAGTCTAATGGTACCTGTGCACCCCCCATACAAGGTGTCCTGTGGGCTGGGGTGTGCACAAGAAAGGCACAGAGAATTAGGATGCCTGGTGTAAGCAGTGCGCTCAGGGTACTTACTCTGATGTGCTTCTAGTGTGATGAAATGCAAAGCGTGCACAGATTGAGTCAGAACCTGGTGGTGATCAAGCCTGGGACCAAGGAATCAGATAAATGGAGTAAGGGAAATGAGACAGAAAGTGTAGACCTTGCTCTGTCAAAGACCTTGACTGAAAGTGGATCAGTGAGGGGAAAAGGGAAAGATGGGAGAGCCAGAGTCAAGAGAGAATCATTGTTATGAGACAGGAAAAATTTGAAAATATAGGATAAAGAAAAGAAAGTTGGCTAGGGACCATGGAACATTCCTATAATCTCAACAACTCAGGAGACTAATGAAGGTAAATCAGAAGTTTGAGGCCAGCCTGGACAACCTAGCAAGACCCTCTCTCAAAAAAAGAAAAAAAAATGAAAAGTACTGGGAATGTATTTCAGAGTTAGAGACAATGGGTATAATACTCAGCAGTGTTTTAAAAAAAAACACACCAAAACATTGAAAAACAAAAGAAAGTTTTACTTTTCCTCTTTTAAAGGAGATAAGAGGACATGAGGCCAAGAAGTACCAAACTTAAAAAGGAGAAGAAACACTTTACTCCCTGAGGCTAAAGGAAAGAAAGTAAGCACAGGCATAAATAAAGATAAACTAATACTTGACATATTTAATATATAGGCTAATTAACTGCTTAAATCTCAGCAAGCAATTTTAAGCATTTTCCATATGTTTGCTCATTAACCATCAAAATAATCCTAAGAGGTAAGCACCGTTATTGTCCCCATTTTACTACTGAGTAAACTATGAGAGTACCAAAAGTCTGAAGAGGTTTGTTCAGGCCACCTCCATGTAGTCAGTGAAGTAATTGGTATGTTCATCTATTAAAAGGGAAGAGCAAGGAACACTAGGAATTTGCAGTTGAAGTAAGTCAGGGTACCTCAATGTCAATACTATTGACATTTGGATTCAGGTAATTCTTTGTTGTCTTGTGCACTATGACATGTTTAGCAATATTCCTGGCCCTTTGCACAAATATGTGCATGCACACACACACAGGATCTTCAAAATGTCCAAAAACAATGCCAATGTCCCTGGGAAACCATGTCATCCCTGAGGTGTTGGTACAGAAGACAGTGCTAACTCTAGACAGCCTGATGAAGAAGAGGAGAGGATCCAGCTCTTGCTGAATAGGTAAATGTTATTGTAAGTTTCTAGGGCTAAATTCAGTTGGAAAGAATGATATAACCACTGGGGAGGGTGTTGCTATTGTTATTTGATTGTTTTTATTTGTATAATGAAAGGTGAATGCAGAAAAACTAGAAAGGAAACGTGACCTCCCAGAATCCAGTGTAACCAATGCATACTGACTATTATTAACACTGCCATCTGTGGTTTGATAGGCCTCAGGAAACAAACCATCAATTTCCATAAGTAAAATGTGATATAGCATTATTCATACTACATAGTTGTCTCATTTTCTCTGGCATGTACTTGGAAAATCTTAAGAAAGATACAGTTAATGTTGACTGTTACTATGCTAACATGTTTTTTTTTTTCTGGACTGGACTCAGAGACCCTTGACTTCATATCCATCATTTAATTCAAGTCTTCCAGAGAGAAGTTTATTAGATTTCTCACTTCATTTCTTTCTGAATTTGATTCTGTTTCTTATCTTGAAAATAGATTTCTACAAAATCTGGGGTCAAAGTACATTTTAAACATATTTGCACCCCCACAACCTCTCTCACACTGCCCATTGGGCTATGTAGTCTCTTAGGAAAGCTTAAAGTAGAACAAAGCCTTTTTTTTTTTTTACTTTATTGGGTCAACTGGTTAAATATACAGCTATAGAAATGAAGAGACTCTTAAAATATAATAGTAATTATACTGTCATTTTTATGACAATTTTATACCATAGTGTACAGTATTATAGTATAGATGTCTTTAGTTTATGGTTGTGCTGTAAATCTGTTGTTGTAATTGATGCCCCCTCCCGGCATCAGCCAAAAGGTGATTGCACAGGGGAAAGCCCAGGACATGCTCCTTCTCCCTGATGAGCACTTGCCCAGGGATGGGGCCTTGGGAGCAATTCCTCTGAAGGGGGGCAGGCCCCAGTTTTCAAGCTGGGATGCCCTTGAGGAGAGCTTGGATGAACCATCATCAGCCACCAAGAGGGGCCCTCCACTGGCTTAGTTGGTTCATGTTTCCTTCTATGTATTTAGGTGGCTTGGGCCCCTTAGGCAGAACAGTAAGTTTCCCTGGGCAATTCACAGAGCAGCTCTCTAATAGAACATTAACTTGCACCAAGTGTTCCCAGAGCCCCATCATTTGCAGGAAGCTGCTCACTGGGAAAGAACATCTGAGTCCCTAAGGAGATGTGATAGTAGGAGCAAATGTGACTCCATTTTGTTTTATGACTTCATCCTGTAAAACAACCATGCCAAGTAGAAGAGTCATAACTTTGTCAAAATGTTCTTTTTTTTTTTTTTTTTTTGCTATAGAAACCTTTAAGAACACGGAACTACCTAATGGGGCATTGTTTCTGTAACTGAGGTAAGGGGGCTCTGTTTCTGTAACTGGGGTGAGTGGGCTAACTGTGATTAATTAGGCTTCCCTCCGCTTGACTGCACTGTCCCGCTTTTGTAACCTGGCTTGCATGAATTGGCTAGACCCCCTGAACATCTCTTTTGCGGTTTTCAGGCTTATAAGGAGTGCCCTTGCAATTGTTCAGGACTGATCAGGGGGAACAGCTTTATGCTCTGGTCAGCCAACATTGGTGTGCTTCAATAAAGGCTTGATTCAATTATTCATGAGTGGTCTGGAAGTCAGTTTATGAAACCCTGGGACAAAGCTTTAACTATAACAGTGAAAAAGCCACTGTTCCTGATAATTCATCTGGCTTCTCTAACAGTGGACTATCAAGAAGGATAGGTAAAAAGAGACCAAGTAAGAATTTGGACATCCCCTTCAGGCTATCCCATAGAGAGGACTTAGAGCTCTCACAGTTGATAAGCTGAAGATCACTCTTGATCCACTCAAGTTATGTCCTAACTAGAAAAAAGTTTTTGAAAAGCATTCTCGTTTTTTTTCTCTCTTCATTTTTTCATTTGAGCTTTCTACTTATACACAGTCATTGAGTTCATCCCAACAAATTCATGGTATTTTGTTTTGCTTTTTCTTCTAGAAATTGAACCCAGAGGCACTTGACCATGGAGCTACATCCCCAACCCTTCTTTTAGTTGTTTCTTTTGATCTCCTAAGTTGCTTAGGGCCTTACTAAGTTTTCCAGGCTGGCCTCTAACTTGTGATCCTCCTGCCTCAGCCTTCTAAGTTGCTGGAATTACAGGTGTGCTCTGCCACATCTGGTTAAACATTATAGTTTTTCATAGAAAATTCTACAATCTAATATTTGTTTTTAAAAGCTACAAAGGCAATTTTTTATCTTTCCATAGAAATTTGTACATGGGTCAAACAAAAAGAAATAGTGATGAAAAAGATCAAGTTTTAGCATTAAAAGATAATTTAAAAAGGTTCTATATTTGAAAGCCTCTATTCTTTAATCAGGTAAACTAGTATTAAAGATGATTATGTATCAGTTCTTAGGGATCAATAATATCTATTCAACCACAATACCAAAGAAAAATGTGTGTTTATCACCACATTTCTTCAGAAGTGAACTTTATAAAAACTTTTTTTAGATGTTCATGGACCTTTATTTTATTCATTTATTTATATACAGTGCTAAGAATTGAACCCAGTGGCTCACACATGCTAGGCAATCACTCTATCACTGATCGACAACTCCAAAACAGGAAGTGAATTTAAAAAAAAAAACTTTTTCTTGGCTAGTAATGTAATTTTGAGGTCCTATGTTTTTTTTAAAATCTCTCTCTCTCTCTCTCTCTCTCTCTCTCTCTCTCTCTCTCTCTCTCTCTCTCTTTCTCATACCCACAGACACACACAAATTTTATAGACTTCCAATAGGGAAACAGGCTGATAGAGCCTTTTCCATCTACAACACCTGGCTTCAAAGGTCATACTTGATATTAATATGCAGCCATCAGATGGGAAGAAGATTGACAGGATCACACCCAGGAGTTCTTCATGAACCAGGCTTGGAATTGCACACATTTTGTTGACTGAAATTTTCTTGCAGCTACATCTAATTACTAGAAATAATTTAAGTAAGAAATATCAGCTTTGGGAGTTGAAAGTGTTTGCTCTAATAAGTTTATAGCTTCATTTTTTTTGTTTTCAAGACCAAGGTAATATTTATACTATTAGAGCTCTTCATTTGAGGAGTTTGTTTTCAATTAATCTGGCAGATGGTAGGATAAGGAGGATGATGGTGAAGTATAAGACTGATGCTAGTGGACCAATTATAATGAATGGGTTAGTGTAAATAGGTCAGCTACCAGGATTCAGAATATACACTGACTCAATGGTAGGAACATCATGCTACTTTGTTATATCTATATGGAGTATAGGAAAAAGTATAAGAATTAGGATACAGAAAACTAAGGTCAATATGCCTCCTACTTTATTAGGAATAGATCGGAGGATGGAATAGGCAAATAGATAGCATCATTCTGGTTGAATGTGAGGGGTTGTTTAAAGGGTTAGCAGATGCGTAAAAATCGGGGTCTCTTAGGAAGTCTGGTGAGAATAAGACAAGGACTATTAGGACTAGGATAAGGAGAAGGACACCAAGGATGTCTTTGATAGTACAGTATGGGTGAAAAGGGATTTTATCTGAGTCAGAGATGAGACCAGAGGGATTGTTTGACCCTGTCTCATGGAGGAAAAGAAGGTGATTAGTACTAGTGCTTTGATAATAAATGGTAGTTCAAAGTGAAATGCAAAGAATCGTGTTAAAGTAGCTATGTCAACTGAGAATCCTCCTCAAATTCATTCGACGAGGGTCACTCCAATGTACGGGATGGCAGATAGAAGTTTTGTAATAACAGCTGCCTCTTAGAGTGATATTTGGCCTCAGGGAAGAACATAGCCTATAAATGCTGTGGCTATTACAGCGAAGAGAAGAATAACTCATGTTTCATGCTTCAAAGTAGGTGTAGGACCCGTAACACAACCCTCAGCCTATGTGAAGGAAGAGAGAGATAAGAAATATGAGGCACCTTTAGCATGTATGTAACGAATGATTCAGCCATAATTAATATCTCCAAAAATGTGAGTGACAGATGAGAAAGCTGTTATGGTGTCTGATGTGTAGTGTATTGCTAGAAATAGCCATGTAAGAATTTGGATAGCTAGGCAGAGGCCTAAAAGGGAACCGAAGTTTCATCATGTGGAAATATTAGAGGGTGCAGGTAAGTCGATAAAGAAGTGGTTGACAATTTTAATTAAGGGATGAGTTTTGCAGGTGTTCATCATAAATGTTTTTATAGTTGAATAACAATGATGATTTCTCATGTCATTGTTCATGGTAAAAATAATGACATACATTACATATTTATTGAGCATACTTTTTGTTTTAGGTTTTGTAGGAGTTTCCTCAAAGCCATCTCATATTTATGGTAGATTAGTGTTAGTTGTTAGTGGAGGAATTGGGTGTTAGGTTGTATTATATTTTGGAGGGTCTTTTTTAGGTTTGATAGTATTTTTAATTTATTTAGGAGATATGTTAGTGGTATTTGGTTATACTACAGTTATAGCAATGGAAGTGTAATAATTTGGGGTGTACTATTGTTACGATTTTTAATGGAGTTTTTGATCGTTATGTTTATGGTATTGTATGATGAGATAGAGATTGTAATTGAATTTAAAAATTCTGAGAATTGAATGATGTTTGAGGGGAGATGACTTAGGGTTGATTCCTGAGGATTTAATGGTGATGGCAGCTATGTATAGTTATGAGAGTTTATTGATGGTTGTAGCAGGTTGATCATTATTTGTTAGTATTTTTATTGTAATTGAAATTACACATTGAAATAGAGTACAATAGTAATTGCTAGTAGTGTTGAGATTAAGAAGGATAGGAAATACAATTTGATGAGACCCTTTTGGTTTGAGGTTATAACAGAGGCCATTGAGTGAAGGTTGGTAATGAGTTTGAGCATGGCTTTTTCTAATCGGACTAGCTCTAGCAGGGTTGATGAATGTTTTTAACTCATCACTTGGTTAAGGTAGGGAACTGAGCAGGGAATAATAGTAGGAAAATAGCCTAATAGTTTGGAAAACTTTGATGTGCTTGAGTACATTTTAGTTTTAAGACAGAGTGTTATTAAATTTAGTTCCATAGCAATTATAAATCCTAGAATGGTGATTAGTATTGTTGAGCTTTTTAGGTACATAGGCATGGTTATTACTGGAAAATTTATAGGTGGGATGTTCTAGGAAAAGATAAATCCTGCAAAGATACTGCTGATTAGAAAGCTTTTAATTGAATTAAGTAGCTGGGGGTTGTTTTCATTGATAGATATTAGTGTTAAAAATCGAGGCTGTCCTTTAATAGCATAGAAGATAATTCCTGTACTATATACAGCAGTTAGGGAAGTTGCAAAAAGTGTTATAGTAAGGGCTCCGACATTGGTGGTATACAATGTGTTTTCAAACTCAATAATTAGGTCTTTGAAATAAAATTCAGTTAGATAAGGGGTCCCTGTTAGTGCTAGGCTTCCAATAATGAGTGAGGTTGAGGTGAATGGAAGGGCTTTGAATATGTCTCCTATTTTTCGAATATCTTGTTCATCATTTGGGTTATCAATTGATTGACCCAGAACATATAAATAGTATGGCTTTGAAGAATGCATGGGTGCAGATGTGGAGAAATGCTAAGTGAGGTTAGTTAATTCCAATAGTGACTATTATTAATCCCAGTTGGCTTGAGGTAGAAAATGCAATAATTTTCTTAATATCATTTTGGGTGAGGGCACAGATGGCAGTGAATAAGGTGGTAATGGCTCCCAGACAGAGAGTAAGTGTTTGGATAGTCTTACTATGTTTTATTAGGGGATAAAAACAAATAAGGAGAAATACTCCTGCTACTACTCTAGTGCTGGAGTGGATTAGAGCTGATTAGAGAGTAGGGCCTTCCATGGCAGAGGGCAATCAGGGGTGTAGGCCAAATTGGGCAGATTTTCCTGTTGCTGCTAAGAGTAAGCCTAGCAGAAAAAGTAGAGATACATCTATTATGAATAGTTGTTTAGTTTTAAAGAGTTTGAGTTGAGTATAAATCATGCTATGGCTGAAACAAATTCAATGTCACCAATTTGGTTGTATAGAATAGCTTGGAGAGCTGCTGTATTAGCATCTGTGCAATCATATTATCAACCAATACATAAGAATGATATAATGCCTACTCCCTCTCAGCCAATGAACAGTTGGAATAGGTTGTTGGATGTGACTAAGATTATCATGGTAATGAGGAATATTAGTGTATATTTGAAGAATTGGTTGATAAAGAAGTCTGAGTGTATATATCATATTGAGAATTCTATGATTGATCATTTAACAAATAGTGCTATGGGCATGAATAGCATAGAGAGGTAATCTAATTTGAAGCTTATGGAGAGAGGAAAAGTTTGAATTGTCATTCAGTGTCAATTTGAAATAACAAGTTCATAATTTGAATTGATAAATATTAGTGTTGGAATTGTACAAATTTAATATGCACAGTAATAGATGTTTTTACATAGTTTGGGTAGTTGCTGTGTTTATAGGAGTCAGTTATGGTAAGGAGAATGGGAAAAGTTAGTGTAACAAGTGACATAAGTATGAGTGAAGAAAATATATTAATTACTTTTATTTGGAGAAATTTTTTGCTTCTAAGACCAACGGATTACTTCTATCCTATTAAAGTTAAGAAAGTCATGGGTGTAATCACAGAGAGCATGAATTAGCAGTTCTTGCATACTTTGTTGGTAAATAAGGGATTATGATTCTCTATTGTTAGATTCACAAGCTAAAATTTTATTTAAACTATATTTACAATATAAATGTCCCAAAATGATAGTAGGATTTTCTGATAGAATGACAAGTGGGAAGAGGTGAAGTAACATGAGTGTGTTTTCTCATGTGAAAGAAAGATTAATGTTAGATGTGTGGTATGTAAATGTTCCCTATTGTGTTATGATTAATATATGTAATGAGTAAAGGGAAATGATCAAAATATTAAGACCAGTAAAAGTAATTGTAATATTTGATCAGGTGAATGATGTTGTGATAATGAATAATTCTCCAATGAAGTTAATTGTGGGGGAAAAGCTAGATTAGTTAGACTAGCCAAAACTCATCATGTTGCCATTAGGGGAAAAATGATTGTAAGCCTTGGGCTAGCATTATAGTGTGGTTATGAATTCACTCATAATTAGTGTTTGTGATACAAAATAGTATGGGGGATGTTAATCCATGGTCAATTATTAGTGCTGTGGTTCCTATAAAGCTTCAGGGTGTTTGAATTACAATTGCTACAATAACTAATGCTATATGACTTACTGATGAGGATTTTAGGCAATGAGGATTTTAGGTCTTTTTGTTGTAAGCAGATTAAGCTTGTTATAATTATAACATATAAATAGTATAGCTTTGAAGAATGCATGGGTGCAGATGTGGAGAAATGCTAAGTGCGGTTGATTAATTCCAATAGTGACTTTATTAATCCCAGTTGATTTGAGGTAGAAAATACAGCGATAACATAAAAAAGGGATATGCCATATTACTCACAATAGGGTGGAGTAGAGCTGAAATTTGGATTATTCTGTATCTGCCAAGTTTGAGTAGAATAGCTGCCAGTATCACGGAACCAGCAACAGAGGCTTTAATATGGGTTTTGGAGAGTCAAAGGTGATGGAGGCAATATAAGGGTATTTTTACTATAAAGGCTATACTACATGCTAGTCACACGATATCACTAGTTCAGGAAGAAGAGAGTACAGATGACTGGTATATACAGATAATAAACTTAAGGGACCCGATGAATTTTTGAACAGACTAATGCTACTAAAAGGGGAAGGGAGCCTACCAGAGCATAAAATAGAAAGTACAGTAATGCATTTAGATGCTCACTTTGCTTTCCTCATTGAGTAATAATAATTAGTGTGGAAATTAGGGTAGCTTTGAATAGAATATAAAATACAATTAGTTTGGTGGCTAAAAAAGTATTAATTAAAAAAGATTGGGCTGGGGATGTGGCTCAAGTGGTAGCATGCTCTCTTGGCATGCGAGTGAGTTGCTGGGTTTGATCCTCTAACAAAGTAAAAATAAAGATGTTGTGTCTACTGAAAACTAAAAAATAAATATTTAAAAAATCTCTCTCTCTTTCCCTCTCTCTCTCTTTAAAAAATGATTGAAAAGAAATTAGTATAAAAATATGAAGTGATTTGTTTTGTTTTAGGATCAATGGCTCTCAGGCTAAGTGGTTTTGGCTTGCTATAATTATAACGGGAAGGAGACATGGTGTTAAATCAGTAAAGGGAAGGATAGGGGATTTGAAAAGAAAGTTAGTGATAAAATTAGATCTGTGTTTGCTGTTTGTTTTAATGTAAGGAGCACAATTAAGCTAATTATCAGACTATGAATTGAAGGGTTGATTCAAATTATTGAGGGGTTTGAGAATCATATAAGGGGGGAGAGTAGAATTGTAGGTATAATAATTTTTAACATTGAAGGATATTTAGGTTCTGAACATAGTCTAGTCCATATGTGTTAGATACTATTAAAAGGAGAGCTAGCCCTAAGGATGCTTCACATGCTGCAAATACTAGTAAGAAAATAGGGATTATAAATAATAAGGAAAAGTGAAAGTTTAGAATTAGGAGGGAGCAAAGACAAATATAGATAATAATATGCCTTCTAGGCATATGAATGATGATATTAAATGAGACAAGTAAAGATGTAGTATAATCTAGGAGGATGTTAAGTATGATAATAGGCATTTTGATAATTATAGTAACCCATAGTCTAGTGAGTCGAAATCACTTCTTTTATTTTAAACTAATTATTATATTCAATTAATTCTAATCCTTTTTGAACTCACTCATAGGCCAACCAGAGGATGAGAATTAGAACTAGAAAAATGTTATAGTTAGTATAAAATTGAGATTGTTTGAGAGGCTCAGGGAAGGGGGAGAAGTAGAAAAATTTGTAAGTCAAATAAAATGAATGTAATTGCAACAAGAAAAATTTTATTGAGAACGGTAGGTGGGTAGATCCTATGGGATCAAAACACATTCATAGGGACTTGCTTTTTCGGTGTATACATTTATCTGGGGTTATCAAAATGCCACTGAGATTAGTAATAGTGCAATAGAAGAATTGATAAGTAGGGAGATTATAAGGTTTATTACTCTCTCCTGGGTTTTACCAAGGCTTATTGATTGGAAATCAACAGTACTGATTAATACTAAGAGAGTATGAGCCTCATCAATGAATAGATACATAAAGGAATAGTCATACAACATCTACAAAATTTCAGTATCATGAGGCTGCTTCAAATCCAAAATGGTGATTAGATGTAAAGTGGAAATTTAGTTGACGGATAAGGCATACTAAGAGCAAGGTTGACCCAATAATAAGGTGGAGACCATGAAAGCCTGTAGCCATGAAAAATGTGGAGCCATATACACTGTCTGAGATTGTGAAAGATGTTTCTAAGTATTCCGAGGATTTAAGTAAGGTTAAATATAATCCTAGTGCAATCATGATGGATAATGCTTGAACTATGTGTTTTTGGTCCCCTTCAGTTAGACTGTGATGGGCCCAGGTAATTGAGACTCCTGAAGCTAAAAGCATGGAGGTGTTGAGTAGTGGAACTTCTAGGGGATTAAGTGGGTTAATTCCCATTGGAGGTTATCAGCTGCCTAATTCTGGAGTGGGAGCTTGTCTGGAGTGATAAAATGCTCAGAAAAATCCAGCAAAGAAGAATACTTCTGAAATGCTGAATAGGACTATTCCATATCATAAACATTTTTGAACAATTGTTGTATGGTGCCCTTGGAAAGTACCTTCATGTACAATATCTCATCATCATTAGTATATTGTAAGGATAATGGCTATTACACCTAACATGTAGAGAAAACAGAAATTAAAGTATAATCATCTTACTACACTGGATGTTAAGAGTAGGGGAGAAAGGGCTCCTATTAAAGGTCAGGGGCTAGGATTTACTATATAATAGGCATGGGTTTGGTGGGTCATTAAGTAGTATCATGTAAATATAAACTTACTAGGAGGGTAAAGACATAGGCTTGAATTAGTGCTACAGCAAATTCAAGTATTCTTAATATACTAGAATAATAAAAGTTAGGATAGCTGTGGGAGGGCTAATCGATGTTAATACTAGGGAGGCTCCTCCAATTCAGTGTATAAAAAAGTGGCCAGCTGTAATATTAGCTGTTAGTCATTTGGCTAGCACTATGGGTTGAATAAAAAGGCTAATTGTTTCAATAATAATTAATATTGAGATAAGGGAAATAGGGGTTCCTTTTGAAAGAAGATGAATGAGGTATGCTTTAGTCTTGTGGTGAAAACCAGTAATTACTGCACCTGCTCACAGGGAAATAGGTATTTCTAAGTTCATTAACAGCTGGGTTGTTGGTATAAAGGAGTGAGGGAGTAGACCTAGTAGATTTGTAGAGCCGATGAATATAATCAGTGAAATTAGTATTAGGGATCAGGTTGATCATTTTGGGTTATGTATGGCCATTACTTGTTTTAGTACAAGTTGAATTAATCACTGTTGGAATGATACTATGTGGTTGTTTATAAGTTGGTTGGGTGAGGGAAAGAGGATGTTGGGGAACACAATGAAAAAGATAACAATAGGAAGTCCTATTATTGTAGGGATAATAAAAGAGGCAAGTAAATTTTCATTAATCTTTCTTCTCATACGGTTTTGTGTTCAGTTAATCTAATGTCTTTTGGGGAAGGGTTAGACGGGTACAGATGGTTTGAAATTTTAATTGAAATATGGAAAATGGGGCTAGGATCATTGATAAAATTGTAACAAATCATATTGATGTGTCTAATTGGGGCATCTCATTATGAGGAGATTTTGGCTTCTAATCTTCAACTTAAAAGGTTGATGCTGCTGTAGCTTCATAGTGAATTTATAACATTGGTGAGGATCAATTTTCAAAGTGTTTTAATGGCACCAGATCATTACGATTGGCATAAAGCTACAGATTTCAGAACATTGCCCATAGTCAAGTCCTGGCTATGTTGATGTTAAGGTAGCCTGATTAAGCAGACCTGGAATTGCATTCTTTTTTAAGCCAAGGGATGGGACCACTCAGGAGTGGACCATGTCTTCAGATGAAATTAGTATTCACACAGGTAACTCTATTGGAAGTACTACACAGTTATCTACTTCCAGAAATCGAGGATCTCCTGGGGCCAGATCCAAGGTTGGAATCATATAGGAGTCAAAACTAAGATCTTTATAGTCTCTATATTAATAACTTCAATATCGCTGATGGCCTATAGTTTTTACCATTAGAGATGGGTCATTAATTCCGTCTATTATGAAGGAATATCTAGTGAGGGAAGGTCAATTAACATGAGAATAATAGCAGGAAGAATAGTTCAGATAGTTTCTACTTTTTGGGCATCTATGGTACTTGCATGGGTTAGTCTTGTAGTTAATATCAATGAGATAATGTAGAGGACAAGAGAGCTCAGTAAGAACACAATTATAAGAGTGTGGTCATGGAAGTGTAGGAGCTCTTCTATAATAGGTGACGTGGCATCTTGAAATCCTAATTCAAGGGAGTATGCCATAGAGATATAAAGGAGTTTTACCTATAAGTTAAGTTTTACAAAGTTATGCAATTATTTTACTAATATCTCATGAAGAAAGTAATAATGGTTATGAGGCTGGCTTGAAGCTAGTTTTAGGAAGCTCAATTCTTGCCTTTCTTGGTCCAGGCTTTAATAAAAGTCGGTTCTTCAAATGTGTGATAATGTGGAGGAAACCTGTGTGGTCATTCTAAGGTATTGGGTGTTAACTCTATGGTAAGAACTTCTCGTTTTGATTAGAATGCCTCTCAAATTATAAAAAAAAATATAATTATGATAGCCGTGAGGGAAATAAATGAGCCTATCTAAAATAGAGTGTTTCATGCGGTGTATGCGTCTGGGTAGTGGGAGTATCAACATGGTATTCCTGATAATCCCAAGAAGTGTGAGGAAAGAAACTTAAATTTACCCCTACAAACATTACATTAAGTAGATTTGAGCTCATATATTATTTAGCATATAGCCAGAAAAAAGGGGAAATCTGTGAATGAACCCTCCTATAATGGCAAGTATGGCTCGTATAGATATGACATAGTGAAAGTGGGCTACAATATGATATGTATCATGTAAGACAATATCTAATGAAGAGTTAGCCAGAATGATTCCTGTTTGCAGGAATCTGCTAACCTTCAATGGTGAATAAGAAAATGAAGCCGAGGGCTCATAGTATTGCTGGTGACCATTTATATTACCTCTGTGTAAGGTTGCTTAGTCAATTGAAAACTTTACCCCTCTTGGAATAGCAATAATTATACTTGCAGATTTGAAGTAAGCTTGGGTATCATCAACATCTATCCCAACGGTGAACATGTGGTGCACTCATAAAATGAATCCGAGAAAACCAATAAATATTATAGCTCATACTATTCCTATATAACCGAATGGTTCTTTTTACCTGAGTATATGTTACAATATGGAAGATAATACCAAACCCTGGTAGAATAAGAATATAGATCTTAGGGTGCCCAAATAATCAGAATAATTGTTGATAGAGAATAGGATCTCCACCTCTCACGGGGTCAAAGAATATAATATTTAGATTTTGATCTGTTAGAAGTATTGTAATCCCTGCTGCAAAGACTGGAAGAGATAAAAGAAGTAATACTGCTGCGATTATACGAACAGAGGATCATATGAACAGAGGGGTTTGATATTGGAATATAGCAATGGGTTTTATGTTAATAATTATGTTTTATGTAGTAATAAAATTAATCACTCTTAGAATTTATGATTCTCCTGCAAAGTGAAGGGAGAAGATAGTTAATTCTACTGAGGCTCCTGCATGGGCAAGATTTCCAGGTAGTGGGGGATATACTGTTCAACCTGTTCCCATACCTGCTTCAACTATAGAAGAAGCAAGCAAGAGGAGAAAGAAGGTGGGAAGGAGCCAGAAGCTCATGTTATTTATATGGGGAAATAGTATTTCAGGGGCTCCAATTTTAAGGGGTACTAATCAGTTCCCAAATCCATCAATCATAATTGCCATGACTATAAAAAATTTATAACAAATGCATTTGTAGTTACGATAACATTATAGATCTGATCATCGCTTAACAGGGTTCTGGGTTGGCCTAATTCAGCCCAAATTAATAGACTAAGTGCTGTTTGTTCTATTCCAGCTCAAGCGCCAAATAGGAGGTAAAGTGTTCTGATATCTTTGTGATTAGTTGAGAAGAATCAAGGGTTGATGAACATAGGTAGATGGTAAAATGGCTGAGTAAGTATTAGACTATAAATAAAGACAGAGGTTGAGCCCTCTTTTTACCAAGCCCAGAGGTGAATAATCACATTGAATTGCGAATCCAAAGGTGCAGCTTCAACTCTTCCAGGGCTTCTCTGGCTATTTTACTTACCACAGGAGAAGTAGATTGAAGCCAGTTGAATTAGGAATTTAGATGTTAACTGAAAATTTATGGGTTTAAATCCCATTAGTGTAGATGAAAAGAGCTTAGCTTAATTAATTGATTTGCATTCAGTTGATGTAGGGTAGAGTCTTGCATTTAACTCACGAATTAAGTGTTGGACACTTACTTAGGGCTTCGAAGGCCCTTGGTCTGGGTTAACCTAAATTCCTAGCTCAGAGATGATAGGAGAGGTGTGAGTGGTAGGAAGAGGGTAGAGATAATAATAAGATTTGGTAGAAGGGGAGTTAGTTTTGTATTTTTAAATTGTCACTTTATTTTAGTGTTGTTAAATGATGGAAATAGGGTTAGAGATGTAGAATAAATAAGTCGTGTAAAAATATAAATTTAGTAGGGCTAGTATTGCTATTAATATAGAGAAGATAATATTGTTGTTTGAAATTAGTTCCTTAATAATAATTCATTTGGGGGCAATATGGTTAGAGGAAGTAATCCTCCTAGTGATATTAATATGATTAGAATTGATGGGGTTAGTAGCAGGAATTTATTTCATAAATTTGATAAGGAGAGGGTAGAAGTTTTTTGTTGTATTGGAGAAGTATAAATATATTAATGGTAAGTGTAATATAAATGATTAAGTTAAATATTGTGAAAGTTGGATTATATGTAATAACTGCTATTATTCATCCTATATGCATGATTGATGAATATGCTAAGATTTTTCTTAGTTAAGTTTGGTTGAGTCCTTCTCAGCCTTCTAACATAATAGACAGGATTACAATAAGTAATATAAGGGTGGAGTTTATAGAAGATGCAATTTGATATGCATGAAGATTGGGGCAATTTTTTCTCATGTTAGTAGGATTAGTACTGATTTAAGTGCAATTTTTTTTTTGCACACACATTGAAATTTATTTTTTTGAGTAATATTTTATTTTATTTTTTTAAAATTTTTATTGTTGGTTGTTCAAAACATTACATAGTTTTTGACAAATCACATTTCACAATTTGATTCAAGTGGGTTATGAACTCCCATTTTTACCCTGTATACAGATTGCAGCATCACATCAGTTACACATTCACTGTTTTACATATTGCTATACTAGTGTCTGTTGTATTCTGCTGCCTTTCCTATCCTCTACTATCAACCATCCTCTCCCCTCCCATCGTCTCTCTCTACCCCATCTACTGTAATTAATTTCCCCCCCTTGTTTTCTTGCCCCCTTTCTTCTCACTTCCCCTTGTATGTAATTTTGTATAACCATGAGGGTCTCCTTTTATTTCCATGCAATTTCCCTTCTCTTTCCTTTTCCCTCCCACCTCTCACCCCTGTTTAATGTTAATCTTCTTCTCATGCTCTTTTTCCCAACTCTGTTCTTAGTTACTCTTTTTATATATATATAAAAAAAATTGGCATTTGTTTTTTAGGGATTGGCTAGCTTCACTTAGCATAATCTGTTCTAATGCCATCCATTTCCCTGCAAATTCTATGATTCTGATATTTTTTAAGCAGAGTAAGAATCCATTGTATATAACTGCCACATTTTTTTATCCATTCATCTATTAAAGCGCATCTAGGTTGGTTCCACAGTCTTGCTATTGTGAATTGTGCTGCTATGAACATCGATGTAGCAGTGTCCCTGTAGCATGCTCTTTTTAGGTCTTTAGGGAATAGACTACGAAGGGGAATAGCTGGGTCAAATGGTGGTTCCATTCCCAGCTTTCCAAAAAATCTCCATACTGCTTTCCAAATTGGCCACACCAATTTGCATTCCCACCAGCAATGTACAAGTGTACCCTTTTCCCCACATTCTCGCCAGCACTTGTTGTTTGACTTCATAATGGCTGCCAATCTTACTGGAGTGAGATGGTATCTTAGGGTGGTTTTGATTTGCATTTCTCTGACTGCTAGAGATGGTGAGCATTTTTTCATGTACTTATTGATTGATTGTTATGTCCTACTCTGAAAAATGTCTGTTCAGGTCCTTGGCCCATTTGTTGATTGGGTTATTCGTTTTCTTATTGTTTAATTTTTTGAGTTCTTTGTATACTCTCATATTAGGGCTCTATCTGAAGTGTGAAAAGTAAGATTTGTTCCCAGAATGTAGCCTCCCTATTTACCTCTCTTATTGTTTCTTTTGCTGAGAAAAAACTTTTTAGTTTGAGTAAGTCCCATTTGTTGATTCTAGTTATTAACTCTTGTGCTATGGGTGTCCTATAGAGTAATTTGGAGCGCAACCCCAAGGTATGTAGATCGTAGCCAACTTTTTCTTGTATCAGACGCTGTGTCTCTGATTTGATATCAAGCTCCTTGATCCATTTTGAGTTAATTTTTGTGCATGGCAAGAGAAAGGGATTCAGTTTCATTTTCTTGCTTATGGATTTCCAGTTTTCCCCGCACCATTTGTTGAAGATGCTATCCTTCTTCCATTTCATGCTTTTAGCCCCTTTATCAAATATAAGATAATTTTAGTTTTGTGGATTGATTTCTATGTCCCCTATTCTGTACCATTGGTCCACCTGCCTGTTTTGGTACCCGTAAGTACCATGCTGTTTTTGTTACTATTGTTTTGTAGTATAGTTTGAGGTCTGGTATCACTATACCGCCTTATTCACACTTTCTGCTTAGTGTTGTTTTTGTTATTCTGGGTCTTTTATTTTTCCATATGAATTTCATAATTGCTCTATCTCTTTCTACAACAAATGCTGATGGGATTTTGATTGGCATTGCATTACTCCTATAGAGAAGTTTTGGTAATATCGCCATTTTGATGATGTTAGTTCTGCCTATACATGAACAGGGTATATTTTTCCACCTTGTAAGATCTTCTTCTATTTCTCTCTTTAGAGTTCTGTAGTTTTCATTGTATAAGTCTTTCACCTCTTTTGTTAGGTTGATTCCCAAGTATTTTTTTTTTTTTTGGAGGATATTTTGAATGGAGTGGTTGTCCTCATTTCCATTTCAGAAGATTTGTCACTGATATACAGGAATGTCTTTGATTTATGCATGTTGATTTTATATCCTGCCACTTTGCCGAATTCATTTATTACCTCTAATAGTTTCTTTGTAGACCCTTTTGGGTCTGCTAGGTATAGAATCATGTCATCTGCAAATAGTGATAATTTGAGTTCTTCTTTTCCTATTTTTATGCCTTTAATTTTTTTCTTCTGTCTAATTGCTCTGGCCAGTGTTTTGAAACTATGTTGAACAAAAGTGGTAAGAGAGGGCATCCCTGTCTTGTTCCAGATTTTAGACGGAATGTCTTAAATTTTTCTTCATTCAGAATGATGCTAGCCTGAAGCTTAGCATAGATTTCTTTTACAATATTGAGGTATGTTCCTGTTATTTCTAGGATTTCTAGAGTTTTGAACATAAAGGGATGCTGTACTTTGTCAAATGCTTTTTCCGCATCTATCGAGATGATCATATGGTTCTTATTTTTAAGTCTATTGATGTGGTGAATAACATTTATTGATTTCCGTATATTGATCCAGCCTTGCATCCCAGGGATGAGTCCTACTTGATCATGGTGCACAATTTTTTTGATATGTTTTTGTATCCGATTCGCCAGAATTTTATTGAAAATTTTTGCATCTAGGTTCATTAGAGATATTGGTCTGTAATTTTCTTTCTTTGAAGTGTCTTTGTCTGGTTTAAGAATCAGGGTGATGTTGGCCTCGTAAAATGAATTTGGAAGTTCTCCCTCTTTTTCTATTTCCTGAAATAGCTTGAAAAGTATTTTCATTAGTTCTTTTTTAAAGGTTTTGTAAAACTCTGCTGTATAGTTATCCGGTCCTGGGCTTTTCTTAGTTGGTAGTCTTTTGAAGGTTTCTTCTATTTCCTCCATTGATATTGGTCTGTTTAGGTTGTCTATATCCTCGTGATTCAATCTGGGAAGATCATTTGACTTAAGAAATTTATGGATGCCTTCATTATCTTCTATTTTCTTGGAGTATAAAGATTCAAAATAATTTCTGATTATCTTCTGTATTTCTGAAATGTCTGTTTTGATATTGCCTTTTGCATCGTGTATGCTAGTAATTTGAGTTTGCTCTCTTCTTCTCTTTGTTAGCATGGCTAAGGGTCTGTTAATCTTATTTATTTTTTTAAAGAACCAACTTTTAGTTTTATGAATTTTTTTCAATTGTTTCTTTTGTTTAGATTTCATTAATTTCAGCTGTGATTTTAATTATTTCTTGGCTTCTACTTCTTTTGCTGTTGTTTTGCTCTTCTTTTTCTAGGATTTTGAGATGAAGTATGAGATCATTTATTTGTTGTTTTTTTCTTTTTTTAAGGAATGAACTCCAAGCAATGAATTTTCCTCTTAGAACTGCTTTCAATGTGTCCCATAGATTCCGATATGTTTTGTCTGTGTATTCATTTGTCTCTAAGAATTTTTTAATTACCTCCTTGATGTCTTCTAGAACCCATTGATAATTCAGTAACCTATTGTTTATTCTCCAAGTGATGCATGACTTTTTCTTCCTTCTTTTATCGTTGATTTTCAGTTTCATTCCATTATGATCAGATAAGATGCATGGTATTATCTCTAATCTTTCATATTTTTTAAGAGTTGTCCTGTGACATAATATATGATCTATTTTTGAGAAGGATCCATGTGCTGCTAAGAAAAAAGTGTAAATGCTTGATGTTGAGTGGTTTAATCTATATATGTTAATTAAGTCTAGGTTATTAATTGTGTTATTGAGTTCTATAGTTTCTTTATTCAACTTTTGTTTGGAAGATCTGTCCAGTGATGAAAGAGGCGTGTTGAAGTTCCCTATGATAATTGTATGGTGGTCTGTTAGACTCTTGAAATTGAGAAGAGTTTGTTTGATGAACAGAGCTGCACCATGGTTTGGGGCATATATATTTATGATTGTTATGTCTTGTTTGTGTATTATTCCCTTGAGCAATATGTAGTGTCCCTCTTTATCCCTTGTTATTAACTTTGGCTTGAAATCTATTTTATTTGATATGAGTATGGACACTCCTGCTTGTTTTCGAAGTCCATATGAGTGATATGATTTTTATCAACCTTTCAACTTCAGTCTATATATGTCTTTTCCTATCAAATGCATCTCCTGTAGGCAGCATATTGTTGGGTCATGGTTTGTGATCCATTCTACTAGCCTGTGTCTCTTAATTGATGAGTTTAAGCCATTAACATTTAGGGTTATTATTGAGATATAGGTTGTTCTTCCAGCCATATTTGTTTATTTATGTTACTAAACATGGTTTGTTTCCCTCTTTGATTATTTTCCCCTCTTTACTGTCCTACCTTCCACTGTTGGTTTTCATTGTTATTTTCCATTTACTCTTCCTGTAGTGTTTTGCCAAAAATTTTTTGGAGAGATGGTTTTCTAGCTGCAAATTCTTTTAACTTTTGTTTATCGTGGAAGTTTTTAATTTCATCTTCCATCTTGAATCTTAATTTTGGGGGATACACAATTCTTGGTTGGAACCCATTTTCTTTCAGTGTTTGAAATATGTTATTCCAGGATCTTCTAGCTTTCAGAGTCTGTGTTGAGAGATCAGCTGTTATCCTGATTGGTTTACTCCTCAATGTAATCTGCTTCCTTTCTCTTTTAGCTTTTAAAATTCTCTCCTTATTCTGTATGTTGAGTATCTTCATTTTAATGTGTCTAGGTGTGGATCTCTTAAGATTTTGCACATTTGGCATCCTGTAGTCTTCTAGGATTTGGGATTCCTTCTCATTCTTCAAGTCTGGGAAGTTTTCTCATATTATTTCATTAAATAGATTGATCATTTCTTTGGTTTGGACCTCTATACCTTCCTGTATCTCAATGACTCTTAAGTTTGGTCTCTTTATGTTATCCCATATTTCTTGGATTTTCTGCTCATGGTTTCTTAACAGTCTTGCTGAGCTGTCTATGTTCTTTTCCAGTTGAAATACTTCGTCTTCATTGTCTGATGTTCTATCTTCTAAGTGTTCTACTCTGCTGGTAGTATTCTCAATTGAGTTTTTAAGTTGATTTAATGTTTCCTGCATTTCTAGGATTTCTGTTTGTTTGTTTTTTATAACCTCTATTTCCTGTATAGTTTATCTTTTTCTTCCTGGATTTGTTTATGTAATTCATTGTTGAAGTGATCTTTCATTGTCTGATTTTGCTGTCTAATGTCTTCCTTGAGACTCCAGATTATCTGAAGCATGCATATCCTGAATTCTTTATCTAACATTCCATCTGCTTCAGATGTTACCTCTTCTAATGTTGAGTTGACCTGCATTGCTTGTGGTTCTTTCTTTTCTTGTCTCTTCATACTGTTCACATTTCTTTCTGCTTGGTGAAACTGTTGTGTTAATGAATTTTTTCCCTATATATTTGTATTGCTCTTGTATAGTTGCAAAGCCTCCTGTGCAGGCGCGGGTGGTGGCTCTGCGGCTCTGCAGCTCTGCTCCTCCCCCAATTTGGGCAATGTGCCTACCACACCTGCGGGCCACTGAGTCAGTTCTGCCATTTGGTTGCAGGTTCGCCTACCTTGCAGGTGCGGGCTTCGGCTCTGCCACTCTGTGGGCCACTGGGCCTGTTCTTTTGATGGTTGCAGTTTTGCCTACTTCACAGGCATGGGAAGTGGCTCTGCCCCTCTGAAGGCCGCTGGGCCTGTTGTGCTGGTGGATCACAGGTCCACCTACCTTGCAGGTGCCGGGGACGGCTCTGCCCCTCCGCGGGTCGCTGGACCTCTTCTGTCTGTCGGTTGGAGGTCTGGCCTGTTACGCAGGTGGGTCGCAGGTCCGCCTACCTTGCAGGTGCATGGGGCGGCTCTGCCCTTCCGCAGGTTGCTGGGCCTATTCTCTAAGTGCAATTCCTTGAGTGACCTATGGTACTCAAAAATAAAATGGGGCAAGTCTTATTTTTATTGAGAGTGCTATTGTGAATATACATTATGAGATTTGATTGCATTAATTGGATAGGGTCCTTTGGCCTAAGTTTGTAAAATTAATAATTGTGACTATTACTAAGATTATTGATGCAATGACTTAAATTAGAAAATATTTGCAAGCAGCTTATTTTGATTGTGGATACCTTTTATCTATTAGAATGAGAATAATTTTCAGCATAATTATTTCTAAGCCTACTCAAATAAATAGTCAGTGGAAGCTGAATAGTGTAATTATTTTTCCAGAACATAAGGTGAGGTAGATTGTGAAAGAGGTTAGGGGATTAATTAATACAGGAAAAATATAAACAAACAGTTTTAGGGTATGGGCCCGATAGCTTATTTAGCTGACCTTACTTTTTAGGACACAGTGTAAAGTTAGCATGAAGAATTTTGAATTCTTAGGATTAGGTTCAAGTCCTGTGGTTCTTAAAATAAGAGGATTTAAACCTCTATTATTTACTCACTCAAAGTAACTCTTTTATCAGACATATTTCTTAGATTGGGGGTGAACCACATGCAGTGATAAAGGGAAGGGAGCTATGTCATATGCATAGGACCAGAGTGAGGAGTTTGAAGCTTTTTCATAAAAGATGCATAAGTTGATCATAACAAAATTGTGGATAAGATGCTCAAATTCATAGAAGTTATAATGAGGGATTTTAGGGTGAAACTGAGTGTAAAACTTTCAGGAAGGGAAATATTGAGTAATGTCCCTATAAAGAAGGTTGCTGTTAGGGCATTTATTATAATAATATTTGTGTATTCAGCTATAAAAAATAAGGTGAAAGGGCATTGAACCTCTGGTATAAAGTTTTAAGTTTTACGCAATGATGGGGCTCTGTCATCTTAACAAGCTCTGTTCTAGGGCAGGGTATTTATAATAGTTTACTAGATTTAGATTATTGCATCTATTTATCTCAGGCATAAGTGTTTAATTGGCCTCATTTCTCTTGTCCTTTCATACTGGGAGAAATTCAGTAATAGATAGAAACAGACCTGGATTTCTCGGGTCTGAACTCAGATCACAGAGGATTTTAATCACTGAACAAAGGAACCATTAATAGCAGTTACACTATTTGGATGTCCTGACCCAATATTGAGGTTGTAAACCCTAAGCTGTCGATATGAACTCTTGAGTAGGATTGCGCTGTTATCTCTAGGGTAACTTGTTCCATTGATCAATAGTATGGGTCAACTGATGAGTCGTTATTTTGACATGTTATGTCTAGATTATTACCATTCGGAGGGTTATTTGTACTCCGAGGTCACCCTAACCCAAATTTTTAGTCTGTTAACAATAATTTTGACCCTGTAGGTGAAGTTAAGGCTGTTAGACCATTAAATTTAAGCTTCATAGGGTCTTCTCATCTTATTAGAATATTCCCGCCTCTTTATTGGAAGGTCAATTTTACTAATTATAAGTAAGGGAAAGTTAAATCTGCGTCAAGCCATTCATACTAGACCCTATTTAAGAACAAGTGATTATGCAACTTTGTATGGGTTAAAAATGTGTCACTTGGCAGGCATTGTCTCTAATACTGATTTTGCTAGAGGTGATGTTTTTGGTAAAGAGGTGGGGTTAATGTTTGCTTAGTTCCTTTTACTTTTTTTAATCTTTTCCTTAAGTGCATACCAGTGTTGGTTTAACAATGTTATTAATATTGGTTTTATGATTTATTTAATATTATGAATTTGTTAATTACATCAGTGAATTATTTGGTCCGATATAAATTTATGCAAAAAGAACTATCTTTTTGTTACTCATTTTAACATAATTTCTTCTCTAAGAAAAAATAGATTAGTCCAGTGTTGGTTTAGGAGGTTACTGAGAGTTAGGTATTAAGTTTTGATGAATAGGTTAAGTTTTAATGCTTTTTTAATTGAAGACTGCTTTTAGGCCAACTATGGAAATTAGCAGATTTACTCTCTAATTAAGGTTTTTCCTTGATTCTAAAGAGCTGTCCCTCTTTAGATTAACACTTAAAATTACATTTGACTTGCTTGTGCTTCAGGTAAATTTAAAGTAGATCTAAAATTCTAATCTGGACAACCAACTATCACCAGGCTGCCTAGGCTTTTCACCTCTAATTATAACTCATTCCCCTGTTTTGCAACATAGATCAGCTCTTATTAGCTGCTCATAAGTAGCTCATCTGATTTTGGAGTGTTTGGCTTAAACTTTTTTTGTCAAGGTTTTTCTGGTTACATCATTATGCAAAAGGTAAAAGTTTTAGTCTTTGGTTTTTTAGACTATAAAATTTTTTTCATCTTTCCCTTATGATGCTTTCTCTATAGCTCCTGGTAATATTTTCTATCTCTTCTACTTTTATTTAAGATAAATGTTTTATTTATTAAAATGAATCATATTTTAGTGGGTAGGGGTTGTGGGCTAGCATTAGTTCAAAATGTTAATAGTGGGTGAAATCTCCCAGGTGTAGGCTGGGTGCTTTAGTGAATAAGCTACATTTTTTTTCATTCCAAACACACTTTTCAGTATATCTACCTTGTTATGACTTATCCCTTCTCATGCAGTATAATCAAGTGGATTATGTATCAGGTTTTATGTAATTATATTTAAAGAGGGTGACGGGTGGTGTGTGCATACTTTATTGCCCAATTCAGCTAAGCTCTCTATTCTTAACTTATTACTAAATCCGATTTGAGCTTTTAAGTTTCATAAAAGCTGTCGTGAAGATTTGTTCTAAGAAGTAGAAAATGTAGTCTATTACTTTCTACCTTATAGGCTACACCTTGACCTAACATATTAATGTAAAATTCTCTTGCTTACTATAAGAACTTGTTAGGGTTTGCTGAAGATGTCAGTATATAGGCTGATAAATGCTAAAGGTGGTGAGGTATATCAGGGTTTATCGATTATAGAACAGGCTCCTCTAGAGGGTTGTAAAGCATTCCCAAGTCCTTTGAGTTTTAGGCCATTGATAGTAGTACTCTGGTGAACATTATTGTTTGTTGAATGTTTAAGTCTAGGGCTAAGCATAGTGCAGTATCTAATCTCAGTTAGGATCTTAGCTCTCGTGAATTATGAGAAAGCACGTTTGGTGATAACCTTGAACTCTATGCTATAGTCCATTCATTTGGTAACCAAATCACCATTTCGTCCTTTATTTTTTGCAAAAAAATAATATGCTCATTCCCTCACCAAGTAAGATAACCTAGAATCCCACCCAGTCACTGCATTAAATTCAAAATACAGGATTCCCAGGTAATGCACAGGATTCTCTTTCTGGTCACGATATCTCTCCATATTATCCTGTGGCCAATAATTCTCAAACAGAGGTGGTTTTTGTGGAATATCTGGAAACATTTTGACTGACACAATTGGGGGAGTGAGGTGGATACTTTTGTAAACTAGTGTGCAGAGGCCAGGAACGCTCCTGAACATTATAAAATACACAAGACAGTCCCACAAAGAGAATTTTCCATTCCAAC
Organism: Ictidomys tridecemlineatus; assembly: GCF_052094955.1. NCBI lineage: Eukaryota > Metazoa > Chordata > Mammalia > Rodentia > Sciuridae > Ictidomys > Ictidomys tridecemlineatus. The sequence goes on from NC_135487.1 coordinate 94,847,167, forward strand.
ATATCAGTACTGCTGAGGGTGAGATACTCTACTGCAACCCATGAACTAATATCTTTTTCAACCTGCACCCAGTATTTAACAATGCAGCAAATTTAGTGCAGTCAACATGTCTAGGTAGGAAAGCAGGGAAAAGATGACACTGGCCTATGCAAAGATGAGATTATGCTAGGAGGCATTGTGATGGACATGAATGAGAAGTTTCTCCACTAGATCCTGGTACCACTCATAGTGGAAAACCCCCTTTTCCATGGTCCCCTATGTCACTGGCTATGCATTCTGTAAGTTCTTCCTCTAATCCTGCATTTTAAATGGGTTTTGAGAAGCATGACTTCTGTAGAGAGATTACAGCTTTTTAAAAACATCTTAAGTGATTTTATTAGCAGTACAATTTCTCAAACACTGAAAAGACTTCTGATCCATTTGCTTCCCTGTCAGTCCCATAAGCCAGTAAACATGAAAGTTTCCTAGAGATAATTCTTGATACCATTACTTTGCTTCTTCATTCCTATGCCTCTTTTCCTCTCAATTTGAGGGAGCTACTAGGAGACCTCCAATTTGAGGCCACGCCCTAAATCTAATTTTTATTTCATGACTAAAATTTTATCGACCTTTGTTGCTCAAACGCCTTTTCAGATTTATTTCCTATTCTTTGACGTATAGAACAGTCAGCTTTTTTCAACCCTTCAAGGCTCAAAAGTTCTGAACTCTCTATATTTCTTTTACATCATGTTTGGAAACCTTTTAATTATTCTAAGAGCTCATCTTATTTTTCCAATATCTTGTTAAATACAGCCAGTGAATATAGCCTACCAGCATTTCATTTTCCAATCTTTTCTAGAGCTATGGGATTTAGAGGCATCTTATTGTCCTTTTAATTTACTGCAGGTAATTCTTACCAAATGTCTTGTACTATGGTTTCAACATGCAAAATTTGTACTGTAACTGAATCCATATAGGACAGTAAGCTAAAGAACCTTTAGGAGGTGTTTAGAGCTCTCCCCACAATGAATGGATTACCTCGTTTATGTGATTGATAGATTAACACATTAATAGGATAATGGATTGAGAGTGGGTTTGCTACAAAAGGCAGTTCTCATGGTCCCTCTCTCCTGCCTTTTGATGCCTTGCACCACTTTGGGAATCTGCCAGGAAGAAGGCCATCATCAGATGCAGCCCTTTGACCTTGAAGCAGAAATATAGGCCAAAATATACCACTCTTCATTGTAACCTATCCAAATTGTGGTTTTATGTTTTTAATAGGAGATAAGATACCAAGACATTTTGCCATGGATTTCCATTTTCCAGTCTCTGGTAAGTTTTCTTGCTCTCTACTGCCTGATGAGTTTGAGATTTTTAAAATAGCATCCTGCTTCTGTAACAATTTTTGTATGAAGACAATGCTAGTTGTTGTGGCAAATATACCTCAAAGGGTCACATTGAATTTTTGTTTCCTGCTCACTTAACAGTTCACTGTAAGCATTTCCTGACTGAGGGCAGTTATGTGAGGGCTGTAACTTATTGATTCATAATCACCTAGAGATCCAGGCTAGTAGAGGCTCTGTCATCCAATATGTGATATCAAGTGTTTCCCTTGATAGCAAAAGTCTGACCAGAAGATGCCAGAAATGAAGAGGATCATGTAAGGGCAGTCTCTATAGACCCAGCCTCAATTGGTATCATCATTTCTGTTCACAGTGCACATTCATTTAAATGAGATTTAAATAAAAGAGGAGTGTGCATCTTCTAGGAAGTGTTCTTGAAAGGAGGGAGCATACTTTCCTTCCTACCATCTTCTTGTTGACTGAAACTGAGAAATGGTGGCTGGCGAAAAAGCAGCTATCATCAACCATCTGGTCAGCACCACACATTAAAGATAATGGCATAACAGTACATGAGTTCCTGAAGGTCAAGGAGCTCCCATGGCAGAGCTCCAGGCTGTTTACCCCCTGTCTTTAAGGAAACAATGAGCTCCTGTCATATTTAAGCCAATGCAGTTTTAAGTTTTATTTTTAGTTGAATCTATCTTAACTTACTAGGTATTCTCTAATTCTTTGGTATGGCTATTTTCTCTTCTTCCTACCTCCACTCCTTTGTATTGATGACTTCTGTTATTTCCTTCTCATAGCCCAGAGTACTCTCAGAACTCTCAAATCTTTAGCAGAGAGTAGTTTTAGCACTTATTTTACATCTCTATTATTTCACCTGAGAGAGAAAAACTTAAGATTGGTTCCTAAATTCAGATTATTTAAAGAATTTTTTGACAACCACTAATGTCATGTCCCAGACTGGATACAAAACATACAAAGATAATTAGCAAAACCACCCCTGCCTTTGAAGAACTTGCATTATGGTACATTACTGGTACCATTTCAAACTTCCACTCCACCCTCCCGTTTGAAGAATTTGAAAAAATAAAAATGTCATTTTTCAGAATTCCTTCCCACTTGAGATCTAGGTACAAATAAGGTCTGCCAAAGAGATAAAATTAGAAAAAAATGTACAAGTAAAGAAAGGTTATATTCCTGCATTTGCAGGTCACTTGTGAGGAGTGATCATGTGTATGTGACATTCACACTCCCCTTGTGGTCTTCATGGTGTGAGAATCAGTGCTGACAGCAGCAATAGCAGTGACTAATCCTAGGTCCATTCTAGTCAGAATAGCCAGGCTTATTAGTAACAAATGATGAGGGGAGAGGGGGTTGTGGCTCAGTGGTAGAGCACTCCTTTAGCACTTGCAAGGCCCTGGGTTCAATTCTAGCACAACATAAAAATAAATAAATAAATTAATTAATTAAATAAAATAAAAGTATTGTGTTTAATTACAATTAAAAATTCAAAATAAATTTTAAAAAAATGATTCCCCAAATCTCAGTGGCCTAATGCATTAAAAGTTTCTTTCTAACACCAAAATGTTTACTGCAGATGTGGACAGTTGCTCCCCATGTTCTTAGAATCTAGGATGCTTTAACTTTGTACCTACTATGTTACCCCAGGGTCCTTTGCATGACTTTAGTGGCAGGGAAGAGACAGTCTAAAGAATGCTAACAAGTTTGTGATGGTGTCATTCTGGAAGCGACACATTACTTCCTCTCAGATATAATTGGCTATAATTAGTCACATGGTCCTATCTACATGTGGACCTACAAATGTAAGCTTCCATACTTGGAAGTAAAGGAGTCACACAAAATGAAATAAGAATGTGAAGAGAGAGCCTACAGAATGGGGGGGGGAATCTTTATTACCTGCACCTCAGAGAGAGCAGTAGTCTTCAGGATATGTAAAGAAATCAAAAAACTTAACACCAGCTGGGTTTGGTGCTGCATGCCTATAATCCCAGCAGCTTAGGAGGCTGAGACAGGAGAATTGTGAGTTCAAAGCCAGCCTCAGCAACTATGAGGCACTTAGCAACTCAGTGAGACCCTTTCTCTCACTAAAAAACAAAATAGGTGTGTAGATGTGGCTCAGTGGTCAAGTTCCCTGAGTTCAATCACAGTATCAAAAAAAAAAAAAGAACTTAACACCAAAAACAAAATAAATAACCCAATAAATAAATGGGCAAAAAAATTGAATGTACACATCACAGAAGAAATACAAATGGCTAATAAATATATGAAAAAATGTTCAACATCTCTATAAATTAGAGAAATGCAAATTAAATCTACATTGAGATTTCATCTCACTCCAGTCAGAATGACAATTATCAAGAATATAAATAACAGTAAATGTGGTGAAAATGTGGGGGAAAAGGTACACTCATACATTGCTGATGGGACTGCAAATTGGTGCAAGTACTAAGGAAAGCAATAAGGGATTCCTCAGAAAACTTGGAATGAAACCTCCGTTTTATCCAATTATCCCACTCCTGGGCACATTACCATGAGATTTAAAATCAGCATACTATAGTGAAAACAGCCACATCAATGTTTATAGCATCTCAATTCACAAGAACTAAACTATGGAACCAAACAACATGCCTTTCAAAAGATGAATGGATAAAGAAAATGTGGTTTACATAATAATGGACTATTAGTCAGCCATAAAGAAGAATGAAATTATGACATTTGCCAGTAAATGCATGGAACTGTAGACAATCATGCTAAGGGAAACAAGTCAATCGCAAAAAATTAAAGGCCAAGTGTTTTGATATGCAGATGCTAACACACAATAAGGAGGGGTGTAAAGGAAAAAAAGAAAATTTCATTGTATTAGACAAAGGGGAATGAAGGGAAGGGAGGGACAATGAGAATAGGAAAGACAGTAGAATGGATCGGATATCATTTTCCTATGTTCATATATGAATATACAACCAGTGTAGCATCACATAATTTACAACCACAAAAATGGGAAGTTATACTCCATGCATGCACAATACATCAAAATACACTCTACTGTCATGTATAACTAAAAACAATAAATAAAAAAGAATTTAAAAAGAAGTGAAATATGACCAGACTAGTAATGTTCATCTTAACTGAATTAACTTTGGACTCACTGGTCTGGGGATTTCTACTCCTCCATCCCTTCCAAGGACCTCAGAAACACTAAAATGCTGGATGAAATTCCTTTGTGTTTTGAAATATCTAGAGTGGTTTTGGATTTCTACAGTAAATGCTGGATGAATCGGGTGTGTGTTGGTAGATTTATATCATTTTACTACTACCTGTCCTTATCATCTCTGCCTCCTAAGCCTGTCCTATATAAACTGCATATTCCAGGCTCCTTTACCTTCTGGCTTTGGTTAGGGCAGATCACGGGAGACTCCAGCAGGAGATGAGAAAACAGGAGTTGAGACAGATCAGATATTTATCTCTGCCTCCTTTCAACTCCCCACAAAACTGTGAGTTCTTGATTCTGCCCCCAACTCTGTAAGATCCTTTCATTAAACTTCCCCCCCCCATCTAAACACTTTGAGTATGATATCTGTTTTGACCCTGACTCATAGTAGGTGTTTAATAAGCAAAGTTTTTCGACTATAAGTCTAAAAAAGAGTAACAGACCATCTCCCATCTTCCAATTTTACTACAGCTAGAGGTCTTTCTAAGATGCACTTCTTCTGACTTAAAACATCAGTGGCTCTCATCTCTACCCATCACCACAGCCCCACTGTAAACTGCAGCCAGACAGGAGTAATTTCAGTTTCCTCTGAAATGTGTTCTCTTCCTCTGAGCCTCTGCACATGCAGAGTAGGCTGGAAGCTGCTCCCCACCCCGATTCTCATCAAAAAGTCACTTACCCTCAGAAGCTTTTCTGAGATGGTAAATACTCTCCCTTTGCAGTCTTTATGTACCATTATACAGAGAGAGAATTCACTGTTACTTTGTACTAGGACTGCCTACTTACCTGTGTCCTCCAAGACTGTAAGATCTAGAACAAGAAATGAGTCCTAGGACAGGAAATGAATCTTTCCCTCTCTCTGTCTGTCTCTTTCTCTCTTTCTGTGTCTCATTGATCTGTTGCTTTTATGTTTTTATCCATTCATTTGTAAGCCCCTGTGTGTATTATTCATTTGTATCTAGATCCCAGCATAATAGCCTGGCACACAGTAGGTCTTAGTAACTACAAATGTTGAATGGTTAAAACTCTCTCTTGGGCTTCTAAATCATATCTCTTTTTTGATTTTCCTCTTTCTCTGGCTCTTTGTTCTTAAAAGCCTTCACAATCAACTCCTCCTCTGTCTACCCATTAATTATTCTTCTGAGTAACTCATTTATATCTGCCTTTTGGACTTCAGCCATCAGTAAATACCACAATCCCCCAAAGCATATTTTCAATCTTAACCTTTCACATAAGCTAAAGCTGGCCCTCTCTCCCTGCAAGCAGTTCAGAAAAAGTCTCATTATTTCTCCATTCCAAACCTGTCCTCCTTCTGCTTCCAGTACTCAGTCCACCCAGTTGTCCAAGTGACAAACTTCAAAGTTCCCTAACCCTTCCCACTTTCCCCCTCTGTTCTGCTGGGCAACAAGTTTTACCCATTATCACATTTTACACTCTGTTTCTGGGTCTTTATTTTTCCTATTTCTTTTACCAAGAACACTTTCCCCCCACTTTATCTCAAATATTTTGCATTATTTGAAATTCAGAAAACTGGTCAATTTCAATTCATTACTTCTTCCTCCAACTTCTACCTAAATGAAATCTATGTTTGTCTTCTTGTTTGGGCACTTGTGGGATTTGTTTGTTTGTTTGTTTGTTTTTGCAGTTCAGGGGTTTGAACCCAGGACCTTGCACACATGCTAGTTAAGCACTCTTCTTTTGAGCTATAGATTCCCCAAACTTGTTAATATTTTGAGGCAGGATTTTGGTTTCTCAGGCTGGGCTGCCACTAGTGATCCTCCTGCCTCAGCCTCAGAGATGCTGGGCTTGATGGATAGCTGAGCCCAGTAGACTCCTATGCACCTGGCTTGATGCCATGTCTTTTAATGTTGGATCTAAACAGGTCTGCATCAGTAGAGGGTAAAATTCTTAGTTTTTTTTTTAATCATTTGGTCTAGCCTGTGATTGACATTTTATGCAATTAAAATATCTCATATAAATAAATGAATAAATGAATTAACTGGGAAAGAGAATATTTTCAATTACACCCCTCCAGAGGTTACTGCAAGAAAGTACTTGAGATTAAAGAATTAAAATCTTAGTTGAAAAACCTGAACTTTATGTAACCAAGTGAACACAAACTTTAACAAGATATTGCATGTGCTTATACAGGACAGGTAATTGCTATGCAAGTAGCAAGATTTTTTTTTTTTAAGCTTACCCTGCAGAATTTGATTTTAAGCATTTTCAGTTCCGAATATGGGCAAATTTTAAAATGGAAGGTTTGATTTTAACTCCTTCTATGCTCTTTTTTTACCCTGGGTGACAGGCATTAGATAAAAGAAAAAAAAAATTCCTGTATCAGTACAGGGCTGGGCACTTGAAAGGTCCTCAACACATTTTAATCCCTTTCCTTTTTCCTCTTCTTTATTTAGTATTTGAAGGTTCGCGAATATTGAGTATTTAAAAGAAGTTTTAGTTTTGGATTTCAATGTGACTAAAACAACGTCATATTCTGACAGTCCCTATTAACTCTGAAACCAAGGGAAAGAAATCGCTTGAAGGGGATGGGGAGAAAAGAGGCGGTGCAAAAACAGAAAGCAAAGGCGCCCAGGAAGGTGTAGAAGGAAGCTTTTTTGGCTGCATTTGTCTTTTTTAAGCCCAGAGAGGCATGACGCGCTAACTGCAGTCGTGGTTTAGTTTTTCCACAAGCCGCCTGCCAGCCATGAATCTCCCCGCCCTCCCCGTGCCTCCTGCTTCCGCCCAGCAGTGCGCTGCACATCGCGGCCGCTGGGGGCGTCCTGGCCCCAGTTGCTGAGGCTGAGACAGCCACCATACTCTGAGCTTTTCCACTCATAGCTCTCAGAAGGGTGGCGACAGCAGCGAGGTGTGCAACTAAGGACGCCCTTCCCTGGGCCAGCTGCAGCACAACCGCTCCTGGAGGTCAGCGGAGGTTGGTGCTGCAGGTGAGCTCCCGGCCTGGGCTTCCATGAGAGAGGGCAGCAGCATTCCCGCCAAGGCCAGCCTGTGCCCCCCCCCCCGCCAGGCCCCTGTGCACAGCTCACTGCCATAGCCCTGGATCTGGGCAGTTGTGGGGCTTAGCGGAGCTAAGGGGATTGCGCCCACCTGTGAAGCCCAGTCGCTGGCACCTGGCTCTCACAGTGTTAAAGAAGTTTAAGTTTAAGGTGGACTTCGAGCTCGTGGAGCTCTCTTCTGTACCCTATGTCAATGGGGTCCTCTTCTGCAAGATGGGGCTGCTGGACAGCAGCAGCTTCACACCAGAGTCCTCCAGGTAAGGCGCCCCCGGGACTCCTGCTCCTCCTGAGGTGCCACACCCCCTGCGCAGCCTTGGCTGGTTCATGGACAGCATCCCTTCCCTTGGCCACTTCATTCCAGCCCAGCAGCCAGCCTCCTGAGCTGCTGTCCTCCAGGGACCGGTCTGAAACCAGTCAGAAATGTATGGATCAGCACAAAGTGCTTCACAAATGGGTTTATCTAGGCTGGCCTTGACTTCTGCCATGGTTCCTGGTGACAGCTCTTCCCTCCCAATTCTCTAGGAATGGGAGAGATGGCCAAAGGGAGAGAGAGGATGCTTCTTGTTTTTCTTAAGAAGCATCAAGTGCTTCTTACAAAGTGGAATTGGAGCTGTTGTTAAAAAAAAAAATGACCAGAGCTGCTGGAGTTCTAAAAATCTGCTCTGAACAGCCTGTGCTTGGTGTCACTCTTCTTTCTGGTGGGCTAGGAGTGATTTTTCACGCCAAGATTGAGGCTGAGGTAGGCCAGGTCAGCTTTAATCTAAGGCAAGTTTTTCTAGCAGACGAGGCAACAGTCCATGTGACTAAAGATTGCACCTCCAGCTCCAAGCTAATGCTCATCAAATTACCTGTCTTGAAGTGACCACTGTGAGTCTCAATGTGGGGGACTTAGAACCAGGAGGGAAGCCCAAACTCTGTGCTCATTTTGAAATGAGTGTCTCCCTGTGTGCCCTGTGCACTCTCAAGTAGAGACATTAGTAGGTCCCAGAATGCAGCCAGGTGTGGCAATGTGGTTATTCACAGATTGACAGATTTGCCCTAGGGTGTTTTTTTCTTTTCAAGAAAATAGAAAACAACAACAACAAAAAAGTTTATAACTGAATTCCAGGTGCTAGAAGGAAGTTCTACTTCAAAGAATAGCCTAACAGTTACAAGAAACAGCCCCCTGGGAGACATCTTGCCTGGGAGACATCCTGCAACCATCTATCTCCCTGAGACATCCTTTGGCCATCTGTCTTCCTGAAACATCCTGCAGTTATCTCACCTTGTGAAGACATTCAGCAACTGCGGATAAGAGAGCTTCCCCATCCCCAGCATATAGATACCCCTGTGTGAACAATAAAGGTTTACAGCTTGATCAGAACTCCTGTCTTGCTGTCATCCTTCATGTCTCTTGTCCCTTTATTCCTCCCCCTCTAGGTTCCATGCCCACGTTAATGTGTCCTGCAGGTCGGGACAACTGAATTACTGAGTTCTTGAGGTCAAGGAGAAGGGTTAATAATCTTTGTTTAACCCACATTTACTGGTCAAAAACTTTTTTTTTACACTAAAACTATTGTAATTTCTTTTTTATCTGTCATCTCATTAAAATTGTAAAGGAAATAATGTCAATGGATTGTGGAATTGGAGCCAGAAAATTGTCCATTGTGAAAATATTAAAGTCTATGGGAGCCAAATAATGCCTGGTTGGATTAACCAAAGGATGTGTAAAGCACTATTGATTCTCAAAATTAATAAATAATCCAATGAGGATAATTTTAAAAATTAAATGTTGGTAACAAATCTGAGGATATTCAGCTAATTAATTATAGTACATGATTTTTAGACCACCTGTAAGAGAATACTGAAATACTATAATATTTCAAATTATATATATATATATATATATATATATATATATATATATATATGTGTGTGTGTGTGTGTGTGTGTGTGTGTGTGTGTGTGTGTGTGTGTGTAATACCAGCTCCCAAGGTAGGGAAAAGCCTATATCAATTCTGAATATACTGTATGTTAAAGTGACAGTCTTGTTTTGCTGCTAGGTTTTACCCACTGCCTGGAGCAGTTAGGTAAATACTCCTGGCCCAATGGTGACACCTCGTGTTCAGGATACTTGTTGGCTACCTTCTTAAGTCAGTTACTTAGTCATTGCAGGCAAACATATCCATTAGGCTTTTTGAATATAATTTTTTGGGGGGGTACCAGGGCTTGAACTCAGGAGTACTGGACCACTGAGCCACATCCCCAGCCCTATTTTGTATTTTATATTTATAGAAAGGGTCTGGCTGAATTTCTTAGCACCTCACCATTGCTGAGGCTGGCTTTTAACTAAGGATCCTCCTGAAATATACTATCGTATTTAATTCTCACAGCAAGCCTAGGGATCCACATTTTGTGAATAAATGATTCAAAGTCCCCACAGATGATATGTGTAATGCCAAGATTCTGATACAGGGGTAACGTCAAACAGGGTGATGCAAGAAAGGGGTAAAGTGTGTTCTGTGCTGAAGAGTTTCTAAATAGGCAGCTTCCTAATGGTTTTAAGGTGCAGTGGTATCATTAGATTTGTCCTCTCCAAGACTTGGAAATGAAAAACTATCCTGTGATAAGCTTCACCCTTTTTCTTTCAACTAACATCTGGCTTTAATCAAGGTAAACACAGGTAAGCATATTGCTTCATTTTGTTCTTTTTTTTACATTTTAGGCTGAATAGAGAATAAGAAAAGTTTGATTCTTGATTTATTCCCCCCTTTTTCCTCAATTTTTTAAAAAAGTTTTAATTTTTTTTTCAGAATATTATGTAATTGGAACTGAACAGTTTGGAGCCCTTTCAGACTGGCGTCTTTTGCTTAGTCATGTGCATTTAAGCTTCCTCTATGTCTTTACATGGCTTCCTAACATTTTTAGTGCTTAATAATATTCTGTTATCTAGAATTCAATTCATTTGTTTTCATCAGAACATCTTGATTGCTTCCAAGTTTGGGTAGTTATGAATAAAAAAGCTATAAACATGCATAGTTAGGGTTTTATATGGATATGTTTTCAATTCACTGGATTAAATACCAGAGAACATGACTTCTGGACAACATGGTAAAAATGTTGATAAAGGTGAATTGTTCACTGGAGGCCAATAATTAATATTCTGGTTTGTAAACATGTAACTTAAGGTCAAAAAAGTTAAATGACTTACTCAAATATTACACTAGTAATAAGTGATAGAGCAGGTCTAAACTTTGGCTTTTCTCCCTACTGGTCCAAGACTTTTTACTGTCTTATGTGGCTTCCTCATTACATGGCAGAGAAAAAGTTTAGATTTTTTACCCAGAGGTGTAAGTCTAAAATTATCACAAAGCTCAAAAAAGACTGCAGTAATGTCATCCCTAGAACTGGGTGGGGAAAAGGTACAAGCTAGAAAAGTATAATATTTTAAGACTTTCAATAGTGATGAGGATATTAAAGTTTCAAATAAACCCAAGAGTTATATTTATATTTGAAACTTGTTAAGTCGATAGTGAAAGAACAACTTATCCAAGGGATGAAAATACTTACAAATCCCATATCCCATAGGGTTTAATATCCAGAGTTGGACTGGGTTTGTGGCTCAGTGGTCGAGCACTTGCCTAGCATGTGTGAGGCTCTGGGTTTTATTTTCAGCACCAAATAGAAAACTAAATGAAATAAAGTAATTATGTCCAAATATAACTAAAAATATTTTTTAAAATATACCCAAAGTAATGGGCTGGGGTTGTAGCTCAGCGGTAGAGCACTTGCCTAGCATTTGTGAGGCCCTGCGTCACATAAAAATAAATAAGTAAAATTAAGGTATGTGTTGAACTACAACTAAAATATATATATATATATATATATATATATATATTTAAATCCAAAGTAAATAAGTACTCCTTTAACAAAACAACAATAAAATTTGATTAAAAAATGGGCAAAGGATTTTTCCAAAGAAGTTGCCCAAATGACCAATAAGCACAAGATGTACAGTATCACTTATAATTGGGGAAATAAAAATCAAAACTGAAATTAGGAACCACCTCACACCCATTAGGATTGGCTACTCTTCAATAATAATAATATTAACGAGTATTGACAAGGGAATGGAAAAATAGGAACCTTCTTGTGTTTTTGGTTGGGTAATGTAAAATAGTGCAGCCACTATGAAAAACAGTATGGCAGTTGATGAAGAAACTTAATAAGCAATTCCTTTGGGTATAAGTACCCAAAATAATTTATAACAAAAACCGAACAGGTATTTGGACACCCAGGCTCATAGCATTATTTGCATTAGCCAAAGGTGTAAGCATTTTAAGTGTCCATCAAAGGTAGAATGGATACACAAAATTTGGCATACACACATAGAGTAGAATAGTATTCATCCTAAAAAAGCAAGGGAATTCTGATACATCATTAATGACATTTAAGGATATGATGCTATGTGAACTAATTACAAATACTGTGTAATTCTACTTAACATTAGTTAATCTGACCCAGAGTAGTAAGATTCATAGAGAAAGAAAGTTAGATTGGTGATTGCCAGGGAATGAATAGTGAAAAAGGGAGGGGCTTAATGGAAATGGAGTTTTGGTTTTGTAAGATAAAGAGTTCTGAAAATTGGGCACACAACCGCATGACTGTAATTAAGCCACTGATCTGAACTGTACACTTAAAAATGGTTGTGATGGAGAGTGTTATGTGTATTCTACCACTAATTTAAGAAATGAGTAAATATTTTGACCAAGCCCCATATTTTTATAAGGCTAAGCTAATTATGTATGTGTTATTAAATTCAAGAAAACTACATAAGTGTTAAAAAGAATTTTCTTTAATACTCAATTTTTGATGAGTCCAGTCAGTCACTCTACTAACTAATTTGATTTAGTAGACATATAGCTTAGAATTATACAGTGATTAATTTTTATTTGACACTTTTGGAAAGTTCCTCCATCATAGTATAACTGTTTAACTCTGAGGCATTACCAAGTTGTTTTTCAAGATGCTGCACTAAGAAATGGTTTCTTGACAGAATGAATCAGTGAAAGCAAATGTGCTTCAGGTTGACTGGGTTCTGGGGGCTCAGGGTTCTACAAAATTTATATTTCAATCCAATATCATGGTAAAACATGTGAAGTTCAATGCCAGGACTCTTATGGTACAATAGGGGAACATGGAAGGTGCCAAAAGGACCCTCAGCAGAATCCTCACCATGGATGGGCACTGAGGACATAAAGCTATAGTGGTGCTGTGATGTGCCTGGCCTCCTGTGAAGACACAGAAACTGTGAAACTGCTGGTTTATTGGCAAAGTGAAAATGGCTCCAAAATTTAATTTCGTTTTTATCACTCGCCAGTATGGTGACTGGAACCCAGGAGCATTCTACCTCTAAGCTGTATACCCAGCCCTTTTTACAAACTTTATTTTGAGACAGGGTCTTGCTAAGCTGTCCAGGTTGCCCTCAAATTTGAAATCCTCATGCCTCAGCTTCCTGAGTAGTTGGGATTATAGGAAGGTCAAGGTCAATTTCTGGTTTTTTATGTTTTTTTAATTTTTATTTTTATTTTATGTTATTTATTTATTTATTTATTTAGTACTCAGGATTGAACTCAGGTGCGCTCAACCACCAAGTCTCATCACCAGCCTTTTTTTTTTTTGTATTTTATTTAGAGACAGGGTCTCACTGAGTTGCTTAGCCCCTTGCTTTTACTGAGGCTGTATTTAAATTTGAAATCCTCCTGCCTCAGCCTCCCAGGCTGGTGGGATTACAGGCATGCTCCACAGCACCAGGTAGAAGGTCAATTTCTTCATGTGAAATAATCAGGCAGATCTGTGGCAGGGCTGCTTAAGCCTGTGGATAGAGATCCATATATTTATTTTTTGTCTCCACCTTTTTTTGTATCCCTATTTTATGTTACCTGTCCTTACAATACACTCAATCATGTACATGCAGCAAGGCCTGCAAATATAGACACCACCCATTAGTCAGTGGTGGACTGCTCTTACTAAGTGAAAAAGAAACAATCCAAAAGTTTTCTAGGATAAGAGTGGAGGTTGCCAGAGACTGGGAGTTACCTTTATTAAGCGTGAAAAGTTGCAATTTCCCAAGATGGAAATGTTCTGAAGATGGATGGTGGTGATGGTTGTATAAATGTGAATGTACTCAATGCCATGAAACTGTAGAGTTCTAGTTAAATACTAAATATTGTTAGTATTTTACTAATATATATATATATATAATAAGTCTGATTCAGAAAGTCAAGGTTGAATGTTTTATCTCATAGAAGGAAGCTTGACCAAAAAAAGGGGAAAAAGTGAGGGAGGAATCCTGTGAAAATAGAAGGGAGATCAGTTGAGCAAAGGATGAGGAGGGAGAAGGAATGGGAAAGGAGAGGAACAATGGAATGAAATTGACCATATTATGCTTTGTACATGTGAAGGCACCACAGTGAATTTGACCTTTATGTTTACATATAAAGAACTAAATTTTAAAATTATAAATAAATAGAAGGAAGACCATTAGAGTAGAAGGGAAATAGGAGGAGGGAGAAGGAGAGGAAAAGAGGAAGTACTGGGGACTGAAGTGGAGAAAATTTTATTCCATGATATATAATTATGTCAAAATGAGCCCCACTATTATGTGTAACTATAATATACTAATAAAACATTCAGAAGTAAAAACATATGTTGTGTTGATGAAAATTTACTACTGATATACCACTCTTTAAAATGCCTTTTTTTAATTGATTTTTTGTATGACCAAGGAATGCATTACAATTCGTATTACACTTACAGAGCACAGTATTCATATCTCTTGTTGTATATAAAATATATTTACACCAATTTGTGTTTTCATACAAGTACTGTGGTAATGATATGCAAATATAAATCAAATGTTATTCAAGTCAAAATGTCTGACTTTCTGTCATCTCATTTTTCCCTTTTCTGGTTGAATCCTATCACTCCTATTTCAAAAATTAGCTCACATTCCACTTTTTCTAAGTAGTGTTATCTAATTTCTCAGCCAGAATTAACAGTTCCATTTTTTTGTTTGAACTTACACTTAACCAGTAAGGGAAAAGAGCATATGACTCAGTAAGTCCTAAGGGTATATATGCTAGAGAAATGAAAATGAAATGTTCACATAGAAACTTGCACATGAATTTCATATGACATTATTCATAAGAGCCACAAATATGTAAATGACCCCAGGATCTCTCAACCGAATAAAATGTGGTGTATCCATAAAAGGGAATATTATTTTGCAATAAAAAATGAAGTACTGATACATGCTTCACTGTAGGTGAAACCCGAAAACATAATGTTAAGAAGCCAATCACAAAAGACCACATACTGTATGATTCCATTTCTATGAAATATCTGGAGAGTCTGGGGTTGCGGCAAAGGAGGGGAGAAAACTGAAGAATAAGATGGAGGAGAGCAGCAGGTGGCCATGCCATGATCCTGACCCCAGAAGACTAAGAGCAAGCAAGCAGGACCACCTGTACTAGGAGTGCTACAGGGACATGTCAGGGAGGAGAGGATCTCCAACTGCATCCTCACCAATGCCTACCACCTTGGCATCCTGCAAAACTGGGCAGCTCTGCGAGGCAAGGCCTTGTTGGAGGTGGGTGCAGGCACCGGCATTTTGAGCATATTCTGTGCCCAGGCTGGTAGCGCCATTTGGCAAGAGGCCCCAGAGGTAGGGAGGCTCAAAGGGCTGTAGGACCAAGTGCATGACCTGCAGGGTCAGGTGGAGATGGTGGAGTTGCCAGAGCAGGTGGATGCCATCTTGAGCGAGTGAATGGGCTATGGACTTCTGCATGAGTCCATGCTGAGCTCTGTGCTTCACCTACAGACCTAGTGGCTGAGGGAGGGCAGTATTCTCCTATTGGCTTCCACTGAGCTCTTTGTAGCCCCCATCAGCGACCAGATGCTGGAGTGGCGCCTAGGCTTTTGGAGCCAGGTGAAGCAGCACTAAGGCATGGACATGAGTTGTCTAGAGAGTTTCACCACAAGCTGCCTCATGAGCCACTCAGAGATCTTGGTGCAGGGTCTGTCCAGCCAGGATGTGTTGGCCTGGCTGCACCACTTTTCTCAGCTCCAGCTGGACTGCGCTGTCCTGGAGCTGGAGCTGGAGGCAAGGTGAGTGGGCGATTTCATTACAGCTGTTATGACTGGGTGCCCATGCATGGTTTGGCCTTTTGGTTGCAGGTGATCTTCCCTGGGGTAGATTCGGAGAAACCCCTGGTGCTGTCCATCTCCCCTTTTCACCAGACCACACTCTGGAAGCAGGCACTCCTCTACCTAAAGAAGACAGTACAAGTGGAGCAAGGCAGGGATATTTCAGCATAGATCACGCTGCTGCCCTCCCAGGACAACCCTCTTCACCTGTGCTTTTTGCTGCTCTACGAAATGGGGGACAAGGAGGAAAAGACCAAAGACTTTGACATGGGGGGACTGAGTGTTGCCTTTTCTCCCAGCCACCTCCCAAGGCAGCCTGGCCTGTTTGGGAGAGGCATAGGGAGGTCGGAGAAGAAAGGGAGATCCCATGTGTAAGTAGGGGACTATTTCTCTTTTCTCTCATGGTTTTTGGGGAGAGAGAGTGACTTCAGACTTCATTAGAGGAGATTCTTCTGGCAATTTATAAAGTGATCTCCTCAACTATGGATACAGCATGCTTATTGATAGGCTTTTAAGCCTTAAAAGCATGTAGTAACAAACACTTGTATTTCCATTTCTTTTCTTTCATGGAGGAAAAAAAAGAGAGATAAAATGTCAGTTGATGGTAGGTCCCATGCACAAACTAAACACTTCACACCTTATCTAAGTCTGCAGCTGGAAAAAAGGTATAAGAGTTTAGTTTCACTCCAAAAGTTTCAACTATGACTTAACCTCTCCAGATCCTTAATTTCTGTGTCTGAATTTCCTCCATTACTAGATGCCTATAGGCTATGGTACTTGTTCCTTCTTGTTTTCTAAATAAAACTCATTACTGGTAATTAAGGGGTGGAGATGAGGAAGTAGTTTATATAGCCCAATTTCTACTACATTTATTGGGTGCTAAAGTTTATGAACACATGGAAATGGACTTTATATAATTATATAGCATACCTAAGAATTTCAATATACCTCATTTAGGAGGAAAAAGTCTGAAAAACTACGAAGTAGTATGGATTTTAAAAATTCTTATTACTATTGAAACTGAAACAAGAAAATGTATTATTGTATTCCATAATATTAAAGTAATTATAAAACAAGCTGATAGAGAAGGTTTCTGGACCTAAACCCAGGCCTTATTCATTACCATGGGTACATTATTTAAGCTCACTAAAATAAAGAAAATACATTCCAAGCTAAAAAAGTGTAGTCAATTTAAACATGTGGAGGGATTAAATGACTTGACCTATCTACATCTTGTGAAAGTTTCTTTCTATTCTTTTTTAACTTTTTTTTTAAATCACCCACATGTGAAAGTTGTGAATTTGGGAAAATGACTTGTAATGAAGTGTGAGTCATGTTGTCCAATTCATTCAACAGATGTTTTTCTCCTTATCTCTATGGCAAATAAAACATTTACATTCCTATTATTTTTAGGGATTAAGTAAGATTTGTGTGCTGTTTATAAGTTATAATGCTTTTTGCCTTTTTAATTTCAGTTCTTAAGTACTTTAAACCCTTTAGAACATAGCTTTAGGGCAATTCAAAGGACTAAAGTTATGGTTTTTGCATATTAGTAGCTTTTATATGCTAATAGAAAAAGTGTGGAAATTGTGTTCTTAAGTACTCTAGCATTTTATTTATTGTAACTTGCATTCTCTTTTCTTCATTGCATATTAAAGTATTTAAGTCTAAAAATAAAAATAAAAGAAATATCTGGAAAAAGCAAAATCTTAGAAGCAAATGGTAGATAAATTGTTGTCACTTGAGTCTGAGGGGTGGGAGGGAGGGAGGTACAGAATGACTACTAATGATTGCAAGCTTTCTTTTGGAGGTAACAAAAATGTTCTAAAATTGATTATGGTGATTTCACAAACCGAATATACTAAAAACCATTAAAAACATCTTTTAAATAGATAAATTGAATATTATGTGAATTATATCAAAAAAGTTGTGTTAAAAAACAAGTGTTTTGTGACTAATTCCCATCAGGCACAATCTAATTCCTTGGACAAGTGCATTCTTTTATTTAACAAATACCTGTTGAATATCTACTAGATACTATTTCAGAAATTAAACTACTTGTTATTTTTTGCTTTTTTTAATACTCTGAAATTATTTTTCTTGGTGTTTATTCTCCTATCTGTACAATGTATAAAGATTTTATTATTCTGTTTATCTTGATTTCCATAATCTATATAGTGGCTATTATTTTTATTAAGTTTAGTTATTTAGGATCAGATTATGTATCTAAATTCTATTAGAAATTTTTAACTTGTATGGCAGTTTATACTCAAGAGCAAATGTTATCATGTGTCACGTTAGACAGTGAGTTTTATGTTTATTATTCCTAGCAATATATCCATTATGGATCGAATAAAAGAATTTCTTTTTTTCTTAAGTGATTCTGAGCATTGTCCTCCAGCCTCTGTCTTAGGGTTTTTGGAACAAAGTTTTTCAAGTTTGACATTTCCCACTTTTGACAGATTTGCTAAGACATGGACAGAACCATGAAGGAATGTGAAAAACATAGTGTCAAGCAAGAGAGAAGAGAATGTTTTTGGATATAGTGGGTGACAAAAATGGAAAGTGTATTGAGTGTTAGATTTTGTGTGGATGCCAACATAAAAATTGGGCTTACTTCTTTTAGGTGCAGGACAGGCTGAGTAAGCTGTCTGCAGGGCATGCCAAACAAAGTTAGCTGCAATATGACCTGGCCTCTCAAACCCTCTGTCTGGTTCTTTATTCCCTGTTTGCTTCAAGCACAAATGCCCAAGCCCCCACTCAAAGATGAGCACTTTGCCCCAAACTCAAGGCTGAACACTCAGCCTACCACCACTCAAAGCCGAACACTTAACCCCCTTGTGCCAACAACAAAGCTTGCAGACCCAGAAACCCCATTAGATTTGGGCTATAAAAACTCTCTCTTTCTTGGCCCCTCTCTCTCTCTCTTGCTATCTCTCTTGCTTTCTCTGTCTCTCTCTTGCACTCACTCTCTTCTCTTTCTCTCTCTCTCTTTCTCCCTCTCTCTCTCTTCTCTTTCTTTTCTCCTCTGTTGCACTGCTGTAATAAAAATCTCTTGGTTGCTCTGAGTGTTGTGATCACTTTCCTTTCATTGGTGCCTAATCCTGGGAGAGGGTTAAAACTCACTTTTGGGTCCCTCTACTTTCAGAAGTGCTACTCACTGGACAGCCTGAACCCATTTTTTCAACCACCAGAACTCCATCCACCACCGGCCTTCGATTGGTGAGTTTCTCCTTCCTGGAGTCCTAAACCCAATGGTGGTGGCAGCAGAATTTGACCTTTGATCCTCCAGCAAACCTCTTTACCCACCTGCTTGGAGGAAAACACCACACCACAGCCTTTAAGGCCATGTTGGCCCTCAGGGACTTCTTCCTTGGGCAGATTAGACTCTTGGTTTCGAAATTATTCCTCTTCCCAGCTGGTAGTTTACCAGCATAGGCTTTGTAGAACTCCTTCAAAGGACTGTGTTACCTCCAGGGACACATAACAGAGAACCAACCATCACACCCCACCCAGACCTTCACAGTTTTTGTGGCTCTCATAAAGTCCTAGTCCTCACCTTCAAGACTTGGCTTCTAGAGAGATGCTTACCCTCGACTTCCTCTCTCTTCCTCTGTCTCTCTCTTTCCCCTCTTTGTGGCCCTGGGATTATCTGGCCTCTCCAGGAGGGATCCCAAAAAGCCTTGGCCAAGGTCTCCCATGGCTCTGGCTCCATCCAGGAGGAGAGCTTTAACTGTCCGGATTTGGTGATGACCAATCTCTGCAGCTCGAACCTGCCACTAAGGCGCTCCTGATTTTTTGCTCTAGTGGAGATGCCCCTTTTGCCAATAAATCAGTTTACTCCTTCTCTCTTATATTATATTTTTGTCTCCTTCCTTCTCCCCTATACTACTTTGCATCCTCTTCTCTTCTCCTTATTCTACATTGGTGACATGGGTAATGTGTCCTCTGTGCTGGTCGACTCTCCCCTATAATGCCTCTTGGATAACCTCAAAACCCTCTCCTTGACACCAGACATCAAACTCAAAAGAACTGATCAAATATAGCACCCAGTCCTGGCCCACTTATCCCTTAAACAACCAAAGTAGATGGCTCCCTTTTGGGTCTCTGGGTCCCTCCATTCTAAGGGATCTCTACAATTGCTGTGAGCATTAAAAAAAAATGGGTAAAGATCACTTTCTCCTTGCTCCATTCCAATCCTGCTCTCTGCACCTCTTCCAAACCTCTACAAATTCTTTCAGCTTGCAAATCAACCATAAATGGATTTGTCCCCCAACCATCTATCTCCAACTTTCTTCTCCTCTGCACTCAACCACTACTTTTGACCCTGCTAATGAACCTCCATCCTATCGCCTAGCTCGAGTAAGTCCTCACTCTCAACCATCTGCCCCAGACTCTCTGCCTTCACTCTCACCTCAGTAAACTGCTTTCACCCCTCCAATTACTAGATAAAAAATGTACATTACCACCCTTTCTCAGACTCTTGCCCCCTTACTGAGGTAGCAGTTACTAAAGGACTCCCTCCACCCACTCACTTCTCTCTTCTTTTGTCAGTGCCCACACCCAGTCCCACCAGGTCCTCTTACCAGCTAATTCAAAGCTCAAACTAGCTGAGGAGAGCCCTCAGACCTCTATCCAAGATCTGGTAAAAATGGCCTTTAAAGTTGTCATCATTAAAAACAGGTTACTAAGAATTAAAGTCCCTTACAGGCTTTTTGATATATTCACTCCCCTCTTCCCCTCTTCTCTACCTGTTCTTCTGCTCAAGTTTTCCTTGCTAGAGAAAATCCCAAAACTTTTTCCCATTATTCTTTTACATCTTCTTCTTCATTCTTAGATGGATGGGAGATTCTTTCATCCCCACCTTCCCATCTTCCCCCTCCCTACCCAGGCCAACAGAAAAGTCTTAACTGACCTTCTCCAGCAATATTCACCATTCGCTAATTTTAGGACTTTCAGCAAAAGAATCTCTACAAAAGAGTTCCGTGTAGATAAACTTGCTATTTTCATGTTGCCCTGTTTTACTTGGCTACTGTCTGGAAAAAATCAGCACTCCAGGTCCTGGACACCCCCTTACTAGTTTTTCATAAGATATGTGAACAAGGCCTTTGGCCTTGTTCACAGTGCTGACTACATTTTTAAGATAAGAGAGTTACTATTTGGGCTAAATGGTAACAGCTGTGAGGGGGAGGAAAAAAAGATAAGAAAAAGCTCTCCCCTTCCCAGGTGTCCTTGAAGGGTTAACTTGCCCAGAACAAAAAAATATAAAAATTAAAAAAACCTGCTTTTTATGAAATTTTGCAGACTGTGAACTTTTGAGCCCTTTCCCTTACATGCTGGGTGCAAAATTCTGAAACTACCTAAACTTGGATTTAAGGGGATTTATTGATTACAGCAGAAGCTGTGCCCTCTGAATCTTGATGAAACCAAATAAAACTGTTCCTCTATCTTCACTGCTATCTTAGGTGCCTTGCCTTGTCCGTCCCTACAACAATATAATTCTATACATTTAAACATTGTTTATGTTTTCATTAAATGGTAAACAAATGTGATTAATTGTGTACTGCAAATAACAAAATATCTCTTATTAAATTGGAATAATTTGCCTAAATTCAGAAATTGCAAGGATTATTTCAAAGTGTGAATAAAGAAAGAGTTAACAGATGGGAAAGAGAAATTAAAAGGTTCTAAGTATGGATTTAATAGAAGAAAATGTGTTTCTGGATAAGAGAGTCTATTAAGTAAATAAGAGCATTTAAGCAAGTGATAAAGAAGGTCTGTTTACATTGGTTATGTTTGTAAGTTTTTTGAGCAAGTAATCTTGAAGGAACTAAGGATTATACAACTATGGTTAAACAATAACTGTTATTTTGCAATATTGTAATATGTTATTTCTTTAAGAGCCAAACTTGATTATATAAAAACATCAATGTAATTGTGGTACTATTACTCTTCTTTGTATATTAAATGTCTTCATATATTCCAGGTATAAAAGTCTTTAAAATAGAGGCTTTAAAAAAATTATATGAAGCTGATGTTCTCCAGAAGGATGAATGGTAATTTTAGGCTTATAAAAATTACAAATTGGAGATTTATTTGTATCATTTAATGTTCTATAACTGGACCTGTTATGAATAAGATTAATATAAAGTTCTATACACTGGGTACAATTTAAATGTAATATCATATTGTGTTAGCTAGTATTCATGTGACATCAAGCAACAATATATGTAAACTTTATAAAATAATATTTAAAAAAATATCAACTTCAATACTAGAACACTTTACCTAAGATTTATAAAGTGCCATGGCTTATCTGAAATAAGGCTATGCCTTACATCATAGTACATGTCAGAATGACTCCAAAGTAAGACAAACTTCAGCTAAAGCCCAATACTCTTAATTTAAGGTGAAACTAACATTGCTGGATGTTTATAATCAAGACTTAAACTTAAATTAAAATAGCCAAGAAAACCAATATTTGGCTCTGGCCCTCTGAGTCAGTCTGAAATTCAGCAAACAGGGAAATTCTCTAAAGCATTTTGCAACTCTAAGTCATATAACCTTCTGATCAGAAAGACTATTGAGAGCACTGGAGATTAAAAAGCCAATTAGTGCATTTGCTATGAAGAGGAGGTTCATTAGAGATAAGAGACATCCCTGATGCTTGCAAGGGAAGCCACATGGTCTAGCAAGACCTGGACCCATCCTAGCACAAATGGCACTAGCAGAACTAAGAAGCTGTTCTCAAGTTCCCCCACAAGTGACCTCTATGGGAACTCGGCTGACTCTTCACAAAAGATAGAAACAAAGTCATTTTTGACCAGTTTGATCTTAAACACCTACCAAACAGTTAAGCCAAAACACAGTTATTCCTAGGAGTAATGAAGGACAAGAACAGCTAGAAAAGAGGAGAAAGCAACCAGGCCAACAGTCTCCATTGGAAATGTTCAGTCAAATATGACCTTGGCTCCACCCCCTAGCAGGACCCCTATTAGTTCTCTTTATGTTTCTTCTAATAGGACCATTGAATTGCCTATAGAAGTTCCTGCAAGATCAGATAAATAAATTCACCAACCAGTGTCAATCAACTACCAGCCCCTGATGCCCAAGACAGAGACCTGGGACTCATGACCAACTCCTCTAACTCCAGAGACTCTGTGCATATCTAAAACTCCATCTAACCCCTTTTTCCAGTGATTGGCTCCCACCTATCAAGAAGAGAAGCCTGGCCCAGTGGGCATAGCTCCACCTACTGGAAAAGAAGTTAATCGAGCTCTATGACTGCATTTATTATTATTATTATTTTTCAATGATTATTATTAGTACTTTATTTATTTATTTATTTATTTTTTCTTTTTCTATTTTTTTACTTTTTTATGTTGATTTAGTTGTTGTTCTTTAACTTTCTTATTAATGGTTTCAATTTTTAAATACTTTTTATTCTATTATGGTTACTATTATTTTTTAAACTTTAATTTTCATTTTTTATTATCACTATAATTTATTTTTTGTTTTAAATTTTTAATTTTTCGTTCTTTTTTTTCTTTCTTTTCACTTTTTTCTTCTGTCTTTTCATTTCTTTTCAATTTTCTTACTTCGCCTTTCCTGAATTCTACCTGCCTACACTCATTCTCTTTAGTGACTTCTTCCCTTCCCTTCTAATATCTCTCCTCCAAAGCATCAAATAAATTTATAAGAGTAAACAGTAACTCAGCAGTCAAACAGAACAAGAAGTAACATGAGCATAAAAAAGCAAGGAAGAAAAGGAGTACAAACAATGAAGGACAGCCTAAATATTCAGGAGGACTTAGAGTCATCAGAAAAATGACCATATAAAGAACTCAAGGAACACCTTAGACAGATGGAAAAGAACCTTAAAGATCACATTGAAAGTGAATTACAGAAACAGATAAAAGAAAAAGTTAAGCATCTTTATCAGGAAATAGAGATTATTAAAAAAAATCAAACTGTAATTCTAGAAATGAAGAAAACGATAAACCAAATTAAAAACTCAATCGAGAGTATCACCAACAGAGTGGAGCAAGTAGAAGCAAGAACGTCAGATAATGAAGACAAAATATATCATCTTGAAAGGAGTCTAGCCAACTCAGATAGGCTGGTAAAAAATCACGAGAAAAACATCCAAGAGATTTGGGATAATATAAAAAAACCAAATTTACGAGTCATTGGAATAGAAGAAGGAACAGAGATTAATACCAAGGGAATGAGTAACCTGCTGAATGAAATAATTACAGAAAACTTTCCAGAAATAAAAAAGGAAACAGATATACAAATTGTAGATGCATACAGGACACCGAGCACACAAAATCACAGTAGACCAACGCCAACACACATTGTTATGAAGATATCCAACATACAGAACAAAGAGAAAATATTAAAAGCTACAGGAGAAAAGAGGGAGATTACATTTAGGGGTAAACCATTAAGGTTAACAACGGATTTTTCATCACAGACACTGAAAGCGAGAAAATCCTGGAACAACGTATTTCAAACATTGAAAGACAATGGTTGCCAACCAAGAATTTTGTATTCAGCAAAATTAAGCTTCAGGTACAACAACGAAATAAAAATCTTTCAGGATAAACAAAAGCTAAAAGAATTCGTAGCCAGAAAACCAGCATTGCAAAGCATCTTGAGCAAAACATTACATGAGGAAAAAATGAAAAACAATAACCAAAACCATCAGTGGGAAGTGCCTCTATAAAGCCAGAGGGCGGGGGGAAAGCTAATCTAGGAGAAACAAACTAAAAGAGGATAAATAATCAAACATGGCTGGAAGTACAAACCATACATCAATAGTAACTCTAAATGTTAATGGCTTAAACTCTCCAATAAAGCGACATAGGCTGGTAACATGGATTAAAAAAACAAACCCAACAATATGCTGCCTCCAGGAGACACATCTGATTGAAAAAGACATACACAGGCTGAAGGTGAAAGGTTGGGAAAAAATATACCACGCACACGGTCCTCGCAAGCAGGCAGGAGTGGCCATCCTCATATCGAATAAAATCGACTTCAAGACTAAATTAATCAAAAGGGATAAGGAAGGACATTATATACTGTTAAAAGGAACCATTCACCAACAAGACATAACAATTATCAATATTTATGCACCAAATAATGGGGCTGTGACATTAATGAAAGAAATTCTCCTCAAGTTCAAGAATCAAATAGACCACAATACAATAATTATGGGTGACTTAAACACACCTCTCTCACCATTGGACAGATGTTCCAAACAAAAGTTGAATAAAGAAACTATAGAACTCAATATCACAATCAACAACCTAGACTTAACTGAAATATATAGAATATATCATCCAACATCAAGTGGCTATACTTTTTTTTTCAACAGCACATGGATCCTTCTCAAAAATAGACCATATATTATGTCATAGGGCATCCCTCAGTAAATATACAGGGGTGGAGATAATACCATGCATTTTATCTGATCATAATGCAATGAAAATGGAAATCAGTGATAAAAGAAGGAAGAAAAAATCCTACATCACATGGAAAATGAACAATATGTTACTGAATGATCAATGGGTTACAGAAGACATAAAGGGGGAAATCAAAAAATTCTTAGAGATAAATGAAAACACAGACACAACATATCAGAATCTATGGGACACAATGAAAGCAGTTTTAAGAGGGAAATTCATTGCCTGGAGATCATACCTCAAAAAAAGGAAAAACCAAAAAATAAATGAGCTCACACTCCATCTCAAAGACCTAGAAAAGGAAGAGCAAAACAACAGCAAATGTAGCAGAAGGCAAGAAATAATTAAAATCAGGGCGGAAATCAACGAAATTGAAACAAAATAAACTATTGAAAAAATTAACAAAACTAAAAGTTGGTTCTTTGAAAAAATAAATAAGATCGACAGACCCCTAGCCATGCTAACGAAGAGAAGAAGAGAGAGAACTCAAATTACTAACATACGGGATGAAAAAGGCAATATTACAACAGACACAACAGAAATACAGAAGACAATTAGAAATTATTTTGAAAACCTATATTCCAATAAAATAGAGGATAGTGAAGACATCGATAAATTCCTTAAGTCATATGATTTGCCCAGACTGAGTCAGGAGGATACCCACAACTTAAACAGACCAATATCAATAGAAGAAATAGAAGAAGCAATCAAAAGAATTCCAACCAAGAAAATCCCAGGACCGGATGGGTATAGAGCGGAGTTTTACAAAACCTTTAAAGAAGAATTAATACCAATACTTTTCAAGTTATTTCAGGAAATAGAAAAAGAGGAAGCTCTTCCAAATTCATTCTATGAGTCCAACATCACCCTGATTCCGAAACCAGACAAAGACACCTCAAAGGAAGAAAACTACAGACTAATATCTCTGATGAACCTAGATGCAAAAATCCTCAATAAAATTTTGCTAAATCGGATACAAAGGCACATCAAAAAAATTGTACACCATGATCAGGTAGGATTCATCCCTGGGATGCAAGGATGGTTCAATATACAGAAATCAATAAATGTTATTCACCACATCAATTGACTTAAAGATAAGAACCATATGATCATCTCAATAGACACAGAAAAAGCTTTCGACAAAGTACAGCATCCCTTTATGTTCAAAACATTATAAAAACTAGGGATAACAGGATCTTACCTCAACATTGTAAAAGCTATTTATGCCAAGCCTCAGGCTAGCATCATTCTCAATGGAGAAAAATTAGAGGCATTCCCCCTAAAATCTGGAACAAGACAGGGATGCCCTCTATCACCACTTCTATTCAACATAGTTCTCGAAACACTGGCCAGAGCAATTAGACAGATGAAAGAAATTAAAGGCATAAAAATAGGAAAAAAAGAACTTAAATTATCACTATTTGCAGACGACATGATTCTATACCTAGAAGAACCAAAAGGGTCCACAAAAAAACTACTAGAACTAATAAATGAATTCAGCAAAGTGGCAAGATATAAAATTAACACGCATAAATCAAAGGCATTTCTGTATATCAGCGACAAAACTTCTGAAATGGAAATGAGGAAAAACACTCCATTCACAATATCCTCAAAAAAAAATAAAATACTTGGGAATCAACCTAACAAAAGAGGTGAAAGATCTATACAATGAAAACTACAAAACCCTAAAGAGAGAAGTAGAAGAAGATCTTAGAAGATGGAAAAATATACCCTGTTCATGGATAGGCAGAAGTAACATCATCAAAATGGTGATATTACCAAAAGTTCACTATAGGTTTAATGCAATCCCAATCAAAATCCCAATGGCATTTCTTGTAGAAATAGATAAAGCAACCATGAAATTCATATGGAAAAATAAAAGACCCAGAATAGCAAAAGCAATTCTAAGCAGGAAGCGTGAATCAGGCGGTATAGCGATACCAGATTTCAAACTATATTACAGAGCAATAGTAACAAAGACAGCATGGTACTGGTACCAAAACAGGCGGGTGGACCAATGGTACAGAATAGAGGACACAGAGACTAATCCACAAACCTACAACTATCTTATATTTGATAAAGGGGCTAAAAGCATGCAATAGAGGAAGGATAGCATCTTCAACAAATGGTGCTGGGAAAACTGGAAATCCATTTGCAACAAAATGAATCTGAATCCCCTTCTCTTGCCATGCACAAAGTTAACTCAAAGTGGATCAAGGAGCTAGATATCAAATCAGAGACTCTGCGCCTGATAGAAGAAAAAGTTGGCTCCGGTCTACATATTGTGGGATCCGGTTCCAAATTCTTTAACAGGACACCCATAGCACAAGAGTTAAGAACAAGAATCAATAAATGGGACTTACTTAAACTGAAAAGTTTTTTTCTCAGCAAGAGAAACAATAAAAGAGGTAAATAGGGAGCCTACATCATGGGAACAAATTTTTACTCCTCACACTTCAGATAGAGCCCTAATATCAAGAGTATACAAAGAACTCAAAAGATTAAACAATAAGAAAACAAATAACCCAATCAACAAATGGGCCAAAGACCTAAACAGACACTTCTCAGAGGAGGACATACAATCAATCAACAAATATATGAGAAAATGCTCACCTTCTCTAGCAGTCAGAGAAATGCAAATCAAAACCACCCTAAGATACCATCTCACTCCAGTAAGACTGGCAGCCATTATGAAGTCAAACAACAATAAGTGTTGGCGAGGATGTGGGGAAAAGGGTACACTTGTACATTGCTGGTGGGACTGGAAACTAGTGCAGCAAATTTGGAAAGCAGTATGGAGATTCTTGGGAAAGCTGGGAATGAAACCACCATTTGACCCAGCTGTTGCCCTTCTCAGACTATTCCCTGAAAACCTTAAAAGAGCTTACTACAGGGATACTGCCACATTGATGTTTATAGCGGCACAATTCACAATTGCTAGACTGTGGAACCAACCCAGATGCCCTTCAATAGATTAATGGATAAAAAAAATGTGGCATTTATACACCATGGAATATTATGCAGCACTAAAAAATGACAAAATCATGGATTTTGCAGGGAAATGGATGGCACTAGAGCAGATTATGCTTAGTGAAGCTAGCCAATCCCTAAAGAACAAATACCAAATGTCTTCTTTTATATAATGAGAATAACCAGGATCAGAGCAGGGAGGAAGAGCAGGAAGGAAAGATCAACATTAAACAGATACAATAGGTGGGAGGGAAAGGGAGAGAAAAGGGAAATTGCATGGTAATGGAGGGAGATGCTCATTGTTATACTAAATCACACATGACCAACTCCTCTAACTCCAGAGACTCTGTGCCTATCTAAAACCCTCTCTAACCCCTTTTTCCAGTTTTCACAACCTCTTTTTCACATCCTAGGAATGAGAACTACTGTTCAGCAGGTCCACTCTGCTTGTTCAGTCTGCTCTTCAGTATCCCCCCAAGGAAGAAACATACCTAAACTCCCCACACATTAGATGAGGAGCCACTAGCCAGGCAAAGACTGGTAGATCAACTTCACTCACATGCCTAGGAACAAAAAGCTTTGCTACCTACTTACTTTGGTTGATACTTTTTCAGGTTGGATAGATGCCTTCCCTACATCCAGAAAAATTCCTGACACTTGCCTCCATCTTCATTTAGGGGATCATTCCCAGGTTAAGAATTCCTGCCTCCATCCAGTCAGACAACAGTCCTGCCTTCACTTCTCAGGTTTTTCAACTAGTCTCCAAAGGCCTCAATATCACTTGGAGGCTCCACATCCCCCACCAACCCCAGTACTCTGGTAAGGTTGAGATGCCTAACAGCATTCTCAAGGATCATCTCACTAAACTTGCTTGAACTCAGGCTCTTCTTGCCCAATTTCCTACTGTTGGCCTTCACCTGAATTCAGATAGACCCAAGAGCCCCCTCAGGCCTTAGCCCCCTTGACCTATGGGTTCCCTTTCTTAACCACCCAAAGCTTTCCAATCACTATTTCTCCCCTTGTGTCCTGCCTGTCCTATCTCACACTTCTAAGCAAACTCCTAAGGGAAATGTAGACCAGTGCCTTTCTGTGCCATTCATTGCCTCAATCCCAGCACAACCACAAACTGAATTGGACACTTTTCAACTGGGTGACTCAGTCTTACTTCAGAAACTGCATTCTCAATCATTAGAACCTTGATGGGAAGGGACCCCATATGGTCATACTTACTACCCCAATGGTGACCAAGCTTTTGGGCAACTCCCCCTGGTACCATGTCTCCCACATTAAAAAGCACCTGTTCAAAATGTCCAGTCCTGGACTTCCACCATACCCACCAAACTCAAAATTTCTCACCAACCCTCTTCTTCTTATATTAATCATTATTCTCTCTCAAGTTATTATCTCAAACCACAGATGCTGCTTCTACAACCAAGCCACCAGGATGACACCACCCACTCTTAGTTTATGGGTAAAGGAAATTGCTCTTCCACTGGCTGCAATCAGGCTGTCACCCTTAACATTACTGGATTCAATCAAGCCACTTCAATACTTCCTAGAGTACCTACAACAAGACCAATGACTGATAACAAAGATCTCCTCCCATCAGAAATGGTTTGATGCCATTGACAACCTATGGCTTCAAAAAACTTTTATGGACTTTACCCCTACCAAAGTAGCTATCCATAGCCACTGAGTGTTATTTTTTGTTGAGAGCCACAGCCTAGTCGGAATGGCCTCTGGCATTTTGCCAGAAATAATGGTTGAGGGGCAAGTAATTAAGATAATGCTGAATTGAAACAGGTTGTGTATTCAATTGTATATAGACCACTGCTGTCCAACTCCAGCTCCTGTTACTTTGAAGTTCTTGTGGGGATTCCTGGGGAGTTCTGGTTGGTTGGTGAAGTTTTGGTGGTGGGAGTTGGTTGGTGAAGTTCTGGTGGTAGGAGTTCCGATTGGTTTCTGGTATGCCTAGAAGGGCCATGTGGGTGGCATTCTCGGGAGTTCGGATAATAAATAAAGTTTGTTCTGGCTTGAGTGGCTGGTGATTTGTGCCCAGCCAGACTGCGGCAATTTTGAGCTTCCCTGGTGTTCTCAGACATGTCCCCCCCTCTTCAACATTCCTCCACTTCCCCTTCTAGGCCCAACTCCGCCCACCATTAAGCAGTAAGTAGCCAGAGGACTTTACCCCACCCCCCATGTAACTTAGAAAAACAAAAAGGGAGGAATGTTAGGTGCAGGACAGGCTGAGTAAGCTGTTTGCAGGGCATGCCAAACAAAATTAGCCACAGGATGATCTGGTCTCTCAAACCCTCTGTCTGGTTCTTTATCACCTGTTTGCTTCAAGCCCAAGTGCCAAAGCCCCCGCTCAAGGCTGAGCACTTCCTCCCCCTGCTCAAGGCTAAACACTCAGCCAACAATTCAAGGCCAAACACTTAACCCCTTTGTGCCAACAAGGCAGCTTGCAGACCCAGAGACCCTATTAGATTCTGGCTATAAAAACTTCCTACTGCCGCCCCCCTCCTCTCTGCTCTCTCTCTTGCTTTCTCTGTCTCTCTCTTGTGTTCATTCTCTCTCTCTCTCTCTCTCTCTCTCTCTCTCTCTCTCTCTCTCTGTCTGTCTCTCTCTTTCTCTCTCTCTCTCTTTCTCTCTCTTTTCTCCTCTGTTGCACTGCTGTAATAAAGATCTCTTGGATGCTCTGAATGTTGTGGTCACTTTCCTTTCAACTTCTGTAGCCAGTATGAACTTCTAAATTTTTTTTAGATGTAGATGGACACAATACCTCAATTTAATTTATTTGTTTATCTCTTGTGCTGAGGATCTAAATTCAGTGCCTTACACATGCTAGGCAAGCACTGTCTACCATTGAGCCATAATCCCATCTCAGCAATGGGATGTTGAACTCACTTTTTTACTGAGTCTAAAAGTATAACAAGATCAGTATGGAAAATTTGGAAAATGCATAAAATTACCAAGAAGAAAAAATGTTATCCATCAGTGGTTATCACTATTAACATTTTGGAGTGTAGCTTTATAGTTTCCTCTGAATCCTTTCTTTATAGTTGAAACTAAATTGGATACACGTATTTTAACTTATTTTGTTTAAAACTGACATTATAAAATAAGCATTTTCCATGTTGTTAAGAACTTTAGCATATGCTATTTTTGTAAAGGTAAAATTTCCAAGCTGATTCTAAGCTGCAAAAGCTTGAGTTAAAGTGTAAAAGACTGGGCATTGTAAAGCTTCTAAATGGCAAGACCTGGGCTAAAAAGTAAAGACTAGGTATTGTTAAAATTCTTCTGGTACCCCAGGAACCTGTAATCTCTGTAGCTTGTTAGGACAATGCTGGAACTGCCCAGTAAATATCTCCATTGATTCCCTGGTTGTTTAATAGCTAAGTACTCTAAGTAGCTTGACACGTAAGCATCTAGGCTCCAAAACCAATCAGTTTAAATGTGTACCCCACTTAGGAGTGACCAATCACCCCCGCCGCCCTGTTTCCACCAATGAATGTACTAATCCCGTCTCAGAGTTGTTGTTTAATTTTCCCGAGCCTCATGATGATTTGTTCTGATGTATGCAAAGCCCACTGCCCTCTCCAGAAAGTGTACTTAAGCTCTGCTTGACCTCTGCTCTGGGCTCTGGGCTGCTCTCCCTTCTTGAGTGAGCACGGAGCCCAGCACGCTGGAATGGATCCCCAATAAATCCCCTTTTGCCAATTGCATGGAGTCAGTCTCTTATGTGGTCTCTTTCTCTGACGCTCTACCGGACCCTTACATTTTAATAGTGCCATACATAATATTCTTTCAGGATTGTAGTGTAATTAAGGATTGTTCATTTTAGATATTCCTATTGTTTACAATTTACTGCCTTTATTTTTTATACATATGTCTTTTGGATCTCTGAATGTAAGGTGCAAGTAAGGTGTATGAAGGTATGCAGGTGGTTGAGGGATAGCAAATAAAACAATATCCAAGGGTCAGAGGATGAAATTTTGATAGAAGGAGACCTGTTTCAGAAAAATGAGGAGCATGATACACCAATAAAAATATGGAAAATAAAATGGCTCTTGCACTGTGTGGATACATGGGGTGAGGTTAGAGCTGCTGTCTTTATTTGACAATATATTAGCGAGCTCTGAAGGAGACCATTCACTGAGTCCTAGGATCAAAAACCAGGTTTCCAAGACTAAGTGAGTGAGCAAGTGGTGAAGCTCAGAAGCGTGTAGTGTAACTTTACTTTTGGGAGGTTTGTTGATAAAGAGAAGGAGAAAAATGGAATGAGATAAAAGGGAAAAAAACAAGAACAAGTAGCATTTTTATTTTACCTGTTTATTTTTAAAGATAGAGACTGGAACATTGTTAGGGCCAAGGTATAGCATAAGAAAAAATAGGTGGTTGGGATTGTGGCTCAGCGGTAGTGCACTTGCCTGGAATGTGTGAGGCACATGGCATTTTGCCAGAGGGAGTGGTTTGTGAAGTAACATCAGCGAGCCATTAAGTGTGGAGATTCCTTATTGGTTTACTGCTCTATCTAGTTTATGTTTATTAAGATAAGCTGTGTGTAATGTATATATACCTCTCCTGTGCTACAATAAATGGCTCCCACTCCTGCTGTATCAGGAGTGGGAGCCATAACTTGCTCTTTTCCCCCAGTTATTTTGCTTCAGCCGGACTATGGCAGATGCTGGCCCTTCTGGGTTAAGTTATGGAAAAAAGCTGCCAATCCATAGATAGAACAGAAGCAAATCTGCTTGTCTCTACACAGATAGGGCGAAAGGAAATATGGCCATTTTGAGGAAATGGAGAAAATTGATACAGTATGTTTGTATCTTGTTTTGTCTCAGTGTATTTTATTGTCTTTGTGAAGAAAATATGGTAGGAGTGAAAAGTAAATTACTAAGGGAAGGAGGCACCCCAGTGGAAACAAGAATAGTTAGGGCATGTGTTGATGGAAGCCCAGGAACTCTAGTCAGAAAGAAAAAGAAAGTTAAGAAGAAGAAGGATTATCAAGAAAAAAGTTGCAGCAATAGGCTATTACTGAATAATTTTCCTTACTGAATGGTGCGTGAATCACCACGGTGGTTGCCACATGCGCGAGCTGGTCACGGCACAGCAAGGACTTTCTAAGCGGCAGCAGCCAGCACTTTCCCGCCCCCTGCCTGGGGAGTGGACACCACTGTGGAGAGCTCAAATCCAAACCTGACCCTGAGGCACAGTCTCACAGGCTCTTGCTCCCTGTGCCAAGAAGCAGTTTGAGTCCAGGACACTCCCCAGGGCCATCTGGGGCTGCCCAGGATACTGCAGGTGAAATATGGCCTGGCATTTTGTCAGAGGGAGTGGTTTGTGAAGTAACAACAGGGAGCCATTAAGTGTGGAGATTCCTTATTGGTTGACTGCTGTATCTAGATTATGTTAATTAAGATAAGCTGTGTGTAATGTATATATAACCCTCCTGTGCTACAATAAATGGCTCTGGCTCCCACTCCTGTTGTATCAATGTACACAAGTTGCTCGTCACCCCCCCTCCACCCCCTCTACCGGGGGCTCTGCTATTTTGCTGCAGCCGGACTGCGGCATTATTAATAACTAAAAAAAGAGAGAGAGAGAAAATAGGGATATGAGTATTATAAACAAACTAAAGATTGGAAGTCCATCTGCTGTTTTACATTTTTTTCTTTTTTGTCTTTACTCTGGTAGTTAGTTTCAAAAGAAATTTTGAGACTCCTTATAATCATTTCATATTTCCATGCATTGTGGCTTAGAATCTGACTTACACTCAAGACCTATTTTAGCCTAATGAAATAAGGAACTACACATAATGTTGATTTTTAGATGTTGCATGTTTGTTTTTGTTTCATATGTGTCATAGTAGCATATCATGAGAATAAGCTCATTTAGTAACATCCTCTCTGAAATTTTATATATTTTATATATTTAAATATATAAAATATATAAAATTATATAAAATTTTATATATTTCCTTGTCCACAGACTGCAACCACATTTCATTAGCAGTATATGGGAATTTTCTAATGCTGATGTCTGAACAAATTGTGAACATTTTATCTCCTATTGTTAATCTTTTTTGACCTGTTCAGGTTCCCAGTAAGCTTTATATTTTTAAAATATCACATTTATGTCTCATCTGTGCATTTTGATCATTCCTTATTGTTAATAAATGACTTCTAGCAAGCTCACATTACTATCTTGCTTGGACTGTTTTTCTCAAATAAAGACAGCAGCTCTAACACTACCGCATGTATCCACAAAGTGCAAGAGCCATTTTATTTTCCATACAAAAGATTGTTCATGGAGCTTGCAAAAGAAGGTAATTGGTCTTAAAATTTTGCTTTAGACTAAATTAATAAAGAATCTTTTATAAGCAACTGTAAATGAGCCACTATAAATGACACTTAAAATTTCTACTAATGGAAAAATAATCATCAGGCTAATAATACAGATAATATGTATTTGCAATTAAATAAGTTAAGAATTGTAAATTCATTATACTAATAAAGTGCCAGGCTTCCTTCAGCAAACAGGAACTCAGTAATAACTGTAACATTAGCACTTAGCATTTCCTTATTTGAGAAAACTAATATATCAGCTGGTAACAAGTCAAAATGAATTTAAAAAGTGTTTTTGCTACTCTAACTTGTATAAAACCTAGCTGCTATATAACTCTCTGCTGTATTATATTGCCTTCAAAAAAACATTCGATTAGCATTCAAAAAAATTAAGAAGATGTTTAAATTTTTCTTTGCAGTTTCTCTAAGTCAGCTACCTTGTTCATTCTAGGTTTACTACATGTAAGAGGTGGTATCAGACAGGTGAAGTAATGCAATGTCATGCATAAATATGAAACTTCTTTGTACCAATTGTGATCATTATCAGCAGGAGATTCCACAGTAAAACTGTGCCATCATTGCACCAGAAACAATGCAACTCCTAGAAAAAAATATAGGATCAACATTCCAGCATACAGGCATAGAAAATGACTTTCTCAATAGGACCCCAAAAGCTCAGGAAATAATGCTAAGAGTTAATAATTGAGATAGCACCAAATTAAAAGGCTTCTGCACAGCAAAGGCAATAATTAAAAATGGAAAGAGAGAACCTAAAAAATGGGAAAAAATCTTTGCCTAGCTACTGTTTTGAGAGAGGATTAGTATCTAGAATTTATAAAGAACTAAAAAAAATCAAATAACCCAATTAATAAATATAAACATACTAATGTATTAAACAGAAACTTCTTAAAAGAAGAAATACAAATGGCCAACAAATATATAAAAAAAATGTTTAACATTATTAGCAATTAGGGAAATGAAAATCTCACAATAGTCAAAATGGCAGCCATTAAGAATACAAATAATAATAAATGCTGGAGAGGATGTGGAGAGAAATTGGCACTTTTACACTGTTGGGATTGTACATTAGTACAACCACTATGGAAATCAGTATGGAGGTTCCTTAAATGGAATCACCATATGACTCAGCTATACCAATAATCAGTGTTTATCCTAAAGAATTAAAGTCATCATATTATATGGATACATGTATATCCATGTTTATAGCAAAACAATTCACAATAACAAATCTATGGAAGTAGCCTTGGTGTCCATCAACACATGAATGGATTAAAAAAATGTGGTGTACATACAAGATGAGCCATAAATAAAAATAAAATTATGTCATTTGCAGGAAAATAGATGTTACCAGAGACTATTATGTTAAGAAAAATAAATCAAAGTCAGAATATCAAAGGTTGTTATGTTTTTCTCTGATATGTAGAGGCTAGAGAGAAAAAGGAAAAAAAATTTGGGGTGTATCTCCTACAAATCAGTAGGAGGTCAAAAAAAGGACAGGGACCAGGGAGTGGGAGATGGGGAGTGAGGGAAAGGTGCTAATGAATGATATTGGCCAAATTATATTCTCATAATGTGTGCAAGTATGAATATGTAACAAAAAATCCCATCAATGTGTACAACTATGATACACCAATAAAATTATTAAAAATAAAATTCATGATACAAAAAGAAAAAAAAACTGTGCCATTAAAATATACCCCAGCGTGTTTGCTCAGTACAAGCCTTTTATATATAGCCTCCTTGGAATCTCATCCTTTCACAGATGTGTAGATACAGCCCTTCCAGGCTCCTCCTCAGACCTTCCTTCAAAGTAGAGCTAGCTGGTAGTGTTGTTGTTTCTTTGATGGTAATTTACTTCAGCTGCAGGAGTTTGTATGCTTGTGATATCATTATTTTAAGAATAACCCAGAAAGCCAGAATGGAGCTTAACACTAAAGTTTGCAGCATTCTTTGTGCTGTTTTGTCATGCTCCAACTGTGTCATATTAGCTCTTTCATTCTTAATCTCAATAATGTAAACCTTTTGCATTCTGCTCCTAATCTGTCTCTCCAAGAATGTTTTGGTGGCCTATACAGGCTTTTCTGACTTCACTACTTAATATTGCTGTTACAGAAAAACCTCATACATTTTATTCCTCTAGAATTATGTATTTCTCTTTTGATAAGAACTTTTGTGGTAATACCAGCAAAATACTTTCATAATACATATCAAAATTACATTAAACTCTTATTCCTTGCTCTTGTATCTTTTCTTTACAATGCAACTACTACATATCTACATGTAAAAGACTTCAGGAGTTTAGCAGAACAAGAGAAATATTTTAAGCAGGGACATAATAAAAGCTTTGGAGTAAAGTCTTAAATCATAACATTTTGTGGTTTATGTAATTCTTTATGTGTATCTATAAAAACCAGTAAATATTCTTTCTTATAGTTTTATTTTTAATTAAGAAACTATTCACATATGTTAATGGGATACAATGTGATGTTTCAGATAAATTAGCATATGCATCACCTAAGAATTTGTCATTTCTTTGTAATGAGAGCATTTAAAATTCTGTCTTAGCTATTTTGAAACACACATTATTGCTAATTATAGCCCTCCTCCTATCGAACTTAACCTCATGCCTGTTTACCAAACTCTCCCCTTTTCCCCATCTACCCTCCTGGCTGCCTCCTGCCTCCATGCAACACACATGAGACTTGGTAAACACCATTGTACTCTCCACTTCTATGATTTTGACTCTTGGATTCCACATGTTAAGTGAGAGCATAGGTTTTTTTCTCCCACTACTTGGCTTATTTCACTTAAAATAATCTCCTCACTTAACATACTGTCATCCATATTGTTATAAATGCAGAATTTCCTGTTTTTGTAGAATTAATAGTATTTAATTGTGGATGTATACAACCATATTGCCTTTTTAAAGAGTCCTTTCATGTGTGAGGGGACACTTAGGTTATTTCTGTATCTTGGCTTTGCAAGCAATGCCTCAGTTAACATGGTGGTATATACACTAAGAACCACAAGTTTCTTGAGGAAACTGCCCATAAAATTATAAAATATGTGACTATAGAAAGTGTTCACAGCTATTATTTTCACCTGTGTTTTTAGAATATTCACAAAGGGCAAAAAAACTTTTTCTTCATATATAAAGCACATTTTAAGTAACAGATAACCTCAGTTTTTCTTAATTTTTAAGAGCTAACTTTTTATTTATTTTTTCCTGTTATTGTACATTTTTTTGTCTTATTCAGAAAGGTGTTAGTTTTATGCATCTCTGAGAAACATTTCTACCTTCTTCTGAAAGGCATAGATTGGACTAGGTATAGACACCACAGTTCACATCAACTTCTGAGTTCTATATTCCCTTGTTGCTTTCTCCATTTTTTTTTTATAATTGCAGGACTGGGATTGAATCTTATCCTTAGTTGTCCTTCATTCATAAAGCTACATTCCCAACCCTTTTAACAAGTGTGATGAGATTTATCCATCATACAGTACCATGCAGAATGTATCCACCATCCAGTACTACTATGTAGTGCCAGGTAGAATAGTTCCATTGCCCTAAAAATCCACTATGTACCATTTTGTCTTCTTTCCTCTACTCCAACCCTAGATCCTTTTACTTTCTTATTAGTTTTACCTTTTTCAGTAGATCACAGTTTATAAACTGATTTTAATTTTCTATTTCCTCTCAGGTGCCGCAGTCTGGCTGGGCACAAAATACCCAAGCCACCACACAGTCTTGTAGGTTCAAACAGCAACTCTTATTCCAGAACTCTCACCAGCACTCTACACACAGTTCCCAGGAACACACTCCCTCCACCAGGGTCCTTGTGCCACTTCTCAGGAAACCCAAGAGAACTTAATGGGTACTCCAAAGTAGCAGGTGCCAGAGGGAGCAAGATCCTCCCTAATCCCAGAGAAGCCTTATTTTTGGAGCAGAGTCATCTTTCAACCATTCCCTCTTGCAAAGTGCCAGGAGTCATTCCGACTAAACTGTGGCTCTGGACAGGCAGAATTTTTAATCTTATTTAAATTGGGGTGTTTTGTTTGATTTTCGAGACTGGGTGTATGTTCTCAAAATTTCATTATGAGGTCTTTCTTTGGATTAATCTAGCAATTTTTGTTTCATTTTTATTGTGTCTTCTGCGTCTGTATTTTTCATTCTGTAAAGTGTGGAATTGATGAATTTGTATAGCTCTAGCAAATGAATTTACTTCCTTCAATGAGTTTGACTTTTAGACTCTATATAAGTGAGATCAAGCAGTATTTGTCTGTGTCTGGGTTATTTCACTTGGCATAATATCCTCCAGGTTTATCTACAATGTTGCAAATTGTAAAATTTCTCCCCCTCAACCCAGTTCATGGGGCCTTCTTGTGGAGCCCTGGTGTGGGGGGCCTCAGTAGCTTCTGGTGAAGTGGGGATATGGGTGGGGGTGAGGGTTGGGTGTGAGACTCTGCTGGCCAGGTCCTGGCTTGCCACTCCGCCACCATCCAGTATGCCTTCAGGCACCACATGACCCTGGGAATGTCCAGCATGTGGGAAGCTGCCACACCCAGCCACATCGCCATAGCCAGCCATGTGCTCAGGCCCCAAAGCCCCAGTCAGCCCCTCCAAGCACCTTGCCATAGAGTGTTCTCCAAGCCTAAGGTGCTGGCATCCAAAGCACACTGTCAGTCCTGGACCTGATGCTCCTCTAGCCTCGGCTTGTGCTTGGCCCAGTCTTGTCTCTCTCTGGGGATGGGGAAAGGCCCCTGCCTTTCGTCATCTTCTTGTCAGAGCTGTGCCACACCGGCCATCGCGGGAGTCCCAGACATGACACTCTGGAGGTCCTACATGGCCAAAGAGTTCATCTGAATAGTGCTGACTTTCTCGCTCTCCACTGGCTCTGGTGGCATAGGAGTTTCCCCCAACACCCAGGTTATGGGGTCTCCCACCTGGAGGGGCGAGTCCCCTCTACACCGCTGCGGGGGTTTACGAGATCCCCCACACACCCAGGTGGGAGGGGTCTCCTGCCAGAAGGGGAAAGTACCCTCTACCTTGGCTGTGGTTGTGTAACAGCTCACCTGACACCAAGCTGGGAGTGGTCTCCTGCCTAGAGTCCCCACTACCTTGGCTTTAGGGGTATAGGAGCTCCATTTACCACAACCAGGTGGGAGGGATCTCCCATCTGAAGAAGCAAATCCCCTCTACCCTGGCTGTGGTGGTATAGGATCTTCCCCACACACACAGATGGGAGGGGTCTCCTGCCTGAAAGGGCCAGTCCCCTTTACCCTGGCTGTGATGGTATCTGAGCTCTCGCTGACACACAGGTAGAAAATGTCTCCCGCATGGAGGGGTGAGTCCCCTCTAGCCTGACTGTGGCTGTGTATGAGCTCCCACTGACACCCTGGTGTGAGAGATCTCCTGCCAGGAGGGGCAAGTAATTTCTACCGTGATTGTGGTAATATATGAGCTCCTGCTGATAGCCAGGTTGGAAGGGTCTCTTGTCTGGATGGGCTAGTCTGCTCTACCCTGGCTAAGGTGGTATACAAGTTCCCAACGACACCCAGGTGGGAGGGGTCTCCTGCCTTGAGGGGTGAATCCCTTTTTCCTGGATGCTGTGGTATATGAGTTCTCCCCCCCATACAAACCCTAGTGGGAAGGTCTCCAGCCTGAAGGGGCGAGTCCCTTTAACCCTGCCTGAGGGGGTATAAGAGGCTCATCCTAACTGCAGGAGGGAGAGAACACTTGCCTGGAGACACAAGTCACTGCTACCCAGCTGTAGCTGTATAAAAACCCTCCCTCTCCAGACACCCATGTGGGAGGGGTCTTCTGCCTGGAAGGGCGAGCCCCCTCTCCCCAGGCTTAGGTGGTATAAGAGTTATCCCCATTCCCAGGTGGGAGGTGTCTCTCGCCTGGAGGTGTGAGTCGCCTCTACCCTGGCTGCTGGGGTATAAGAGCTCCACCAGACACCCAGGTGGGAAGGTTCTTGCGCCTGGAGGGACAAGCCCTCTCTACCCTGGCTGCAGTGATATAGGAGGTCCCCCCTACACCCAGGTTGGAGGGGTTTCCCGCCTCGAGTGGGAGTCCCCTCTCCCCTGCCTGTAGCACTATATGTACTGCCCTGACAATCAGGTGGAAGGGATTTTCCTCATGGAGGGTGGAGTCCCCTCTCCCCTGATTCTGGAAGTATAGGAGCTCCCTGCAACACCCAGGTTATGGGGTCTCTGGACTGGAGAGGCGAGTCCCCTCTACACTAGCTGCGGGGTTATAGGAGCTCCCCCTGACACCCAGATGAGAGGGGTCTCCGACTTGATGGGGGAGTTTCCTTAATACTTGCTGCAGAGGTAGAGGAGCTCACCCAGATAGCCAGGTGGTAGGGGTCTCCAGACTGGAAGGGCAGCTCTACACTGGCTGCAGCAGTGTAGGAACTCCCCTTGACACCCTGTGGGAGGAGTCTCCCGCCTGGAGGGGCAAGTCCCCTTTATCCTTGCTTCAGCTGTAAAGGAGCTCCCCAGGACACCCTTGTGGAAGGGATCTCCCTCCTGGAGGATCCAGTCCCCTCTACCCTGGCTGCAGCAGAATAAAAGCTCCCCAAGAAACCCAGTTGGGAGAGGTGTCCCGATTGGAGAGGCAAGTCCCTTCTACCCTGTCTGTGGCGGTATAGGATCTTCTTCTCACACCCAGGTGGGAGGGGTCTGCCTTCTTAAAGGAGGAGTCCCCTCTACCTTGGCTGCAGCAGTAATCAAGCCTCCCTGGACACCCAGGTGGGAGGGGTCTCCAAATTGGAGAGGCGAGTCCCCTCTACACTTTCTGAAGAGGGATAAGAGCTCACCCAGAAACCCACGTGGGAGGGGTCTACCAATTGAAAGGGCAAGTCCGCTCTACCCTGACTACAACAGTATAGGAATTCCCCCTGAAACCCAGGTTGGAGGGGTTTACCGCCTAGAGTGACTCCCCAAAACCCTGGCTGAGGTGGTGTACCAGCTCTCCCAGACACCCAGGTGGGAGGGGGTCTCTGCTTGAAGGGGCGAGTCTCCTCTATTCTGGCTGCTATGGTATAGGAGCTTCATCCTCCATGCCCAGATGGGAGGAGTCTCAAAAAATAATAAGCTCAAGAAATAATGCTAAAAGTTAATAAATGAGATGGCACCAAATTAAAAGGCTTCTGCACAACAAAGGCAATAATTAAGAATGGAAAGAGAGAATCTAAAGAATGGGAGAAAGTCTTTGCCTAGCTACTGTATTGAGAGAGGATTAATATCTAGAATTTATAAAGAACTCAAAAAAATCAAATGACCCAATTAATAAATATAAACATACTAATGTATTAAACAGACACTTCTTAAAGAAAAAATACAAATGGCCACAAATATATAAAAAAATGTTCAACATCATTAGCAATTAGGGAAATGCAAATCTCACAACAGTCAAAATGGCTGTCATTAAGAATACTAATAATAATAAATGCTGGAGAGGATGTGGAGAGAAAGGGACACTTTTACACTGTTGGTGGGATTGTACATTAGTATAAGCACTATAAAAATCAGTATGGAGGTTCCTTAAATGAAACCACCATATGACTCAGCTATACCAATCCTCAGTGTTTATCTTAAAGAATTAAAGTCATCATATTATAAGGTTACATATATATCCATGTTCATAGCAAAACAATTCATAATAACCAATCTATGGAAGTAGCCTCGGTGTCCATTGACAGATGAATGGATTTAAAAAAAATGTGGTGTATATACATGATGAAACTTTATTGAGCCATAAATAAAAATAAAATTATGTCATTTGAAAGAAAATGAATGGAAACAGAGACTATTATGTTAAGCAAAATAAACAAAAGTAAGAAGATCAAGTGTTGTTATGTTTTTCTCTGATATGTAGAGGGTAGAGAGAAAAAGGGAAACAAAAGTTGGGGTGGATCTCCTAAAAATCAGTGGGAGGTCAAAAGGAGGAAAGGGACCAGGCAGTGGGAGAAAGGGAGTGAGGGAACAGTGTTAAGGAATGGTATTGGCCAAATTATATTCTTATAATGTGTGCATGTATTAATATGTAACAAAAAATCCCATCAATGTGTACAACTATGATACACCAATAAAATATTGAAAATAAAATTCATGACACAAAAAGGAAAAGAAAAACTATTCCACTAAAGAAATACTCCAGCATGTATGCTCAGTATAGGCCTTTTATATACAGCCTCCATGGAATCTCATCTTTTTACAGATGTGTAGATACAGCCCTTCCAGGCTCCTCCCCAGACCTTCCTTTAAAGTAAAGCTAGATAGTAGTGTTGCTGTTTCTTTGATGGTAATTTACTTCAGCTGCAGGAGTTTGTATGTTTGTGATTTCATTATTCTAAGGATAGACCAGACAGCCAGAATGGAGTTTCATACTGAAGTTTGCAGCATATTTTGTGCTGTTTTTTTATGCTCCAACTGTGTCATATTTGCTCTTTCATTTTCATCTCAATAATGTAAACATTTTGCATTCTTATCCTTAACTGTCTCTCCAAGAATGTCTTGGTGGCCTACACAGGCTTTTCTCACTCCACTACTTAATATTCCTGTTACAGCAAACCCCCATACATTTTACTCCTCTAGAATTATGTATTTATCTTTTGTAAGAACTTTTGTGATAATACCAGCAAAATACTTTCATAATACATTTCAAAATTACATTAAACTCTTATCTCTTGCTCCTGTATCTTTTCTTTACAATGCAACTACTACAGACCTACATGTAGTAGACT
Organism: Ictidomys tridecemlineatus; assembly: GCF_052094955.1. NCBI lineage: Eukaryota > Metazoa > Chordata > Mammalia > Rodentia > Sciuridae > Ictidomys > Ictidomys tridecemlineatus. The sequence goes on from NC_135487.1 coordinate 94,890,486, forward strand.
CCAGGAGTTTAGAATAAAAAGAGAAATATGTTAAAAAGAGACATAAGAAAAGCTTTGGAGTGAAGTCTAAAATCATAACATTTTGTGGTTTATGTAATGCTTTATGTGTATCTAAAAAAAAGTAAACTTTTTTTTGGTTTTATTTTTAATAAGAAACTACTCACATATGTTTATGGGGTACCATGTAATGATTCAGATAAATTAGCATATGCATTACCTCAGTATTTGTCATTTCTTTGTGATGAGAGCATTTAAAAATTCTCTCTTAACTATTTTGAAACACATATTATTGCTAATTATAGCCCTCGTCCTATCGAACTTAACCTCATGCTTGTTTACCAAACTCTCTTTTTTTCCCCAATTACCCTCCTGGCTGCCTCCTGCCTCACTGCCACACACATGAGACTTGGTAAACACCATTGTACGCTCCACTTCTATGATTTTGACTCTTAGATTCCACATGTTAAGTGAGAGCATAGGTTTCTTTCTCCCACTACTTGGCTTATTTCACTTAACATGATCTCCTCACTTAACATACTGTCATTCATATTGTTATAAATGGAGAATTTCCTGTTTCCGTAGGGTGAATTGTATTTCATTGTGGATGTATACCACCATATCACTTTTTTAAAGAATCCCTTCATGTGTGATGGGACACAGGTTATTTCTGTATCTTGGCTATTGCAAGCAATGCCTCAGTTAACACAGTGGTATATACACTAAGAGCCACAAGTTTCTTGAGGAAACTGCCCATAAAATTATAAAATATGTGCCTATAGAAAGTGTTCACAGCTATTATTTTCACCTGTGTTTTTAGAATTTTCACAAAGTGCAAAAAGACTTTTTGTTCAAATATACAGCACTTTTAAAATAAAAGATAACCTCAGTTTTTCTTAATTTTTAAGAGCTTTTTATTTATTTTTTCATGTTATTGTACATTTGTTTGCCTTATTCAGAAAGTTGTTAGTTTTATGCATCTCTAAGAAACATTTTTACCTTCTTCAGAAAGTCATAGTTTGGACTAGGTATAGACACCAGAGTTCACATCAACTTCTCAATTCCTATTCCCTTATTGCTTTCTCCATTTCTTTTATAATTGCAAGACTGCAATTGAATCTCATGCTTAGTTGTCCTTCATTCACAAAGCTGCATTCCCAACTCTTTTAACAAGTGTGATGAGATGTATTCATCTTACAGTACAATGCAGAATGTATCCACCATCCAGTACTACTATGTAGTGCCAGGTAGAACAGTTCCATTGCCCTAAAAATCCACTATGTACCATCTTGTCTTTCTTTCTCTACTTCAACCCCAGTTCCTTTTACTTTTTTTTAGTTTCACCTATTTCAGTAGGTCACAGTTCGTAAACTGATTTTAACTTCCTATGTCCTCGAAGGTGCTGAAGTGTGGCTGGGCACAAAATAACCGAGCCGCCACAAATAGCAACTCTTTATTTTGGAACTCTCACCAACACTCTACACACACTTCCTAGGAACACACTCCCTCTACCGGGGTCCTTGTGCCAATTCTTCTGGACCCAAGAGAACTCCAGGGGAACTCCAAAGTAGAGGGCACCAGAGGCAGCAGGATCTGCCCTAATCCCAGAGCCCCAGAGCAGCCCTATTCTCGGGGCAGGGTCACCTTTCAACCATTCCCTCTGGCAAAATACCAGAAGTCCTTTGACTAAACTGTGGCTCTGGACAAGAAAAATTTTTGATCTTATTGAAATTGGGGTGTTTTGTTTGATTTTCTAGACTGGGTGTGTGTTCTCAAAATTTCATTATGAGGTCTTTCCTTGGATTAATCCTGCAATTCTTATTTCATTTTTTTATTGTGTCTTCTGCGTCTTTATTGTTCTTTCTAGAAAGTGTGGAATTGATGAATTTGTATAGCTCTAGCCAAATGAATTTACTTTCTTCAATGAGTTTGACTTTTAGACCCTATATAAGTGAGACCAAGCAGTATTTGTCTGTGTCTGGGTTATTTCACTTGGCATAATATCCTCCAGGTTTATCTACATTGTTGCAAATGGAAAAAAATTCTCCCCTTCAACCCAGTTCATGGGGCCTCCGCCTTCCTGCAGAGCCCTGGTGCTGGGGCTTCAGTAGCTTCTGGTGAAGTGGGGGTATGGGTGGGGGTGAGGGTGGGGTGTGGCACTCTGCTAGCATGGTCCTCAGTGGCCACTCCAACACCATCCAGTCTGCCTCCAGGCACCATATGACCCTGGGAATGTCCAGCATGTGTGAAGCCGCCACACCTAGCCACATTGCCTTGGCCCGCCATACCCAGGCCCCGAAGACCAAGACAGGCCCCTCTCAGCACCTTGCCATGGAGCGTTATTCCAGCCCAAGGTGCTGGTATCCAAGGCACCCTGCCAGTACTGGATCTGATGCTCCTGCAGCCACGGGTTGTGCTCTGCCCAGTCTCATCCCCCTCTGGGGATGGGGGAAGGCCCCATCCTTCAGTTATCCTCTTGTCAGAGCTGTAGCACCCCAGCCATAGCGGGAGTCTCAGCTGTGACACTCTGGAGGTCCTCCATGGCCAAGGAGGTCATCTGAATAGTGCTGACTTTCTCTCTCTCCCCTGGCTCTGGCGGCATAGGAGTTCCCCCCCACACCCAGGTTATGGGGTCTCCCACCTGGAGGGGTGAGTCCCCTCTACATAGCTGGGGGGGTATACAAGCTCCCCCTAACACCCAGGTGGGAGTGGTCTCTCGCCAGAAGAGAAAAGTACCCTCTACCTTGGCTGTGGTAATGTAACAGCTCACCCTGACACCAAGGTGGGAGTGGTCTCCTTCCTGGAGGGGCGAGTTTCCACTACCTTGGCTTCAGAGGTTTTAGGAGCTCCACCCACCATACCCAGGTGGGAGGGATCTCCAGCCTGGAGGAGCAAATCCCCTTTCTGGCTGTGGTGGTACAGGATCTCCCACACACTCACTGGTAGAAAGGGTCTTCTGCCTGTAAGGACAAGTCCTCTTTACCCTGGCTGTGTTTATATATGAGATCCCACTGAGACATAGGTAATAAGTGTCTCCCGCATGGACTGGCGAGTTCCCTCTAGACTGACTGTGGCTGTATATTAGCTCCCACTGACACTCTGGTAGGAGGGGTCTCTGGCCTATAAGGGTGATTTTCCCCTTCCCTGGCTGCAGGGGTTTACCAGCTTTCCCAAGACCAAGGTTCTAGGGGTCTTCTGCTTGGAGGGATGAGTCCCCTCTATTCTGGATTCTGTGGTTTAGAAGCTCCCCCCCCCATACCAACATGGGAGATATCTCCAACTGGAAAGGGCGCTTCTTCTCCACCCTGGCTCTGGAGATACATGAGTTTCTCCCCACACCCAGGGGAACGTGGTCTCTTGCCTTGAGGGGCTAGTCCCCTCTACAATGGCTGCAGCAGTATAAGAGCTCTCCCAACAACTATGTGAAAGGGGGTCTCTCACCTGAAGGGGCGAGTCCCTTCTACTCTGGCCTAGGAGAAATACAACTTCACCCTTGCACAAAGATGGGAGGGGTCTTTTGCCTGGAGGAGCATGTTCACTTTACCCTGGCTGCAACAGTATATGAGTTTCCCCTGACACCCAGGTGGGAGCAGTCTTTCAACTGGAGGTGCGTGTCTACTCTACTCTGACTCTGGTGGTATAGGAGCTCCCCCTGATACCCAGGTTATGGTGTCTCCTGACTAGAGAGTCGAGTCCCCTCTACACTGGCTGAGGGGGTATAGGAGCCCCCCCCCATAGCCAGGTGAGAGGGGTCTCCCTCCTGGAGCAATGAGTCCTTTCTACCCTGGCTGTGGATGTATAAAAGCTCTTCAAGACACACAGGTGGGAGTGGTCTTTTGTATGGACAGGAGAGTCCCCTCTACCCCTTATTTGAGAGAGAGAGAGAATATTAATATTTATTATTTTGTTTTTTTGGTGGACACAATCTTTGTTTGTATGTGGTGCTGAGGATGGAATTAAGGCCACACAAATGCCAGGCAAGCATGCTACTGCTTGAGCCACATGCCCAGCCCAGCCAACTCCCCTTCTCAGCACTGGACAGATCATCTCTGCAAACAGTAGACATTTACACACCATCCCACTCAACCACTGCTTCGCAAACATCCTTCTCAACAGCACACGACACATTCTCCATTTATCCTCAAAATAAATCTCCATAAATTTAATAAGAATGAAATCCATAGCAGGGAGAACAACTGTCAGTTACGAAGCATGGGAATTCTCCAGCATATTCTTTCAAAACCAATGGGTCATTGAAGTAATCAAAACATTGTCATGTATGTAAGAAATAAGAAAAATAAATAACAATAAAAAAGTGTAAAATGCCTGCAGACCAATGAAAAGGGCCACAAAAGATATTCAAACCTGGGGATACAGCAAAACAATTCTAGCTGGGAAGTACTCAGCAAGAAATAACTTCATTAGGAAAATAAATCTCGAATAAATGGCCCAATATTGCATCTCAAGGGACTGGAAAATATAAGGGTGGGTCATGCTTCAGTTAGTAAATTTGAGAGAAGGAATAAAATCATAAAACTTCTCAAGTATCTGGGATCTCAGGAATGTGCCACTGCAATTGGCTTTTCATACTTGTTTGTTATTGTTTTGGGAACCAGGCAGTGAACCCAAGGGTGCAACACCAGTGAGACCCATTCGCAGGTAAGATTTTGAAATAGGGTCTCACAAACTTGCTTACAACCTCACTAAGTTGCTGAGGCTGGCTTTGTACTCACCATCCTCCTGCCTGACCCCAGAGCTGCTGGAACTACAGCTGAGCAACCAACAGCAAGCCAGATTTTCCAGTTTTTTTCTGAAGAGAATCTTTCAGAACATCAATTTGACCCACCTGTCCAGACCAATTAAAGAATGCATTCCATTGTTTTCATGAGGGTGGTGGTTCTTTCTTTTTGAATATTTCTAACAGAGGGACAGCTCTCTTCCAATTAAACCTTTCCAATGTGGTCACATCATTTTTGGATTTATTTGTTTACTTACCTCTGTGAATCCTTGAATGGAACTCAGGCCCTTCCACATGCTAGCAAGTGCTCCACCACTGAGAAATGTCCCCAGCTCCCTGAGTTAGCTTTGATAAAGTTAACTCATTTCTCTAAAATATCATGGGTTCTGGGTTTCTAAATTGTGAAGGTAAAATTTGCCAGTGTTCCAGAAGGGGCTGCATAGTTTTTGGATACAGGTGCACAATGTCCGCTGCATATTTCAGAGGCCAAGGAGTGAAACCCAGTTGCTACTTCCTGACCCGGCCACCCTTACAAACCAGGTCCTGTTTGTTATAACATTCTACAATTGTGTGCTCGCTCACAGCACAAATGAACCTAGAGTCAAAAGATAAGAAACTCAAAGAGAGGTGAGTGCTTTATTTCCATGTATCTGAGAAAACAAAGTGCCCTCACAATCATTCCAGTGTTCAAGGGGTCTGGAGGCACCCAAATATCTCCAAGTCCCTTTTTATTCATGATAACTCTTAGAAGAACACATGATGATAGATCTCATTATGCAGATCTTCCTTGACTTTATTTGATCCTAGAATCCAACAAAATGAATGCCGTTCAGAACCTTCCACCTGCCCCACCTGTGCAAGCTAGACTTAGATCTGGAGAAAAGGAAGTGCCACAAAGAGGGAGCAAGGCACAAAGATCACTCTGTGGGTGACAGAGAGGCCAGCTGTGCTTCGCCCAGACTCTGCTACCAGTTCCAAGAGTGAGCTGCAGTCTGCTTACAAATCAAAGTGTGTTCCAGTTCACTATGTGTGGAGAATTATTCAAGCCATAATTAAAACATGTCCACAGGCAGCTTTAGAATACCTCAAATGAAGACTAGGTGGACTTTGTTCTCATTATTGGATGGGAAACTAAGGTGGCCGCACAACCCCATCAGCCAAGTCCTCAGTGGAGGGAAGTGTTAGAGAAAGATCTCTCAGTTATGTGCTACCTGCCCCCCTGATTAGAGCTTGTAATTGATTCAGTTTCATTTTGAAATATTTACAAGTGTTATCTACATATATGATTCCACTATTTTGCTGAAATGAAATTTGGGTACCTTCAAGGGGCACCAAAGGTTTAACTGTGGACAGACTTCCTAGGTAGATGACAGGCAAGGTTTGGTGAGCCTCAGAGGCTCTGATCAATGTGCAGCATGAACACCTTCTGCAGCACTGGGAGTGGGACAATGGGGCCTTTCTTATGCACAGATGCCCTTGCTCAGCACACCCAGAGACCAGGACCTGAGTTTTCTGGGTCTACATGAAGACCCATGAGGAAGAACCAGCATTGAATGTCTGCGTGGCACTGAAGTCCACTGAGAAGAGGTTTTCTTGCAATTTCTTATGTTTAATGCCTACATAGAATGTTCCAATCCACCCGTGTGAACCTGCATTTGTTAAGCCACAGAGTAGCCACACATTATGACCAGATTTCAGTTTTATACCTTTTCTTCCTGGGGCTGAACCTCATTGTTCATCAAGTACCCCATGCCTTTTTTCTCCATCAGCACCTGGAGAATCCCAAGGTTTTATTAGAAAGCCACGTAAATCCAGTGCAGATGTGGCAGAAGACAAACCTTGAGATAATGTTCATTTCTAAAAATTTATGGACCAGCCATGAAAAAATGTAGCATCTTCCTGTGCCCATCAAGCCTGAATCCCATTCTAGATATCCAGGTCCCTATGTATGTCTCTATAAAGACACATGTCCTGAAAGTCCTAACCTCATAGGGCATCCCTCCAATGGAGGCCCCTGCTGTACTTTCCTTTTCCCATCCACTCTTTAGGCAATGCCTTAAATGGTGGGCTCTGTGTTCCCTCTAAGGTGACCTTACATCCTGGTTATATCTACAATTGCCTAGAAGTACACTTTTGAAACACACTCAACTAGGCAGCTGTTGGACAGGAGCAGTGAATGAGGCCCTGGTTATACAGGAACTTGAAGCCACAATGACGACAGGGGACAATACAGAACACAAGCATGTTTGGCTGCCTAAAATCCCTCACTGTTGCTGTCAGCTCAGCACAGAGTTGGGAACATCTCCCGGGGTGGATGCTACCCCAGGAATCATAGCTCTCCAGAGGGGCAGGGTAGAGCTCTATGCTCAACTGGCTCAGCCTGGCAGTGTGAAGCAGCAGATCCCTCAGGGTTGACATAGAGAGGGAGTTCCAATGGATGCTCAAGATCACAAGCTGGGAGCATCGATCAGGGCAGAAAAGAGGGCTTGGAGCTCGGAATCAGTAATCCCACAAGCTGCCAAGTCCAGGATGTTCAGTGTGGTTGCAGGGCTTTCCAGCAGGATTCGGAGGGGCTCCAGACTGAAATCAGTCAGTTTGATGCCCCTCAGTTCCAGGTGTCTGAGCTGTCTGGTGTTTGGATATTGGAAAAGGGAATTCCAGTCAGAATCTGACAGTGGGCAGTTTGTTATTGAGAGGGTCTTAAGGGGGGTCTTCAGGTGCCTAATGAAAAACCAGACAGTTAGTTCTGAGGAGCAATGTCAAGGAGAAAGAAGACAAATTGGCCCAAAACCAAAGTCACCCTGGTGATCCGACAATGGTCCACAATTAGAATGCTTCCTTTTGCAAAATCTGGTCTTTCACATCACCCCATGTCAGGGAGAGCCTTTCACCACATCTCCTGTGAACAAATGAGTCCACATATCGTGTCCCCTCCTAACTTACAGGTCTGGCCACAGGAGGTCATGGGGAGTCATGTATGAAGGACAAATTTGGGCAGGATGTAACAAAATCCACTGGGGTAAACACTCTTAGAGGCACACATCCTATAGCCACAGCAAGATTTCCACTTTGGCTTCTGACCCTTACACCCAACATCACTACCTGGAATTCAGAACAGCCTTCCTCAGGTGGGTATAGAGGCAGGATCTCCGCTCCCAGCTGGGGAGCACAGAGCTTCCCTGTTTACAGGTGTCACTGTGGGGGTTTCCCTCCTTCCAAACCCTCTTCTCTACCTGTTTTCCACCACCTTTGCTGGACAGGCCTCCCATGGACAGAACATCAATCCCATCCCTAGCTCCTCTCTCTCCATACTGGATTTCCAGTATGGTGGCACTTCCCAGACTATGGACACTCGTTTAGGAGTCTGCTCAAACACAAAAAATCGAACTAGCGTCAGGATCCAATAGGAACAAAAGGATGGGTTATTTACATTCCAGTGTCTTATTATCCATGAGAGTGTCAGTGGCTGGTAGGTGCAAATTTCCTTTAACTGGTCTGTGGAGGGTGCTCACCCCCCCTTACTCACCTCAGCACCTGTTCCAGGTGGTCCTCAAGGAGGAAGACATCATTGGCACAGAACTTCCACAGGCAGTCCATCCTGAGAAACTGCGAGGTGACCTGGGCAAGCAGCTGCTCCTGCTCCTCTTGGGAGGTGTAGGCAGGCACATAGACCTGGGAGACAAGAAGCTTCCTCAGGTTCCTTATCTGGCCCAAGAAAGGAGCACAAGCAGCCAAAATAGAGGGCACCCTGGCGCAGTGTACTTCAACCTTCTGGACAGAGTCCAGCTGCAGCAGTCTCAGGACCTTCCTGGTGTGACCAGTGGGTTTCCCAAAGATCTTCAGCTTATTGCAACACAGGTGCAGCCTGTCCCTTCTCTCTGTGACCCACAGGAACAAGTGGGTCAGTAATTCATCCAGGGGTCTTTTTCTGAGGTTCAAGTCTATGAAAACCTTGAAGGGTGACTTAGCTTCCATTGCTGGACCAAGTTTCAATGTTTGATTATTCTTAATGTCCTCTGGTGAGAAGGCATCAACCAGGGCTCCAGACCACATCCTCCTGAAGTTCTGGGAAACATTCCGCAGATCTAGCACCTGCAGTTTCCACCTCCTGCGGGGACGACAGCAGAGTGTAGGCCATGAGGCCCCTTCCTTCACCTCTAAGCTGCTACCCCCTGCTCCACCTCTTTCTTTTGTCTCACTTTTCTTCATCCACTTCCCTCCAATCCAGCCTGGTGCCCCCACTTGTACAGACTGAGGCAGGGGAAAGTACAGCCTCATTAATAGGTAACCACAATTGCCAAAAGCACCTCCATAACTGGAAGCCTTTCCCAGATGGGGCTTAGCATGGCCAGGGCCTCTCCACCCCTCCTTGCTGGCAGCACAGGAAGCCTGTGGTGCACAATTCAGCACCCACTCTCCCTGCCTATACCCATCCCTTCCCTGGGACCCAGGGTGCTCCCTTCCAGGCCACCTAGGTCCTCCTCACCTTTGGAAATCCTGATGGCCAAGCAGGATGTCTAGCCCATCAAGGGCCACTTGGATCATCTCAAGCTGTGGCTTCCTCATCAGGGCCCCTGGGGCAGACGGGTGAAGGGGCAGGCTTGCACCATTTTCTTCATTACCTCAGTTTGTCCCCTGCTGAAGGCCTCCACAAAGAGTGGTGGGAAGAGCTCTATGGGCAGCTCCTACAGATCCAGGACAGCCCTTAACTTGTTGCTCAGCAGGTTGCACCCTGCCAGCTTCAGCAGCATGGGTGTGGACCGGATGCTCATCCTGGGGAGAATGAATGAAGAAAAATTCTGGAAAATGGTCCAGGGAAAAGGTCACTATTCCATCCATTGCCAGCCTCTGGGAAGGGGGTACTGGGAAGTCTACAAGCACACCTCACCCTTATTGGGGAAAGCTTTGGATTATTATTTTGTTCTTTTAAAAGGGGAATTGGAGTGTCACGTGGCCTAAACAGTAGGCTCCTAGATTCAACAACTATATGGCTGGAAATAGACTTGCCCTCATATGCATGATATTCATTTTAATTTTTTTATAAAATTAGCATGTATAAAACATGGACTCATGTTATAAAACACTTGGTAATTAAAACAGAGTCTCATGGATGTCTGTTACACATGTGAGATTCTGCCACCTTAGGGGGATGTTGAAGAGAACAAACAGATCAGAACAGAGTCTGTGAACTGTACCCTGAGATCATTTGAAGCTTTTGGTTTAATTTGTTTAAACAAATTATAAAAGTACAAAACCACTTAGGCCATACAGTATACTCTTTTAGGGGCTGATATTGGCACTGAATTTAGGACACTCAACCACTGAGCCACTTCCCTAACCCTATTTTGTATTTGAGATGGAGACAGGGTCTTACTGATTTGTGTAGCATTTCGTGTTCTGAGGCTGGCTTTGGACTCTAGTCCTACTGCCTCTTCAACCTCTTGAGTTGGTGGGATTATTTGTGTTTGCCACCATACCCAGCAAAAGAGTATAATTTATAGGCACATAATATAAATATTTCCATCATCAGAAAATAAAATTGCAATCAATTAGAATAAAATAGGAATCCAATCTCCTTGGTGAAGAAAGTGGCTGGGGCTCGAACTGGGCTTGATCCTCAGCAGCCCATAAAAATTAATAAATAGTGACCTGGGGATATACCTCTGTTATTAGAGTGCTCTCCTCACATGTACAAGGCCCTTGGTTCAATCACCAGATAAATAAGTAGATAAATAAATAAATTATATTGTCCATATAAATCTTTAAAAACAAATATTAAACAAATCAATAAAAGTGGGGAATGTGAGCCTACACCTATAATCCCAGGGGCTCTGGAGACTGACACAGGAATATCAAGGGATTAAAGCCAGCCTCAGCAAGAGCAGGTGCTAAGCAACTCAGTGAGACCCTGTCTCTAAATAAAATACAAAACAGGGCTGGGGATATGGCTCAGTGGTAGAGTGCTCCTGAGTTCAATACTCGGTACCAAAAAAAAAAAATGAAAAAAGAAAAGAAAGTAATTTGAAAGTGACATAAACCAAGATGGAAATCCTAATATTTAGCATAAAGGCAAAACCACACTGAGAGGCAAAATCGAAGGCCTACATTGGTTAATGAGAAAAGACAGGAACAAAATTGTTCCTGAATCCACACAGGTGAGGATGGAAGGTGCTGTTCCTTTGGCCAGTGAGGGATTTACGGGATATGGTCAGGTGTGCAGGTGCTCTGAGCTTCCACAGGTCAGGATGTGTCTTTTTAGGCTGCAAGACGATTGTGCTTCTCTTCTGGCTCTGCAGAAGCTTTTATGGACCTCTCAGGCCACACCCCCACCTCCATTTGATTAATCAGTCTCCAATCAGAAAGCAGTATGTGATCACCTTCCCCTGTCTCCACCCACTTAATCATGATGAGATTTTCTTCCTTGGATTAGTTCATTGAATCTGATGGTCATGCAAGAGCGCAGAATCTGGAGATGTGAGAGTGAGTGATGCCTTTGTCCATGCACTCCCCACCATGAATTTAATTTTGTTCATATGTGATCCTCCTATTTCTACTGTGAGACTAAAAAGTATTTAATTTTTAATGTAAGAAAAACATTACTGGGAAATACCTTTCTACAGGGATCTTTGCCATATCAAAATTATTTGAAAAAAATAATTTTCAAAAATATTTTGAAAATTCCAGAGAGGAAACAGCTTTTTGAAGACAGTAGTGTCATCCACAAAGATTACAGAATGGAAACCATGTTTTCAACAGTCACACAAGTGTCAAGTTAACTTGTAGCAAATATAAGCAAACTAAGGGAGGTAGTGCACACAGGAAGGTAGAATCAGTCTTCTAGACATAGGGTAAAATTTCTTCTGTCTCTTTGTACTGGAGATGAAACCCATTGGCTCTCTTCCACTGAGCCACATCCCCATCCCTTTTTATTTTTTGCTTTTTTTAAAAGGCCGAGTCTCACTAAATTGCTTAGGTCCTCCCTCAGTTGCTGAGGCTGGCCTCAAACTTGCCATCCTCCTTCCTCAAGTCTCCTGAGTTGCTGTGATTACAGGCACAGGACACCATGCCCCATCAGACTTGAAAAAGTCTGAAAGCCACTGAGGCTGGAAGCAGTGGGCAAATTGGGATATTGGAGAGAAAGACACAGGATTGGACAGCAGGTGTCCTTGACTTCAGGGAGGCCACCAATTACAGAGCCTTCATTCAGAATCAGGGAATGCCCCAGGGCACATCTCCCAGAAAACCTTGGCCCCAGGCACTTTCCCCAGTATTTAGCCTGAGAGAAGAACACAAGCAAAGGAAAATTTCAAGAGTCTGAGTAAAATGAAATTCTAAAATTGAGGAAAAAGAGACAGAAAGAGATGGAATGCTTGAATGAGCCATGTGAGGTGAGCACTTCAGGGAACATGTAGAAGGAATGGTTTAATGGGTGTGGGTTAGACAATTGCATTTCTGTTTTTTCGGTCTCTTTGTTTTAGTCAGCTTTATGGTTCTGTGACTAAAAGACCAAAGGACAACAACTACAGAGGAGGAAGTGTTTATTTTTGTGGCTTGGTTTCAGTGGCCTCAATCCAGACTCAGCACCTCAAAGTTGAGCCTGAACATCATGGCAGAAGCATGTGGCAGAGGAAAGAGGCTCACATTACCAGAAAGAAGAGAGAGAGAGATGGGCACTTGCAGATACAAACTATACACCCATATTCACACCCCAAAGGTCAGCTTCCTCCATCCACAGTCCACCTGCCCCAATTATCTCCCAGTTAATCCCACCAGAGATCAATTCACTGGCTAGGTTATGGCTATAAACCAATCATTTATCTTCCAAAAACATTGTCACATGTGAGCTATTAAGAGACAGAGCATCTAATTCATGGTGGTCTATGGGGGTACTTGTTGAAAAATATCCCTGCTCACATCACATAATCATATATTAGTTGGACAATTACAATTGCATAAGGTAATATATTGTTTCTTTTTCACATAATACCTTGCCACAAATGAAACACATTTAATTTCATGTGTGTGTGCAGCTATATAGGATTAAGGCTACATCCAAAATTGTCTCTGGTTTTTATGCTCTACAATATTTGAAATCTACACTCTGATTTAATTTTAAGTTTCTCTGGATTTTGTCTGTGTGTCACCAGCTGAAAGGTTGACTTAATCCCACATCCCTGACCTCTCTAATTACCCCTAACTTGGTACACAAGGCAGGTCAAAATTACAATCAACCTACATCACAACAGACAGTGTCTCTCCAAATGACAAGTGTAGTCAAACATAATAGGGCAGGACTGCAGCACCCCCAAAAAAAGGTGAGTCAGAGCCCCATCCAGGAGGCAAAGGTAGACAGGGTGTCAAAGGCAGCTTTGAATCAATTATCACTGGCTCCACAGATTCAGTACCAAGGGTGGCCTCAGTTCAAGGACAATATGTGGTGTCTGGCCAGGTGTCCTCTTAGAAAACATGGTGAGTGAGGGTTTGGGTGGATTTTATGCACAGCTGAATTTGGGACTGACTGGTTTGTGATAGTTCCTGCCATCAGGCAGGGCTGCCCGGGGACCTTCCCTTTCAAGCACCCTGCTTGCCCTTTATCAGGATTTGACACAGTTACTGCCTGTTGATTTGAGCACCATTTATGTTTCCCCCATGGGATGAAGATTTTTTCTATGGATGTATCACATAATGGTTAGGGTTTGATTCTATCTCAGTGCCAGGATAGACTTTCCCTGGTTTGACCAGACCCCATTGAAGGGAATTAATAGATGATTAGGGATCAGTGTTGAAACTTATTGAGCCACATTTGAACAACAAGGTGGGTTTGGAGGGAGTGGCTCTCAGAGTCCCTCCACCAGGAAATCACTATTAAATTCAATTATGCCTATTCATTAGGCCTTGGGTATCTCATCTCCAAGCTTTGGCCTTTAATATTCTATGAAGACTTAGACTTTTGCACAAATTTTATGAGTACTGGTGATCATTTAAAAAAAATATTTAGGCCCTAAATTTATGTATTTTTATTTTTTATTTTTTGACACTAGGGATTGAACCCAGGAGAGCTTTACCACTGAGCTACATCCTAAGCTTTTTTTCATTTTTATTCATTAATTATTTAGTTAATTAAATTTTTATGAATTAAGTTTGGGTACCAAGGTTTGAACCCAGGGGCACTACACCATTGAGCTACATTCTGACCCATTTTTTAAAGTTTTTTTTTTTGTTTTTCTTTTTGTTTTTTGAGACAGGTTCTCACTAAATTACTGAGACAGGCCTTGAATTGAGATCCTTCTGCCTTAGCCTGCTAAAAAGATGGTGTTATGGGGAGTCCCTTCAGAAAGCACTCTAAGTCTGAACTTCAAATCAAAAGAGAGCTTTACTTACCTGACTAGGGACTGTCACCCACCACAGAGTCTCAATCTCTGTGAGAGGACAGCAGCTTCCTGATCCATTCAAAGACATTATAAGCACAAAATCCACAACTCAGTGACTTGCTTATCCTCATGTAATGCTATCCAATTATAGAAATTAAAACATTAATAAGTGGGGCCCCTGGGCTCTAGGCGGAATCAAAATTTTCCAGTCAGCAATCCAGCACATTAGCTTTGTAGTTCAGTTGAGCACAGTCTTGGGTTCAAGCACATGCTAGACAGTCACATCCCAAATGTAGGTGGGGGTCATCGGGATGAGAATCTACTTTAGTCATGTAGACCCACAATAGCATCAAACCCAGGATATAGCTCTCCACGTCCATCAGTGCATCCTGAGTAGGGTACAATTTGTGAGGTACAAAGTACAAAAATGCAATTTTTTAAAATAAGAAAACAGCTTTCATTTAAGTTTCTCAGAAACAGCTCTTATTACAGTCTCTCATAGGAGGCAGCAAAATGGAGTCTCAGGCCTTCCTATGAGAGTTCTTGCTTTATAATTGTCTTATCTTAGTCTTCAAGATTTTATATCCATCATCTGTATTTTTTACTAATCTTTAACCCATAACTGACAAACGTATTGATTGTATTAATCACTTCACACCACAGCAGATGGGATTAAAAGTGTTCAACACCACACCCTGTTTTGAAATCCAATTTTGAAAAGATAGAGCATTTGCCTAACTTGCATGAGGCCCTGAGTTTGAACTCTAGCAACAATAAATAAAGAAATGAATAAATAAATACATAGATAGATAGAAAGACAGATAGATAGATGATAGACCTGTGTTCAAGTAAACTCGTTAGTGGCTTTTTTCTTCTTAATCTATTAATCTGATTTTAGTTATGTTCAGGGCAATAAGCCAAATTATAACTCTTTTTTTGTAGAGAGAGAGAGAGAGAGAGTGCAAGAAGGAGACTGAGGAGAAAGAGAGAGAGAGAATTTTTTAATTTTTTTTTATTTTTTGGCGGACACAACATCTTTATATGTAGGTGATGCTGAGGATCAAACCTAGGGCCGCGTGCGTGCCAGGTGAGCATGCTACCACTTGAGCCACATTCCCACCCAAATGATAACAATTGATGCTAAACATTTAAAATCGTCATGGTTAATAATTTGTTGGGAATATACGATAACCAGTTATTAACAAGGTGATTTGATTGGCATACATTTTAATATAGTTTCCAGAATTATGTCTAAAAATATATGAGATTTATTATGAATTTTTGCCATTTTAAAGCAAATATTAATAAAATATCAAAAAAATATAACTTGAAAAAGTTATGTCATATTTGACAGGACTTCCCCTCATATCAAATTAGGCTAATTGACTTAATGTCTCTCTTCTAGAAATCCCTTGAGCAAATATGAAGTTCTCTAGAACATTCCAATGTTAGCTCAAGGTAAAATGACAATGTAGACTTTGATCATAGAGAAGTTAGACAATAATCTCAAAAGGTTTAAAGCACTTAATGAAACCTGGGTTCCCAAATCATTATAAAAGATAAGTCATTTAACCAGAGTGATGAAAGATATTTAAAGTCAATACAGAAAGTTTTGTCCTATGAAATAATACTTCAACTTTTAACAGAGATGATTTAGTTTTCTCTTCCCATGTAATGAGAGAACTTGATAAAACCAACTTGAAGCCTAAAATCTTACTCTCCTCTCCTCCAGTACTGAGCATTGTACCAGGGGCCAATTGCCCAGTTCGCTTTGGTTTATTTTGAAACAGGCTTGCCAATTAGCCAAGTCTGGCCTGAATCTTGCCACCCTCCTTCCTGAGGCTACTAAGAATTTGAAATTATAGGCATTTCCCACCTCACCTGGCTTAAAAGAGCAGCTGTTTGAGAGATGTTCAACTGGAACATTTCACGTGGAAGCCATTACTGTTTTTAATTGTCTGGAATAATTGCCCACCAGTTTCAAAATGTGCTTGAGAATGAACCATAATAGACTCCATTGCAGTGCAAAAGAAAGGCTCTCCTGAAGTTTTTTGGAAGTTGCAAGTCCCATTCTGTGTTTTATTAATCTCTTGAGAGCCAATGATAAAAATCCTATGATCTTCTTTGGAAAGTTAGGAATTTAGAAGCTATTTTTTGGTGTAATGTTGTGGTTTTGTCAGAGTCCTCCTGAAGTCTATTATTAAACTATGAAGCTCAAGGACCTTCTCCTGCAGGGTCCCCTGCTCTCCACTTTTGTGAGGATTTGGTACATATATTTCATTTTGATTCTGCAATCTTTCACAGTAGCATCATCAGCTGGGACACTGTGACCATGGAATATTCTAAGCCATTACATGGTCAGTCTTGGCTCCCTTTATTTGTCTGAATCTGATGGCAATCACTTGGCATGCAGGAGGCTGCTGGACTCTGTGTGTGTGTGTGTGTGTGTGTGTGTGTGTGTGTGTGTGTGTGTGTGTGTGTGTGTGCGTTTAGTACTGGGGATTATGTACCTGGGGCAGTTTACTACTGAGCTACACCCCCAACACTTTTTATATTTTTATTTGAGACAGGGTCTGACTATGTTGACCAGGCTGTCTTGGAATCTCTGATCCTCCTGCCTCAGCCTTTCAAGTTACTGGGACTGTAAGTGTGCACCTCAGTACCAGGCCATAGAGCATTTAAAAACATCTAGAGATTACATTGCACCTGGGAGCAAGTGTCATAACTAAAAGGAGAATAATAGCTTCAGACTCAAAATTCCTCTGGATGAATGTTATAAAGATACCGAGACCCTGAAATAACTCTCAGACCACACATTGCCATTTCAATTAAGCCTTTATTGCTGTCCAGCAGCAGACACTCTACTCTCTAAAAGCCAGATGTTTAGAGTAACATACCACCTTCAGTTATGCCTCAGATTTAAGCCAAAAAACCCACAAAAGCGCGATTTCGGGGTCAAACCAAGGTAAGCAAGCACACTTAATATCTAAAAAAGAGTAGTGTACTACAATTTGATTGATGTTTTTATATCAACCAAGTGTTAGACTCTGTAATGTGGAACAATACTCTAAAATAACAGTTGCTGTTTCACCAGAGGTATACAAACCTTCATTTGTCCAGTTAGTAGCTCTAGAGAATAAAACTTAACAGACACAATATAATTAATATTTTAAGAAGTGTTTGTCATTTTAGTATGTGAATAAAACTTTGGTTTATATTGGTAGATTAATACTTGCTCTTAGGAAATAACCTTGAATACTTTTAACTATTTGTATTATATATATAAACAACTTAGTTATAAAAAAATTTTTAACATTTCTCTTTTATTTATAGATGTTTACATTACTTACTTAGACTCTCTTGTATACTTAGATGTATTATAATTGTGTTTTACCACACAAAGACTTTCTTACCTAGAAACATGATTTTTACTAAATATGCTTTTACATTTAGAAGCTTTTAATAATTTTTGATTCATGGATTCCTCTTTTTTATACCTTAAAATAACCCTTATCAATTTCTGAATTTAGATAAATTAATCCATTTTAATAAGAGGAAATATATTTATAGTACTTTAATTGAAATGCAGTTGAAACCTCTTGACTATTTGTATATAGAATTATACCCACTGGGACTTTTAACTTTTAGTAACCTTGTTTTGGGGATAATGTAATTTGAATATTTTTTAAATTTACCAAAATATGAAAATACCAACAATGATTAAATATTTTACCTTATGAAATTTAAAAAGTTTCATTACTTAATATTACATTTAATAGTTAACATTTAAACTTTGTAAACCAATCAGATGTCTCTAACAAACACATCCATGATTAATTTCATATAGGTCAGATCAAATTTACATTTTTTTTAAAAACGTATAAGACAAGTGCATTGAATAGCATTTGTAATTTTTTCCCATTGAAGAAAAATTTTAGAGACAATGAATGTCATACACTTTATAGACATTACAATTTTATTAAATATTTGATCACCTAGAAACAAAACTCTGCATTAATAACTTTAAAGAAATTTTGACTTTTATTTATTCACCCAAATTTCAATTTAACGTTTTAAATCATATGAAGCAAAAGTATTTGTATCCATTTTTTAAATTTCAATTTCTGAGATCATATATCAATTTTTAGTACTAAATATATGTAGACATGACAATACATGTAGACGAAGAGTACCCCGGTGCCCCTACACAAAACAGACAAACAAAAGCCTTGTAGATTATTTGTTTAAAACCTATTAGATTGAGAATTAACCCTTGTAAATTGGCCTTAGAACAAAGCAGAATGTAATTAGAAAAACATATTAACCTACATGTATCAGATCAAAATTATGAATTTAACAAATATAGACTTTCAGAACTCTTCCTGTCCTTCTTCCTGAGGTGGTCCTGCTCATCAAAGGTGAAAAGAATTAAGGGAACATAGACAAATGGCAGGGCCTTATTTCTACCTGAAGGAACTTTACAAAAAGGAACTCCATAGGTCTCCTCAGGAGAGTCACCCAGGTTGGGGTCTCATTGTATGTTAAATATGAGAGCCCAGTCTCCATAATACACTGAAGTGGGAATTGTGAGTTCTTTGGAAAGTTGGGGAGCAGAAAATATGTGTCAAAGGCAAGTGTCTCTGATATGGTTTGGATATAAGTTGTCCTCAAAAAGTGTCTTTGTTAATGCAAGAAGTGAAATGATCAAATCATGAGAGCTAATATTCAATCAGTGGATTAATCCATCAAATGGATATATTTCTGTGCATGTGTGTGTGTGTGTGTGTTTGCATATATATTCTGTTAATTAGCATGTTTTAAATTTTAGATAACTATTGACAAAAGGCAGTTACAGAAGCTCTTTCTGGCTGCTAGGGTCCTCTGACAATGACTGGTATTAGCTGGGTTTCCATAACCCAGGTAGGTGCCATCCCAACCAGAATACAACTCTACTTTCCTCCTCAGGGGTTTTCCTGAATCTTCTCCAAAGCTTTTGTTTTTCCAAGGCTTTTTCTAAATCCAAAAAGTTTTCTCCTTTCTGTACTACAGTCTTTCAGTATGATACCTTGTCAGGACTCTTGGGATAATCTTATGACCCAAGCCACTGGAGTGAAAGAAGGTGTGGGGGGATGACCAGAATGTTTGGCTGGGAGGTACCCACAGAAGGCACATAGAAATCCCCTCGTCACATGGAACTAGGGGAGAGAAGGGAGTTGGGGCTGGAGAGGTGGCCCCAGGCAGGTTTTGCTAAGTGGCAATTGGCAGGCTTGGGCAGGGTTGGAACATGGCCTGAGGTCTGTTTCCATTTCCAGAAGGCTGTTGAGAGGATCACTCTCCCTAGAGGGAATTAACAAGAAACAGAGAAAGCATCAGAGAAATCATTGCCACAGAGGTGAAAAAGACTGGCTTGCACTTGAGTGACCATGAACAGCTTGGCATACTATAGAGATGGCCCTGGGCAACTTGACTAGAGGTTGCTCTTTTGTACCACATAGAGGATTAAAGCTTCTCTTGGGCAGAGAAGAAACCTACAGTGGGAAGGGTAGTAAGACTGGCCTTTGGTGGATTTGGGGGAGTTTCGTCCCTAGGTTCCCAGAGGCCACACACAACCAGGCTCTGCTTTCACCAGGGGTCACAGGAGTTCTTGTCCAGGAAGAAAACACACCCAGCAGGAAAGCTAGATTCAGCAACAAATTGGGTCCAGTTTTCTAGTTTTATCTCCCCATTGCCTTCCAAGATGCCTCTAACCAAGTGCACCACCAGCCCCTATACACCTCCCAATAATAAAAACAAACAAAAAAAAGAACACTTTTGGGGGTGGGGGAGATTGGTTTTGAATTAATTTGCATGGCTACTCTCCACAGTCAGCGCCAATCACAGAAAAGTGTAATCTGAAGCAAGAACTACCTAAAAATCAGTTTCAAAAGAGCCAGTAGGGGGCAGGCTTGTCCCAGTGTGTCCCCTTTCCTATCAAGTGACTTTCTACTGCTGGATTCTAGAGCCAGATGTCATTGTGCCCAGTAGAGGGAATGGGTAGCTTGTGGGTGGACTCTGCCTTAGGTCAGGGTTGTCCATTTGCCCTTAGCTGTTGTATTCTTTCTCTTTTCCTCCTCCTCCTCCTCCTTATTCATCTTCTACCACTTTTTCTCCTCCCCATTCTTCATCTTCTTATTTTTTTTTTTTTTGGTACTGGTGTTTGAACTCAGGGTACTTAACCACTGAGACACATCCCAAGCTCTTTTCAATTTATATTGAGGCAAGGTCTCACTAAGCTGATAATGGCCTTGTTAAGTTGCTGAGACGGGCTTTGAAGTTGTGATCCTTTCTGCCTCAGCCTCCTAAACCACTGGGATTACAATCATGGCCAACCACATCTGGTTTCCAGCCCTGTCTTTGCTGAGACTGGATCTCACTTTGTTCTCCATACTAGTCTCAAACTCATCATCATCCTGCTGTAGCCTTTTGAATAGCTGGATTACAGACCAATACCAACATGCTCCCTTTAAATATAAGCAATGCTATAAGCCACATAGAGTATTTGAATACATTTGCAAGTAAGAGATGGAAAATGCTAACTTTGAGATGAGGCTCGATTGTCATGTGTATCTTGTACATGTGACAGTGTGCCACTTTGGAGTGGAGTCCTGGGAAAGAAATAGATCAGAATAGAGTCCAGCATATAAAAAATATTGTGTCATTCCAGGTTTGGTGACCAGCATGTGTAATCCCAGCTTCCTGGGAGGTGAAGGCAGATGCATTAAGAGTTCAAGCAACACCCTTGGCAGTTTAACAGGACACTGTCTGAAAATACAAAATGAAAATGCCTGGGATGTAGCTGCAACAGATCATCCCTGGGCTTCCATACCTGGTAAAACACACTCACACATATTTGCAAAGGGGAAATAAAGAAATTTAGCACAGTGTAGTTGCACGTGTCTCTAATTCCAATGATTTGGGGCTGAGGCAGGAGGATCAAATTGCTTAAGCAAGGATTAAATTGCTTCAGCAATTTAATGAGACCCTAAGCCACTTATTGAAACCTACTCTCAAACTGAAAATATATAAATGAAAAGGAGATGTAGCTATGTGGTGTAGTGCACCTGGATTCAATCCCAGAACCAAAACCAAAACCAAAACAAAACAAAACATACAACAGAAAATGGAAAAGAAAAACAGAATGAAAGAAGTTTCATATGATCTAAACCAAAGCAGAAATTAAAACTATTGGGATGAAGGGAAACTGCTTGTATAGACCCTAAGTCCATACCTCTGATCATTTGAAGAGAAAGAAATGTGATATTCTCTTTTCATCACAAACTATTTGCCACAATCTTGTGTTTCTTTTTTGGTACTGGGGACTGAACCCAGTGGTGCTCTATCACTGAGCTACATCTCCACCTCCTTTTTTTTTATTTTGAGGCAGGATCTTGCTAACTTGCTGAGGCTGGCCTCCCACTTGTGCTTTTTCTGCCTCAGCCTCTGGCGTTTTGGGGTTTGCTGGCATGTGCTACCACTCCTTGGCTGCAGGTCACTAGGGAAGACTGTCTGAGTGTAGAGCCTCTAAAGGTTCTGTTTTGAGCTCAGTTGCCCTATACGACTAAATCACTTGTTTTAAAATGCTCTGTTTTTCTCCCTGAAGCTAATGTAATAACGAGGACACAGTTTTGAGAAAAAGGAAAGAGAATGTTTACTATTTCAGTAGAAAAAATAAAAACCAGCGGGTCTTCTGTCCCAAGGGCTGTCATTCTCCCTATTAGAGAAATAGGTTGTTATATTTTCTGCTTGATTTTTAAAAAAATAAATGACATCAGAATGCATTATAATTTTATTACATGTATACAGCACAATATTTTATATCTCTGGTTGTATATAAATTATGTTGACACCAATCCTTCTCTTCATACATGTATTTGTGTAATTATGTCCGTTACATTCCACTATCCTTGCTAATCCCCTGCGCTTTTATTTTCCTTCCCAGTCCTCTGCCCTATCTAGAATTCATCTATTCTTCCTATGGTCTCCCTTCATACCCCACTATGAGTCAGCCTTCTTAAAGCTGAGAAAATAATTTGTTTTTTGGGGGGATTTTCTAACTTCACTTAGTATTATCTTCTCCAATGTCATCCATTTACCTGTAAATGCCTTGATTTTATTCTCTTTTAATGCTGAGTAAAATTCCATTGTGTATATAATCTACATTTTTTTCCATTCATCTTATGAAGGACATCTAAGTTGGCTACATAGTTCAGTTATTGTGAATTGTGCTGCTATAAACATTGATGTGGCTGTGTCCCAGTAGGATTCTGTTTTTAAGTACTTTGGGTATAGTCTGATGAGAATAATAGATTTGTCAAATGGTAATTCCATTCTCAGATTTCCAAGGAATCTCCATACTGCTTTCTGTATTGGCTGCACCAATTTGCAGCACCACCAGCAATATATGAGTGTGCCTTTATCCCCACATCCTCGCCAACACTTATTGTTGTTTGTCTTCATAATAGCTGCCATTCTGTTTGGAGTGAGATGATATATTAGAGTAGTTTTGATTTGCATTTCTCTGATTGCTAGAGATGATGAGCATCTTTTCATATGTTTGTTGATTGATTGTATATCCTCTTCTGAGAAGTGCCTGTTCAGGTCCTTGGCCCATTTGCTTAATGGGTTACTTGGGTCTTTTTTTTTTTTTTTTTTTGGTGCTTAGCTTTTTGAGTTCTTTATATACCTTAGAGATTAGTGCTGAACAAGTTATTTCTTAGAAGTGATTCTGAGAAAATTAGATTAGAGAGAAGAAACCAGGAAGGAGAATATCAGGGACAAGAAGATTACTAGGAGGAAGTTAGGGAGAAGACTTGGGGGAAAGAAAAAAAAATATGTAAGATTCAAAGCCACAAGGGATTTAGTGAAAGCATCAAGAAAACCCCTTTTACACACTGAACCACATCCAAACTCCCTCTATTGTAGAGGGACTGGGGATTGAACCCAGGGCTACTTTAACACTGAGCCACATTCCTAGTACATTTTTTTTGAGAGGAGTTATTTCTAACTTGCTCAGGATATCGGTGATCTTGCAATCCTCTTGCCTCAGCTCCTGAGATGGTGGAATTAGAGGTTGTGCCACGGTGTCCACTGCAATCCACCTTTTTTAAAATTACTCACCCCAAAATTTTGTTCATCAAAAGAACAAGATACCCAAGTTACTTTTTCTTTTTCTCCTCTTCCCCCTTTTTTTTGGTACCAGGAGTAGAACCCAAGGACAATAAACCAGTGAGCCACAGTTCTAGCATTTTTTTAATTCAGTAAATACAAGTTATATGAAATGAATAGTTTAATTATACAACATGTTGGGCAATTAGGCCTTTCCTATTTGTTCAGTTCCTGATTTCTGAAGCTTACTGCTTTGAGGTAAAATGAAACATTGAACTGTTTCATTAAAAAATTAATAGGGACACAGTACCCTTTATTATTGAAACCTAGGCACTGAATGAAATTTACCAGGTGCATTTTGCTAGTCTTATTTGTCTCTCAGAAATGCCCTTCTTGTCCCTAGGGGTGTAGGTCTTTTTGTGCTGAAACCAAGCAGATGTTAGAGCTGTGGTGCTTCTTATTCTCCTCCTGGTTCTTTGGTCATCTTCTGTATCTGATGTCTTCGTTTGCTTCTACCTCTACTCACACTTCTGTGCTATTGTGTCTCTCATCTGTGCTCTGAGGCTGTAGGGTCTGGATCTTTGGACTCAATCAACCTTGGATTGAACATGGTTCAAAATTAATTTCTCTGTGCTTAATGTGTAGAGTCTTTCTTCTTGTCATTATTCTCCAAACTGCACAGTATAAACTGCTATATAATATTCCCATTGTGTTAAATGTGATAAGAAACCTCAAGATGGTTTAAAGCACACAGGAGGATGTGCATAGGTTATATTCAAACAGTTCTTCATTTATACCTAAACCTTGAACATGTGCAGAGTTCGGTATACAAAGGGTGGATGGAAAGTTCTGAAATTAATTCACTGTGAATACTGAATGAAGGCTGTACTTGGCATTTGGCTAGGGAGTATAATTTTCACATATGCATTTACTCTCTAGGTCACTTGAACTCTACATATTTTCACACATCAACAATCATTTATTTTGTGGTGGGCACCAGGGATTAAACTCAGGGGCACTGGACCACTGAGCCACATCCCCAGCAAAATTGTGAATATATTTTAGGGACAGGAACTCTCTGATGAGCTTAGTGCCTTGTCATTGCTGAGGCTGTTTGAATCATGATCTTCCCATGTCAGCCTCCTAATTTACTGGGATTACAAGCATGTGCCATTGTGACTGGCAACCGTGGTTCTTAGTATCAAAAACTAACCCAGGTACATTTAAGCAGAGTGAATGTACAGTAAGCATGTTGTAAAGCCCACAAGATTATTGGTAAAGTTAAGAAAATGCTGTGGAAGTGGGCAGGAACTAAGCAAACGTGGCTAGTGTTGAGATGGGCGAAGGTGTGATATCTGTAGTGGAGGAGAGAAATAAATTATATCCACATACTAATGCATTTTTCAATGCTTTATTCACTCAAATCACTCAATACAACTTCATTGTATAGGTTCTTAATCAAAAAAATTATAATCCTTAATGTTGGGCACTGCAATACACATAATCAATTCAAAACTAAAAATCCTAAGTTAACTCTGAGCACAGCAAACACTTAATCATGCCAGACTCATTACAGACATTCCCCCTGCATGCTCAGCTCAAGTGCCAGGTTTAGAGTCTCAAGTCTTAGGGTTGAAGTCCAGCAGATGCTCACTCATTCAGATCACAGTGATCAGGCCAGAAACTGATGAAGGCTCCTCCTGGGCTGGATGTGACATCTGGTTGAGGAAACAATCTTAAGACAAAGTCACCATTCTCACCAGCATCAAGATGTGGCTGTAGAGTTTGAGAGCAGTGAGGATGAATGTGAGGATGAGGCAGATAATGACAAGAATTGGGATATTAGTACAGGACCTCATCAGGCTCTCCAGCATGTTGCCATGATTGCAGCTGGCTGAATGTCTGTTCACTTGCTCGATCATTTCTACTAAATGTTGGGGCTCTGCTCACCTTTTCAGTCCCTATCAGCTATTACTGTGTTTCTTAGTGACATCTTACATTCTCTGGTCATGACCTCTGGTTTTACAAATTCTGCCCTGACCTCTCACCTCTGACTCCCATCAGGGTGAAGGAAATGACCATGACTGCACTCTGAGTTTCCACTGGGTTGTGGACAGAGACTTGTCTTTATCAGGCTGTGCCTGATTTATACTAGAGGGCTCAGGAGGCTATGCCTGGTGGACCTGCAGGTTCATTTTCAACTGGAATTACTTAGGCTTAGGCCATTTTTAGGTTAAGTCCATCTTTACAGCTAGCCTGGACCACAGCTTGGAACCCCCACAGATATCCTGATTAGGACCTGCTGCAAGGTGACATAGCATGTTGGGGGCACAGGTAACACCTTAGGCATTAACCCCAAACCACATAAGGAGGCAGAAAAATACATCTGACTTTTTCATTCCTATCAACTGATCATGGACCCTGCCTTAATTGGAGACTCCCATGTTGGGTGGGGAATTTCTTGACACAGGACGGGCTTTCATTCAAGGAACTGAAAAAAATAAGAATGGGTCATGCCCCAGTTAATAAATTTGAGAGAAGAAATAAAATCATAAAACTTCTCAAGTAGCTGGGATCCCAGGCATGTGCCACTGCAATTGGCTTTTCTTACTTGTTTGTTATTGTTTTGGGAACCAGGCAGTGAACCCAAGGGTGCCACACCATGAGCCCCATCCGCAGGTAGGGTTTTGAAATAGGGTCTCACAAACTTGCTTACAACCTCTCTAAGTTGCTGAGGCTGTCTTTGAACTCACCATCATCCTGACTCACCCCCTGAGCTGCTGGAACTACTGCTGACAACCACCAAGCCAGCTATTCAAGTTGTTTTTGGAAGAGAATCTTTCAGGACATCAATTTGACCACCTTTCCAGAACAATTAAAGAATGCATTTTTTTGTTTTCATGTGGATTCTGGTTCTTTCTTTTTGAATATTTCTAACAGAGAGACAGCTCTCTTCCAATTAAACCTTCCCAATGTGGTCACATAATTTTTAGATTTATTTATTTGTTAACTTATCTCTGTGATGCCTTGGATGGAACTCAGGCCCTTCCACATGCTTGCAAGTGCTCCACCACTGAGAAATGTGCCTAGCTCCCTGAGTTAGCTTTGATGAAGTTCACTCATTTCTCTAGAATAGCAAGGGTTGTGGGTTTTATAATTGTGGAGGAAAAATTGGCCAGTGTTCCAGAAGGGGTTGTAGAGTCTTTGGATACAGGTGCACAAAGGACTGTGCATCTTTCAGAGGCCAAGAAGTGAAACCCAGTTGCCACTTCCTGACCCGGACACCCTTAAAAACCAGATCTTGTTTATTATGACATCCTACAGTTGTGTGCTCTCTCAGAGCACAAATTAACTTAGAGTCAAAAAATGCATTAGGTTTGAGATTTTGGGAAACATTTGTTATTTTTTGTAATATTTTCTTTTTAATTTTTAATTGTAATTAAACCGGGTACCTTTATTTTATTTATTTATTTATTTTTATGTGGTTCTGAGGATTGAACCCATGGTTTGCAAGTGCTAGAGGAGTGCTCTACCACTGAGCCACAACCCCAGGCCCCCTACATTATTTGTTACTAATAAGCCTGGCTTATTCTGACTAGAATGTACCTAGGATTAGACACTGCTATTGCTGCTTTCAGCACTGACTCTCACACCCTGAAGATCAAAAGGAGAGTGTGAATGTCACATACACGTCATCACACATCACAAGTGACCTGCAAATGCAGGAAGGTAACCTTCATTTACTTGTACATTTTTTTCTAAGAATATTTCTTTGGCAGAACTTATTTGTAACTGGAATTCAAGTGGGAAATGAATCTGAGAAATGTCATTTTCAGCTCTTCAATTTCTTCAAACAGGATGATGTAGTGGAATTAGAAGGGGTAACAGTAATGTATGCATACTTCAAGTTCTTTAAATGCAGGGATAGTTTTGCTAATTATGTTTATATGTTTTGTATCCAGTTTGGGACCTGACATTAGTGGGTGTTAAAAAATATTTCTTGAAATAATCTGAATTTATGAACCAATCCTAAGTTTTTTTTTCTTTATCAGGTAAAATAAAAGAGATGTAAAATATGTGCTAAAACTATTGGCTGCTAAGGATTTGAGAGTTCTGAAAGTACTCTGGACTATGAGAATGAAATAGCAGAAGGCACCAATACAAAGAGGGTGGATGTGGGCAGAAGAGAAAATAGACAAACAAACAATTAGAGAATACCTTGTAAGTTAAGTTAATTCAACTGTAAATAAAACTCAAAATGACAGTGGCTTAAATATGACAGCAGCTCATTGTTTCCTTAAAGACAGCAGGTAAACAGTCTAGAGCTCTGCCATGGGAGCTCCTTGACCCTCAGGAACTCATGCACTGTTATGCCATCATCTTTAATGTGTGGTTTTTACCTGATGGTTGAAGATAGCTACTTGTGCTCCAGCCACCATTTCTCAATTTTAGTCAGTGAGAAGATGGTTGGAAGAAAAGTATGCTGCCTCATTTCAACAACACTTCCTAGAAAATGCACACTCCTCTTTTATTTAAATATAATTTAAATTAATGTGCAATGTGAACAGACGTATTTACAAAGCCAGAGTGGAGGGGACTCATCCCTTCCAGCGGGAGACACCTCCCATCTTTGTTGGAGGGGGGAGCTCCTATACCACAGCAGCCAGAATAGAGGGGACTCTCTTCTCCAAGCAGGATACCCCTCCCATCTGGTTCTCTGGGAAAGCTGGTAAACCCCTGCAGCCAGGGTAGGGGGAAGTCACCCTTCGAGGCTGGAGACCTCTCCGATGTCTGTGTCATGTAGAGCTCCTTAACAGCTGCAGTCAGGTTAGAGGAGACTCCTTCCTCCAGGCAGAAGACCCCTTCCACCTGGGTGTCAGGTGGAGCTCATATACCCCAGCAGCCAGGGTAGAGGCAACTAGCACCTCCAGTGGAGAGACACCTCCCACCTGGGAATGGTGGTAATTCCTATACTGCCTTAGCCAGGGTAGAGCGGACACACAGGAGATGCCTAATGCAGTAAAAGTGTTTTTCTCACACCAAAATTATTACTGCAGATGTGGACAGTTGCTCTCCATATTCATAGAATCTAGGAGGCTTCAACTTTGTAGCTACTAGATTACCCCAGGTTTCTTCCATGACTTTTGTGGCATAGAAGAGACAGTCTAGAGAGTGCTCACAGCTTGTGATGGTGTCATCCTGGAAGTGACACATTACTTCCTATCAGGTATAATTGACTAGAATTAGTCACATGGTCCTATCTACATGTGGACCTAGAAATGTAAGCTTCCATATTTGGAAATAAATGAGTCACACAAAAGAAAGCAGGAATGTGAAGAGAGAGCCTACAGAATGGGGGAAAAATCTTTGCTACCTGCACCTCAGATAGAGCAGTAATCTCCAGGATATATAAAGAACCCAAGAAACTTAACACCAGCTGGGTATGGTGCTGCACGCCTCTAATCCCAGCAGTTTGGAAGGCTGAGACAGGAAAATTGTGACTTCAAAGCCAGCCTCAGCAATTGTGAGGTGCTTAGCAACTCAATGAGACCCTGTCTCTAAATAAAATACAAAATATTGGTGAGGATGTGGCTTAGTGGTCGAGTGCCCTGAGTTCAATCCCGGTACCAAAAAATAAATAAAAATAAAAAACAAACTAACACCAAAACCAAATAAATAACCCAATCAATAAATGGGCAAAAGAACTGAATGTACACATCACAGAAGAAATACAATTGGTTAATAAATATATGAAAAAATGTTCAACATCTCTATCAATTAGAGAAATGCAAATTAAAACTACACTTAGGTACAGTTTGGTTTAGTGAAAGTGTGAATCCTAGCAAGTATCAAAGTAATCTCACTCCAGTGAGAATGCCAAATATCTAGAATACAAATAACAGAAAATGTTGGTGAAGATGTGGGTGAAAATGTAACCTTATACATTGCTGATGGGACTACAAATTGGTGCAAGTACTAAGGAAAGCAGTATGGAGATTCCTTAGAAAAGATTGAATGAAACCACCATTTGACCTTGTTATCTCACTTCTTGGCACATTCCCAAGAAACTTAAAATCAGTGTACTATAGTGACAAAGCCACATCAATGTTTACAACAGTTCTATTCACCATAGCTAAACCAATGAACCAAATTACGTTTCTTTCAAAAATGGATAAAAAAATGTGGTATAAAAACATAATGGACAATTACTCAGCCAAATAGAAGAATGAAATTATAGCATTTGCCAATAAATGCATGGAACTGTAGACAATCATGCTAAGTGAAACAAGTCAATCCCCCAAAATCAAAAGCCAAGTCTACTGATATGCAGATGCTAACACACAATAAGGAGTGGCATGAAAGGAAAATAGAAGTTCTTTGAATTAGACAAAGGGGAATGGAGGGAAGAGAGGGGCAATGAGAATAGGAAAGACAGTGAAATGAATCAGACATAACATTCCTATGTTCATATATGAATATACAACCAGTGTAACACCACAACTTACACAACCACAAGAATAGGAAGTTATACTCCATGCATATATGATATGTCAAAATACACTCTACTGTGATGTATAACTAAAAAGAACAGACAAAAATAATTTTTAAAAGAAGTGAAATAGGCCCAGACTAGTTATGTTCATAACTGATGTGACTTTGGACTCACTTTTCTGGGGATTTCTACTCCTTCATCTCTTCTAAGGACCTCAGAAGCACTGAAATGCTAGATGAAACTTATTTGTGTTTTGAAATATCTAGAGTGGTTGTGGATTCCTA
Source organism: Ictidomys tridecemlineatus (assembly GCF_052094955.1). NCBI lineage: Eukaryota > Metazoa > Chordata > Mammalia > Rodentia > Sciuridae > Ictidomys > Ictidomys tridecemlineatus. The sequence continues at coordinate 94,920,513 of NC_135487.1, forward strand.
CAGTAAATGCTGGCTGAATCGAGTGTGTACTGGTAGCTTTGTATAATTTTACCACTACCTGACCTTACCATCTCTGCCTTTTAAGACTGTTCTTTATGAACTGCATATTTCAAGCTCCTTTGCCTTCTGGCTTTGGTTGGGTGGGATCATGGGAGAATCCAGCAGAAGATAAGAAAATAGGAATTAAGACAGATCAGGATATCTCTCTCTGCCTCCTTCCAACTCCCCATTAAACTGTGAGTTCTTGATTCTGCCTCCAACTCTGTAGGCTCCTTTCATTAAACTTCCCTCTTGAGTACACTTTGAGTATGATGTCTGTTTTGAACCTGATTCATAGCAGGTATTTAATAAGCAGAAATTTTCAACTATAAGTCTAAGAAAGAGTAACAGACCATCTCCCATCTTCCAATTTTACTACAGCTGGAGGTCTTTCTAAGATGCTCTTCTTCTGCCTTAAAGCATCAGTAGCTCCAAAGTATACCTATCACCACACCCCCACTGTAAGCTGCAGCCAGACAGAAGTAATTTCAGCTCCCTCTGCAATGTGTTCTCTTCCTCTGAGCCTCTGCACATGCAGCCTAGGCTGGAAATTGCTCAGCAACCCCACTCTCATCTAAAAGTCACTTACCCTCAGAAGCTTCCCTGAGATGGTAGAATACTTGTTGAGGGCCACAGCCCAGTTGGGACGACTGCATGGTATTTTTCCAGAAGAGAGTGTTTAAAAGGTGATGGCAGAAAGCTCTTGAGATGTTGGTGGTTATGTTAAGCTGTGTATTTAACTATATCTTAGACCTTTCCTGTCAGGTAATAGGGCGGGCAGCTCTTGTTGCCTTAGGCATGTCCTCTACTTTGGAGTTCTCATAGAGTTCTGGAGAGTGAGTGTGCTCAGCCAGGTGGAGTGGGAGAGAGTTCCCGGGGAGGGTTCATGGAGTGCAGGTGGAGTTTGGGCAATAAATTTTTCTGTTTGAACATGCAAGTGCTATGTGGCAGCTCAGTTATTTGTGCCCAGCCAAACTTCTGCAAATACTCTCCCTCTGCAGTCTTTATGTACCATAATACAGAGAGAGTATTCACTGTTACACTGTACTACGACTGCCTACTTACCTGGGTCCTTCAAGACTGTAAGATCTAGAACAAGGAAAGAGGCCTAGGACAGGAAATGCGTCTTTCCCTCTCCCTATGCACCTCTGTCTCTTTCTGTTTCCCATTGATCTGTTGCTTTTCTGTTTTCTTCCATTCATTTGTATTTAGATCCCAGCATAATAGCCTGGCACACAGTAGGTCTTAGTAACTAGAAATGTTGAATGGTTAAAATTCTCTCTTGGCTTTCAGGTCATCTCTGTTCCTTGATTTTTCTCTTTCTCTGGCTTTTCTCTTTCTTTGTTCGTGGAAGCCTTCACAATCAACTCCTCCTCTGTCTATCCATTAACTATTCTTCAGAGCAGCTCATTCTTATCTGCCTTTTCGACTTCAGCCATTAGTAAATACCACAATCCCCAAAAGCATATTTTCAATCTTAATCTTTCACAGGAGCAAAGGCTGGCCCTCTCTCCCTTCAAGCAGTTCAGATAAAGTCTCATTATTTCTCCATTCCCAACCTGTCCTCCTTCTGCTTCCAGTACTCAGTCCACCCAGTTGTCCAAGTGACAAACTTCAAAGTCCCCCAACTCTTTCCATTGTTTTTCCCCCTTTGTCCTGCTGGGCAACATATTTAATCCATTTTCACAGTTTACAGTCTGTTTCTGAGTCGTTATTTTTCCTAATTCTTTTACCAAGAACACTTTGCCCCCACTTTAACTCAAATACTTTGCATTCTTTGAAATTCAGAAAACTGGTCAATTTCAATTCATTGCTTCTTCCTCCAAGTTCTACCTAAGTGATTTCTATTTTTGTCTGCTTGTGGGATTTGTTTGTTTGTTTGTTTTTGCATTTCAGGAGTTTGAACCCAAGACCTTGCACACATGCTAGTTAAGCACTCTCCCACTGTGCTATAGATCCCCCACACTTGTTAAAATTTTGGGCCAGGGTCTCATTTTTCCAGGCTGTCCTCCCACTTGTGATCCTCCTGCCACAGCCTCAGAAGTAGCTGGGCTTGATGGGTAAGCCGAGTAGATGGCTAGGGCACCTGGCTTGATGCCATGACTTTCAATGTTGGATCTAAACATGTCTCCATCAGTAGAAGGTAAAATTCTTAGGGTTTTTTTTTAATCATTGGGACAAGCTTGTGATTAATATTTTATGCAATTAAAATATTTTATATAAATGAATGAATAAATGAATTAACTGGAAAAGAGAATCTTTTCAATTACACCCTTTCAGAGGTTATTGCAAGAGAATCTTTGAGATTAAAGGATAATAGTCTCAGTTGAAAAACCTGAACTTCATGTGACCAAGTCAATATACACTTTAACAAGATAGTGTATGTGCTTATACAGGACAGTTAATTGCTATGCATGTAGAAAGATTTTTTTTTTTTTAAGCTTACACTGCAGAATTTGATTTTAAACATTTTCAATTCCAAGTATGGTCAAATTTTAAAAGGGAAGGTGTTATTTTAACTTCTTCTATGCTCTTTTTTACCCTGGGTGACAGGCATTAGATTAAAAAAAAAGAAAAAAAAAAGCCTGTATCAGTACAGGTCTGGACACTTGGTAGGCCCTCAACACATTTTAATCCCTTTCTTTTTTCCTCTTCTTTATTTCATATTTGAAGTTTTATGAATGTTGATTATTTAAGAGAAGTTTTAGTTTTTGGATTTCAATTTGACTAAAACAACGTCATATTTTGACAGTCCCTATTAACTCTGAAACCCAAGGGAAAGAAATCCCTGGAAGGGGACGGGGAGAATAGAGGTGGTGCAAAAACTGAAAGCAAAGGCGCCCAGGAAGCCATAGAATGCAGCTTTTTTGGCTGCCTTTGTCTTTTTTAAGCCCAAAGAGGCCTGATGCACAGACTTCAGTCTCGGATTAGTTTCCCCCAGGAGGCGCCCGCCTACCCAGAATCTCCCAGCCCTACAGGTGCCTCCTGCTTCCGCCCTGAAGTGCGCTGCAGATCGCGGTCGCTGGGGGCGCCAGGGGCCGACTTGCTGAGGTGGAGACAGAGACCTTACTCCGAGCTTAGCCTCTCAAAGCTCTCAGAAGGGTGGCCACAGTGGGGAGGTGCGCACCAAAGGGCGCCCTTTCCCCGGGCAAGCTGCAGCACAACTGCTTGCCAAAGGCGCCTGGGGTCAGTGATGCAGCCGCCGCCGGGCTCAGGTTAAGGCTGCTGGAGAGGCTGTGGCGGCAGTCCTGGCCCCTGCTGTCCAGCGGTGGCCAGGGACTGGGCCGATCTTGGGCTCAAGGGAGCTAAGGCGGCGCCTGCCTCTCACAATGATGAAGAAGTAGTTTAAGGTGAACTTGGAGCTTGAGGTACCCTTCATCAGTGGAGTCTTCTTCTTCAAGATGTGGCTGCTGGTCGGTGGCAGCTTCACTGCAGGTAAGGCGCCCTCCGTGCCTGGCGCGCCTCCAGAGCCCTGCCTGCGCAGCCTTGGCTGGTTCATGGACAGCATCCCTTCCCTTGGCCCCTTCATTCCAGCCTGGCAGCCAGCCTTGTGAGCTCCCTGTCCTGCAGGGACCCATCCAAAACCAGTCAGGAATGTATCCATCAGCACGAAATTCTTCACAAATGGGTTTAACTAGGTTGGCCTTGGCTTCTGCATTCCTCACTCCAAATGGTTCCTTGTGACAGCTCTTTCCTCCCAATTCTCTAGGAATGGGAGCAATGGCCAAAGGGAGAGAGAGGATGCTTCTTGTTTCCTTTAAGACATTTCCATATTTGTAAAATACAAAGTGTAATTGGAGCTGTTGTTAAAATAAAAAGGATCCCAACTTCTCTGAGTTCTAAGAACGACCCCTGTGAACAGCCTGTGCTTGGTTGACACCAAGTAGGTTTTGTGCGCCCAGATTGAGGCTGAGGTAGGCCAGGTTGGTCTTAATTTAAGGCAAGTGTTTCTGGCAGATGAGGCAACAGTGCATGAGACTGTAGATTGCATCTCCAGCTCCGAACTAATGCTCATCTAATTACCTGTCTTGAAGTGACCACTGTGAGTCTCAATGTGGGGGACTTAGAACCAGGAGGGGATCCCAAACTCTGTGCTAATTTTGAAATGAGCCTCTCCCTGTGTGCCCTGTACACTCTCTGGGAGAGACATTAGTAGGTCCCAGAATACAGCCAGGTGTGCAATTTTTCTTGAGTAATTTCAGGGTTATTAACAGACTGACAGATTTGCCCTAGGGTGTTTTTGTATTTTCTTGAAAAGAAAAAAAAAGTTTATCACTGAAATTTTGCGTTCTTGAGGTAAAGGAGAAGGTTTAATGATCTTTGTTTAACCCAAATATATATATATAATCTCAAAGTCTGTGATATATATATATATATATATAGTGGTCCCAGACTTTATTTTTACACTAAAAATATTGTACTTTCTTTTTATCTATCATTCCATTAAAATTGTATAGAAAACAATGTCAATGGATTGTGGAATTGGAGCCAGAAAATTTTCCACTGTGGCAATATTGAAGATTATGGCAGCCTGATCATGTCTGGTTGGCTAAACCAAAGGACGTACAAAGCACTATTGATTCTCAAAATTAATAAATACTCCACTGAGGATAATTCTAAAAATTAAGTTTGGTAACAAATCTGAAGATATTCAGCTAATTAATTATAGTACATAATTTTTAGCACACCGGTAAGAGAATAATGAATGGTACAAATAATATGTGTGTGTGTGTGTGTGTGTGTGTGTGTGTGTGGGTGTGTGTGTATAACCAGCTCCCAAGGTATGGAAAAGCCTATATAAATTCTGAGTGTACTGTAGGTGAAAGTCACAGTCTTGTTTTGCTGCTAGGTTCTACCCCCCTACCTGGAGAAGATAGGTGAGTACTCCTGGCAATGGTGACACCTGGTGGTCAGGACACTTGCTGGCTATGTTCTGAATATAATTTTTTAGTTCTTTCTTCTTTTTTTCTTTTTCTTTTTCTTTTTTTTTTGTACAGAGTTTTTAACTCAGGAGTACTGGACCAGTTAGCCACATTCTCAGCTCTATTCTGTATTTTATATTTGTACACAGGGTCTGGCTGAGTTTCTTAGGGCATCACCATTGCTGAGGATGGCTTTGAACTCACAATCCTCCTAAAATATACTATCGTATTTAATTCTCACAGCAAGCCTAGGGATCCACATTTTGTGAATAAATGATTCAAAGTCCCCACAGATGATATGTGTGATGCTGAGATTTTGATGCAGTTGTAACATCAAACAGGGTGATGCCAGATAAAAGGAGAAAGTGTGTTCTGTGCTGAAGAGTTTCTAAATAGGCAGCTTCCTAATGGTTTTAAAGTGCAGTGGGTATCATTTGATTTGTCCTCTGCAAGAGCTGGAAAGGAAAATCTATGCTGTGGTAAGCTTAACCCTTTCTCTTCCAACTAAAATCTGGCTTTAATCTAGGTAAACACTGTTAAGCATATTGCTTGATTTTTTGTTCCTTTTTTTTTTCCCTTTTAGGCTGAGCAGAGAATGAGAAAACTCTGATTCTTGATTCATCCGCCCCTCTTCATCCTCAATTCTTTTTGATTTATTTTGTTAAATTTGTTTTTGTAGTTGTAGAAGGACAGAATGCCTTTGTTTATTTTTATGTGGTGCTAAAGATTGAACCCAGTGCCTCACACAGGCTAGGTAAGTGCTCTGCCACTGAGCTACAGCCCTACCCCTCCTCCTCAGTTCTTATCATTACAAAATTTGTATTTATGAAAAAAAAAGAATAGTGCTTGGTACAGCCAAACAAACAAAGAAACAGAATTTGAGGGAAATGATTTACAACAAGAAGTATATGCCTTTGAAGTTAGGTAGAGAGAGTTAGCATAAAGCTAAGAACAAGAGTTTGAAATGAGGTAGGTTTAAGCCTAATCCCAGTTCCACCATGGTAGATCTGGTTTTGGTTACATAGGCTCTCAAAGTTAAAAATCTGTAAAATTGAAACAGTCACTGATACTAGAGGGGATTTTGAGGATTTAGTAAGCTTATGTGCCGAAGATGTGCCCAACAGTTCTTTGGCATCTAGTTGGCACTTAAAGAGGCGATGACGAACTTTTTCAAAAATGTCTGCTTGCTTTAGATGTTATAGTTAATTCCTTTTTCCTTACAAGTACAAGAATGTTGATTTAAGAAACATTCCTCATTTTACAAGGGGAAAAAGAAATCCTGAAATACAAATGGTAAGTAAATTATTTCAAAATTGCATAACTCTTACCTAGTGGATGCCAGTCTAGGAATGCAACTTTGATTAAATGCTAGGTTTTAATTTCTAAAAATCCATTAGTGGGACCCTTTTAAATCAGAAACATTAAACACTGTAATATTTCTCAATAAATATGTGAAATCAATAATATGTAAAAGATATAATAAAGCACACTCAAGACTGCTGTCTTTAGAAGGTTTTACCAGGTTGTTCTTGGTTAGTGTCTGGGAATTTGAGTGGTAAATAATTCTATACCTGATATAAAACTTCATCTAAATGATACAAGGTGCTCAATGTGCCTAGACTGCACAAAGTCTGATTCTTTATAAACACCTTCAGAGAGTCATGCATTTGGGTCTATTAATCAAAGGGTGCTAAAGTAACCAACCTAACAAAAACCTTCATCACTGAGTCTCTAATGAGTTTTCCTAGTAGACAACACATGCCACAATTTGATGCTAAAGAAATTGTGCATGAGTCTGCTTAGTATTCTGTTGCTGTAATAAATCATAGCCATAAAACAACTATATACTGAGTCCCGTGAGTTCTCCTGAGGAATCTCCAAACTGAGGGATGGTCTTGGGAACCCTCCAACATGAACTAGTGTGAAATAATATTTGTTTGTTAGAGAAAAGTCTTAGATATATACAGAAAATTCTCTGTCTCTTACACACACATACACTCACCACACACTTGGCTTTGTATAAAAACTAAACATGAAGATACTTTATTTTTCATCAAATATTAATTGAGCATTTACCAGTTTCTAGCTGTTAGGAATCATGAGAAGTACAACAAATAAAGGGTCCACAAAAAATTACCTCAAGTTAATAAAAATAATTTTAATTATTTTCAGTAGGAGACAGTATGACTTGCTGCCCAGTCCATGGGTCAGACAATATGTGAGGGTTGTTAAAACTATAAAGGAAAAGAGTTCATTTACAGCTGTACTAGTTACTTAAAATTGTATTTGCATTTAAGTTGAGCATGCTGGGAGGATGAATTTTTATTGACAAGAAAGTGAAGTGAGAGGACAGCTTGAGCAAGACACTCATAGAACTGGTTCTGGATCATCCTGATTTCACAGAGTTCATGTGGAACAACAGCAGAAGATTAGAAAAAGCTTTTGAATGCCATTTTAGTTTGATTTCTACTGCTCAAAAAATAAAATTCAAGCTAGGATTCTTGACCTGAGTTGTAGTATGATTAAAGTGATATTTGAGCTTCCTGGCAGGATGACGCTTTTGAATTTAAGTAATAATAGATGAGATAAGGAGAAAAATTAGGAGCCTATTAAAATAATGCAGGCAGAAGCTAATTAGATCCTGAACTCAAGTTTCTCATATGAGTGACTGATAAATGAAAATGCTGTGATAGAGCCCTTGATGCCAGGAGAGAAATAAGAAAGTCCAGAAAATTGTATATGGTGGTAGAAGATATGAAGACTTAAGTTGATAACATGATAACATGATACATTGAGGGTGACAGTGAGTCTGATAAGCAGTTGAAGTCACATTTATTGTGATACATGTTTCTTAAATTCTAGTCTATGGGAGCCATACAAACCTGCTTATTTCTCATTTAGGTCTTCCTTATACTGTTTTGGCCTTTTAGTGATTGTTAGTGAAAATTAATTTTAGAAGGATCCAGTTTCTTAAGGGACTGTTTGCTCAGTGAACAGGTTAAAAAGAAATAATACTAGAAGGTATTTATTTGTAATGAATGAGGTTGTTATTATGATTTTGGTACTGGGAATTTAAACCAGGGGTGATTAACCACTGAGGTTCATCCTCAGCCATTTTTAAGTTTTATTTTGAGACAGGGTCTTTTTAAGTTTCTTAGAGCTTCACTAAATGCTGTCTGACTTTGGACTTGGGATCCTCCTGCCATAACCCGCAATGCCCCCAGTCATTGGGATTACAGGGGAGAGCCACCGTATCCAACTATAATTGTTATTAAAATGGTCAGGGTAAATGGTTAGATTTTCCATAACCACAATTATTATAACATTTGGAAAATACCTTGTACAAATATATTGGTCTATTCAGCTAAGCAAAATTCTTGCATAATAAAATATTTTCAAATATCTCTTAGACAAAATATTATATTTTTTGAATCTTTTTAGAGTTCTTTTTTGTAAACATTTAAATCACTTTTGAAGTTTTATTAAGACTTTCAGGATAAATTTAATTCTGTTTTGTTTAAATAGAGAAAGAAATTTTTTTCTACATATTTTAGGCCAATTTCCCCCATTTCTTCATCTGTATGGGTGGGAGGGTGCTAATAGCTAAAGTAATTTTTCAGATTTCACACGAGTTTGTGGCAAAAACACATGTGAATTCAGGGAGTGTCCAGGAAGCTATTGAACACGTCTGTGTATTGGATCTTTTACTTTGTAAACAAGCTGAAAAGATTTCTCTCTTTTTTGTCAAAGACTGTCTATGTTTTCAAGATTTTACTTGTTTTTTTTAACTTGTATAACAAATATTTATTATTTTAACTAAATTTTTTATTCCAATTTGGTAAACATGATGGCAGAATAGAATTTATTTCATATTACATAAATAGAGCACAAGTTTTCAAGTCATTGATTGTACACAAAATATTTCACACTGTTCATGTCTATGTACATGTACTTAAGGTAATGGTTTCTAACTCATTTCCCCATCATTCCCACCCCCGTGCCCCTTCTCTGTTTTTAATATTTTAATTCACTTCATTGTTTATTTCTTTTAGTAATTTTCCATACTTCAAAAGTAATATACACTTGTGTGGAAAACTTAGAAAAGCAAAAATTAAAGAACAAAAATTGCATGTAAATGAACAATCCAGAAATAAACACTATTACTAATATTTTGGTGTATGACCTAAAAACCTGTATCAATCCCCACATATACATACATACATAGACATATATGCATGCCCTCTCCACAATTATTAGCATTTTTAAAGATATCATAATGTAATTAATACATTTTTTGACTTCTATATCATTAAATATTAAATGTTAAAGTGCTTTAAAATTAGCATACTATAGTGATCCATGCATAACAAAGTTTATATCAGTGCAATGTCAAATAGCAGAGTAAAGGAACCAGTCTAGGTGCCTGTCAGCAGATGAAAGGATAAAAAAAATGTAATATATAAAATGGAATTCTACTCATCCATAAAGAGGGATGAAATCATGGCATTTGTGAAGTAAACAAGACTCAGAAAATCAAGGGCAAATGTTTTCTCTCATATGCTGAAGCTAGAGCAAAATAAGGGGGAAAAGGTGGGGGCCCCATGCAAATAAAAGAGAGACCATTGTAGTAGAAGAGGAAGATTGAAGGGAAGAAGGAGGGACTATTAAAGGGAGGATGTACAATAAATTGACCAAATTTATGATCTGTACATATATGATTGTACCACGATAAATTCCACCTTTATGTGCAACTATAAAGCACCAATTTTAAAAATAATAAATACATAGAAAAAAAGATCTGCAGAGCAGAGGAAGGGAATAGAGCTGGGGAAGAGGGGAGGGAAAAAGAAAGTATCTGGGACTGAAATGGAGCAAATTGCTTTCCAATCATGTATGATTGTATCAGAATGAACTCCACTATTATGTATAATTATAATGTGCTTATAAAAATGAAAATGTTTTAAATAGATCTATATCATTCTATTTTGTTAATTTTCATGATTTATTGTACCAACCTTTTTGTAGCAGTCGGGTTCTTGTTGTTATTTTGAGATGCTGGGTATTGGACCTCTACCTCTGGGCCATATCCCCAGCTCTTTTTTTTCCTTTGTAATTAATATTTTATAAATAAACCATCATAAGCATCCATATAGCCCAATTTGGTACATGATTATTTAGGATTAACACTTAGAAATGGAAATATCTAGTAATGCATGCATGTTTTTAAAACATTTGACATATACTGCCAGTTCACCCTTTTGCATTAAATTGAGTTTTGATGATGAAAAAAACTAATAAATATCAAATATCAAAAGTAACCAATATTAGAAATTGCTGTTTTACTATATGACAGATAATTGTTTACACCCTGGCTCCAGCAATGGCCCTTCTGTGTATATATCCAGAGGCAATTAAATCAGTATGCTGAAGAGAATTCTGCACTCCCACATTCATTGCAACATTATTCACAATAGCCAAGACACTAAAACAACCTGTCTGTAACAGATGAATTGATTTTTAAAATGTGGTATATCCAATGGAATAATATTCAGTCTTTAAAAAGAAATAAATCCTGTCATTTATGACAAAGTGGATGAACCTGGAGGACATTCTGCTAAATGATATAAGCCAGGCATAGACAGTGCACATGTGTAACATGAAAAAGGCCAACTCGTGGAAGCAGAGAATAGAATGGTGGTCTCCAGAGCATAGGGGTGGAAGGTATGGGGAATTTCTAATTTCTGTTAGAATGAATAAGTCCTAGAGATATAATGTATATCATAATTATTAGAGTTAATGTACATTTAGAAATTGCTGTGAGTGGATGATAAATGTTCTGAGAAAAAAAAGTAAATTGGTGAAATTATTAACTTAATTGAACCATTTCACAAGGTACACATATATCAAAACATCATTATACACCATGCAATAACACATTATGAAATAAATATATAATTGAGTACATAATTTTTGGTCAACTATATATTAATATAAATAAAGATGTAAGAAGAACTCTTTATATCCTCACTGGAAATGGAATCATAAATTCACTTTATTATAGTAGCTGTGATCTACTAGTAGCTAACACTTATTTTAGCACTTTCCTAATAAATATATATATATATTTTTCAATTAAATTATAGGTACATGATCAAGTGTATGTATAAAAGTAAAAATTGCTCATTCATTAAACACCTTGTGAATACCTAGTAGGCACCAGTCATTGGAAAGGGTGTTAGGAATCTCTAGTAATGATGACATCGATACCGGGAATTAAACAGCAGACTTTTCTCTGGAGCCTTCTATGAGGGAGGCATGGAACAGGAATCCTCCACCTAATTTAGTTTCCATTTTATAATTAAAGAACAAAGAATTAGAGAAAATATCTAATGCAAATGATCAGCTCTACTTGCAAAGTGGTTAACTAATTTATGGTCTGTTAGGCTCAAAAACGTGTCCAGCTATGTCACACTGTGCTCGTAGAGAAGACAGACGTACATTCCCCAAAAAACAAAGGTGACAAAGGACAGTAGATATGCAGAGAGTTAGGAGACACCATGGTACATGCTGTCCTCCAGCAGGAACTTCACAGATCTCTAACGGAGAAGGGTCAGACCAATACTACAAGGTCCATGGATTTTCTCGTGCATATTTTCTCTGTCTCCAATGCTTCATTTTTAAGTCCCTTCCTTCTGGGACTGTGAAGTTGACTCAGTCAGGCTTCTCTGGCTTGCAGGTCACAGGTGCAGAGGCCTCAGGACTCACTGGATGCATGTGACATTAGGCTGCCCGGGGGTCCATGTAGAACAGAAGAGCTCAAACATGCTCAGCACACCTCCTAGGTGGCCTGCCAAGCCAGACCAGACTCCCTCATGGTGGGATACTAACAGAATGACCAGGAGTCAGAGAGGGCAGAGTCTGTTCGGCCAGCAGCACCCCAAAGGAATCGGCCACTTGTTTCTGCTGATCTCAGCATTTTATCTCTTCCAAGACCTGATCAGTTAAGTTTTCTTTAAGTTGTGTTTATGTTAGTCACTAGCAGTGGCTTTTGGTTACCAAAGAACCCAGTTAACAGAGGGTACCTACATGCTGGAGCAACCGAGTGCTCCACAGGGGTAACTTCCTTAAATTGTCAGCAAAAGCAGATATGGTAGAAAGGAAATTATGGACTCTACATGAGAAAGCTGGGGCACAGAGATGTCAGGTCAACTTCTCCATGCCACACAGCTAGGCAGTGATGGAGTTGTGACTCAAACTGGGGTCTGTCAGACCTCTGAGTTCATATCCAGAGCCTTCCTGCAGTCACCACCTCAGTGAAATTTCAGGTGCACACAGTATTATGGGGCCAGGAAGATGGATATAGTCAACCCAGCTTATGGGTCAAGAGAGACATTGCCACCCAGCTGAAATCCATTAGATGCATCCACAGAGAGGGGACAGGTGGGCCTAGCATACTAGGTGACAAAGTTAGGAAGGACATTGGAAGCAGAGAGCCTGTCCGCGAGACCTGATCTTTTGCTGGTCTTCAAGAGACCAGGAACACGTATGGCCCAGCACTAGTTAATTTGTGGCTCATCCACCTTGGAATGAGGTTCTGCATTCACCTGGATTCTGACATTTCACCCCAACTCTTGGGGTTCAGGCAAGCATTCCCTATTTCATTCCCCACCTCTCAGTGACCTGTTCTTGTGCCTGCTTCTTCCTGGGAATCCGATTACCTGCTGTCTGAATCTACCAGCCATCTCTGCCTCAGGGATCACTGGATACAGTGCCTGTTTAGGGGGTGTTCATGGAAAGCTCACAGGGTTCTTGGGGAGATGGGCTCCAGGCACCCCTATCAGATGGACCATGAACCAACCATGCAGTGCCCAGGGCTCCTTCATGGAAGCCAATGGACCATCCCATACTTACAGAATAAAGGCTTGTTTGAACCCTTTTTGAAAACTCAGTTTGCTTTCTACACATGCACTGGCAGGGATTTCTCCAGGATTTTGTTCAGTTGATACCCAGGGTTAAATTTTCAGCTTTGGAATGAACTCAGAGCTGTTGAACTGACATAGGTTTTGGAGTTAAACTTCAAACAGCTTCATAAAAGATGCTTTCTGGGGAAGAGCAGCTGCTCCCAGAGGCTTTGCTGCCGTCTTTTCGGCTCCTCCCATGAGCATCTTCTCTTTTTCCTGATGGATTACCTGCCCACCCTTCAGTGGGACATGATGGTGACAGCATGCAGGCTGTCAGCCAGAAGACTGTACACGGGGATTAGAGAGCAAGCACTGGAGTTATTTTGATGGACTTTCCTTGAATAGGCACTTGGATTTAGGTGGCTAACACGTTGATCTTAGTTCCTACTGGAGGTCAAAGTCACTACTATGGAGCTGGGAAGAGTCATGTGGATCCCAGGCTTGGTGCTGGGGCCAGCTGCTCTGTTCTCTGTGTTCCTCTTATTCTGGTGTACGCTCCAGAGCGGTGTGTCCATTGTGCGGAACCTGATGGCAAGGTCCAAGGCGGCTGGGCCCGACTTCTTGGGCAGATCATGGTCCAGATCTCATGGTCCAACTGCAGTCAGTTCTGCTGACCAGTGTCGTCTATGAACGTTATTCCAAAGTACTCCTTTTGTTTCAGGTTGAAGTGTGAAGCCACAAGGTCCAGCAGCTCTCTTGACAGAACTTTGAGCTGAACCAGCAGCTCCAGCCTTCTGTCATCCAGGAGCTGCACCTGTAGTGCCTGTCTGTGGTGAGCCGTTCCTGCGGACTGTGGTCGCCATTACATGATGGCGCTGGCTCCGTTGTGGTCTGTGAAGGACAACTCCATATCAAAGAGAGTTGGCGTGTTCCCAGCTCCTTATCAGAGAAAGTTGGCGTGTCATTTTCTAGCACCCTGTGAGAAGGGTACACGTGGCAGCTTTGCATTGGGGTTCGAGGTGCTTTATTAAGGCTGGGAGGGGCATCCAATTATTATTCCGGGTAGTAGAAGAATCATTAGAATAATATCAAGGGCCTGAATAAACTGCTGAAAGAAGATTCCTGAGTCGCGTCTTCCTTGCGGGCAAGGGGGTCGTGACAAGTGGTGCCGAGACCCGGGAAAAAAGAAACAAAGAAACACCCAGGAACCAGAACTTTCAGCAGTCAGGGAGGCGCGCCGGTAAGTCCCAGGTAAGGTGGGACCCGCTGTTAAAAAGCGGAGGCTCCTCTATACATAAAGAGGGAGCATTAAAAGGTACCTGCTCCTCTGTAAAAAGAGAGGGCGTTACATCTCATAGCAATTGCACTCTGTATTTTCGTTTTTGTTTTCTGTGTATGTTCGTTTTGTTTTGTGTACTTTCACTTTCGATTTCTGTGTTTTCTTGTGTTGCGTCATGGGTGCCGTGACTTCAAGTCCACTTCTTCTGGCCTTAGATGGCCTTTTAAGTTCCAAGGGACTGGAGGTGAAACGCAGTACCTTAGAGAGATTTTTACAGAGGGTAGATACAGCTGCACCGTGGTTTGCATTTTCAGGCAGCCTCACTACACCCAGCTGGGATAAATTAGGCAAAGACCTTGACTTTGCTCGTGAGCAGGGCATGCTAGAGGGCGGGGTGATACCCCTCTGGAAGATGGTCCGTAGTTGTCTTACGGATGGCCGATGCCAAGAAGCGCTTGTTAAAGGGCAGGAGGTTTTAGAACAATTGCATGAGGAAAAATCAGAAACAACAGAGAGTGAAGTGTCTCAGGAAGAGGGGAGTGTGCGGGGCGTGGAGAACGGGAGGAGACTGTATCCAGATCTCAGTGTGCTGCGCACGCCCCCATGCGAAAGTGGGTCAGAGGCAGAAGACGCTGAGGAGGAGGAGATAAGAACGCTGTCCCGGCAGTTAGGGAGTTTAGGTACAGGGAACAGAGATAAGCAAGGGCTCGGGAACGGGCGGCCTCCCGATCCGCCTCCGTATGGCGGGGGTGTTTCAGGCTGCCGCTGCTTTCCTCTGTTCCTCAGGGCTGGCATATCATTGCTATTGACATTAAAGACTGTTTCTTTTCTATTCCTTTGCATCCTAAATACTCACAGCGTTTTGCCTTCACCCTTCCCTCGTGTAATCACGAGGAACCAGATCAAAGGTTTGAGTGGGTTGTTTTACCACAGGGAATGTCTAACAGTCCTACGATTTGCCAGATGTATGTAGGGAAGGCACTCGCACCTCTTAGACAACAATATCCTTCCATTAAGATTATTCATTATATGGATGATGTATTATTGGCAGCCAAATTAGAACAGTCAGTTTATGAGGCCTATAAAGACTTGGTGAAGTTGTTAGCTCAGTATGGATTACATATTGCACCTGAGAAGGTTCAAACAGGGGATTCTATTCAGTATTTGGGAGCGACGATTGGATATGACGTGTTAAAACCACAAAAAGTTACTATAAGAACTCAAGATCTCCAAACTCTAAATGATTTTCAAAAACTGTTGGGAGATATTAATTGGATAAGAGGTTATTTACATATTCCTAATATCGTGCTCCAGCCTTTGTATGCTATTCTTAAGGGTGATCCAGATCTTACTTCCCCTCGTATCCTCACTAAAGAGGCCAGAGCGGCCCTTATAAAAGTAAAAAAAAACTATACAACATGCCACTCTATGCAGGCTCCAGAGTGATAAACCTTTCCAGTTATGTGTGCTTGCCACTATGCGGCAGCCTACTGGAGTACTGTGGCAAGATGGGCCTTTACTATGGATCCACCCACATGTATCCCCAGGAAAATCTTTAGAATACTATCCTGATGCTGTTGCAGCGTTAGCACTTAGAGGGATTCAACAGAGCATTCAATTTTTTGGACAAGCACCTTCTTCTCTTATCATACCCTATTCTAAAGTTCAACTTAATGTTTTGTGTGCTACTCTGGACAACTGGGCTATTCTATGTTGCTCGTTTCAAGGGGATATTGATAATCATTACCCTTCTCATCCATTACTCCATTTTGTTAAAGAGCATCCCATCATTTTCCCTAAAGTAACTTCACCCACTCCAATTCCGGGGGCTGTTAACATTTTTACTGATGGCTCTAAGTCTGGAATGGGAGCTTATGTGATTAATGACTCTCCCCCTGTCCAGCATCAATTTGCTCCTGGAAATCCACAATGGGTAGAACTACAAATTGTCATTGAAGTTTTTAAACAGTGTTCTTTTCCTTTCAATCTCATTTCGGACTCCATCTATGTGGTGCAGGCGCTCAAAACTCTGGAGGCTGTAGGAGCTATTAGTGACACCCATGCTGTGTCTGCTTACTTTAATCAGCTTCAACAGCTTATCCGTAGCCGTACTGCCCCTTTCTATCCAATGCACATTCGGGCTCACACCTTTCTTCCTGGCCCGTTATCACAGGGTAATGCCTGTGCTGACTCGGCAACTAGAAGCCAGTTGGTATGCTTGGCCTCCTCCTTAGAAGAAGCTAAATTGTTTCACCACAACTTTCATGTCAATGCTATGACGCTGCATAGACGTTTTTCCATCTCCAGAGCAGATGCTCGTCAGATAGTATTACAATGTCCCCATTGTGTCACATTTCTTCATCCTCCTACTTATGGTGTAAACCCACGAGGATTGAAGCCATTGGTCGTCTGGCAAATGGACGTAACTCACGTGCCTGACTTTGGTAACCTCAAATATGTACATGTTTCTATTGACACATACTCTGGAATTATTCATGCTTCTGCTTTATCGGGAAAAAAGGCACGTAATGTTATTACTCATTGCTTAGAGGCATGGGCAGCATGGGGTGCACCTGCATCCCTTAAGACTGATAATGGACCTGCTTATACGGGCAGACAGTTTACATCTTTTTGTTCTACTATGGGAGTACAACTTGCTCATGGGTTGCCTTACAATCCTCAAGGGCAAGGCATTGTTGAACGTGCCCACCGCACCTTAAAAGAAACCTTAGAAAAACAAAAAGGGGGAATAGGAGTTGACCACACTCCTAAAGAACGCCTGTCCTTAGCTCTCTTTACCATTAATTTTTTGAATTTGGATATTCATGGCCGCTCTGCGGCTGATAGACATGTGTCCCCTCAGCCCTCTGTGACTGCCTATGTTAAGTGGAAGGATGTTCTTACCGGCCAATGGAACGGCCCTGACCCCGTGCTGACATGGGCACGAGGATCTGTATGTTTTTTCCCAGGATCGCACGGAGCCGCTGTGGATCCCTGAACGCCTGACAAGAAGAGTCTCGAGATCTACTAACCAGCAGCAGGAGGTGCCACAACAGTCCCATGATGAGGAGCTTCATTCTGATGAGTGCTCTGGCTCTGATGCTGGTGCCAACGGTACAGATGGCACCAATGCAGTGGTGGGCAGTGGCACGGGCATGGCCAATGCCAATGCCAGTTCATAGTAATTCTAGTGTCCTCCCCACTCTTTTTTCTACCTCATGTGAGATGTCTGCTCCTTGTACCTCTCCTAGAGGGGACATAGAAAATATTTTTAATCAGTCTCAAGTTAATCTCACAGGAGTTTTTTGTTTCAGTCTTGGGAACACTAATTGTATTAGCCTTAAGACCAAAAATTTGACTAACTGGGAGGACCCATTGCGGTCCAGTCGAGTCTCAGGGAGTATTCTCAGTGCTGTATTGAGCCAAGTAGTTTCAGGGAAGCAATCAGGCTCAGGGACCCCCGCAACTAGCTCTGTTTTAAACATAACTACTTTAGCTATTATCTCCGAGGTATTAATCCCAATGCCTCCTTCTTCTAATAGTACTTGCTATGCCACTCATTTCAAGGCCTCTCCCTACTGTACCCCTAATTTTGGTTTTCCCCCGACATTTACACCTTGTCAGGATCATTCTTGGGAGAAACATCAAGTTGCTAAAGGTTTCTCCTTTTCCCCCCCTCTTAAGAGATATGTTTATAACTTTAACAACAATGCCAACTCCTCTGCAGGAACAGGTTGGTCCTGGTTTCAATGGCTCATTTCCAATGAGAAGGGGGCTTCAGCCGATATTTCCGCATTGGCTCAATTACTAGGAGCCAAAAGTTGGCTGGCTAATGTTTCTGGCACTACTAAGGAGAGTGAACGAGGTAATAGGCTTACATCTGTTTCGTTCAACTCTCTGTTACATTATGCCACATTGCCTCCTGCAATGGTCTGTATCCAATCCCCGTTCCTGTTCCTTTTAGCTAATCACACCTCGTCGGGGATGCTGGATTGTTCTCATACTACCTGTTTCTTATCTGAGTGTTGGAATGGTTCTTGGACTGTAACAGTAATTATGAAAATTCCAACTTTTGTCCCAATCCCAGTCACTGCGGATCCAGATAAATTTCCTATTGTAGAGCTACTTAGAGTCCGCAGAGATTTTGGAATCACAGCAGCTATAGTGACAGCCGTGGCGGCATCTGCTGCTGCAGCAGTTACGGCCGGAGTAGCCATGGCCAGTCAAGTACAAACTGCTGCCACCATTAATCAAGTTGTTCAACAAACGTCCACTATACTTGAATCGCAAAATGCGATTAATCAACATATTTTGTCAGGGATTTTAGCTACCAACCAAAGAATAGATTTTCTTCAAGCTCAGGTAGAAGAATTGGCTGACCTAGTACTTTTAGGCTGCATTGACCAACGTGCACATTTATGTATAACCTCTGTCAGATTTAATGATTCCAGGAATGCTTCCCACATCATTGGTGGATATCTGGCCGGAAATTGGTCCATGGAAGCGGAAGACATGATCCAGTCTCAACTAACCCAGATAGCTGTCTTGAATAGTACCCGTGTCGATCCCGTGACTCTGGGTCAATTCACCAATTGGATATCTTCTGCCTTTTCCTTTTTTAAGGAGTGGGTGGGAGTAGGCATTTTTGGTGCACTGTGTTGTTTTGGTATGTTCCTCTGTTTGTGGTTTCTCTGTCGCCTTAAGGCTCGTAGTGCTCAAGATAAGGCTATGATCATACAAGCTCTTGCTGCTTTAGAAACTGGCAACTCGCCACAGGTCTGGCTTGCGCATCTTAAGCACTAAACTTTTGACATGGTCATTGCACCCCAAGTTATTATAACATTGCACTGGGATTGACATGTCTTTCCTCGTTATTCTCTTAGTGTCAGAAAGCCCTTGCACTCTGCCGGTCTTGCTACCATTGCACGCAGATGGGTTTCTACACTAGTGTCTTTGACATGGTCGTTGCACCCCAAGTTATTATAACATTGCACTGGGTACGACATGTCCTTCTTTTGTCTTTCTTTTAGTGCTGGAAAGCCCTTGCACTCTGCGGGTCTTGTTGCCATTGCACGCAGAAGGGTTTCCACACTGGTATTTATCTATCACTTTAAAGTCCGTGCCTTTCTTTCAGGGTGCTGCCAACTTGTTTGTAGTTGTACCTCTGCATGGCCACAGTTCAACCTCAGCTATTCCCTCTTACTCACCATCGTCACGATACAGGATGCGAGGCAAGGCACTGCACTTGAGTGATCCATTGAGAAGAGGGACCTCAAGGGGAGCATGTCCTATTGCATGCGGGTTTGACGTGTCTCCGCCCCGCCCCACGAAAAAAGGCGTCGGCTGATATGGTGTCAGGTCTGGGGAAGGCGCCCCCTGGGGCTGGCCCATACTATGCAGCCACTTTTGCACAGTGGGATAGGACCTCTACTCTCGCCTGTATTGTCTTAGTGAAACAAAAAGGGGGAGCTGTGGTGAGCCGTTCCTGCGGACTGTGGTCGCCATTACATGATGGCGCTGGCTCCGTTGTGGTCTGTGAAGGACAACTCCATATCAAAGAGAGTTGGCGTGTTCCCAGCTCCTTATCAGAGAAAGTTGGCGTGTCATTTTCTAGCACCCTGTGAGAAGGGTACACGTGGCAGCTTTGCATTGGGGTTCGAGGTGCTTTATTAAGGCTGGGAGGGGCATCCAATTATTATTCCGGGTAGTAGAAGAATCATTAGAATAATATCAAGGGCCTGAATAAACTGCTGAAAGAAGATTCCTGAGTCGCGTCTTCCTTGCGGGCAAGGGGGTCGTGACACCTGTCCACTGTCATCTGGTACACATCCGCAGCCCGCACAAGTCGGCAGCACCTGATGGAAAGCGCGCAGCCGCTCCATCTCCGCAACGTGGACACTGTCAGGTTCCACATGAAGGGGCTGCTGATGAACAGCAGGTCCTCCATGCAGCACATGAACAACGAGGCCATCCTCTTGGCTCCGGCCACGGTCCTCACCGCCATCCCAACGCCACATCCACGGGCAGCAGTGTCAAGCATGTTGCCTGGCTGGTCTACAGTGTGCATCCTGGCGGTTCCAGGCAGCATGCCTTGGGATTGGGCACCGGCCACCCAAAAGCAGCGGCTGGCACTGGTGGCCTCCCTGCGTACGGCCCGCTGCATTGCCCAGCAGGCTGCGTTAAGCTCCACCAACTCCTAATATATTTTTACATCTTTATGTTAATCCTCAAAATAATCGTATGAGGAAGTACTAATATTTTCTCATTACTATTACTATTGTTACCATTGTTGTTATTATTACTCTCATTTTATACCTGAAGAAATAGAAACACAAAGAATTGTTGAAAAGTCAGCTAGTAAGTGCAGAGCCAAGAGGCAGGCTGGCTCCATGTTCCATTTTTAATCAAAGACTTTAATGCTGCTTACATTTTGAGTTGTATGCTTTCTCAGCTTTATGTTTTAGAAAACCAATACATAAATCGATGTAGTATAATTTTTCCTTAATGTTAGTTATAGGAAATTGGTTCCAAAATGTGATACCACTAAATGGGTTAGAAGACCTGGACCATTTACATTTGCCTCAAGATAGTCATATATAAAAGATAAAAAAAATATAATACTCATGCATATACTCTATTTTTCAAGCTGTGGATTTCTAGTTCTAAGTCTACAATATTCAGTCTCATTACCAGGTATTCATGCCTTGTAAAACTTTTGCTAATGCCATTTTATGCCACAAAGTTAATATTCACTATTTTATCATTAAACCATGCACACAAGGCAGGAGAGTCTGAAATTCAAACAAGTTTGGGCAACTTGGAGAGGACCCAAAATTTTAAAAATGGCTAGAATGTGGCTCAGTGGTTATATACACTGAATTCAGTTCCTCAGTACAAGAGAATGGGGGAGAGATGAAGGTCTTCAAATGCTGAGAATTGAATATATATATATATATATATATATATATATATATATATATATACACACACACACACATATATATGTATATGCTTATATAGTATATAAAATAAATATACATGTATAGTCTAGCTCATATATATACTATATATGCATATATATGCATGTATATTTTACATTCCTAATTTTACCCAATTCTTACAAAATCCCTTTAACAGAAGTAAAAAAAAAATATTGCTACTCTTCTTGGATTAGTAGATATGTCATAACACATTTAAAAATTTTTTAATGTTAAGGAAATTATCAGAATAAGGGTTTAGAAAAACAAAAATATTCAAAAAAGACCATTCATCCTATTACATGAGAAATAATTAATTGTAGTGCTAGATAGTTTAGGAACTGTCTCATAGAAAATAAGTAGATCTGGGGCTGGGGTTATGGCTCAGTGGTAGAGCTCTCACCTTGAACATGTAAGGCCCTGGGTTTGATCCTCAGCACCACATATAAATAAAATAAAATAAAGTTTACAAAAAAAGAAAAAGAAAAGAAGTAGATCTGACATTTGTGTCACAAGAGCACAAAATAAGGACCAATAGGTGGGAGCTCTAGGGGAGTAGATTTATAATCAACCTAAAGAGCACATCCCAATTCTTTGTACTGACTGGACATCTAATGGGTTTCTTTGAGAGGATGGTGGAATCCTAAGCACTGACTGAATAACTGTTTTGGGAAATGTTGAAGAGTGAATCTTTGGAAGGTTTTTTTTTTAATACTTTTTTAGTTGTAAATGGACACAATATTTTTGTATGCATTTATTTTTATGTGGTACCAAGGATTAAACCCGGTGCCTCACAAATATGAGTGGAGTGCTCTATCACTGAGCTACCACCCCATTCCAGAATCTTTGCAACTTGGCTAAGTATTCTGTTCCCCTCTCTCTGCAGTAGATTAAATACCTGTGGAACTCAGAAGTGATCATGTGACTTTCTCTGACCAATGAGATGTGAGCAAAAGTGACATCTGCCATTTCTGGGCAGAAGGTTTAAGAGAAATGATGTAGTTTGCTGTGTCTCTTTTTCTTTACTACAAACAGCTGTCCATGTGTGGACAACCTGGACACTACATGAATATGGTATGGTTCAGAATCTCAAGTGACCTCCACTAGACATTAACATGAACAGAAACAAACCCTTGGATTTGAACCATCAGAATTTGGGAGTTGCATATTTACTGAAGCATAATGGTTTCTATCCTGACTGAAGTTTACAGGATGTGATATCATCTGCAGTATTTTTTTGTTGTTTACTTCCTGTATTTCTTCCTTATATTTGAGTTGTAATTATCAAGGGTTATAGAGTCAAGAAAAAAAACATCATGAATTGTTTGGTTGTAACTCAGTTGTAGAATGCTTGTCTCATAAGCATGAAGGCCTGGGTTTTATTCCCAGTACACCTCCCCACATACACAATACACAATACCCCCCCAAACATACACAACATACAAGAATTATGAATTTTCAAAGTTACTCTTGAAAATAATGAGAAATACCCACAAAACCAAAACAATGAATGCATATAGTATATGCATATCTCTGTTAGTATTATACATACATTTACAATGAAGTTGTTTGACTATGTTTTTAAGGATCATGTTGCAAAAAACACATATCTTTAAATTCTTGAATTATACATGTGTAGCAAGATGTGCATGTTTTAATAGTTACCAGGAAACTAAGGACAAAGTAACTGAAGAAATTAAAATTGGTGTCTCCCATTTCATTCTGACTGGGGGCTTTTGCTCTCTGAGTGGAGTGGTGAGGGAGACCCTGTGATTTTTTTTTTCCGATTATGGCTCTAAGTGTTATGTTCCCTATGTTACATGTGCCATGTCATGGTGCAATTGTACACTACTTCTTTTCTTCCTTATAGTTTGCGTATTAAGGGCTGGGGTGGTGGCTCAGTGATAGAGCTCTTGCCTAGCACATATTAGACCCTTGATTCTATCCTCAGCACCACATAAAATAAAATAAAGATACTGTGTCCATCTACAACTAAAAAATAAATATTTCAAAAAAAATAGTTTGAGTATTAAAAAGCAAGCTTAGGTCCTGAAGCAAAATTTAATGTGACTGAAGATTAGAGGAGTCCAACAAATTTGGACAATATGTTCTTGTGTCAAAACACATTTATTTTTAAAAAGTAACAAGTAGCTTAAACAAAATAAAAGTTTATTTCTCTCATATAAAGTCCAAACTGGCATGGTATTTCTGCCTTGTCAAGTCGTCAAGGGCCTTGTCTTTTTTTTTTTTTTTTGTCTTGTTTTCAGGGTATTGTGCTCATCCACAGGGATTAAGTTAGCTCACTATACATCAAAATTCTAGCCCAAACCTTTGAGAATGAGGAAAGAGGATGAGGAGGTCTCTTCTGCTCACGTTCCATTGACCAGAACATAAGCAGAATGCCACATTCAATTGTGTGGAAGGATAAAAAATGTAATCATTCCTGGGTTCCATATACTTAGAAAAAATATCTAATTATAATCAATGGAGGGGACAGCAGATGTAAGGAGACAATTAGCTTCTGTACACCTCTTTTTTAGAGATGAGAAAGATGATCCTCAGAAAATAATTTGTTCAAGGCTGCACATAACTAAGATATTTGAAAAACTGGTGATAAAGAGGACATAGAGTTATGCTGGGTACATCAGAAGTCAGAACCAGGACTGGTAGGAAGGCATGTTTTTATACAGTTAATCTTAGAACAAATAATTTTCAACATTTAGAAGAGTACAATAATGAATAGGCTACCTCAGTGGTACTACCAATTGAATGGCCTTGTCCATTTGTTAGGGATGTCATTCTTACTTAGACACCATGCTTGTAATCCCAGCACCATGGCTGAGGCAGGAGGATTGCAAGTTTGAGGCAAGCCTGAGCAACTCAGACTCTCAGCAACTTAGCAAGACCCTATCTTAAAATTGAGAGAGAGAGAGATGGAGAGAGAGAGAGAGAGAGAGAGAGAGAGAGAGAGAGAGAGGGGGGGGGGGGGAGAACATTCTTCATTAGGAAGATGAATCACTAAGGTGACTCTTAAGGTCTTTTCTAATTCCAAGAGTCTGTGATTGTGCTTTCAGTTTTGTCTCCTAATAACAGTGATCCTAAACCTTTCTTTTTTAGCCAGGACCAGTCAGTTTATATTAACCAAATATGTATGTGTTTGTTTCCTTGGTAACCTATCATTTCTCTACCTCTCCTTCAAGCTTCTTTTAGTTGATTTACATTTCAAACTTTCTTCAAGATCTAGATATAATTTAATGTCTCATTTGTTTTATTTCTATATGTGTCCCTACCTACAGGCTACCCACTTGTTTCTCTCCAACCCTTGGTGTACATACTAAGTATGTTGTTAATATGTTGGTTATTTGTTTAATGAATGAAGAACCTTCCTCACCATCCTACTTTGACTTCTCACTTAGTTGTTATAATTTTTGTTTCTACCAGTCCCTTCACACCAAATTTGTTCTTCAAGTTACCTTTATGGATAATTATTATGCCATGTAAAAATTGCAGTAATACAAATAAGACTGAGGAGGAGGAGGAGGAGGAGGAGGAAAGTGGGAAGAATTTAAGGTTTTTTTTCTTTTTTCCATTAAGGGGAGTTAGGAGACATGGAAAAGATTTCTTTAGCAAAGTTTTTGTTTGTTTGTTTCTTGGTTTTTAAAGGATAGCTGGAAGAGGAAATAGAGTGGCAGAAGGAACAGCATACACAACAGCATGAGCAACATGGTGTGTTGAGGGCACAGTGAGGATACTGGTATATTCTGATGTCACAGAAAAATAGTGAGAGGAAGTAGTTATTTCAAGAAGTCAAGACTTGAGTGCATTCTGTATTTAGGGAGCCAAAAACAGATGAATGACTTAAACAAAGGGTAGGTCGGCTTTAGGCTGAAATTGAGAGTAATTCTCATTTGATAGACCACCTTAGCTTTCTCAGCAATCAAAAAAGGTAGACTAAGGTATGATAAAATATCAGAAAAGCTTCTTCAAGTGATGGAATAGGAAGTAGAACAAAGGGAAGTCCAAAAGGCCCCACTGAAAGTTTAAAATATGAATTTAATAAGAGTAGCATGCACATTTGTACAGTTTCTTTCAGCAATGCTCATAGGATAGGTGTAGGAGAAAATGGATGGTAGGATTGATTCAGGTTTAGAAGTTGATAGCTAGATGGAAAGGTCAAAGGCAGGGATTAAGAGTTTTGAAAAAATTTTAAGCAATCAATTATGGGATCCAAATAGCATAAGAAAGAAAACCAGGCCAAAAATAAAAATCTGGAAAGTATAGAATGTTTTGAAGATGAGGCCTCAGTGATGTCAATGAAGGTGTTTATTTAAGCAGTGATGCTATGATGTTTAATTAAGGTGGAGGAGGGGTAGGAATTCAAGAGTGGGATATTAAAGCCTGAGTTTTTTTCAGTAAAGCAGTGTAGAGAGGGCAAGGTTAAGGGCGTGGGTGTTGCTGAAATGGTATGAAAGTTTGGGTAGGGCAAAGAATGCTGAGCCTAGTATGTTAGGTTATTTGTCTAGTGTAAGGGTAGCTAGTAGTTTTGAAGGTGTTGGGGTGAAGAGAGAGAGAGACTGCATAACACATATTTCAACTGTAGTATCAACTAGGAGAAGAGCATGACATAACCAAACATGTTGTACCTTCAGATATTGAGTCTTAAGGTTGCAAGTAGAAGGGTGACAACCTGCAAGTGACAAGGTGCTGCAAAGTTCTGGTGCTGCCTCTGGACCTGTGGGAGATGGAGGTAAAGAATTAACCTCCTACCAGCAGGGGCATAATTCCAGTGATATTCTCTTGAGGTAGTCAGGTTTCAGTTAGGCTGTAAGTGGAGGGTTAGTGAAAAGACTGAGAATGTGAGGGTTTGTTGAATCCTGGAACAAAGGTTTTAGGTGGTGTGACAGAATGAGGTGAAAAAAATTTGCAACAAGAGAATGAATCAGAGTGAGGTTAGGTGTAGGAGAAAAGAGATGGTACGATTGATTCAGGTTTAGAAATTGATAGCTTGATGGAAGGGTCAAAAGGAAAGGGATTAAGAGTGTAGAAAGAAATATAAGCAATCAATTATGAGATCCAAATTGTATACAGATGGCAACAAGGCCAGGGAAATTTTTTAAAAATTCAAAACAAAGAGTAAGAAAAGACAGAGCAGATTGGGAACTGAAAGAGAATAGGTGACCAGGACTTCCATTTTCATCTTCTCCTGTGGATTGTGGGGATGAAATACATAGGTAGTACTGAGAGGCCTGAGGATGTCCAATATAGACATGAAATAGTTTATATCAAAGGCCCCAGAGATACAAGGTGACTCTCTCACCCCTCTACTTATGGACTCAATCCTCATCACCATCTGCCTATTAGCTCTCATTTCAGAAAATTAGTATTCCTACTTTTCCCTGCCATCCCTATATCTTTGACCTAATCCACATCTTATTTCCTTCTCCTTGTTTTTCTATGCAATTCTGAGCTAAATTCATGAAAAAATAATCTACAATTCTTATCTCTTATAAATTTCTTTTCTCCCTTTTAACCCTTACTCTGAGTACTGCTGTACCATTTGACTCAAAATATTTTTTTTCTAATATCATCAGCCATCTCCAGTTGACATAACTAATCAATATTTTCTCATTTGTACATTTTTGCTCTGCTCAAAACTTTATCATTACCTATTTCTTGAAACTTGAGTGTTTTGGTTTCATGAACCATATTTTCTACTTTTACCTCCCACTTCTCTATTTCCTTTACTAAATTCTCTGAGGGTATTACTTCTCCCCATTTTTAAAAATCAACTTTATTTAAAAAGCAAGTATATACTTTCCATATACCTCCTGTGCTCCCACTCAAAGAGGCTTCCCCACCTTGGTCATCCTGCGTTTGTTACAGTGGCATATTTGTTACATTCAGCAATCCACACTGACACCTCATTGTTCCCTAAATTGCATAGTTTCCATTAAGGATCAATCTTGGTGTTAGATATTGTATGAGTCTTGACAAATGTATAATGACATGTATTCACCATTGTATTATAATAGTGAATAATTTCACAACCCTAAAATTTCTCTGTAGGTTTCCTATTTTTTCCTGTCTTCCCAACCACTAATCTTTTTACTTTCTCCATAATTTTTCTCTTTTTATCATAATATTATTTAGTTAGAATCGAGCAGTATGGCGCCCTTTCAGATTGGTGTCTTTCAATTAGTAATATGCATCTAAGTTTCCTCCATGTCTTTTCATGTCTTCCTAACTTTTTTTGATATTTAGTGCTGAATAATATTCTGTTATCTAGAATTCAATTCATTTGTTTTTATCAGAACATCTTTATTGCTTCCAAGTTTGGGAAGTTATTAATAAAGATGCTATAAACATGTATAGTTAGGGTTTTATGTGAATATGTTTTCAATTCACTGGATTAAATACCAGAGAACATGACTGCTGAACCACATAGGTAAGTGTAGTCCACCCTTTTTAAAGGAGAATGGTCCATAGAAGGCCAGTCATTAGTATTGTGCTTTGTAAATAGGTAACTTAAGGTCAAAAAAGTTAAATGACTTACCCAAGGATTACACAGTAATAAGTGATAGAGCAGGTCTAAACTTTGGAATTTCTCCCTACTGGTCCAAGACTTTTTACTATCTTATGTGGCTTCCTCATTACATAACAGAGAAAAAGTTTGGATTTTTTTTACCCAGGGGTCTAAATCTAAAATTATCACACAGCTCAAAAAGACTGCAGTTATGTTGTACCTAGAACTGGATGGAGAAAAAGTACAAGCTAGAAAAGTATAATATTTTTATATCTTTAAGAGTGATGAGGATATTAAAGTTTCTAAAAAAATAACCAAGAGTTTTATTTATATTAAAACATATTTAGATGATAGTTTAATAGCAACTTATAGGAGAAAAGAAAATATTTACAAATCACATATTCCATAAGGGTTTAATATTCAGAGTTGGGCTGGATTTTTGGCTCAGTGGCAGGGCACTTGCCTAGCATGTGTGAGGTACTGGGTTCAATTTCCAGCACCACATAGAAAAATAAATAAAATGAAGATATTATGTCCAAATACAACTAAAAATATTTTTTAAAAATACCCAAAATAATGGGCTTGGGTTGTGGCTCAGTGGTAGATTGCTTGCCTAGCACGTGTGAGGCCCTGCACCACATAAAAATAAAGAAGTGAAATAAACATATGTGTCCAACTAGAACTAAAAGATAAATATATATATATATTTTTTAAAAATACAAAGTGAATAAAGAACTCCTTCAACTCAACAAAAATAAAACTTGATTAAATATGAGCAAAGTACTTCTCCAAAGAAGTTGCACAAATGACCAATAAGCACAAGATGTACAGCATCACTTATCATTTGGGAAATGAAGATCAAACTACAATAGGAACCACCTCACACCCATTACGATTGGCTACTATTCAAAAATAATAATAATAACAAGTGTTGACAATGGAATAGAAAAATAGGAACCCTCTTGTGTTATTGGAGTAATGTAAAATAGTACAGCCACTATGGAAAACAGTATGGCAGTTGCTGAAAAACCTTAATAAGCAATTCCACTTTGGGGTACATGTACCCCAAAGAATTGATAACAAACCCAAACAGGTATTTGGACAACCATGCTCATAGCATTATTTGCAGTAGCCAAAAGGTGTAGGCATTTTAACTGTCCATCAAAGGTTGAATGAATAAACAAAATTTGTCATACACACATAGAGTAGAATAGTATTCATCCTTATAAAGGAAGGGAATTCTGATACAACATTTATGAAATTTAAGGATACGATGCTATGTGAACTAAGGACAAATACTCTATTATTCTACTTAACTTAGTTAATCTGACCCATAGTTGTCAGGTTCATAAAGACAGAAAATTAGATTGGTGGTTGTCATGGAATAAATAATGGAATGGGGAGATGATTATGGAAATGGAGTTTCGGTTTTGTAAGATGAAAAGTTCTGAACTTTGGACACACAACTGCATGACTGTGTTTAACCCACTGAACTGTGCACTTAAAAATGGTTGTGATGGTGAATGTTATGTGTATTCTACCATTATTTTTTTAAAAAAATGAGTAAATATTTTGACCAAGCCCCAGATTTTTATCAGGCTAAGATAATTGTTTATTTGTTATTATATTCAAGTAAAGTACACAAGTGTTAAAAACATTTTTTTTTCAATACTCAATTTTTGATGAGTTCAGTCAGTCAGTCTACTAACTAAAATTATTTAGTAAACTATAGACATGTAGGCTTAGGCTTATACAGTGATTAGTTTTTATTTGACACTTTTGGAAAGTTCTTCCATTGCCACAGTCTGGTTAGGCACAATTCAGGAGCCACTTGTCAAAAGAAACGAACTTTATTTTTAGAACACATGTACCACACCACACAGCTCTTCATGAAAACCTTCAGATCCCAACTGCCACCACTGGCTTCCCACAAGCCTTGCAACCTCCCCCACAACTCCTGCTCTTGAGGCCAATTGGATGGGTCACATTGGCAGAGCTGAAAAAAAGTCCCCCAATGAGCAGCTTCGTTGTCTGAAAGGGCAGGGAAACAATCCAATGAGCATCACTGCAGAGGAGCCAATCAGTTGGCAGCTAGAAGTTTGCTGGAATTGCTGTGAGACAATCATCAGCTGGCAGCTGGAAGTTTGTTGGCAGCTGGAAGATTGCTGGCAGCTAGAAGTTTGCTGGGGCCCCTTCTGCTGGGGCCACTGTGAGCCAATCATCAGCTGGCAGCTGGTACTGGCAGCTGGAAGTTTGCTGGGGCCCCTTTGGTTGAACCAGCTGAAAGTTTGCTTGGGCCCTTTTGGCTGTGCCTCTCAACACTCCATCATAGTATAACGTTTAACTCTGAGGTTTTGCCAAGTTGCTTTTCAAGAGGCTGCACTAGGAAATGCTTTCTTGACAGAAACATAAGTGCAAGCAAATGTGCTTCAGGTTGACTGGGTTCTTGGTTCTCAGGTTTCTACAAAATTTAAATTTCAATCCAAGGTTATGGTAAAACATGTGAAGTTCAATGCCAGTATTATTTTTTTTTTGTATAGGAGGGGAAGATGGAAGGTGCCTACAGGACCTTAGCAGAATCCTCACCATGAATGGGCACTGAGGATATGAGGCTATACAGTGGTGCTGTGATATGCCTGGCCTCCTTTGATGGCAGGGAAACTGTAAAAGTGCTGGTGGATCCGCAAAGTGGAAATGGCTCCAAAAATCAATTTCTTTTTTATCACTCCCCAGTATGAGGACTGGAACCCAGGAACATTCTACCTCTGGGCTGTATCCCAAGCCCTTTTTAAAAACTTGATTTTGAGACAGGGTCTTGATAAGCTGTCCAGGTTGCCCTCAAACTTGCAATCCTCATGCCTCAGTTTTCTGAGTAGTTGGGATTATAAATGGTGGAATGAGAAGGTCATTATTATACCAAATACATGTATGAAGACACGAATTGGTATGAATATACTTTGTATATGAACAGAGATGTGAACTATTGTGCTCTATATGTGTAATATGAATTACAATGCATTCCACTGTCATAAGTAAATAAAAATTTTAAAAAATGTATTTCATAAGAGATCAATAAATGAGATGCTTTTTTATGTTAGAAATGCAAAATAATAGCTTTTTGTAATATATAAATAATCTCAAAGTCTAAAAATTATTCCAAGTACAATATCATGTGGTATATGTTTTTGTCATTTTACCCTTCTTATACTAACATTTCTGTTGTAAGGACCCAGCTCCCTTGGAACATTTCAGCAATAATTAATGGCAAATGCAGCTGTAACCCATAAGTTCAGAAAATGGAGATTTCCCACAAGATGTAGATACTGTGAACGCATTGTCATATTTCGAGGTCTTAAATGTGAAGAGGTATGATCTTTATGAAATCATATTTTTTTATTTTGCTATATACTTTTTTGTTATGATTGTACTTATTTGGAGATGTGTGTGTCCATACACATATAAATATATATAAATTTGTTGTTTGTACTCCTGGGAACTAAATTCAAGGTTTTGAATATACCATATTTTTAGAGAGAGAAGAGAGAGAGAGAGAGAGAGAGAGAGAGAGAGACAGAGAGAGAGAGAGAGAGAGAAATGGAGAAAGAAAGAGAATTTTTTAACATTTATTTTTCTGTTTTCGGTGGAAAAAATATCTTTTTAAATTTTTTTTTTTATGTAGTGCTGAGGATCGAACCCAGAGCCCCGTGCACACCATGCGAGCACATTAATGCTTGAGCCACATCCCCAGCCCATCTACCCTTTCTTAAAATTGTGTTTTGAAATGGGTTCTTGCTAGATTGGTCTGGCCTTCAACTTGTGAAATTCCTGTTTCAACACCTCAAGTAGCTGGATCATGGGCATATGCCATCACACCTGGGTTGCCAGTACTTTTTTAATAAAGTCCCACAGTTTATTTCTATAGTTTTCTTATTTGTTTTCCTGTTAAATGTAATTCACAAACTACAAATAGTACTTTTTAACTTATTTTTGTCATTATTAGTTGGTCTGTATTTTGCTTAGTTGTGAAAAATTTGAAGTTGAGTCAATCAGTTTTCAAATTTCATTTTTTTTAGTGTCGTCTTGTCTGCCATAAAAAAATCATGGCAAACTTAACCATAGTTTGTGGACATCAGAAACTTCGGGGGAAAATACACTTATTTGGAGCAGAATTTTCCTTTGTTGCCAAAAAGGAGCCAGATGGCATTCCTTTCATAATCAAAATGTGTACTTTAGAAATTGAAAAGACTGCCTAGTGTTTACAAGTATGTTTTTTACTCTAAAAACATAAATGCCTTTGTAATTTGCTTTAATGAAAAAGAAACTTTAAGAAAATCAGCACTCTCAATTTGTAATAACTAAATTTATTCACATTTACTTGGAAAAATGTTAATTTATTTGATTTCAACTTGTATTTTTTAAATAGTAATAAAAATTAAAGTAGATACATCAACTCTGTCTAGATGTCTGCATTTAGCTCTTTGTGCTGAAGTAAAATATTGCATTCTGTTTTTACTTTTCTCTTCAAGGAAATTTACTGAGTCAGTGGCAACAACACAAAAATCCCAATACTGTGTCAAGCTCTGAAAAACAGAAGGCATTTAGTAGATCTGTCCGAATTTTCTTCATGTGACATCTGTGAAGTTTTAAAATTTTACCTTCAACGGGTTCAAGTTTTATTCTAAACCTACCATCAAATGCAAAGAGCAAAAATATTTTATATTTCATATTTTTCACTGGTATAGATTGTGTCATCACCCCCCTCATTATTCTAAGATTTTTATTATTTTTTATAATTTTTTTATTGTTGGTTCTTCAAAACATTACATAGTTCTTGACATATCATATTTCACACTTTGATTCAAGTAGGTTATGAACTCCCATTTTTACCCCATATAGAGATTGCAGAATCACATCTGTTACACATCCACTGATTTACATATTGCCATACTAGTGTCTGTTGTATTTGGCTGCCTTTTCTATCCTCTATTATCCCCTCTCCATTTCCTTCCCATTGTGTTTCTTTATCCCATCTACTGTAATTCATTTCTCCCCCTTGTTCTTTCCCTTTTCCCTCACTTCCTCTTGTATGTAATTTTGTATAACCATGATAATATTCCATTTCCATGCAATTTCCCTTCTCTCTCCCTTTTCCTCCCACCTCTCGTCCTGTTTAATGTTAATCTTCTTCTCATGCTCTTCCTCCAAACTCTGTTCTTAGTTACTCTCCTTATATCAAAGAAGACATTAGGCATTTCTTTTTTAGGGATTGGCTAGCTTCACTTAGCATAATCTGCTCTAATGCTATCCATTTCCCTGCAACTTCCATGATTTTGTCTTTTTTCAATGCAGAGTAATACTCCATTGTGTATAAATGCCACATTTTTTTTATCCATTCATCTATTGAAGAAAATCTAGGTTGGTTCCACAGTCTTACTATTTAATTGTGCTGCTATGAACATCGATGTAGCAGTATCCCTGTACTATGCTCTTTTTAGGTCTTTAGGGAATAGACCAAGAAGAGGAAAAGCTGGGTCAAAGGGTGGTTCCATTTCCAGCTTTCCAAGAAATCTCCATACTGCTTTCCAAATTGGCCACACTAATTTGCAGTCCCACCAGCAATGTACAAGTGTACCCTTTTCCCCACATCCTCACCAGCACTTGTTGTTTGACTTCATAATGGCTGCCAATCTTACTGGAGTGAGATGGTATCTTAGGGTGGTTTTGATTTGCATTTCTCTGACTGCTAGAGATGGTGAGCATTTTTTCATGTACTTGTTGATTTATAGTATGTCCTCCTCTGAGAAGTGTCTGTTCAGGTGATTGGCCCATTTGTTGATTAGGTTATTTGTTATGTTATTGTCTAATTTTTTTAGTTCTTTGTATACTCTGGATATTAGGGCTCTATGTGAAGTGTGAGGAGTAAAGATTTGTTCCCATGATGTAGGCTCCCTATTTACCTCTGTTATTGTTAATTTTGCTGACAAAAAACATTTGAGTTTGAGTAAGACTATTTGTTGATTATTGTTTTAACTCTCGTGCTATGGGTGTCCTATTAAAAAATTTGGAGCCCGAAAACACAATATGTAGAGTAAAGCCAACTATTTCTTCTATCAGACGCAGAGTCTCTGTTTTGATATCAAGCTCCTTGATCCATTTTGAGTTAACTTTTGTGCATGGTGAGAGAAAGAGATTCAGATTCATTTTGTTGCATATAGATTTCCAGTTTTCCCAGCTCATTTTGTTGAGGATGCTATCCTTCTTCCATTCCATGCTTTTAGCCCCTTTATCAATATAAGATAGTTGTAATTTTGTGGATTGGTTTCTGTGTCCTCTATTCTGTTCCATTAATCGACGCGCCTGTTTTGGTACCAGTACCATGCTGTATTTGTTACTATTGCTCTCAAGTATAGTTTGACATCTGGTATCGTTATACCACCTGATTCACACTTCCTGCTTAGAGTTGTTTTTTGCTATTCTGGGTCTTTTATTTTCCCATATGAATTTCATGATTGCTTTATCTATTTCTACAAGAAATGCCATTGGGATTTTGATTGAAATTGCATTAAACCTTGAGAAATTTTGGTAATATCTCCATTTTGATGATGTCAGTTCTGCCTGTCCATGAACAGGGTATATTTTTCCATCTTCTAAGATCTTGTTCTGTTTCTCTCTTTAGGGTTCTATAGTTTTCATTGTATAAGTCTTTCACCTCGTTTGTTAGGTTGAGTACCAAGTATTTTATTTTATTTTATTTTTTTTGAGAATATTGTGCATGGAGTGGTTGTCTTCATTTCCATTTCAGAAGATTTGTTGCTGATATCACAGAATGCCTTTGATTTATGTGTGTTGATTTTATATCCTGCCACTTTGCTGAATTCATTTATTAGCTCTAATATTTTCTTTGTAGATCCTTTTGGGTCTGCTAGGTATAGAATCATGTCACCTGCAAATAGTGATAATTTAATTTCTTCTTTTCCTATTTTTATACATTTAATTTTTTTTCCTCTGTCTAATTGCTCTGGCCAGTGTTTCAAGAACTATGTTGAACAGAAGTGGTGAGAGAGGGCATCTCTGTCTTTTCCAGATTTTAGAGGAAATGCCTTCATTTTTTCTCCATTCAGAATGATGCTAGCTTGAGGCTTAGCATAGATAGCTTTTA
The DNA here is from genome assembly GCF_052094955.1 of Ictidomys tridecemlineatus. NCBI lineage: Eukaryota > Metazoa > Chordata > Mammalia > Rodentia > Sciuridae > Ictidomys > Ictidomys tridecemlineatus. The sequence continues at coordinate 94,955,313 of NC_135487.1, forward strand.
CAATGTTAAGGTATGTTCCTGTTATCTCTAGTTTTTCTAGAGTTTTGAACATAAAGGGATGCTCTAATTTGTGGAATGCTTTTTCTGCATTTTTGAGATTATCATATGGTTCTTATCTTTAAGTCTATTGATGTGGTGAATAACATTTATTGATTTCCGTATATTGATCCAGCCTTGCATCTCAGGGATGAATCCTTCTTGATCATGGTGCACAGTTTTTTGATATGTTTTTGTATCCTATTCGCCAGAATTTTATTGAGGATTTTTGCATCTAGGTTCATTAGAGATATTGATCTGTATTTTTCTTTCTTTGAAGTGTCTTTGTCTGGTTTAGGAATCAAGGTGATGTTGGCCTCATAGAATGAATTAGGAAGTTCTCCATCTTTTTTCTATTTCCTGAAATAGCTTGAAAAGTATTGGTATTAGTTCCTCTTTAAAGGTTTTGTAAAACTCTGCTGTGTACTTATCAGGTCCTGGGCTTTAATTAGTTGGTAGTCTTTTAATTGCTTCTTCTATTTCCTCAATTGATATTGGTCTGTTTGGGTTGTCTATATCTTCCTGACTCAATCTGGGCATATCATATGACTTAAGAAATTTATCTATGCCTTCACTATTTTCTATTTTATTGGAGTATAAAAATACAAAATAATTTCTAATTATCTTCTGTATTTCTGAAGTGTCTGTTATGATATTGGCTTTTTCATCCTGTATGCTAGTAATCTGAGTTCTCTCTCTTCTTTTCTTCATTAGCATGGCTAAGGGTCTGTTGATCTTATTTATTTTTTCAGAAAACAAACTTTTAGTTTTCTCAAGTTTTTCAATTTTTTCTTTTGTTTCCATTTCATTAATTTTAGCTCTGATTTTAATTATTTATTGGCTTTTACTACATTTGCTATTGTTTTGCTCTTTTTTTTTAGGATATTGTGAAGAAGTATGAGAACATTTATTTGTTGTTTTTTTTTCTTTTTTAAGGAATGAACTCCAAGCAATGAATTTTCCTCTTAGAACTGCTTTCATTGTGTTGCATAGATTCCGATATGTTGTGTCTGTGTTTTCATTTATCTCTAAGAATTTTTTAAATTTATTTTTTGATGTCTTCTATAACCCATTGATCATTCAGTAACCTATTATTCATTCTCCAAGTGATGCATGATTTTTCCTTTCTTCCTTTATCATGGATTTTCAATTTCATTCCATTATAATCAGATAAAATGCATGGTATTATCTCTACTCCTTTATACTGTCTAAGAGTTGCCCTGTGACATAATATATGATCTATTTTTGAGAAAGATCCATGTGCTGCTGAGAAAAAAAATGTCACTGCTTGATGTTGGGTGGTATATTCTATATATGTCAATTAAGACTAGGTTATTAATTGTATTACTGATTTCTATAGTTTCTTTATTCAGCTTTTGTTTGGAAGATCTGTCCAGTGGTGAGAGAGGTGTGTTGAAGTCTCCCATAATTATTGTATGGTGGTCTAGTAGACCCTTGAAATTGAGAAGAGTTTGTTTGATGAACATAGCTGCACCATTGTTTGGGGCTTATATATTTAAGATTTTTAAGTCTTGTTGGTGTATGGTTCCCTTGAGCAGGAGGTAATGTCCCTCTTTATCCCTTTTTATTAACTTTGGATTGAAATCTATTTTACTTGATATGAGTATGAACACTCCTGCTTGTTTTCAAAGTCCATAAGAGTGATATAATTTTTCCCAACCTTTCACCTTCAGTCTATGTATGTATTTTCCTATCAAATGCATCTCCTGTAGGCAGCATATTGTTGGGTCATGTTTTGCGATCCATTCTACTAGCCTTTGTATCTTAATTGGTGAGTTTAAGCCATTAACATTTAGGGTTACTATTGAGATATGGATTGTTCTTCCAGCCATATTTGTTTATTTATGTTACTTAACATAGTTTGTTTTTTCTCTTTGATTATTTTCTCCCTTTACTGTACTACCTCCCACTGTTGGTTTTCATTGTTATTTTCCATTTTCTCTTCCTATAATGTTTTGTCGATGATGTTTTGGAGAGATGGTTTTTTAGCTGCAAATTCTTTTAACTTTTGTTTATTGTGGAAGTTTTTAATTTCATCTTTCACCCTGAAGCTTCATTTCGCTGGATACACAATTCTTGGTTGCAACCCATTTTCTTACAGCATTTCAAATATGTTGTTCCAGGATTTTCTAGCTTTCAGAGTCTGTGTTTAAAGATCAGCTGTTATCCTGATAGGTTTACCCCTAAATGTAATCTGCTTCCTTTCTCTTGTAGCTTTTAAATTTCTCTCCTTATTTTGTAATTTTGGGCATCTTCATTATAATGTGTCTATGTGTTTATCTCTTATGCTTTTGCACATTTGGCGTCCTGTAGGCTTCTAGGATTTGGGATTTTGTCTCATTCTTCATGTCTGGGAAGTTTTCTCGTATTATTTCATTGAACAGATTGCTCATTCCTTTGGATTGGACCTCTATACCTCCTGTATCTCAATGACTCTTAAGTTTGGTCTCCTTATGTTATCTCATATTTCTTGGATGTTCTGCTCATGGTTTATTAACAGTCTCACTGAGCTGTCTATGTTCTTTTCAAGTTGAAATACTTTGTCTTCATTGTCTGATGTTCTATCTTCTAAGTGTTCTACTCTGCTGATAGTATTCTCATTTGAGTTTTTAATTTGGTTTATTGCTTCCTGCATTTCTAGGATTTCTATTTGTTTGTTTTTTATAACCTCTATCTCCCTGTATAGTTGATCTTTTGCTCCTTGGATTTATTGATGTAATTCATTGTCGAAGTGATATTTCATTGTCTGATTTTGCTGTCTAATGTCTTCCTTGAGAAACCAGATCATCTGAAGCATGTAAATCCTGGATTCTTTTTCTGGCATTCCATCTTCTGCAGATATTACCTCTTCTAAAGTTGAGTTGACCTGCATTGCTTGTGGTCCTTTCTTTTCTTGTCTTTTCATACTGCTCGCATTTCCTTCTGCTTTGTGAAACTGTTGTGTTACTGAATTTTCTATCTATATATTTATATTGCTCTTGTGTAGTTGCAAAGTCTCCCTTGCACTCACGGGTGGTGGCTGTGCTACTCCTCAAATTAAGGTTTCTGTCTATCACGCTGGTGGGCCGCTGGGCCCCTTCTCTGGGTCACATGGTCTGCCTAACTTGCGGGCAATGGTAGCTTCCCTCCTCCAATAGGGGTGATCTTTCTATCATGCTGGTGGGCCTCTGGGCCTGTTCTCCAGGTTGCAGGTCTGCCTACCTTGCAGGCGCAGGCGGCGGCTGTGTCCCTCCTCTAATTGGGTGATCTTTCAACTAGGCCCCTTCTCTGGTACACGCGGTCTACTTACCTTGCAGGCGGCAGCTGAGCCCTTTCTCCAATTGGGGTGATGTGTCTACCACACAAGCAGGCCACTGGGCCAGTTATCCCGGTGGATCACAGGTCTGCCTACCTTGCAGTCATGGGCTGGGGCTCTGCCTTTCCTCCAATTTGGGTGATTTGTCTACCACACCGGCCGAACACTGCACCTGTTCTGCCGGTTGGTCGCAGGTCTGCCTACCTTGCAGGCACGCTCTGCAGCTCTCTCTAAGATGTTATAATGATATACTTTGATGTAGATATATTTCCATCCAGTATTCTGGCCACTCTATGAGCTCCTTCAGTTGTGAGCACTTTAGTTCTTGGAACTTTTCTGGATTTTTATTGCCATTCTCCCACACTTGTACTTGAAGCTCTTCTGTGGACATGTGTGTGTGTGTATACATACACAAACACACATATAAATATTTATAAATTTGATATTTGTACTTGTGGTGATTAAAAATTCAGGGTCTTGCACTTGCTTGGCAAGCATACTTTTTCTTCCATTCCCTTAACTTTTCTTTATTATTCTTTTTTCTTTCAAAAATCTTCTAAGACATTTTTTTGTCTTTTTCTTCTTGAATAAGTAAATAACTTCAATTGTGAGATCATGTTTTAATATTCAATAAGTCTGATTTTCTATTCCTTTGATTAAATTTTTAAATGATTATATGATGCTCTTTTATTGTGGATATCTATAAATTTTTCTCATTAAGGGTTATTTTCTCTATTTGGCCTATAACCTCTGTAAAAATACAATGTGACCCTCATATATAACATTAAATTTTCTATAGCAACATAAAAATTAAAAATAAAGTGAAGCAAATTTTAATATATTATTGAACATTTTGAATATCTAGTTTTTAAACTATGAGATATTTTATTTCTTTATTTATTTGTATTTCATAACTTTTTCTTTGAAATCTGGTATCTATTTTTTATTTAGTGCACATCTAAATACAGATCAGTTGCATTTCTAGTACTTTTTCACCATATCTGACTAGTTGCCAGCATATTGACAGTATCATTTTAGATCTTCAATTTGTTCTTTTTCTACTCATTTTGAATTTTGTCTTTCATGGTGCCTAGATATATTAGAGTTTGGACTTGAAATAGCTTTGGAAGCACTTGAACACATCAAGGCTTTTAAAAAACTGAACTTTAGTATAAAGTGGTCTAAATGGACTGTTAGATATATGCCTGACTACATGTCTCTAGTTCCCTTTTCTGGCACTGCTGTGATCCTCCTGAGAAGGCATTTTATTTAATTGTAGATGGACACAATAATTTTAATTAATTAATTTATTTTTATGTGGTGCTGAGAATCAAACCTAGTGCCTCACACATGCTAGATGAGTGCACTACAATGAGCCTCAACCCCAGTCCCTCAGGAAAGGTTTTTTTTTTGTTTGTTTGTTTTTCCTTTCCTAGAGATACAGTACCAATACAGTGGGAACCAGGGTTACTAAGACTGTAGGATCTGTGCTTTCAGTGTGCATATAGCCAACATATCCCCATTTGAAGACAGTTACCTCTCTGTACCTTATGTTTGGCATTGCCTCGATTCAGAGAGCCTCTATATCCCATTGCCCAGAGAAAAATTTTCCAGAGTTTTAGAACGAAGATTGCTCTAGTACATGGAGTGGAGACAGGATTCTATAAAGAGCTAAGCTTTCTCAGCTGGCCCACCTGCAACCTAACCCAAGATCAGAGAACCTGGTAGTGATTGTTCACGTCCCTTTAGGATTCTGAAAATCATGTTGAGTGACAGAGTGTCAGTTCTCTTGGAAATGCTGCATCAGGACTTATTTATATGCTTTTCTACTTGTGAATTGTTGCTTTTTATTTTCTCTATTTTCCTAGTCCTTATGAGCCTACTGAATTTTAGTGGAATTGCAGGAGGAAAAAAATTAAGTATAAATTGCTGGATCTACAATGTTAGCCCAGGAAAGCTTTGATAATGCTTTAATTACATTCTTCAGACCCTTCAACTGAGAAATGGAGGTTGATACCTTTGAATGACTATAAGTCTCATAATGTGTCGTCCTTAATCTTGTTTAGTCAGTCAGGGAGAAGAGATGAATTGGCTCCAATAAAATAAACTTACATTCTGTTTAGGAATTTTGTATGTCTAAGACTTTCATTTGGGAAAGTGTGCTCAATTCTTGCAATAGTGTTAGAGAGTAGCCTTTATCTGACTCTTTGACTTAAAGCTCCAAGAGGTGAAGTGAGTTGCTTCAGATCCCAGAGTGGTGAAGATAGAAACTTATCACAGGGCAACACTCTAACTTTCTACAGATTTTATAGGACATCAGGTAGCTAACGGTTCACTGAATTTTCTATTGTAGATCAATAGAAACATTGAAATTTATTATGGCAGTGGATATTTGTTGTAAGAACTTTTTCTTTTGATCTATTCATTGCAAATCATCCTGTTTTAAAGTATCTTGAGATGTTGACAGTATGTTTTTGTAGGTCATATTATCTTGTGCTTATCTTCATTTTTGCCCAAGTGAAATCTATGCCATTTAGCACTTTGGTATTTTTACCCCTTACTCATAAAATCCATGGGTTTCTGATTTATTTTATAGATTTTGTGCACTATTCTATGTTTGTTCCAATAAAACAGCTGAAGATTATGCTATTTGGGGGGGGGCATATGTGAATATAATGTGTTTAGGATAGAGATGAAATATTTTAAAATCCCATAATGAAGCTTAAAGTTTGAACTTCATTTAAAGTTTAAAATTTCACTTATTATCTCTTAATTTGTTACTAACATAAATATAATTTATAGTCAAGATTTTGATTTGCTTTCTAAGTCACTTCTCTACCAAACATACATATTTTATTTTATGAGCAGGGATGAAGCTCAGTACTAGAGTGCTTGCATAGCATGCTTGAGGTCCCAGGTTCAATCCTCAGTACTGAAAAAGATATCAGGAAATACAGATTTACTTTAGATTTTGTTAATCTAAAGGGACATGCTAAATTATTTAAGTAATTCTCACTTATAGACTTTAACAAAGAAAACCGGCAGAGGAGTTTTTTCAAAATATTTATTTTTTGGTTGTAGCGGAATGCAATACCTTTATTTTATTTATTAATTTTTATGTGGTGCTGAGGATCAAACCAAGGACCCCATATGTGCTAGGCAAACATTCTACCTTTGAGCCACATCCTCCTCCCAAATGTATTTTTACTATTATTTTGTTTCTTTAGATACCAGCACCATTGGTATTATTCCAATGGTACCAGGAATCTATGGAGCTTGCAAGTGTCATCCAACATATTAACCAAGAACAGGACACAAAAAGGGACAAGTCTGAAGACAACACATCTCCAAATATATGTATGGAAATCAACAAAATTCTTCTCAAAACCAAGGAACTTATAAGACAATTACCACCGTCCAATTTTGACACTCTACATTTTCTTATTGTCCATCTTAAAAGGTAGGAAATTTTATACCATCTTAACCATTTTTAATTTAATAGGGCAATAGTGTTCTGTACATTTATGTTGTTGTGGTATGATTTTCAAAATAATTCTTAGGATGTTTTTATTATGTGTTGGGAGAGAGAGACATTGAATACATGTTCATGCAGCAAACATGGTACCCTCAGATGCTTCTTATGTGCCAGGCTCTGGCTGGTTAAACTAGGATGGAAACATAGGGTTTATGCTATTTGTGGGCTCATCGTATTAGTGTACAGATCTGTATATAATCACAGTTCACCAACATCCTTTTTCTAGTAGCTGTGCACAGCTTGTAGGCATGCAGAAGTAGTTTGGGGGTAGGGATAAAGCAGAAGAGGCAAAAGGCCTTGTGTCTGATTTTAGGAACTGAGGGGTGATTTGAAAGTGAATGTGCAGAAGAGCATACGAGGCAGAGAGTAATAAACATGGAGACACAATAAAGCATTTTACATTTAGAAAATTTGATTTTATTAGCCTACAATATAGCAAGCAGTTGCAGGAACTTTACTACCCTTCCTAGAGACTTGATAAAAAAATCTTACCTCCCTTGCAGATGACTTGACCATATTGTTTCTATACCCACTAAATAACTTGGAATCAGGAATTTCACATATTCAGATTTGCTTGCTAGACCTTTCTGTCAGCAATTGAGTTACCCTTTTTAAATTTTTTTAAAATTTATTTGTTGTGGCTGGAATTGTGGCTCAGCAGTAGAGCATGTGCAAGGTGTGCAGGGCCCTGGGTTCCAACATCAGCCCCACATACAAATAAATAAATAAAATAAAAATTAAGAAAATTATTAGTTCAAATCAGTTATACATGACAGCAAAATGCTTTTCAATCTATTGTACACTAATGGAGCACAAATTTTCACTTCTCTTTACATGATGTAGAGTCATACCACATGTGCCACATTAGGGTAATGATGTTCCTCTCATTCCACCATCTTTCTTACCCTATACCCCTCCTCTTCCTTCCCTCTCCTGAGCCCAATCCATGTTTTTACATCCCCAGAGGCCCAATTATGTATCAACATTTATTTATCGGAGATAATTTTGGCCTTTGATTTTGGGGGATTGGCTTACTTCATAATATTCACCAACTCTATTAATTTACCTGTAATTGCCATTATTTTATTCTCTTGTCATGCTGAGTAATAGTCCATTGTATATATATACCACAGTTTTTTAACTATTCATATCTTGAAGGGCTTCAAATTATTCCATGAAATAGAAAAGAAGAAAACCCTTCCAAACTCATTCTATGCAGCTAGTATCACCCGGATACACAAACCAGCCAGAGACACATCAAGGAAAGAAAATTTCAGACCCATATACCTGATGAACATAGATGCAAAAGTTCTCATTAAAATTCTGGCAAATCACATACAAAAACATATGAAAAAAACAATGCACCATGATCAAGTTGTGTTTTCCAGGGATGCAAGGTTAGTTTTACATACATAAATTAATAAATGTAATTCATCACATTATTAAACTTAAAAAAATACTGTGATTATATAAATTGATGCAGAGAAAGCATTTGACAAAATACAATACCTTTTCATGTTAAAATTATTAGAAAAACTAGGGGTAGTAGAAATATACCTCAAAATAGTAAAAGCTCTCTATGCTAAACCTAAGGCTAACATCATTCTAAATGAAGAAAAATTGGAAGCATTCCATCTAAAAATTGTTCAACATAATTCTTGCCACTCTAGCCAGAGCAATTAGATGAAAGAAATTCAAGGAAATATGAATAGGAAAAGAAGAACTTAAATTATCATTCTTTGCCAATGACATAGTTTTATACTTGGAGGATCCAAAAAACTTCACCAGAAAACTTCTAGAATAATAAATGAATTTGGAAAAGTAGCAGGATATAAAATTAATACTCATAAATCAAATGCATTTCTATACATCAGTGATGAATCCTCTGAAAGACAAATAGCAAAAGTCCTCCTCCCTTGTCTAGAATATGTCTGAAAACAAAGACAGTCCATTACCTCTCTGCAAACAAAAGCACTGAACTGACTGTTTCCATTTATCTGATTTGATATATATATATATATATATATATATATATATATATATATATATATATATATAGATATATATATAGATATAGATATAGATATAGATATAGATATAGATATAGATATATAGATATATTCACTATATATATCTAACAGCTTTTTTACCCATAGATAAATCTAGTATCATCCTGATAGCTAAACCAGGGAGACACAGATTTTCTTAGATAGTAATAGAAATAACAAGCTGAGAGTGTTTGAAGTAAAATGAGAACATTGATAGTGTCAATAGAACAGAGAGATGTTCAGGAGAATCCTTTAGGCTAGAAAACTAGGTGTGGGCAGCTGGGAGTGTGGCTAGTGATAAAACACTTACCTAGCACATGTGAGACACTGAGTTTGATACTCAGCACTGCATAAAAATAAATAAATAAAATAAAGACATTGTGTCCATCTCTACATAAAAAATTATTTATTTAGAAAAAGAAAACTAACTGGGCAGTGAAAGAGAAATTGACAGTGATTTTTTAGTTTCCAATATAAAAAATGGGGAATATATTCCACATACAAAGATGGAGCAATTTTTAGGGGTGTTTTTCTGAGATCAGTAGTTCCTTCTACTTACATGCATTTTATCCTAATAT